>NW_027361716.1:20900000-21612500 GCF_039654945.1 Dendrobates tinctorius
TCAAATTGCCACCCGTTACAACCAAGGTAGGCAGAAGAGCATCTCTGAACGCACAGTGCGTCGAACTTTGAGGCAGATGGGCTACAGCAGCAGAAGACCACACCGGGTACCACTCCTCTCAGCTAAGAACAGGAAACTGAGGCTACAATTTGCACAAGCTCATCGAAATTGGACAGTAGAAGATTGGAAAAACGTTGCCTGGTCTGATGAGTCTCGATTTCTGCTGCGACATTCGGATGGTAGGGTCAGAATTTGGCGTAAACAACATGAAAGCATGGATCCATCCTGCCTTGTATCAACGGTTCAGGCTGGTGGTGGTGGTGTCATGGTGTGGGGAATTTTTTCTTGGCACTCTTTGGGCCCCTTGGTACCAATTGAGCATCGTTGCAACGCCACAGCCTACCTGAGTATTGTTGCTGACCATGTCCATCCCTTTATGACCACAATGTACCCAACATCTGATGGCTACTTTCAGCAGGATAATGCGCCATGTCATAAAGCTCGAATCATCTCAGATTGGTTTCTTGAACATGACAATGAGTTCACTGTACTCAAATGGCCTCCTCAGTCACCAGATCTCAATCCAATAGAGCATCTTTGGGATGTGGTGGAACGGGAGATTCGCATCAGGGATGTGCAGCCGACAAATCTGCGCCAACTGTGTGATGCCATCATGTCAATATGGTCCAAAATCTCTAAGGAATGCTTCCAGCACCTTGTTGAATCTCTGCCACGAAGAATTGAGGCAGTTCTGAAGGCAAAAGGGGGTCCAACCCGTTACTAGCATGGTGTACCTAATAAAGTGGCCAGTGAGTGTATATAATGCACAGTTATGTTTGCAGTCATTTTCAGGAGGAAACTGAGTATTATCTGACAAAATTGCAGGGGTGTCAACACTTTTGGCCACAACTATATCTCAAAAGAGAAAAGCAGCCCAAAGAAACAAATTTCAATAGGGGTGCAGAGCCCTCCCAGGCATGTACCAAACCTTATATGCAAGATCCAAAGAAAAAGAGGCAGCACACTGTTCAAATCCAGGGTTTAAAGTTGCTAAATTTTAATAGCCCATCACAGCAATGTTTCGGCTCATGTTGAGCCTTTTTCAAGCTGTTGCCATTTCTATAGTTATGAGAGCCCCCCTAATCCCTCGTGAGTCTTGCTTTGTGGCTAAGTAGTACTGTACAGCCTTATATTGGGTATTTCTACATTCAGCAGAAATTGTGGGACACATTTTGGTGCAATTTTTACCCAATTCTCAGTGCGAAAATGTAAAATCAGGGGCTAAAGCAAAATTTTGGTGGTAAAATTATTTTTTCTTCACTGCCCAATGGTATAAAATTCTGTGACCCACTTGTGTTATTATAATTACTGCAGCCCCAGATGAATTCATTGAGAGGTGTAGTTTGTAAAATGGTGTCTCTTATGCGGGAGTTCTCCTGTTCTGGCACATCAGGGGCTCTTGCCAATGTGACATGGCACCCTTTGAACCAGTGCAGCAAAATCTGAACTCCAATATGGCACTTCACTTCTGAGCTTTGCACTGTGCCTCAAAAGTAACTTTCTGCTACATATGGGGTATCGGCGTACTTGGCAGAAATTGCACAGCAAATTGTATGGTGCAATTTCACCGGTTATCCTTGTGAAAATGCAAAATTTTGGGGCTAAAAAACATTTTTGTGGGAAAAATTTTGATTTTGTTTTATTTTCACAGCCAACTTTAGAAACATTTGTGAAGCACCTGGGGGATAAAGGGTGCCCAACACAAATCTAGATAAGTTCCCTGAGGGGTCCTGTTTCCAAAATGGTGTCACTTGTGGGGGGTTTCCATTGTTTAGGTACATTGGGTTCTCCTAACACGAAATGGCGTCCCCTAATTATTCCAGCGCCTTCCCTTGTGATCTCTGCCGTGCTCCCAAACAGTAGTTTTCCCCCACATATGGGGTATCTGCAGGCTCAGGAGAAATTTTACAACAAATTTTTGGGTCCATTTTTCCTGTTAGCCTTGCGAAAATAAAATAAATTGGGATCTAAAGTAAAATGTTTGTGAAAAAAGTTAAATGTTCATTTTTTTTTTTCCACATTCCAATAATTCTTGTGAAGTACCTGAAGGGTTAATAAACTTCTTGAATGTGGTTTGTAGGACCTTCAGGGGTGCAGTTTTAAGAATGGTGTCCCTTTTCGTTGTTTTCTGTCTAATAGACCCCTCGAAGTCACTTCATGTGTAATATGGTCCCTAAAAAAAAAAAGATTTTTTTAACATGTTGGAAAAACGGGAAATTACTGGTCAACTTTTCACCCTTATAACATCCTAAGAAAAAAAAGGTTTAAAAAATTGTGCGTATGTAAATGAGAAATGTTATTTATTAACTATTTTGTGTGACAAAACTCTGATTTAAGGGCATAAACTTTAAAAGTTTGAAAATTGCAACCAAATTTCCATTTTTTCACAAATAAATGCAAGTCATCAAATAAATTTTATCACTATCCTGAAGTACAATATGTCACGGGAAAAAAAAAATCTCACAATAATTGGATCCATTGCAGAGTTATTGCAACATAAAGTGTCACTGGTCAGAATTGTAAAAATTGGCCTGGTCATGAAGGTGAAAACAAATAGGCTCTGTGCACACGATGTGGATTCTGCTGCGGATCCGCAGCAGAACTCCAGGTGATGTACAGTACCATTATAGCCTACTGTATGTAAAAAAAAAACGCTGTGCACATGCTGCGGATTTCGTGCGGAATAAAAGAAGCAGCATGTCACTACTTTTGTGCGGTTTTGCTGCAGTTTTCCACCTGCTCCATTCCACAAAACCGCAGGTGGAAAACCGCACAAAACGGCAGGAAAACCGCATGAAAAATGCACTAAATCCGCAGGAAAAATGCAGGTCATTTGACCTGCGGATTTAGTAAAATCCACGGGAGGATCCGCACCGTGTGCACATAGCCATAGGCTTCAGGGGAGGGGGTTAAAGGGCATCTGTGATTAGAATGAGGCCTCCTAAGCTGTCTATGTGGGCATGCAGTTCATAGAAAGGTGAATAAAGTGTTCTCATCTGCGATTTGATGTCTTATTCCAGAGAAATGCACCTTTCTGTTATCAATGAGTATTGTTAAGGCCCCGTCACACATACCGACTCACCAGCGATCCCGACAACGATATCAACGTGTCAGGATCGCTGGTGAGTCGCTACATGATCGCTGGTGAGCTGTCAAACAGACAGCTTAGCCAGCAATCAGCACAGCGACGCGGAGCGCGCGGCGTCGCTGTGTTCGTTAGTTACCAGCGCGCTGATGCAGGGAGCTGGTAACTAAGGTATACATCGGGTATCCAAGGGACGTGCGTCCCTTAGATACCCGATGTGTACCTTAATTACCAGCTCCCTGCATCAGCGCGTTGGTAACTAACGTACACATCGGGTTTCTAAGGGACCCACGTCCCTTGGATACCCGATATGTACCTTAGTTACCAGCTGATCGCTGGTCTCCCGCGTGTCACACGCAGTGTTGCGTGCTGGCCAGCGGGAGACCAGCGACCAAAGAAAAGTCCAGGGCTTTCCATCAGCGATACCGGCAGGGGGGCCAGTCGCTGATCGCTGTTACACACAGCGATCTCGCTGGTGAGATCGCTGATGTGTCACAAAACTTGTGACTCAGCAGCCATCTTGCTAGCGAGATCGCTGTGTGTGATGGGGCCCTAAGTATTACGATCTACAGGCCGGACATAGATCTCCCTAGAATCTGCCTCCAGGGCTTGTTGTAAATGAAAGGAGGGGTTATCATCCTATAATGATACTTACGATAATAGTGTTCCCCGTTTTTCCCCATTTCGTTTGTTATGGTATAAATATTAGATATTATATTTATACCATAACATCCTCTATGCCTATTTGGACAAAGTCCTAGTATAACAAGATAGAGCATCACTTGTGGCATCTGCACAACCCCATTCATGTGATGGCTTCTTTACAAAGAACCTCTGTTAAGTTCTTCATGAGCTGTGGGAATGTGAGGTCTCAAGATTGATTTCTGTGCAGGGGTCTGTATGTGTCCATGCTGTAGGTATTTTATGAACTTGGAGTAGGACCATGGTTGGACGAATGCTTAGTGTATGAGCTCATGAACATCGCAAGTAACCATGGGAAGTCTATATGTAGGTCAACATAAATTCAGAACTTGATAATACAAGCTGAGCAGCGTCAACTGGTGCTTAGAGAAGAATTGTGTCATTGTCCCATGATTACTAAACAAGGCATGACTGTTTCCATCACAGACAACTATAGATTGTTTTCTGCACAAATGAACTGTCAAATTATAGTCTTCACGCAAGTTTGTATATCGGTGAGGAGCAACACATCCAGGTAGCCAAGTTCCCCAATACATGCTCGCTGCCGGGTGCACTTTTGATTTAAAGTTGATTGAGTTTCTTCTGAACTTTGTATGTTCCTGGATCTGCATTCTCCTGTCTAAATATTGCAAAAAATGTATTCCTTATGGTACAGAGTGCTCATTGTACTTGAGACACTGGCGAATGTCGTTCCTTAGTGGGTTCTGGTAATTTGAGTGGTCTTGGGAAGTGACATGAGCTGGGCTGGTTTATCTTAGATGCAACCAGCTGCCACCATTGAAATAACACTCCAGTTTGGCAGACCTGAAAGGGTAATTAAAGAGGTTATTCCAAAAACAAAACCATGAAAGCAGTTGTCTTCTAAAACAACCAGCCTACAGCTTTTTTTTGGGAAGAAAAG
Organism: Dendrobates tinctorius; assembly: GCF_039654945.1. Classification (NCBI taxonomy): domain Eukaryota; kingdom Metazoa; phylum Chordata; class Amphibia; order Anura; family Dendrobatidae; genus Dendrobates; species Dendrobates tinctorius. The sequence goes on from NW_027361716.1 coordinate 20,904,749, forward strand.
ATCCAATTGGCCCCGGTTGACTAGTGCAAGGGTCCCTGCAGTTGTAAAGCGCTCACCTGTTTTTTCCCTTTAAGTGTTTACTGTAATTACTTGACACCTCAATGACTATCATCTTCTTAGCATGTTAACTATTTAGCAGCCTCTGTATCCAGAGCTATATATAGTGGACACATGTAAGTGCTCTACTTTTCATGCTGTAAGTGCTATTATTGTCGGGCCGGAGGCTTGCGTGCACTGTACTGATAAGGTACGGTATCTTGGCTCCTGCGGCATTAAAGTTTCAGTGAAGACTTAAGGGGGTTTTACATATAGCGATATCGCTAGCAATATCGCTAAAGCGTCACCGATTTTGTGACGTAGCAGCGCTATTGCTAGCGATATCGTTATGTGAGATACTTACCTCCGACCGCCTCCCCTGCTGTCTGTCGCTGATCGCGCGAGATCGGTCGGGTCCATTTCTCGACCGGCGCTTCCTGCTGGCGCCGACGAGCGACGTGTGGACGCGGGCGGGAGGACGTCAGCATCGCTGCGTGTGAAAGGTAAGTAACGACCGCTGCTGCGTCGCTACATCGCTACTGAGATCTGCCTGTTTGGCAGCTCACTAGCGACCATTTAGCGATGCACCAGCGATTCTGACCGGGTCGTATCGTTGTCGGGATCGCTGGGGCATTGCTAAATGTAAAGGGGCCTTTAGTCCATTTGTGGTGGGTACCGGACTACTGTATTTAAATTCTGTTCTCTATATTCTATACTGGTTACACTACTATACTATCACTTATAAAAAGACACATATACATGTTTTTCTCAATATCTGACATGAAATCAGAATAAACCTTTCCTGTTTTAGGTCAGTTAGGATTACCATAATTATTACTTGCCAAATGCCAGAATAATGATAGAGAGAGAATGTTTTAAGGCATTTTTATTACTTACTGTAAAGTCAAAATTTTACATACATTTCATTAGTATTTGGTACCGTTGCCCTTAACCCCGCAGCTTTTTTCGTTTTTGCGTTTTCCTCTTCCCTCCTTTCCAAAGCCATAACTATTTTATTTTTCTGTCAATATGGCCATGTGAGGGCTTTTTTTTAGCGAGACGAGTTGTACTTTTGAACGACAACGTTGGTTTTACCATGTCGTGTACTAGAAAACGGGGAAAAAAAATTCCAAGTGCAGTGAAATTGCAAAATAAAAGTGCAATCGCACACTTGTTTTTTGTTTGGCTTTTTTACTAGGTTCACTAAATGGTAAAACTGACCTGCCATTATGATTCTCCAGGTCATTACGAGTTCATAGGCACCAAACATGTCTAGGTTCTTTTTTATCTAAGTGGTGAAAAAAAATTCCAAACTTTTGATTAAGAAAAAAAAAAAAAAATGTGCTCCATTTTCCGATGCCCGTATCGTCTCCATTTTTCGTGATCTTGGGTTGGGTCAAGGCTTATATTTTGTTTGCTGAGTTGACGTATTTAATGATACCATTTTGGTGCAGATACGATCTTTTGATCGCATGTTATTGCATTGTAATGCAATGTCCCAGTGACCAAAAAACATAATTCTGTTTTGTGATCAGGTAAATCCTTTTCTTATTGATGGATCGGGCGATTCTGAATGCGGCGATACCACACGTGCATGTTTGATTTTGTTTTTTTTTTATTGGGGTGAAAGGGGGGATGATTTGAACTTTTTTTTTTTTGTATATTTAAAAACATTTGTCTTTAACTTTTGGCCTGCGTCAATAGTCTCCATAGGAGACTAGAAGCTGCCATAGCCCGATCAGCTCTGCCACATAAAGGTAATGGTCAGATCACCTCTATGTAGTAGAACTGCTGACTTGTTATGAGCGCCGACCACTGGGTGGCGCTCACAGAAATCTGGCATTGACAACCATAGAGGTCTCCAGGAGACCTCCGGATGTCATGTCGACACACCGGTGACCCGCGATCACGTGACGCGGATCACCGGTTTGCGTATTTCCGTCATGATTGCCGGATCTCTCGATCTCCTGCTCTCCCGATAGTTGTCGGTGGAAAGTGTTTGGGGGCGTAAAGCATATAGCCAGTAGATGGCGGTCAGGAGAACTGCTCATGTGCACTTATTCAGCCAAATAATAGAGAATTGTCAGTGATGGTTTCGGACCATTTGTCTGTTTTTCTTGCTATGATTTCATATGTGTAATAGAGAGGCAAGACTGATCAAAGCTGACAATTGTGCACATGTCCAGAGTATTTGGAATACCAGCGTGTGTGACATGGAGCGGTCAGACTGTCTCCTCGGTTGTCAGTGGAGTTGGATGCAATACTGTACGGTGGCCCGTGAAGCTCATGTGATGCTGTGTGCAGTTCTGTGCGAGCCATGCTTGTGGAGAATGGTCGCTGTCCGCAGTTCATTGTGCTGTTGTACCATTCTAGTGCTGTAGTCCATGCGAGCAGCAGTGTAAGTAAAATATCACTGCCTCTGTGGTTGTCATTGGAGTGATATAGCAATCTCCCAGCTAATGCTAATCTCTGTTATCGGGCGAATGTGTTGAACTAGCTTTTATGTCAATGAAAGGCCTTATTATTCTACTAGGCCACAAAGCCAGGCAAGAATGCCAGGGGCGGGGAAAAGCATAATAACCCTGGATCCAAATGCAGAACAGGAAAAAACCCAAATAAACAGCGCACACCCAACTGTAGTCTGGCAATAGGACAGGTCTTCGGTGGGTGATGAAAGGTGCCGTTTTATCACTAGCTTTTACATATGCAGATCGTGATGTATCTAAGCTCCATATGCTCTCAGAAGTCACATGGTGGTGTGCCAACAACAGCCCAAGCTTCCAGGAAAGTCGTGGTTAATTTCACTCCTCATCAGTTCTGTGAAGCATGGTGGAAAATATTCTGCTAGCTAGAGGAAACTCTTGGTTATAGTATAACTTTCTGTGCTGCACATTGTCCTGACTTGCTCAAATACTGCTGGGGTCAACACGAAGCAGCCTTTTACTACTAGAAATGGGTGCAATGCACACGATATTGACGTTACACCTGATAAGTGCGCGTGTTGCTTCCAGCCATCAACATTTTCTATTGAGGAGATGATTCCTTAATTATCGTATTTCACTTTTGCCTCCAGCTGTCACCTTGCTTATGTATTTTTTAATGTCTTTATTTTTATATATTTTTTTTTGTTTTTGTACCTTCATTCACATTGGATGGCTGGCTGGTGCTGCCAAAATCAGCATGTTTGGTCAGTGTTTTCCTAATGTATATAGCCACCTTTAGAGAAACCCAGAGCAAGTGGGAAAGTATAGACATTACTGTAAGAATCCCTCTCAGGTGGGTGACTGCTTCAATGGGTGCACTCGTCACCCCAAATATCTCGAGGGCACTAAAAAGAAAGAGGCACTAAGGCTTCCAAATGAAAAGTGGTCTATTCACACACGGAAAAGAGAAGAATTATCTGGGTAAAAAGGCAAAATGAGCAATTGTAAGTACACAGTGCTATGTAGTTTGAAGACTGCACTATATTAAGACTATACAAACTTTGATGGGAGGAGGAGCGCTTCTGTAAATCTGCTCCACATTCAGTAAGAAGTGTGGGCATCTTGATCTACTGCACTTTCCATCACAATTGGAGTGTGAAAGCACTTCAGTCCATTGTGAGAACAGCACAATGCAAATATTGGCTTCCCTCACTCAGTTGCAGCTGGGTTCACGTGTGCACTGTGGCAGTGTGGAGGAAATATGAAATGTGGGCATTTTTATTTTACATGCGCAAGAAACCTAAAACACTAACATTCAATGCATGTGTAAAAATCTATAAATGTCATCACTGTGGATAAGGGGTAATCATGGAAGCGGATCTTTTTGGGGGGACTTTTAAAAAAAAAAAAAAAAAAAAAAACTAAAATCAAGATCCACTTGCACATCATAGGAGTATTTTCAAGTTTGGAAGTTATCCTCTATCCATGGAATCAAGGGGATCACTTTCTGATCGCTGGTGGTCCGATAATTCAGACATCAGTGGTTGTATATTTGCATTGCTTGATCCTTTTTTTGTTCAGCGGAGAGAGACGTTGCTGCTAGGGTTATTCGGGAGAGAGAGCGGTCAGCTGATCTATCATTCAGCCAAAGCTGTCTAATAATCATGGCCATCCTTAGGCTCTCCTCCACCATAGCTGATAACAGCAGACCATAGAAGATTAACTAGACTGCGGTGGGATATTGGGAGGCTGGAGGGTAGGATGGGATATGAATATATGACAAGATGTGACACCGTCTATAGTAATACGCTGATATGTTTGTTATAGTACGGAATCTTAGTGAAAAGAGTCTCCGAAAAAGGGTCCCCTATTTATTATACGCAGGATTCCAACATGCCAAGAGATGTTTATCGTGGTCACGTAGTTAGAAGGCTAAGCAGTTCCTCTGACCGGTGAAGTCTATGACCTGTGTTCTTTGAAGCACTGTTCACCTCACTTTTATGGCATTGGTGTATTGAGCTCAGTAGAGTAGAGATCCTCTGCTGCTCCATGGCCATTTCTGTAAGGAAGGGAAAATATAATTCTAAAGAGCTGCTGGAAAGATCTGTTATAAGGGTTGTCATCCTTTCTGGGGCATTTGGTCGCAGTAGAGGGGGTACCTTTCTCTGAGCCGGAACACAGAGCCGTTCTTAGAGCGGCTCTTCCATACGTGACCGCTGGTTAACACTATATCTGCCTGACAGAGTAATCTGCTTATCCGGGACTCTCAGCAATCAGCTTACTGCTATGTTGTACTGGTATTTAGACTGTCTTCTGCTGATGGCCATGAATTTCCAATTCCTGGCTACTACAGTAATGTCACTTTTCTGGTCTACATTTATAGCATTCTTCTTTTGTCCTAAGAGATTTTACATGCACCTAGCAGCTGATAGATGATTTATCTTTTAATACCTGCAAATAGCTCTGAAAATACACCTGTCACCTCACTATTTGCTGCTAAATATAGAGCTGCTCTAATTACTCACATAGCTGATAGATTTCTGCGCGAGTGGGGAGACGCATGTTCTTCATAAAGGTTAGGAAAAAGCTTCAGAACAATATAATTCAGGTTAGTAACAACGATTTTGACAGTTCCAGTTGACATTGAGCTGAAGAGGTTAATGTAATTGTCTTCCTTTCAATAACTTGTAGATCCATTATTCATTTTCCTCTTCTGTCTGTGACTAATCAATTGGGGTCTCTGAACACCTCTAGTGTTCTGGGCGTGTGTTACTCTAAAAAACGGATCCGTTGACGGAATAGATAACTTTTCAGTCTTTTACGATCCGTGCCTCCTAGTCATCGTTGTAACCGCCCCCCCCCCCCAAAATAAATAAATAAATAATCAAGCAAAAACAAACCCCCAGACCATGGAAGCTCTGCAGACTGTTTTTTGATCCCGCTATAAAAATGAGACATCTTAAGACCTTTCCATTCCCATTCAAATAATGGATCCTCTACTCCAGGGGTGGGCCACCTGAGACCTGTGCTCCGGCCCACAGGCAGATTCCCAGGGACCACAGTGCTCGGGCTGGCAGCTATATTTTGATGGTCACAGGTCCTTTAGGCTATGTGCGCACGTTGCATATTTACTTGCAGAAATTTCAGCATGGTTTCTGCATCTCTTGGCAGAAAAACTCAGCGGAAATTACGTGCTTTCTTAGGCTGTGTGCACACAATGCAGATTTGCAGCGGATCCGCAGCGGATTTTACCACGCAGAAACGTTGCATATCCGCATTGTGATGTACAGTAGCCTTAAAATCAATGAAAAAAAAAACCGCTGTGCAGACGCTGCGGATTTTTCAGCGCGGTTTTCCTGCGGTACAAAATCCGCAGCATGTTACTACTTTTGTGCGGTTTTCCATCTCCCCTGTCACCAAATCCGCAGGGGGAAAACCGCAGTGGAAAACCGCACAAAAACTGCAAGAAAACCGCAGGAAAAATTGAAGAAATCCGCAGGAAAAATGCAGGTCATTTGACCTGCGGATTTCTTCCATTCTGCGTGGAAACATCCACAGGGCCAAAAAGTACGTCTGCACTCAGCCATATACGTTTTTTATGCATTTTTGATGAATGTTTTCATGTGTTTTTGTAAATCCATAGATCTAAATAAAGATATATTATTTAAAAAAAAAAATGTGGTGCCTTTTTCTTTTTCAACCCCGTTTCTCATTCTCCATTTTGGAATTGAAGATCATAATCTCATTACATCCCATGTTAAAATTTATAATGTTTACACACACCAATAGAAGTGAAAAAATAATATATATAGCTGAGGTTTAGTAATGAACAGGTGTCAGCCAGATTCCCTCATCAATAAAACTGAACATAAAGAGTTAAATAAAGACACACACACAGTCACCAGCCTATGTAGGAGCATTAACAAAATTAACCTACATATGTTTTAACAAAACAACAACTGTCAGAAATCTCTGTGAAACACAATATCTGTTTATTTTTCAAAAAATAGAAAATTGCGTAGGCTCCCGTATAATTTTCATAACCAGCAGAGGGAAAGCTGAGGGCTGATGTTAATATTTTGGGAAGGAGCCAATAGCCATGAAGGTTCCCAGGCTATTAATATCAGCTCACAGCTGTTTGATTAGCCTTTATGGCTAGTTTACAGGGGAACCCCAGAAAAAAATTGATTTGGGCGCCCCTATAAAATGGAACCAGCAAAGGCTAGGCAGACACCTGCAGTCTGATATTAATAGCCTGGGAAGGGGCCATGGATATTGGCACCCCGGGGTAAAAATATCAGCTCTCAGCCACCCCAGAACTTTCGCATCTTATAGATTCACCAATTCTGGCACTTAGCCTCGCTCTTCCCACTTGCCCTGTAGTGGTGGCAAATGGGGTTCATATTTGTGGGGTTGATGTCACCTTTGTATTGTCAGGTGACATCAACCCCACAGGTTAGTAATGGAGAGGCGTCAATAAGACACCTATCCATTAGTAACCCCATAGTGATATTGTATAAAAACAGACTCCCAGAATAAAGTCCTTTATTTGAAATAATCACACAGACTTCTTTATTGAATTTAAATTTACCATACTTGCTGAACGCCCAATCCCCGATGCCCTCGTCTCCTGCAAACAATAAAAAAATAATAAACCAACATATACTATCCTGTCCGATGTAGTCCACTTAATACTGAGTGTCCCACGGCGATCTCACGTGTAGAACAGTCACATCGTTAGATGTGACTGCTCAACACGGCAGCTGGTGATACACTGACAGGAGGTAATCGCTCCCGCAATATATTATAACGCTGCCATGAAAGTTCACTGAAGTTCATCAGCTGATCAGCTCCAGTGCTCTCACGGCACCGCTGCATGAAAAAGTTCACACACAGTGGCAGTGCTGTAACTGAAAGCATCGGTGCTGATGAACTCTGGTGAACTCTCACAGTGGCTCAGTGATATACTGCGGGAGCGATTACCTCATGTCATTGTATCGCCGGAGGCCGGGTGAGATCAAAGTTGGGCACTCGGTATTAAATGGGCTACGGCGGACATGGAGTATATGTTAGTTTATTATCTTTGATTGTTTGCATGAGACACGGGTGTCAGGGATTAGGCGTTCAGTGAGTATGTATTTTGTATGTGAATATGTATGTAATTATGTAAATGTTTTGATTTTTTTTTTTTTTACACAATTGAATACAGGCGCCGGATGATGAGACTATTCCCCCATCATCGGCTCATGCTGTCTCTGTTTTATGTGACAGCAGACATAGCCGGATGGGAGTGGTAGTCCCATCAGGCGACGCCTAAGTACAATCACTGTGGGCTGTTCATCGCATGGGTACACATCCGCAGACACACACACACATATTCTCCACACACTCTTCCTCCCTCTACCATCATTTCTTTTGTCAATTTGCAGCGTTTTTGCAGCAAATCCGCAAACCTTTTTACACCTGCTTTTTTGCTGCAGATTTGACCAACTTAATTGAAGTCAATGAGTCAAAAAGAATTGTCATGCTGCGGAAAATAAAAAGCTGCAAATATGGATGGAAATTTTCTGATCATGTGCACAGCATTTCAGGATTGTCATTGCATTACCTTGCGTAAGTATTCCATTGGATTTTTGGACCATTTACAGTGTGGAAAAAAAGTATTTAGTCAGTCAGCAATAGTGCAAGTTCCACCACTTAAAAAGATGAGAGGCGTCTGTAATTTACATCATAGGTAGACATCAACTATGGGAGACAAACTGAGAAAAAAAAATCCAGAAAATCACATTGTCTGTTTTTTTTTTCATTTTATTTGTATATTATGGTGGAAAATAAGTATTTGGTCAGAAACAAGCAATCAAGATTTCTGGCTCTCACAGACCTGTAACTTCTTCTTTAAGAGTCTCCTCTTTTCTCCACTCATTACCTGTAGTAATGGCACCTGTTTAAACTTGTTATCAGTATAAAAAGACACCTGTGCACACCCTCAAACAGTCTGACTCCAAACTCCACTATGGTGAAGACCAAAGAGCTGTCAAAGAACACCAGAAACAAAATTGTAGCCCTGCACTAGGCTGGGAAGACTGAATCTGCAATAGCCAACCAGCTTGGAGTGAAGAAATCAACTGTGGGAGCAATAATTAGAAAATGGAAGACATACAAGACCACTGATAATCTCCCTCGATCTGGTGCTCCACGCAAAATCCCACCCCGTGGGGTCAGAATGATCACAAGAACGGTGAGCAAAAATCCCAGAACCACGCGGGGGGACCTAGTGAATGAACTGCAGAGAGCTGGGACCAATGTAACAAGGCCTACCATAAGTAACACACTACGCCACCATGGACTCAGATCCTGCAGTGCCAGACGTGTCCCACTGCTTAAGCCTGTACATGTCTGGGCCCATCTGAAGTTTGCTAGAGAGCATTTGGATGATCCAGAGGAGTTTTGGGAGAATGTCCTATGGTCTGATGAAACCAAACTGGAACTGTTTGGTAGAAACACAACTTGTTGTGTTTGGAGGAAAAAGAATACTGAGTTGCATCCATCAAACACCATACCTACTGTAAAGCATGGTGGTGGAAACATCATGCTTTGGGGCTGTTTCTCTGCAAAGGGGCCAGGACGACTGATCCGGGTACATGAAAGAATGAATGGGGCCATGTATCGTGAGATTTTGAGTGCAAACCTCCTTCCATCAGCAAGGGCATTGAAGATGAAACGTGGCTGGGTCTTTCAACATGACAATGATCCAAAGCACACCGCCAGGGCAACGAAGGAGTGGCTTCGTAAGAAGCATTTCAAGGTCCTGGAGTGGCCTAGCCAGTCTCCAGATCTCAACCCTATAGAAAACCTTTGGAGGGAGTTGAAAGTCCGTGTTGCCAAGCGAAAAGCCAAAAACATCACTGCTCTAGAGGAGATCTGCATGGAGGAATGGGCCAACATACCAACAACAGTGTGTGGCAACCTTGTGAAGACTTACAGAAAACGTTTGACCTCTGTCATTGCCAACAAAGGATATATCACAAAGTATTGAGATGAAATTTTGTTTCTGACCAAATACTTATTTTCCACCATAATATGCAAATAAAATGAAAAAAAAACAGACAATGTGATTTTCTGGATTTTTTTTTCTCAGTTTGTCTCCCATAGTTGAGGTCTACCTATGATGTAAATTACAGACGCCTCTCATCTTTTTAAGTGGTGGAACTTGCACTATTGCTGACTGACTAAATACTTTTTTCCCCCACTGTACATGCGTAAAAAAACACTGAAAATGCAAAAAAAAATGCATCGTGTGCACATAGCCTTAATGTCTTCTTGCTCTGTGAGCACGCACTCTCGGTTTCACTAATGAGCATTGAGGCATGTGCAATGAAAGATTACCTCCTGACACCAGTGCCAGCATCAGGACGCAGACGCACTTTGTGGGCAGAGTTATCAGGCTATTTTTATGGTCCCCGAAGGATGGTGTAAATATCCAAATGGCCCTTGGCAGAAAAAGGTTCCCCACCTCTGCTCTGCTGGATCATTAAGTTTGTTTTTGGACCAGTTTTGTGATGACCACAATGGAGAGATAACCACTTAACGTGAACAAAGTCTGGTTTATACGGGATCTGTCTGGTTTGCATTTGTTGTTTCTTTAAATGGGGGGAAAAAGTCCTGTATAGAGACCCCATATAAATCGCTGGGCCTTTGCTTCCATTTGGCACATAAGAACATGAATATATAGAAACATGTAATCCAGAGACATGGCACAGCCCGCCATGTAATTTTGTCACATATTGATTACCCCCTGCTCCTACTGTAGGCCCAATGATCGCCCCCTGCTCCGACTGTGTAGGCCCAATGATCGCCCCCTGCTCCGACTGTGTAGGCCCAATGATCGCCCCCTGCTCCGACTGTGTAGGCCCAATGATCACCCCCTGCTCCGACTGTGTAGGCCCAATAGTCACCCCCTGCTCCGACTGTGTAGGCCCAATAGTCACCCCCTGCCCCGACTGTGTAGGCCCAATAGTCACCCCCTGCCCCGACTCCAATGATCATCCCCTGCTCCGAATGTGTAGGCCCAATAATCACCCCCTGCTCTTATGTTTTGGAACTGTTAAACTGTAAAGCACTGTGGAATATGTTGGCGCTATATAAATAAAGATTATTATTATTATTATTATTATTCTAATCCTTGTATCTGTTCTCCTTTTTGTGTGTTACAGTATATAATAGAACTATTCTGAATCACCTTTAAATTCAAATTCTTTGTTTTTGTCCAGTTCCTCTGTTTCTCCCCACAAAATTTGAATATTTTGAAAACTGGGGGCTACATGTTGGGAAGCATCTCCTCCCTACAGAATCTGCCTTTGATCAATAGGTGCACGAGATTGGGCAGTCATGCACCCCTTCGATTAGTGCAATGGTAGATTCCAGTTTGCAATTTATTCATAAATTCCAACGAACAATAACTGGAATAACAAGTTCTAAGAAAAGATGCTGTGGAATTGTTATTTAAAGGGAACCTGTCGGCTGTTTTGGCCGCTATAAGATGTGGCCGCTGCCTTTCAGGGCTTAGCCATAGCATTCTATAATGCTGTAGATAATCCCCCGATCCAACCTGCAAGATAACAAAAATAAGTTTTATTATACTCACCGGGAAAGGGGGTGGTCCGGTCTGATGGGTGTCGCAGGTCCGGGTCCGGCTGCTCCCATCTTCGTGCGATGTCGTCATCTTCCTTGCTTCGTGTAGTGGCTCCTGCGCAGGCGTCCTGATCTTCCCTGTTGAGGGCAGAGCAAAGTACTGCAGTGTGCAGGCGCGGGAAAGGTTGGAGAGGTCCGGCGCCTGCGCACTGCAGTACTTTGCGCTGCCCTCAACAGGGAAGATCAGTACGCCTGCACAGGAGCGTGATGCTGGGGAGGCATGAAGCAAGCAGGAGGGCGGCAATCATAAACGATGGGAGGTGATGGACCCCGGACCTGTGACGTCCATTGGACCGGACTGCCCCCCAGGTGAGTATAATAAAACTGATTTTTCTTATCTTTCAGGTTGGATCGGGGGCTTATCTACAGCATCATAGAATGCTGTAGATAAGTCCTGAAAGGCAGTGGCCGCATCTCATAGCGGGCAAACAGGTGACAGGTTCCTTTTAAAGGGGGATGTAAATCTTTATGAAAACACGCTTTATGGCAGAACCAGATCAAACTGCGGATGGTATAAGATGGGACTGTGGACGCACCAATGAATTGCAAGACTTTTATTCCCTTAGACTCTGTACACCTATGTTTGTTTTTTAAAAAATACAGTATGTTTTCCGTATTTGTATTCCTCATTAAATAACAATTCTTAGACCTCTTTGTTCCTGTTATTCTTCTCTGGAATGTCTCAGTATATTGTCAGCTGGATGAAAGGGGTATGCAGCTGCACTGAGTGATCAATGTTGGGCTGTAGGGCGACATCTCCCAAGTTTTGAGCTTAAAGAGTTATCAATTTATTCATAATATTTTGGGTAGAAATAACAAGGAAATTATGCAAAAAAACGAATTCTAAATTCAGAATATGTATTTTTATTGAAATAAAAGCGTTACAAAGTTGTGCATTTTGGGTTGCAGTGTCCTTTCATCAGACCAACAAAGCAATGTATCAGGTTGGTTTGTGCATCGCCTTTACTACTCTAGCCCTGGATGAATTGTGGGAGATGGTGGCATATAAGGACTGTGTTCATTGCTCAGCTTGCTTGTGTAATACCTTGGTCAGCTGCTCCAGTTAGATCTGACTGTGCTTCTAGCACTGATGCATGAATTGCCATTAGCTTTATTGACCACATGAGTAATTAATGTTCTCTTTTTTTGTCTTGTGTTTTTCAGGTATGGCCTCACAAGTCTTGGTGTACCCACCATATGTTTATCAAACTCAATCAAGTGCCTTTTGTAGTGTGAAGAAACTGAAAATAGAACCAAGTGGTTGTGTGTACAGCAAGAGGAGCTATCCGCGCACCGACCTGAATGCTAGACACTTTGGATTTGCACATCCATCCAACAAGAGTAGGGCTCCTGCTCAGACAAAGAATCCAATTGACAGACCTCGCCAGCAGACTAGCGCCTCCCAAACCAGCGCAGTCACATTAAAAACCAACACAGGTGCTCCTGGGGACCGAGCAGCGCAGGCGCAGCCAGATCCAGCAGAGGCACCAACAGTTGGGACACCGGATTGTGTATCAGATTTGCTGGAAACGCATCAGCGATGTGGATTGAAGCGTAAGAGTGAAGAGCTGGAAAACCAAGGTGGCACCATGCAGATTGTTGATGAATTGTCTGTACTGCCTGCCATGCTACCAGGCAACGCAGCAAACCCAGTAGCTGTTGTGGCAACCACTGGTGCTTCTAAGCAGAATGGGGCTAGTGTGGATGGTGACTATCAGTTGGTACAGCATGAAGTGTTGTGCTCGGTTAAAAATACTTATGAAGTACTGGATTTTTTGGGTCGGGGAACCTTTGGACAGGTGGTGAAGTGTTGGAAAAGGGGGACAAATGAGGTGGTGGCTGTCAAAATCCTAAAAAACCATCCTTCATACGCACGCCAAGGGCAGATTGAGGTGGGCATCCTTGCCAGGCTGAGCAGCGAGAATGCTGACGAGTTTAACTTTGTGCGTGCGTACGAATGCTTTCAGCATCGGAACCACACTTGCTTGGTGTTTGAAATGTTGGAACAGAATTTATACGACTTTTTAAAGCAAAACAAATTTAGCCCATTACCCCTGAAAGTTATCCGGGCCATCCTTCAGCAGGTGGCCACTGCACTGAAAAAGCTTAAAAGTCTTGGTTTAATTCACGCTGACCTCAAACCGGAGAACATCATGCTGGTGGATCCCGTGCGGCAACCTTACAGGGTGAAAGTAATAGACTTTGGCTCTGCTAGCCATATATCAAAGACTGTTTGCTCAACGTATTTGCAGTCCCGTTATTACAGGTAAGGCTTGTTTATTGGTTTTTACCTATTAAATATACCGCAGTAACTTATTCTCCTAAAAGGTAGTGTTTACTGTGTGTGTTTTTAGACTTTGTTCAGTTCTGATGTAGAGAACTGCTATAGACAGCTGGTCATTGGTTGTCACCGCGTAGACATTGGTGGCATAATGCAGTGTCCGATTGTTGGAGCCTGATTCCACTGATTACGTGGGGAAAGGAAAAAAATCAGTAACACTATGCACCCAATAAATTAATTTAAACTGGGCCAATGTTATGGCACGTCTCATTTCTGGCATCGCTGCACCTTTGATCCAGCGATCTGCGGAGGTCACATCAGGCCTACCATACTCAGCTGAACATTGGGGACATGTCTATGCTGTGACAACTCCTTTAAATAGAAATTGCACAGTTGAGCTAGAAGTATCCTTACAATGGATGTATAGGGTTATTTTTTTTTTTTTGACAGCAGGATTTACTCCTAGGGAAGTATTGGGTACATTTTTTCAGCAATCTAATACTGTTATTTATTGATTCCTGTGTTATACCTAAACACCACATGTGTGCTTAAAAACCATTGTTCCTGCCTCCGGTTTGTGGACTAGTCAGGGACTGCGGTTAACGTTGTGGCCCCCAGTGGTGTGACAGACATCCCAGCATGTGCAGGGAGGAAGAGAAGACGACCTGTCTGTACTCCCTGTACACGCTAGGATGTCAGTCACGTGGGTGTGATCCCAGCACGATGCGGCAGTGATCGGTCGCTGTCTGGTGAGGGGTACGAAGAGACGATTAAACATTGTTTGTAAACACACAGACACCATTCAGGTATAACACAGGCGTCAATAAGTTCTGGTATTGGGAAGGTGACAGTGCACTCCTAATACCTCCTAGCAGTAAATCTGCAGGCAGGTTCCTTCAATATCGTGATGCTCCTGCAGCAATTCCCCGGTGCAATTTACTTGGACACACAAATCTCATTTTCTTGTAAATGATCTTGTATTGATTGCACCTCGTTTTCCATTGCACGGTTATGTGCTATTTGCCTGTATAGATGGGGCTAGTTTGTAAATGACTTATTTTTTCTGTAGTTTGGGCAGTCTAGAAGTTTCTGTGCATCGTGCAATATTGCCGGCTCAGCATTCTAGAGAATACTTCACGTATTTGCCCCTGTTAGCTTTTACGTCTTCATTTGTCATTGCTGTCTCATTCAGCAGCGTTAGTCCCACATTTTATGTAGCTGTGTATTACTTTATAGGCTCAGAAATCAGATGCAGGAAGGCGAAATGAACTGATCGCTGTGTTTGGATGCCAGTTTGGCAGGAGTTCACCCTACAGTCTGATCTAGTTGACTTTTGAAGAGGAGCTCCACCATTAAGCACTGATTGTACTGTTTGAATAACTTCCTGTTTGTGGCACATTAGTATATGGGAGGGGGGAAACTTTTCAAGATGGGTGGTGACCATGGTGGCCATTTTGAAGTCGGCCATTTTGGATCCAACTTTATAAATGGCCCACCCTGTAGTCTGAATATGTCCTCTGGATCCCACTTGTTTGTCCTCCCTCATTGGGTTAGATCACAGTGGCTGGGAACCGTGGACATTAATGCAAGGCCCTAAGTATCCATAGTGTAGCTTTTCAATTATTTTGCTTGCTTAAGTCTTAATACTCATTATTACACCCCACAATTTCTCTTTATGGAATAATGGCAGGAACCACAGGATGAAGTTGGGGGCATGCAGAACAGGCAGTGTTATGAGTTCATTTTCTCCTTCACCATTGAGGTCTGATGAACTCCCTCTTCTGGTGAAGGAAGGTAGTGAGACTGATTACCAAGCACGTGAGCTGGGAGAGGTTGACTGGGCGACGGGCATCTCTGACTGGATATAAGGCAGCCGATGCCCTTCTGCCTCGCTGGTGAATTCTCTGTGGAATTCTAGGAGACCAGTCTGATTCCTGCTCCTCAAAAGCTAAGTTTTCTGCTTTGCCTTTTTGCATTTGTGTTTTGGTTTTAGTTTGCCTTTCTTTTCTGGATTCTGCCATTCCCTGCTGGGGTGAGCTGAATTCCTTTGTGTCTTTTTGCTCTGTCTTCAGAAAATACCTGAGTACTGACAGTCTTTTTGAAGCCTAGCGTCTTCAGGGCCTTTTTCCCTGTCAGTCTGTTGGCTCTTATTTTGATAGGGTTTTTCGCGGATTGCAGACAGCAGCTTTCCTATCCTGTCCTATCTAGTTAGCTTGGGCCCCATCATTTGCTCAGCCTATCTTTCTATCTGTTAGTGTTTTTTCTTCTTGCTTCACCGTCGTTATATGTTGGGGGCTGACTATTGCTTTGGGGTCTGCTCTGGGGCAGTTTAGATTTCCCTTTCTGTCTTTAGCCTAGGCTGTTCTCCGGCTGTGATCGAGGGGTCTAGGGCATCGTAGGAACCCCCCACGGCTACTGCTAGTTGTTGTTGATAGGTTCAGGGGTCTGCAATCCGATAGCTGCCAACTTCTCTGGTTTTCTGGACTTAGCTAGCATTTCTGTTTTTGCCTCCTACGGTGACTCATTCATAACAGAATCACCAGCCATACCGCAGATCCTAGGGTACTCAATAGCAGGAAAGAATTAAAAAAAAAAAAAAAAAGTGTTTATTTTTTCCTCCATATCTCTGAGGCCGTAGGGGGAATTTTTTTTTTTTTTTTCTCTCAATGGAGATAAAGCAATTGTCTGATCGTGTGGAGCAGCTCGCTGCGGAAGTGCGGGGAATTTCCGCCTACCTTGCTCATTCACATGCTGCTGAACCAAAGATCCCTACTCCTGATGTGTTTTTTGGGCATCTGTCTAAATTTTTGAATTTCAAAAATAATTGTAAATTATTTTTTACCTTGAAGCCTAACTCATCAGGGAGCTCCGCGCAGCAGGTTAAAATTGTCATCTCTTTGCTGCGTGGCGATCCCCAGGATTGGGCGTTTTCTTTGAAACCTGATGATCCTAGTCTGACTAATGTGAACGCATTTTTTCAAGCCTTGGAGTTGTTGTATGACGAACCTAATGCTATTGATCAGGCTGAAAAGACCCTGTTGGCATTGAGCCAGGGTCGAGATTCTGCAGAATTGTACTGTCAAAAATTCCGAAAGTGGGCGGTCCTTACGGCCTGGAATGATAATGCCTTGGCAGCTCTCTTTCGGAAGGGTTTGTCAGAAGCCGTAAAAGATACTATGGTGGGATTTCCTGTTCCCTCTGGTCTGGACGATTCTATGTCAGTAGCCATTCAGGTTGATCGGCGTTTACGTGAACGCAGGACTGCACGAGAGGTGTTGCCACCTGTTGAACAAGTGTCTGAACCTATGCAATGTGATAGCGTTTTGTCCAGGGAGCAACGTCAGGAGTTCAGAAAGTGTAATAAGCTGTGTTTTTTTTTGTGGAGATGCCTCGCATATTATTTCTGTCTGTCCTAAACGAGAGAAACGTTTTGCACACACGTTTTCTGTGGGTGGTGTTCAACCTAAGTTTCTTCTGGCAATTACTCTGATCTGCTCCCTGTCCACATTTTCCACCAAGGCTTTTTTGGATTCGGGAACAGCCCTGAACCTAATGGACTTGGATTTTGCTAAACGTTGTGGATTTCCTATGACACCTCTGCGGACACCTATCCCTTTGAGGGGGATTGATGCTACTCCTTTGGCGAAAAATAAACCTCAGTTTTGGACCCAGGTGGTAATGCGGGTCGCCCCAAACCATCAAGAAAATTGCAGATTTTTGGTGTTGCATAATTTGCATGATACCATTGTTCTGGGGTTTCCCTGGCTGCAAATTCATAATCCAGTTTTGGACTGAAAATCTGTGTCTGTGGTGAGTTGGGGTTGTCGATGTGCCCTTAGTGAGGCTCCGGTTTTTTCCACCTCTCCTCAGTCGCATGATGTTCCTGACTATTTGGCGGACTTTTATGATGTATTTAGTGAGAATGAGTCTGCGTCTCTGCCTCCTCATAGGAGTTATGACTGTGCAATTGATCTGAGCCCGGGGTGTAAATTTCCCAAGGGTCGGCTCTTCAATTTATCTGTACCCGAGCACGAGGCTATGCGATCCTATATTAAGGAGGCGTTGGAGAAGGGTCATATTAGACCATCCTCTTCACCATTAGGTGCTGTTTTTTTTTTTTCGTGGCCAAAAAGGATGGTTCATTAAGGCCTTGTATTGATTATCGTGCCCTCAACAAAATTACTATTAAATATCAATATCCGTTACCCCTGATTTCGGATCTATTCTCCAGAGTTAAAGATGCTTGCTGGTTTACCAAGCTTAACCTCAGGGGGGCGTATAATCTTATCCGCATTAAGCATGGGGATGAATGGAAGACGGCGTTTAATACTCCAGAGGGACATTTTGAGTACCTGGTGATGCCTTTTGGGCTCTCTAATGCCCCTTCTGTCTTCCAGTGCTTCATGAACGACATTTTCCGAGACTTTGTGGATAAATTTTTGTTTATCTATCTGGATGATATTTTGATCTTTTCCAAGGATTGGGATTCTCATGTGGAACATGTTCGGACGGTGTTCCGGATCTTGCGGGAGAATTCCCTGTATGTCAAAGAATCGAAATGCCTTTTTGGGGTACAGAGGATTTCATTTTTGGGATTTATTTTGTCTCCGTCAACTATTGAAATGGATCCGGCCAAGGTACAGGCCATTTATGATTGGGTTCAGCCCACTTCTTTGAAGGCCCTTCAGAAGTTTTTGGGTTTTGCTAATTTTCATCGGAAATTTATAGCAAAATTTTCTAGTATTGCCAAGCCATTGACTGATCTGACTAAGAAGGGTGCTGATGTGTTGAATTGGTCTCCGGAGGCTGTTTCTTCCTTTCAGGAGCTGAAGCGAAGATTCACTTCTGTCCCGGTTTTGCGGCAACCTGATGTCTCACTCCCGTTCCAGGTAGAGGTGGACGCTTCTGAGATTGGTGCAGGAGCTGTTTTGTCCCAAAAGGATCCTGTAACATCTAAAATGAATCCCTGTGCTTTCTTTTCCCGAAAGTTCTCCCCATCTGAGCGTAACTATGATGTGGGGAATCGGGAACTGTTGGCCATGAAATGGGCATTTGAGGAGTGGAGACATTGGTTGGAGGGAGCCAAACATCAAGTCGTGGTCCTCACTGACCACAAGAATTTGATTTACCTGGAGTCGGCCAAACCCTTGAACCCTGGACAGGCTAGATGGGCCTTGTTTTTTACACGTTTTGATTTTGTGGTCTCTTTTCTTCCTGGCACTAAGAATGTCAAGGCTGACGCTCTTTCTAGGAGCTTCTTTGCTGATTCTCCTGTGGTGACCAAGCCTGCTACCATCTTAGGCGAAGGGGTAGTTCTTTCTGCCATCTCGCCCGATTTGAGATGTGCTCTGGAAGAGTTCCAGGAGGACAAACCTGAGCGTTGTCCCAGTGGAAAGTTGTATGTTCCTGACCAGTGGAAGAAGAGAGTGATGTCTGAAGTTCATTGCTCTGCATTGGCTGGTCATCCAGGTATTTTTGGTACTAGAGATCTGGTGAGTCAGTCTTTTTGGTGGCCCGCCTTGTCTCGTGATGTCAGGAATTTTGTGCAGTCCTGTGGGACTTGCTCCCGGTCTAAACCTTGTTCTCGCTCTAGTGGGTTGTTGATGCTTTTGCCGGTCCCCAGGAGGCCATGGACCCATATTTCAAGGGATTTCATCTCTGATATGCCTGTCTCTCAGAGAATGACTGTTATTTGGGTGATTTGTGATGGGTTCTCTAAGATGGTTCATCTTGTACCACTCCCTAAGTTGCCATCTTCTTCTGAGTTGGTGCCCCTGTTTTTGCAACAGGTGGTTCGCTTGCACGGGATTCCTGAGAACATTGTATCTGACAGAGGAGTTCAGTTTGTGTCTAGATTTTGTAGGACGTTCTGTTCCAAACTGGGAATTCAGTTGTCCTTCTCCTCTGCGTTTCACCCTCAGACTAATGGGCAGACGGAGAGAACAAACCAGACCTTGGAGTCGTATTTGAGATGTTTTATTTCCGCTGATCAGGATGATTGGGTTTCATTTTTGCCCTTGGCTGAATTTGCTTTAAATAATAGAGCTAGTTCTGCCACTTTGATGTCACCTTTTTTTTGTAACTTTGGGTTTCATCCTCGATTTTCTTCAGGGCAGGTGGAGCCTTCTGCCTGCCCAGGTGTTGACACTGTGGTGGAGAGAATGCACCAGATCTGGGACCAAGTGGTGGATAAGTTATCTGTCTCCCAGGAAAAGGCCCAGCGGTTTTCCAACCGACATAGGACCGTTGGTCCCCAGTTTAAGGTGGGTGATATTGTTTGGTTATCATCAAAAAATATCGCTATGAAGGTAGCTTCTCCTAAGTTTAAGCCTATATTTATTGGGCCTTACAAGATTTTGGAGATCATTAATCCGGTCTCTTTTCGGTTGGCTCTTCCTGTCACATTTAAAATCCATAATGTGTTTCATAAGTCCTTGTTGAAGAGGTTTGTTGAACCAGTAGTTCCTGGGGTGGCACCTCCGGACCCTGTATTGGTTGAAGGTAACATGGAATATGAGGTAGAGAAGATACTGGATTCCCGTCTGGCTTGACGAAGACTCCAGTATTTGGTTAAGTGGAAGGGTTATGGTAAGGAGGATAATTCCTGGGTCTCTGCCTCTGATATTCATGGCAAAAGATTGGTGCGTGCCTTTCATCGGGCTCACCCTGATCGTCCTGGTGGCGTGGATGAGGGTTCGGTGACCCCTCCTCAAGGGGGCGGTACTGTTATGAGTTCATTTTCCCCTTCACCATTGAGGTCTGATGAACTCCCTCTTCTGGTGAAGGAAGGTAGTGAGGCTGATTACCAAGCACCTGAGCTGGGAGAGGATGACTGGGCGACGGGGATCTCTGACTGGATATAAGGCAGCCGACGCCCTTTCTGCCTCGCTGGTGATTTCTCTGTGGAATTCTAGGAGACCAGTCTGATTCCTGCTCCTCAAAAGCTAAGTTTTTTGCTTCGCCTTTTTGCATTTGTGTTTTGGTTTTAGTTTGCCTTGCTTTTCTGAATTCTGCCATTCCCTGCTGGGGTGAGCTGAATTCCTTTGTGTCTTTTTGCTCTGTCTTCAGAAAATACCTGAGTACTGACAGTCTTTTTGAAGCCTAGCGTCTTCAGGGCCTTTTTCCCTGTCAGTCTGTTGGCTCTTATTTTGATAGGGTTTTTTGCGGATTGCAGACAGCAGCTTTCCTATCCTGTCCTATTTAGTTAGCTTGAGCCCCATCATTTGCTCAGCCTATCTTTCTATCTGTTAGTGTTTTTTCTTCTTGCTTCACCGTCGTCATATGTTGGGGGCTGCCTATTGCTTTGGGGTCTGCTCTGGGGCAGTTTAGATTTCCCTTTCTGTCTTTAGGCTAGGCAGTTCTCCGGCTGTGATCGAGGGGTCTAGAGCATCGTAGGAACCCCCCACGGCTACTGCTAGTTGTTGTTGATAGGGTCAGGGTCTGCAATCCGATAGCTGCCAACTTCTCTGGTTTTCTGGACTTAGCTAGCATTTCTGTTTTTGCCTCCTATGGTGACTCATTCATAACAAGGGAGGCTGTGCCCTAACCCTGCGCTCTACAGCCTCGCTGTATATGTAGCTGGAATATATGGCTGCCTGCATAAGCATTACATGTGTCGTGATGGAGCCGCTGAAGACTTGGACATACCTGGGCTATAGATTATCCAGCTTGTCAGCAAAAAAAAAAACAGAATTGATTGACCTGTGTCCTAAAAGTTCTTGGGTATTTGGCATAAACTCTGCTTTTAATCCATAGTGTTAAAGCAGGCGAGAATGTTGCCGGTTTACAAGTGTAAATATGTAATATTTTTAGCACACATCGTCTGCACTGCAGATCTGAAATATCATCCTATGGTTAAAATGAAATCCATTTTAATACAAAGGTGTTCCCATGTTACAGGTTACACTATAAAGTGCCTTGTGAATATGGTTAATTACATGCAGCTACGTGAATCATCCTTGTAAGTAACTGAGAACTAAGAGTCAGATTTCCAGAAAGAACGGCTTCTGTAGCCACTGCTGAAATAACGAGCTCTGCCTCTGTACGTCATGTCCTGCGTTTCCATCCAAGGCTTAGTTACAGTCACAGAACGTAAGCAGCGAGCAATAAACAAGTACTTGCTACCAAGGACCACCGTATTCTGAGATGACACATTGTAGGGCACTGTGTCACTAGAAGAAGGTTCCCTTTAGACTAGGAGCCTATAGGAGGTTTAGGACAAGTTGTATCCATTAAACGTCAGGATATTTTTCAGGTGATTAATTGGCATCTATGGAACAAAAGCAAATAAAGTCCACTGAAACTAGAAGCATCCCTTTCATGTATACGAAAGTCAGTCTTGGGGCTCATACTCACGAGAAACTTGTATTTCTATGCAGCTGAAAGCTCCAATCCCAGTGCCGGATATTGACGTGTGAGACTCGGCCGAGTTTCTCGCATGTGAGTACGAGCCCTTACCCACAATGTTTTAACTCTTTTTAACTGAAATCTTGCACACAAGTGTTGATTTTCTTCTGATTTGTATAATTTTCAGCTGCTATATTGTGGCTTCACGTATCTGGTCCTTTACTACTTATTTGGCCAAGCGGAGAGGGAGGGCCCCAGCTGAAATCCGGTGCCTCAGCCTAGATTCACGGGTCACATTGGGATCATAATTGTCAGCCCATTTGTGGGTCTCATGATCTGCACCAGAGGCCATTAGTGGAGGTCAGGAGCCACCGGGAACTGTGGTCCGAACGTGGACCAAAAAATGAGGACATCTCTTTCTAGCTGGAAGTTGATATCTCTTCTGAGGCGTAGATGTTTTTTTTTCCCTCAATCTTTACCTCATTGGAGCAAGGAACATGAGGAAATTAGAGGAGGTTTCTAAAAAAATTGTGGAAGTTAATGTTCTAAAGTAAAGAACAAAGCTTTACTTACCAGGTGAATACTGCTGACCCTGCAGTGGTGACATCCCGTACATCATTCATGTGGTCCCTGCCACCAATTAGGCTACTTTCACACTTCAGGTTTTCGGCGTCAGGCGCGATCCGGCGTAGTGCCGGAACGCCGGATCCGGCAAATGTTTAGTAAAACCGGATGTGACGGATCCGGTTTTCTGCCGGATCCGTCTTTTTCTTGACAGACAAAACCGGATCCGTCTCATCCAGTTCATCCGTTTTTCTATCCTTTTTTCGACGGATTACGCCGGATCCGGTTTTTAAAATTGACCCTTGTGGCCTTCCGAACGGGATTGGCTACTGGAAAACTATATATAGCATGTTCCTACAGCCCTTCTTTGACAGGTTGTAGAGGAGAAAGTGCAGGTTGGAGAGAAGAGCAAGTTACTGGCGAAGATGGATGTTGTCATTGGAAATATTTTGAAGAATTTGGCGGATTTTATAGCGGAGGCGAATCGTTTGAGGGTGATTGTTCTGGAGAAGGAGAGAGCGAGACAGCAGCGCATCAGGCATCGTAGACTACGTTTGTGGATCCACCCCATCACAGCCAAGAGAATGACGTGTGGGGTCTATTCTACACTCTGCATGGACCTTCGAAGAAACCTGGATACATTTTTTGGATATGTTAGGATGAAAATGGAGAATTTTGATTACTTGGTGGAGCGCATTGCACACCTCATAAGAAAAGCGGACACCTATTGCCGCTTCTCTGTTTCACCCACAGAGCGTCTGATGGTGACTTTAAGGTAAGCCACATTTATTGGATGTGATCGCATCAGAGCACACTTTCACTGCAATCTTGTTGGTGGTAGTTTGTATCTCCAAGTGTTATAGCTCAGTTTTGGTATGTAATGCTGTGATTTAAAACTAATTTATTGTTTTTTAATTCCCCACAGATTTCTTGCAACTGGAGAATCCGTTTCGTCACTGCATTTCCAGTACAGACTCGGGATTTCCACCATATCTGGAATAGTGAAGTACACATGCCGTGCACTGTGGGACTCCTTAGCTGAAGAGTTTTTACCAGAGCCCACAACAGAGAGGTGGATTGAAATTGCTGACAAGTTTCAACAGATATGTCAGTTTCCCAACTGCTTGGGCGCTGTGGACGGGAAACATATCGGCATTGTAAAGCCAGCTGGATCGGGATCGGAATATTTCAATTACAAGAAATATTTTTCAATTGTCCTCATGGCCATCGCTGACGCGGAATACAAATTTATTGCGGTTGATATTGGGGCCTATGGCCGCTCCAATGACTCTCAAGTTTTCAAACTGTCTGCCATGGGGCGTAAACTGTATGGAAACACCTTCCAGTTCCCACCACCTAGACCGCTGCCGCAAACATCTGGTCCACCTATGCCATTTGTCTGTGTAGGGGATGAAGCCTTCCAGCTGTCAGAACACCTTTTGAAACCGTACTCTAGCAGAGGATTGACAAGACCAAAACGCATTTTTAATTACCGCCTCACAAGAGCAAGAAGAATGGTTGAATGTACCTTTGGTATTCTGACAGCCAAATGGCGGGTCCTATTGACTGCGATCAACCTCAAGACAGAAACTGTGGACGAGGTGATCAAAGCGTGCGTGGTACTCCACAATTTTGTTATCTGCAAGGAACCCATTTCCATTGAGGACACCTCTGAAGAAACCACCTTGCAAGATTACCATGACATTACCACTAGAAGTTCTGTGACGGTTTCAGTAATGAGGGACAATTTTGCACTATACTTTATGTCACCTCAAGGCAGAGTACACTGGCAGGATGACAGAGTGTGAAAGATTTGTGCCCAACCAAACTTGTGTACCTTCTGTACCAACAGTATATACCTTTGCCAACCAAAGTTGGCTATCTTGTCATGGTCTCTATTTTTAGCTTTAGGCCACAGGTGTGTACCTGGTTGTGTTTTATGCAAAGTATTTCACCTTTTAACAAAAGTTGTGTACATTGTTATGAAATCACCAACAATAAACACAACTTTTTAGATGAAATACTTTGCTTCAAACACAACCAGGAACACAACTGTGGCAAAAAGCTAAAATTTACCCACAGTTATATACCTAGTTTTGAATACCATTTCACCTTTTAAATACCCTGTATTTAACCTTTTTCGCCGCAGAAAGAAATGACAGACAACCAGTGTAAAATAATTTAACTTTTATTGAAAAATGTTTTTTTTAGTAAACTTTTTTAAAATTTTAATAAACTTGTTTAATAAAGCTTTGAAACCATAAAACTGGTCATTTTTATTTAAATACACACATTATAAATCTGTGTAGTGTGTGGTGGAAATACTGCTGTAGGGGCTGCGGGACACTTCGACACTGGGAGTGTGGAGAGGGGACTGGGATCGTGGTGGGGAAGGAACAGTTAGAGGTGAAGGTGTGGAAAAAACTACAGAATGGGTGGACATGTGGGAAGCAGAAGAGGTGGTGGGTGGTGGAGTGGAGGGTTGGGCAGGGACTGTAGGAGCAGATGATGTTGATGGCAAGTTGTATGGGGAAGGAGTTTGGTACGGGGCAGGTTGCTGGAAGTGGGGAGATGTCTGGTACGGGGCAGGTTGCTGGAAGTGGGGAGATGTCTGGTACTGGGGAGTTTGCAGGTACTGGGGAGTTTGCAGGTACTGGGGAGGTTGCTGGTACTGGGGAGGTTGCTGGTACTGGGGAGGTTGCTGGTGCTGGGGAGGTTGCTGGTGCTGGGGAGGTTGCTGGTTCTGGGGAGGTTGCTGGTTCTGGGGAGGTTGCTGGTGCTGGGGAGGTTGCTGGTGCTGGGGAGGTTGCTGGTGCTGGGGAGGTGGATGGTATGTAATAGGAGGGGGAGGATGGAAAGTGGCTGGAGGGGGTGTAGATGTAATAGGAGGGGGAAGATGGAAAGTGGCTGGAGGGGGTGTAGATGTAATAGGAGGGGGAGGATGGAAAGTGGCTGGAGGGGGTGCAGGTGGAGGAACTACTGTGGTGGGAGGAGGAGGTTGGGAGGTAACTTGCTGGAGAGCAGCGTGGCATGAATGCATTACATGCATCTGCTGGGCAGGAGAGATCGTTTCCATGCGCTCCACAACAGACCTGAAAAAGGTGTGGTTTGGCGAAGATCTTGCTTCTGAATGCATGGTTTGCAGAAGTGTCTTCACCTCCAGAATGCTGGAGTTGATCTGCTGATAGCCTGCGGAGATTTGCTCTGACAAGACTTTTAGACAGTTCTGGAAAGATGCATTCAGATGCAAGAACTCTGGCGCATAAGTCTTTTCCTGACCCCTCTGCCGCTGCCGCCCAGTACCCGCAGGTGTACTAGAGGTGGCAGGGGCAGAAGGGTGGGGTAAAGGGAAAGCGATCTCCTCACCAGCAGCTTCATGTAATGTAGGCGGCCACGATGCTCCTGTGCTGGTGGATGGGACAGATGGGTCGAATGTGTGGGAAGGCTGGGAAGGTGCAGATGTACCGGGGCGGTCGAAGTGTCCCTCGGTGCCGGTCTCCTCAGGGAACGCCTCAGAAGGGTCCAATCGTGCAGGCTCCCGAGTGCTGCTCACCGTGCTGTGGAATAAAGAGAAAAAAAACAAACAATTAAAATAGTGACATGGTATGGCCCTGGCTGAAAAAAAAAGTTACATCTAAACATTTTTTTGTCACATGTGGTGTGTAATATTTACCTTCTGGTGAGCATTGTCTCCCGGAGGAACGACAGGGCTCGTGCGTACTTGTACTTGCTCCTGCGTCCTCCAGATCCACTCGGGGCCCGCATCTCTTTATTGAACTCCTTCTTGAAACGATCCCTCACAGACCTCCACCGCTTCACAATTCTCTCCCCTGAAACGAGAAAGGACAAAGTGGTTAGTATACAACATCAGTGTTTCCCAAACTCCAGTCCTCATGGTCCCCAGGGGTCATGTTTTCAGGATTTCCAAAGTAAATAGAAATCCTGAACACATGATCCGTGGGGACAACGAGGACTGGAGTTCGGGAAACACTGGTTTAAATCAAGCAACCGGTACTGTATATACTTACGCTCTTTAATCTGGGCCCGAGCTTCGAGGTCCTCCCAGAGTCGTCGGGTAACGATCAGGTCAGCGTGGCGTCGGTCAGCCATATTCCAGAGCGGCTCCCTTTCTCTGACGAGATCGATGAGGCGGTCCACATCAATCCCTCCATCCTCACCGTCAGAGTCGGGAGCACGCTGTGAAGGCTGTTAAAGAAAAAGACAAAAATAACATAATTAGCCTCCACAAAAGAAATGAAATAAAAAGTGCAAAAAAAACAAAGCAAAAATATTTATACTTACACGCTGGTGACCGCCGCGTTGCTGTCGCCGACGACCCTGGGAGGCACTGCGAGGACCTCTTGGCCGAGCACCAGATTGGGAAGACTAGAGAAGAAAACAAAAAATGTTATGTCTTTGGATGTAGGCATTTGTTTGCTGTGTGTGGTCTGCAGAACATTGTTTTCTATGTGTTGTGTGTAGTGTGATGTTGTGTTTCTGCGTTTGATGCAAAAAACTTACCAATTGTGAGCCCACTCCAAGTGTCTGTCCACCCCTTCCTTCTTCTTCTGGGAGCTCCTCTTCATCTTGTGATTCCTGTTTTGAAATAAAAGGCAATGAATACACATATATTACAGAGATGATCGATTTTGGAAATAAAAACTTACCGTCAAACGCTGACGATGCGAGGGAGGGCTCCCAGAAGATGTTCTGTCTTCCTCATGGCCAGACTCCATGGCTGTGGGTGGTGTTTCTGCTGCTGCCATTGCTGCTGCTGCTGCATCTATTGGGCGGCTGTTGAATAAAGAGAAACAAAGGGCCAATGAATATCTTGATATTCCATAGCCCTAGTTTGGAGGAATGGGGGATTTGATAATTACCGTCTCTCATCTGCTGCTGGACTCCCCTCCCGTTGTTCAGCATGCTGCTCCATTTGGGGTGGTGCTGATGGTGCTGCTGCTGCAGATGTCTGCTGCCTTCTCCTGCTCCTGGTTCTTGGCTTGGGTGGCATGTTGGGTGTGGCTGAGGGTCCCATTGTCTTGCTTTTATATATGTCCTGTGGGCAGAGCTACTGAGCATGCTCAGACCAAAGAAACCGGATCCGGCGCATTGCGGCGCTCATAGGCTTTCTTTGTATGAAAAAGCCGGACACGCCGGATCCGGCGTGTCCGGCTTTTTCGACGGATACAAAAAACGTTACAGTCACTGTTTTTTCCAGGCGCCGGATCGCGTCACATTGCCGGATCCGGCGAAAATCGGATGAAACGCATGGCCATCCGGCTCGATCCGGCTCTAATGCAAGTCAATGGGGGGGAAACCGGATCCGGCATTGCATTTCGACGGATCCGGTTTTAGTCAAAAGCGCCGGATCGCGCCTGAAGCAGAAAACCTGATGTGTGAAAGAGGCCTTACTGACTTCAGCCATGACGTTTGTACGTGTGGCTGCATGACTGATGCACGGTGTGGGGTGCAAAGCTGCAGAACCGGGCGGCGGGGTCAAAGGGGTGGAAGAATGAACGGGTAAGTAATGCTTGTGTCTTACTTTAAACCTTTGCATGCTCTTCTCAACATTTTGGACAATTTTTGGAAAGCCCTTTAAAGGGTAGGAACAGCTTGGATTTAATTGAAGGAACAGTACATTAGAAAAAAACATGGAAAGATTTTTGCCTGAGAATAGATAAATTGAAGCATATACTAAACATTATCGGTCCGTGAGATCCGTGAAACTGCTTCCAGTTCTGCTTTACTGATGTCGCTCCCGGTTAGCAGCACTATTATGTGGCACCGCAGATACGGCACGTATAGCACTGTGTGGAGGAAACCTATCTGGAGGAACATCTCATATAATGTAATAGTTTTTCCTTTTGAGCAGTAAAGGTTTCTGAAGCCGAGCTACAAGCTTGGTTTTGCTCTAGCATCACATGGACAAATGTTATTCTATCACTTTGAACAGCAGATCACTGTAATGTAGCAGCTTTGCTTAAAATAGGTCCCTGAGCCCAGCCAAAGCATGATGACTACTATAGATGGTTAGGCTGTCTGACTAGACGTGAAAAAAGACAGAAGTACCGTACGTTGCTAAGTGGGTTAGTTTGCTCAAGGTCAGCATGATCTAAAGTGAGCTGCTCAGGGGCTAGCCTCCATGTCTTCTGGAACCAGTATATATTGTGCGCAGATATCTTGCCTACGAGTTGACCCTTGGCAGCTACCCTTCCTCTAAGTGAACTGCTTTCATTCTGTTCACTGCTTTACTAGTTAGTTTAATAACTTTGCTCCTTTTCTGCTGTGTAGATCACATACTTTTTGCTTATCTGTAGCTTTTTAAAGGGAAGATGTCACCAGCGCAAGATCCATTTTTATTATGGCACCTACATAATGCAGTGTGAAATCTTAACTATCTGATTTTATAAAGTGGAAACCACTTCTGTGTCCTTGTATTTAGGATCCTTGTATTTTGGACCATGTGTGGCCTTGGACCTTTCAGCTCCGTGAAATAACAATTTTGAACTTTAAAAATTTGTTAAGGTTCTCATAATTTCCTGTGTGCTACCAGCACGCATCTGGCTATGAAACATCGTGCCTGTACACAGCGTCCAGAACGCTGTATTGTACTGTCCATTAGAAGCATAGGAGATGGGATGTATAGAAATCCACTGTACGCCTGTGTAACACTGCGTTAACTCACCCACAAGACGGGTTTACACAAAAACGCAATTAAAAAATGCAAGTAGCCTAGGATCATAGGTGCAGAACTGATGAACCAAACACTCAGGGAGCGTAGCTTCAGTCTTGGGAATGTGCGGTAATGAGGAAGTCCAAGTAGCCTGTAGTTCAGAGCTGTATTTCTAAGTGATTTTTTGGTGGCATTCATATCTGGTTTGTGCTTCAAGTTTGGTCAAGATTTTTGCAACAAGCACAAAAAACACAGTATAAAAAGGATACCAAGCTATTCCGTAATGACTTCTGTAAATATACCCTCCACAGTTAAGGGCACCGTCACACATAGCGACTCACCAGCGATCCCAACAACGATATCAACGTGTCAGGATCGCTGGTGAGTCGCTATGTGATCGCTGGTGAGCTGTCAAACAGACAGCTTCACCAGTGATCAGCACCAGCGACGCCGAGCGCCCGGCATCGCTGTGTACGTTAGTTACCAGTGCGCTGATGCAGGGAGCTGGTAACTAAGTTACACATCGGGTTTCTAAGGGACGTGCATCACTTAGAAACCCGAAGTGTACCTTAGTTACCATCTCCCTGCATCAGCGCACTGGTAGCTAAGG
This sequence comes from Dendrobates tinctorius, assembly GCF_039654945.1. Lineage (NCBI taxonomy): Eukaryota > Metazoa > Chordata > Amphibia > Anura > Dendrobatidae > Dendrobates > Dendrobates tinctorius. The sequence continues at coordinate 20,934,373 of NW_027361716.1, forward strand.
TACACAGAGGGTTTCTAAGCACAGTGCCGTGCTTAGAAACCCTGCGTTTACTTTAGTTACCAGCTGATCGCTGGTCTCCCGCCTGTCACACGCAGCGATGCGTGCTGGCCAGCGGGAGACCAGCGACCACAAAATGTCCAGGGCTTTCCAACAGCGATCAGCGATACCGGCAGGGGGGCCGATCGCTGTCACACACAGCGATCTCGCTGGTGAGATCGCTGTTGTCACAAAACTTGTGACTCAGCATCGATCTCGCTAGCGAGATCGCTATGTGTGACGGGGCCCTAAGGGTGTAAGTGGAACAATCCCATCGCGTCTTGGGCGCCAATGCTTCAGCACCTGGGATCACTGTAGGAATAATATGAATCACTTTCCATCAAAGTTTATTGTAACAAGTTGTGACGTCTCAGCCAGCAACAGACTGTAAAATGAAAAATTACCTAGAATATTAAAACTTTACTATAAGCAAGCTACAATAATGCCTAGATAGGAAATGATACAGGAAAGATGTATATCTTTGTACTGTGTTAGCTAGTAGATAGAAAAATATTCAGAATTGAGAGTCCTCAGTGGTTGATACCTTTTAATGGCCAACTGAAAAGATAACACATTGCTAGCTTTCCAGACTACTCAGGTCTCTTCATCAGGCATAGAATAATACAACATCTGAAGAATCACATATTTATACACAGCACAGAAATACTGCAATAGATAAGACAAGTGACGTGAAGCAGAACGGTCTGTTATGAATGGGTCACCGAGGAGGAAAACAAGACCAAGCCAAGTCACAGAAAACCAGAGAGGTTGGTAACTACGTGGATTGCAGACCCCTGATCCTAACCACACAACTAACAGCAGCCGTGGAGCGTTCCTACGATGATTCTAGACGCCTCGTCACAGATGGAGGACTAAATAAGCCTAAAGCAAGAAAAGGGGAAATCTAAAACTGCCCCAGAGCAGACCCCAAAGGAATAGACAGCCCCCACACATGTATTGACGGTGAGACAAGATGAAAACACGAACATAGGTAGGATAATAGCCTGAGCAAATGATGGGGCCCACACTAGCTAGAAAGGAAAGGAAAGATACTGTCTGCAATCACGCCAAAAACCCTGCAAAAATGTCCAACACTTCTCATAGCAAAAAATACCCTGAAGTCACTAGACTTCTCCCACTATATCAGCACTCTGGCATATTCTGACAACAGAGCAAAAAGAGGCCAATCTAATAAGGGACAAAAAGCAAACTGGCACATACAGTGACAAAAGAGTGGAAATTCAGCACAGCCCCCAGCCGGGGCTGGCTGACCACACAAAACTGCGTAGACAAAACCAAATCAAATGTGAACAATAGCAGAGAACACTTAGCTTGAGAATGCAGGGACTGAACTGGAAACTAAGACCTCAGGAGGCAGGAAAAAATCACCAGCTTGGGAATAGGGAGTCGGCTGTCTTAAATCCAGATGTCCACTCCTCTTCCTCATTATGAGGTGGCAGGTCTCTGTTAATTAGATCAGCTTCACTACCTCCTGCCACCACCAGAGGGAGCCTGGAAAGAGAACTCACAACTCCTCTGTCAGCACAACCAGCTCCCTCACCGGAAACCAGAGGCTAACCAGAAAATGAGTTAAGTCATTATGGGAGAGGGATAAACAGTTATGGCCATAAATATTGTAACAGTTCATAGATAAGGAGTCTGGATGTTTTATAGTCCTCTGATTTGGGGTCTGGTAATGTGTTGTGATGCCCCCAGAAGGCCTGAAGAGCAAATTGATGTAAAAAGACATAAATCCATGCGACACATTCATTCCTGCACTGAGTGTGTCACAGGTCGTCATGAGTTTATACTCCCAGAGACCGAAGAGTGTCTATTGCATTATTTCTGTGCTGTGTATAAATGTGATTCTTCAGATGTTGTATTAGTCTAGCCTGATGAAGAGACCTGAGTAGTCTCGAAAGCTTGCAATGTGTTACCATCTTTTCAGTTAGCCATTAAAAGGTGTCAACCACTGAGGACTCTCAATTCTGAATATTTTTCTAGATAGGAAATGCTTATTTTAATTAGATTCCCTAGCCCACCCTTGGCATACAAAGAGGGGTGCATAAATCCTGTTTTCTTGCCCCACATACAGTCAGTAACCACTTGTGAGTGCTGAGCATTTCCCAGGGATGCCGTCATTCTTTATCTGCCTGTTTCCTGCACAGAGCCTGTACATGGCAGTTTGGTCTGATGCCTCATGTGTTGTAATAGAGGAGCGTGACTCATTTCTGGCCCTGGTGTCTGGAGGAACGTCCGGAATGTGTTATGCCTGTAAATGGCTTGTACCTGCAGCAGCCACCGATCGGCTAATTAACCTCTAAGTTCCTGGAAATGTTCAAGATCTCGACCAACAAATCGCTAATTAGACACATGAGCCCAGCTCAGTACCTGTGAATGCGAAAATGTAAAGTCCTTATTGGGCAGGGGTTTGCATCTTTTTTATCAATTTGTCAGTTTAACTCACTTCTACACACATCAGATTGGCCAATTCATCAAAACTGTTTTTTTTTTTCAGTTTTTTTTATTCAGTCTCAAAAAAAAAAAAAAAAAGTTGTCTGGCCATCGGTCACATCAGTTCTCCTGTTTATTTGCAGACTAGCTGAAGAGCCCGGCGCTGCCCGAGCATAGTAACTAACTACGGTTAGTTATAACAAATTATACTCCGCATGGCCACATTCACTATAATATCCCCCATTATCCCATCAGCCAGAGCCACCGGACTACTACCCCTAATATCTCACATCATCCCGTCAGCCAGAGTTACCGGACTACTACCCATAATATCTCACATCATCCCATCAGCCAGAGCCACCTGACAACTACCACTAATATCCCACGTCATCCCGTCAGCCTGGAGTCAGAACCAGAGCGCTGAGTGGAACGATCCTAACTTCCATACTGGGGAGAGAGGCCTGGTGACAGAACCAGAGCTCCGAGTGGATTTACCCTGGCTTCCAAACCAATGATCCCTTTAATAGAAGCCTGGGGTGAGAATCGCAGCACTGAGGGATTTACCCTAACTTCCATGCGGGAGATCCCTTTAATAGAGGCCTGGGGTCGGTACCAAAGCGCAGAGTGGATTTTCCCTCACTTCCATACCGAGGATCCCTTTAAGAGGGGACTTGGGTAAGAACCAGAGTGCTGAGTGGATTTGCCCTGACTGGCATACCAATGATCCCTTTAATAGAACCCTTGGGTCAGAATCATAGCGCCGAGGGATTTGCCCTAACTTCCATACAAGAGATCCCTTTCAGAGAGCCTGGGGTCAGTACTAGAGCATTTGAAAGCAATTGCCCTGACTTCCATACTGGGGATCCCTTTAAGAGATGCATGGGGTCAGTACCACAGAGCTGAGTGGATTTGCCCTAAATTCCATACCAATGATCCCTTTAAGAGACCCTGTGGTCAGAACCACAGAGCTGAGTGGAACTGTCCTAACTTCCATACCGGGGATCCCTTTAAGAGAGGCCTGGGGTCAAAACCAAAGCACTGAATGGATTTGCTCTGACTTCCATACCAATGATCCCTTTAAATGGGAAGATGTGCCTACGGGATGGAGGATGTGTGATGGGTATATGGGCATGGGGGGGGGGGGGATTCATTTCTGTCACGTGCTCTCTGCTCCTTTCAGGGAGGCAGACATTGGCTGGGAGCTTATGTTCCCAGGGATGCTATATTTCTCCTACCATGTCAGTGTCTGCTGAGGTGTTGTCAAGTGGGGAAAACTGTTGCTCATAGCAACCAGTCACAGCTCAGCTTCTTTAAACCAGCTCTGGTGAAATGAAAGAGTGGTTCACTTTTATTTTATTTTTTTCTGACTGAAAATTATGTGTTTCTCATGTCAGTATGGGGTTGTCTTTACTGGCTGTGACATGTAGGAATATCTGTAGGATCTGACAGCCGAGTTGCTGATGAAGCTAGCTCATGTTTACTGGCTTTCTTACACATCACTTCTTCTATCTTGAATGACCGTTTTGCATTATGTGTAATAAGAATGTTTTGCTTCATAAAATAGCCCGCCTCCAGTGCCGTTATCGGACGCACCCTCCTGTTTTTACCGTTTGCAGAGTACTTGGCATCAACTTGGTCATCACTCCATGTGGCTGCCAATTCGTTTTTATCATCTGCTTTTGTGCCTGCAAAAATGGTGCTGGTCAATGTGTCCTTAGTCTATGTGTCCCTTTAAACTACTACTTTTTTATCTCGATTTGATCCAGCTGTAATGCTCAGGCAGATCCTGCTGGTTTCATGCTTAAGATGCCGCCTGTAACAGTTGTAGCCAATCAAACGTTTTAGGGTCCACATGCCATACTATTGGCATAATCGCTTAGCACCCCCAAACCATGTCAGTAAGTATAGTATGTGACCTCTAAAGTCAGTGATTGGCTGCAGCAGTCACATACTAGCAACTTGTAAACAAGACACCTGGGTGACTCTACAGTGTCAGCAGACTTTCAAAAAAACATTTTTTTAATGTATTTATTTTTATTTAAAGTCTACAACATCTGTAAACTTTTTAGGTATGCCTGTCAGTTATAGCAACCAGCAGATCTATCAATACAGCTCTGGTTTCTTAGTACAGAACAAGTAAAGCAAGGCCTTTAGAACGTTTACTGACTTTATATACTGAAGTGTAATATAGTCGTGTAAGGGGGTTGTTTTTTTTTACTGACATGTTGATGGCCTCTAGCCTTAGGGTACCGTTACACCTAGCGATGCACCAGCGATCCCGACCAGCGATATGACGCTGTCAGGATCGCTGGTGCATCGCTAGGTGGTCGCTAGTGAGCTGCCACACAGGCAGATCTCACCAGCGACATCGCTGGGGACGGGGGTCGCTACTTACCTGTCACGCTAGGCGATCCTGCGTCCTCCCGCCCGGCTCCATGCCTCGCTCGTCGGCGCCACAGGAAGCCCAGCAGGAAGCGCCCGACGAGGAATGGTCCAGGAGCTTCTCGCGCGATCAGTGATAGCCAGCGGGGGAGCCGGTCGGAGGTAAGTATCGTTAGCAATATCGCTGCAACGTCACAAAATCGGTGACTTTACAGCGATATTGCTAGCGATATCGCAGTGTGTAACGGGGGCTTTAGGATAGGTCACCAGTATCAGATTTCTCACTTATACAGTAGTTGTTTGCTGCCTCAGTGGGAGCCCGATGTGATCAGAGTCTGGGGCCCATACGTCATAGCTGTGTACACGTTGTGCTGGCCGTTCTCGCGTCACAGCTGTGTACACGCTGTGCTGGCCGTTCTCGCGTCACAGCTTTGTACACGTTGTGCTGGCCGTTCTCGCGTCACAGCTGTGTACACGTTGTGCTGGCCGTTCTCGCGTCACAGCTGTGTACACGTTGTGCTGGCCGTTCTCGCGTCACAGCTGTGTACACGTTGTGCTGGCCGTTCTCGCGTCACAGCTGTGTACACGTTGTGCTGGCCGTTCTCGCGTCACAGCTGTGTACACGTTGTGCTGGCCGTTCTCGCGTCACAGCTGTGTACACGTTGTGCTGGCCGTTCTCGAGTCACAGCTGTGTACACGTTGTGCTGGCCGTTCTCGCGTCACAGCTGTGTACACGTTGTGCTGGCCGTTCTCGCGTCACAGCTGTGTACACGTTGTGCTGGCCGTTCTCGCGTCACAGCTGTGTACACGTTGTGCTGGCCGTTCTCGCGTCACAGCTGTGTACACGTTGTGCTGGCCGTTCTCGCGTCACAGCTGTGTACACGTTGTGCTGGCCGTTCTCGCGTCACAGCTGTGTACACGTTGTGCTGGCCGTTCTCGCGTCACAGCTGTGTACACGTTGTGCTGGCCGTTCTCGCGTCACAGCTGTGTACACGTTGTGCTGGCCGTTCTCGCGTCACAGCTGTGTACACGTTGTGCTGGCCGTTCTCGCGTCACAGCTGTGTACACGTTGTGCTGGCCGTTCTCGCGTCACAGCTGTGTACACGTTGTGCTGGCCGTTCTCGCGTCACAGCTGTGTACACGTTGTGCTGGCCGTTCTCGCGTCACAGCTGTGTACACGTTGTGCTGGCCGTTCTCGCGGCACAGCTGTGTACACGTTGTGCTGGCCGTTCTCGCGGCACAGCTGTGTACACGTTGTGCTGGCCGTTCTCGCGTCAGCTCAGTTCCTAAACAGCTGTTTGATGAAGGGGCTGGGTGATGGACCCTAACAAATCTGATATTGATAACTGCTTTAAAATGAGTATGTGGTAAGCCGTTTTCTGGAGAGCACAGACCAAACATTGAGTTATTGCTCTTGGCAACGTAAAACAATTTTCAACTTTTATTTTTGTGAGTTTGGAAATGAAAAAATTGATTGGTTGCTTTGCACACAATCTCCATTTCTTGTCCAGCCTAGATTTTTTGACTCTTCAGAAGGTGCTGTGGTGTATGAATATGGTCAGCCACGATGGCTGTCATATACTACTGGAATATAATGACTAATAAAAAGAGCTTGTAAACAACAAATATGTAGTGGAAAAGCTACTACATGTGGGGACAAATGACACCGCAAGAAACGACCTGGAAACCATCTGCAGAGACTTTGAAGACTTAGGCAAGAAAGTGAAAGAACTGGGAGCGCAGGTGGTCTTCTCTTCCATCCTCCCAGTGGATGGCCATGGAACAAGGAGGTGGAATAAGATTCTGCAGGTGAACAACTGGCTACGTCGATGGTGCCGTCAGCAACGATTTGGATTTCTGGATCACGGAGTGAACTACTTATACGATGGACTACTTGCTAGAGATGGGGTGCACCTTACGAAGACTGGAAAGCATGTATTTGGAAGTCGCCTTGCTACACTTGTAAGGAGAGCTTTAAACTAGAACAACATGGGAAGGGAAGCAAAAGACCAGAAAAAGCCATACACCTGACAAATGCTATTGAGAACTCTGCTATTAGAAGTGGAAAGGAAGAACAAAGACGAAAGAATCTAATTAATAAAAATATTGGAGAAAGAGAAACCAATCACAAACTAAAATGTTTCTATACTAATGCACAAAGCATGGGCAACAAACAAGGAGAATTGGAACTACTAACACAGGAGAAGAAATATGATGTAATTGGAATCACTGAAACTTGGTGGGACAATACACATGATTGGAATACAAGACTAGAAGGATACAACTTATTTGCAAGAAACAGACTTGATAAACGAGGAGGGGGTGTCGCATTGTATGTTCGAAACGCGTATATCTGCACAGAGATTGAAGCTTCAGAGACTGGGAGTTCTGTGGAAACTGTTTGGGTAAGAATACAAGGACAGAACAATGGAAAGGACACCATTGTAGGCATTTACTACAGGCCGCCTGTGCAAGCCGAAGATATAGATGAACTCTTTATGCATCAGATGGCCAAGTTCTCCAAAAAATATGACATAGTTGTCATGGGAGATTTCAACTATCCAGACATTTGTTGGGAATCTCTCTCAGGCAAAACTAACAGGTCAAGGAAATTCTTATCCTCTCTTGCTGACAACTTTATCTTCCAAAAGGTAGGGGAGAAAACAAGGGGAACTGCTACCTTGGATCTAATCCTTATAAACAGGGAGGAAATGGTTGAGGAGGTAAAAGTGGCTGGGACCCTAGGAGGTAGCGACCATGCTATTTTAGAATTTTGGATAACTAGAGGTGGAAGACCTGTGAAGACTCAGACGTCAAGGTTAGATTTCAGAAAGGCAGATTTTAAGGGATTCAGAAAGAGAATTGGAGGGATCCAATGGCTGGATATCCTTAAAGACAAAAATGTCCAGGAAGGATGGGAAATCTTGAAAAATGAAATTCTCAAAGCACAGTTGTTAACAATTCCGAAAAGAGGGAAGAATAGGAAGCATTTAAGGAAACCAGGATGGATGAACACAGAACTTAAGCACATGCTAAAAAGGAAGAAAAAAATGTTTATAAAATGGAAAGAGGGAGGCATATCTAAAGAAGAATATAATGCTGTCTGCAGAACCTGCAGGGCACAAATCAGATTAGCTAAAGCTGAAAATGAACTGAGGCTTGCAAGAGATGTCAAAAGCAATAATAAAGGATTTTGGGGATACAGTGGGGAAAAAAAGTATTTAGTCAGTCAGCAATAGTGCAAGTTCCACAACTTAAAAAGATGAGAGGCGTCTGTAATTTACATCATAGGTAGACCTCAACTATGGGAGACAAACTGAGAAAAAAAAATCCAGAAAATCACATTGTCTGTTTTTTTTTCATTTTATTTGCATATTATGGTGGAAAATAAGTATTTGGTCAGAAACAAAATTTCATCTCAATACTTTGTGATATATCCTTTGTTGGCAATGACAGAGGTCAAACGTTTTCTGTAAGTCTTCACAAGGTTGCCACACACTGTTGTTGGTATGTTGGCCCATTCCTCCATGCAGATCTCCTCTAGAGCAGTGATGTTTTTGGCTTTTCGCTTGGCAACACGGACTTTCAACTCCCTCCAAAGGTTTTCTATAGGGTTGAGATCTGGAGACTGGCTAGGCCACTCCAGGACCTTGAAATGCTTCTTACGAAGCCACTCCTTCGTTGCCCTGGCGGTGTGCTTTGGATCATTGTCATGTTGAAAGACCCAGCCACGTTTCATCTTCAATGCCCTTGCTGATGAAAGGAGGTTTGCACTCAAAATCTCACGATACATGGCCCCATTCATTCTTTCATGTACCCGGATCAGTCGTCCTGGCCCCTTTGCAGAGAAACAGCCCCAAAGCATGATGTTTCCACCACCATGCTTTACAGTAGGTATGGTGTTTGATGGATGCAACTCAGTATTCTTTTTCCTCCAAACACGACAAGTTGTGTTTCTACCAAACAGTTCCAGTTTGGTTTCATCAGACCATAGGACATTCTCCCAAAACTCCTCTGGATCATCCAAATGCTCTCTAGCAAACTTCAGACGGGCCCGGACATGTACAGGCTTAAGCAGTGGGACACGTCTGGCACTGCAGGATCTGAGTCCATGGTGGCGTAGTGTGTTACTTATGGTAGGCCTTGTTACATTGGTCCCAGCTCTCTGCAGTTCATTCTCTAGGTCCCCCCGCGTGGTTCTGGGATTTTTGCTCACCGTTCTTGTGATCATTCTGACCCCACGGGGTGGGATTTTGCGTGGAGCACCAGATCGAGGGAGATTATCAGTGGTCTTGTATGTCTTCCATTTTCTAATTATTGCTCCCACAGTTGATTTCTTCACTCCAAGCTGGTTGGCTATTGCAGATTCAGTCTTCCCAGCCTGGTGCAGGGCTACAATTTTGTTTCTGGTGTCCTTTGACAGCTCTTTGGTCTTCACCATAGTGGAGTTTAGAGTCAGACTGTTTGAGGGTGTGCACAGGTGTCTTTTTATACTGATAACAAGTTTAAACAGGTGCCATTACTACAGGTAATGAGTGGAGGAAAGAGGAGACTCTTAAAGAAGAAGTTACAGGTCTGTGAGAGCCAGAAATCTTGATTGCTTGTTTCTGACCAAATACTTATTTTCCACCATAATATGCAAATAAAATGAAAAAAAAACAGACAATGTGATTTTCTGGATTTTTTTTTCTCAGTTTGTCTCCCATAGTTGAGGTCTACCTATGATGTAAATTACAGACGCCTCTCATCTTTTTAAGTGGTGGAACTTGCACTATTGCTGACTGACTAAATACTTTTTTTCCCCACTGTATGTCAAAAGTAAAAGAAAAGTCAAAGATGCTATAGGATTTTTACAGGATGAAAATGATGAAATGGTAAGACAGGATGTTGAGAAGGCTGAACTTTTAAATTCCTATTTTGCATCTGTTTTCTCTCAGAAAGGAAATGCAACATCAACTGTTATTCACTGTCCTATTAAGGGAATAGAAGAATCCAGGATATCTATAAACAGAAAGATAGTGAGGAAACACTTAGCTAACCTAAATGAATTCAATTCTCCAGGTCCAGATGAATTACACCCCAGAGTACTGAAGGAGATAGCAAAAGAAATTTTTGAACCCCTCTCCATAATCTTTGAAAATTCTTGGAGAACAGGAGAAGTGCCAGAAGACTGGAGAAGAGCAAATGTTGTTCCTATCTTCAAAAAGGGGAAGAAGGTGGACCCAGGCAACTATAGGCCGGTGAGTCTGACTTCTATACCAGGAAAGATCTTTGAACAAATTATTAAACAACATGTATGTCAATACCTGGATAAGAATGAAGTGATTAAACAGAGTCAGCATGGGTTTCTAACTAATAAGTCATGTCAGACTAACTTAATTTCCTTCTATGACGGTATCACTGATTGGGTGGATCAAGGAAATGCTGTAGATATAGTATATCTTGACTTCAGCAAAGCATTTGACAAAGTCTCTCATACAATCCTTATTGAAAAAATGACTAAGTATGGAATGGACAAGGCAACTGTTAGGTGGATTCATAACTGGCTTAGTGATCGGACCCAAAGAGTGGTCGTAAATGGCTGCACATCCAGTTGGAAGAATGTCTCAAGTGGGGTACCACAGGGCTCTGTCCTGGGCCCTGTATTGTTCAACATCTTTATCAACGATGTAGATGAAGGAATTGAGGGTAAACTGATTAAATTTGCTGATGACACAAAGCTAGGAGGGATAGCTAATACTAGAGAAGAGAGAGAGAGGATTCAAAAAGATTTAAATAAACTGGAGAAGTGGGCAGCAACTAACAGAATGGTTTTTAACAGGGAGAAATGCAAAGTACTACATCTGGGCAATAAAAATGGAAAAAGCATATATAGAATGGGAGGAATAGGGCTAAGTGACAGCACATGTGAAAAAGACTTGGGTATACTAATAGATCACAGACTGAATATGAGTCAACAGTGTGATGCAGCAGCAAAAAAGGCAAATGCAATTCTAGTATGTATTAACAGAAGCATACAGTCTAGATCACGTGAAGTCATTATTTCCCTCTACTCCTCTTTGGTCAGACCTCATCTGGAATATTGTGTCCAGTTTTGGGCACCACATTTTAAAAAAGACATCAACAAACTGGAGCAAGTTCAGAAAAGAGCGACCAGAATGGTGACCGGTCTGCAAACCCTGTCTTATGAGGAAAGGTTGCAGGATTTGGGAATGTTTAGTTTGCAAAAGAGAAGACTGAGAGGAGACTTAATAGCTGTCTACAAATATCTAAAGGGCTGTCACATTGTAGAAGGATCAACTTTATTCTCATTTGCACAAGGAAAGACTAGAAGCAATGGGATGAAACTGAATGGGAAGAGACACAGATTAGATATTAGAAAAAACTTTTTGACAGTTAGAGTGATCAATGAGTGGAACAGGCTGCCACGAGAAGTGGTGAGTTCTCCTTCAATGGAAGTCTTCAAACAGAGGCTGGACAGACATCTGACTGGGATGATTTAGCGAATCCTGCTTTGAGCAGGGGGTTGGACCAGATGGCCCAGGAGGTCCCTTCCAACTCTACGATTCTATGATTCTAAGCGACACTCCTAGTCCAGGTCACTTAATCGTGCTCCTATTAAATATGTCTATGTAGGCCGCCCGACACTTCCTGGTGGGTGACCGGTAATGGTAAGCCTCGCTGTCATCTAGGGTACCGTTCTATTCTTCACACAGCGCTGATTAAAGATGCGTGATTCTGATGTGACGCATCCCTTGTGCTTCCCGTTGTCACAAGTTGAAGTCAAGATAAAACTAGTTTGTTTTGATGTGCGGCCTGGTCACATTCCAGGCTGATTCCTCTCGAAAAAGGTTTGCGCAGCTCCATGTACCGTACCCTCTAGCACTTTACAGAGCAGATTAAATGCTTTTGCAGCAGGGATTGCCTGAAGTTCATGGCCCTGTCGGACTGGTATTGTTGACCATATTATTCCCTACACTTCAGCATTTTCATTTAGATATTGGCAGGGATTCTGGCTCCCATGATTCCATTAGCTGAGCGAGCCTTTCAGGCATGCATGGCCGCCTGCCAAGGCATTGGTCAGTAAATAATTCACATGGCAGCTGGGGTGTCTAGCTTCTATTACTGGGTCCGGGACCGATGGCATGTATTATTTTGACAGGGCTTTCATAGAAGCCCTGTAGTTTGGATAATAATCTGCACAGCCGAACATTACATGTGTTTTGAGGATCAGATCACCTTAACCTTTAAAACTGCGCAGAGATCAGCAGAAAGACCCTCCTGAGGAATCATGAATGTTCAGTAGATCTGAGCCACCTGAGCAGAACTACTTTACTAGCATATGTAATGTTACAGTAAATGTAGTCTATGGTTTATTTATTGGGGTTCTTGAATTACCTTGATAAGTCTGACTTTTTGATGATATTCATACACTAAGGCTGCCATAGGTATTCTTTTCTCAAACCCCATGTCTAGATGCCATATACTGCACCGGATTGTGACCTGTTCTTTGTCTGCAGTGAGGCTGTTGGGCCACCTCTGTGTGTGGTGGTTTTCTGAAAGCTTTTAAAGAAGCTTTTTTTGACATATTGTTGGCATAGCCTTTAAGCCTGGTTCACATGAACATTTAAAAAATTGAGTTTCATCCATAAACCTGACAGTATTTTTTTTTCACTTGTCATCCATATGCAATACTTTTTTTTCAGCAGCAGTTATTAATAAATTACAAGACCATTTATAGTTTCCTATTGTAAAAAAACTACAATGAGTCTGTAAAATTACGGATGCTTGATCAGTCTTCCTACAGATCGTTCATCCATCAAGTTGCCATGGCTTGAGATTGAGCTGAAGGCCATTAAAAAGAAAAAAAAAAAAAATACTGTGGCTCTGCATGGCATGCGTTTTTTTTTTTTTTTTGCACATCCATAAACTTGAATAGTTTAAATCTCGTCTGAATCTTAGGACCTAGTGCATGTGATGCGGTGTTGTGACACGTGACCCTGGCACACTGGCAGGGATCCTTAGTGCATGCTGGAATACTAAAATGGGATTTGGTCACTTCCGCAGGCTCTATCCCCATCCTGAAATGAAGAATCATGAGTGACATCTGTCTCAGGAGCTAGGCTAGTCCCTGCTTTACTGAGTGTGTGTCGGCTGTCAATTCCAATGTATGCTCAGTACGAGCTCAGCTTTTACTGTGCAATATGTGTTTCAATGCGCAGTAACAGTGCGCTCCCTCACTGCCTCTGATGGAAAGTGATGAGCTGGCAAGAGAGCGCACTGTCAGTGCGAGTTCTAAAGAGAGAAAGTGGCAAGTAAGGGATCAGATAATCGCCGCAATAAGGGATGACACCTTTTACTCTGCCCCTCTTTATTTTACTGTATAGTGAATAAGAGGCCAAAACTACTATGAAATTTGAGGGTATGTGCACATGATCAGGAATGGCGCAGTATTTGCTTAGGATTTGATGCAGGTGAAATCTGCACCAAATCTGCATATGAGGTCACTGACAGGTCACCTGTGTTTTTGTTGCGTTTTTTCATTGCATGCATTTATATGTCACTTGAAATAAAGCAAATTGAAACTTGGCTTCTGGGAGGGAAAAGAAGTGATTTCCTGTTTGCAGATATATTGAGGTATGTTCCCACGGTCAGAAAACGCTGCGGGTTGGACGCTGTGTACATCTGCGGCGTCAAACCTGCGGTGTCCAGCTGTTACAGCATAGTGGATGAGATTTCAAGAAATCCCGTGTCCCCTATGCGTGCACTGATGCCTGCGGCCTACCAGAGGAAACGGACATCAACATCAACTGTTATTCACTGTCCTATTAAGGGAATAGAAGAATCCAGGATATCTATAAACAGAAAGATAGTGAGGAAACACTTAGCTAGCCTAAATGAATTCAAGTCTCCAGGTCCAGATGAATTACACCCCAGAGTACTGAAGGAGATAGCAGAAGAAATTTTTGAACCCCTCTCTATAATCTTTGAAAATTCTTGGAGAACAGGAGAAGTGCCAGAAGACTGGAGAAGAGCAAATGTTGTTCCTATCTTCAAAAAGGGGAAGAAGGTGGACCCAGGCAACTATAGGCCGGTGAGTCTGACTTCTATACCAGGAAACATCTTTGAACAAATTATTAAACAACATGTATGTCAATACCTGGATAAGAATGAAGTGATTAAACAGAGTCAGCATGGGTTTGTAACTAATAAGTCATGTCAGACTAACTTAATTTCCTTCTATGACGGTATCACTGATTGGGTGGATCAAGGAAATGCTGTAGATATAGTATATCTTGACTTCAGCAAAGCATTTGACAAAGTCTCTCATACAATCCTTATTGAAAAAATGACTAAGTATGGAATGGACAAGGCAACTGTTAGGTGGATTCATAACTGGCTTAGTGATCGGACCCAAAGAGTAGTCGTAAATGGCTGCACATCCAGTTGGAAGAATGTCTCAAGTGGGGTACCACAGGGCTCTGTCCTGGGCCCTGTATTGTTCAACATCTTTATCAACGATTTAGATGAAGGAATTGAGGGTAAACTGATTAAATTTGCTGATGACACAAAGCTAGGAGGGATAGCTAATACTAGAGAAGAGAGAGAGAGGATTCAAAAAGATTTAAATAAACTGGAGAAGTGGGCAGCAACTAACAGAATGGTTTTTAACAGGGAGAAATGCAAAGTACTACATCTGGGCAATAAAAATGGAAAAAGCATATATAGAATGGGAGGAATAGGGCTAAGTGACAGCACATGTGAAAAAGACTTGGGTATACTAATAGATCACAGACTGAATATGAGTCAACAGTGTGATGCAGCAGCAAAAAAGGCAAATGCAATTCTAGGATGTATTAACAGAAGCATACAGTCTAGATCACGTGAAGTCATTATTTCCCTCTACTCCTCTTTGGTCAGACCTCATCTGGAATATTGTGTCCAGTTTTGGGCACCACATTTTAAAAAAGACATCAACAAACTGGAGCAAGTTAAGAAAAGAGCGACCAGAATGGTGACCGTTCTGCAAACCCTGTCTTATGAGGAAAGGTTGCAGGATTTGGGAATGTTTAGTTTGCAAAAGAGAAGACTGAGAGGAGACTTAATAGCTGTCTACAAATATCTAAAGGGCTGTCACATTGTAGAAGGATCAACTTTATTCTCATTTGCACAAGGAAAGACTAGAAGCAATGGGATGAAACTGAATGGGAGGAGACACAGATTAGATATTAGAAAAAACTTTTTGACAGTTAGAGTGATCAATGAGTGGAACAGGCTGCCACGAGAAGTGGTGAGTTCTCCTTCAATGGAAGTCTTCAAACAGAGGCTTGACAGACATCTGACTGGGATGATTTAGCGAATCCTGCTTTGAGCAGGGGGTTGGACCAGATGGCCCAGGAGGTCACTTCCAACTCTACGATTCTATGATTCTATGACATGTGGTGCCTCTTTCCAGACCGCAGCATGTCAATTTATGTAGCTACATAAATTACCCTTTCACTATCATTAGATATGGTAAAACCGCATTATCTTCCTAGTCACATGCGTATTAAGTGCGGGAACGCAGCTTGCTACGCATGTGTGCTAATTTAACTAATGTCTTACCTCGTTTCAGCCGGAAGTTCACATACACTGCAGTTCTGCCAGATTTCCACATTTCACTTGTAATCCCGTTCCCACTACCTTCCATTAGGAGCTGTCATTTACTCCTCCATCCAAACGAACAGTTCTCATGGTTTGCCAGACCTTGAGTATATATTTTGACTGAATTAGGTCTCTAGGTAGTCAGATATGCTGCATTAGTTTTTATAACATTTGCTCAACTTTGCATTGACATTTGGCGTGTATTATAGTTCTGGATTCGGCATGCTTAATTATTTCAAGTTCTGTGGATATGCTAGATATGCTACCCTAATGGGTAGGGTTTACTGTTCTGATATCATATTTCAAAAAGATGTCTATAGTGGTACCATTAAATGATTTTTTTTTAACTTTATTTTAGTTGGAATCTCTTCTGGTCTGGTGGTAATGATACCACTATAGACATCTTTTTGAAATATGTTGTTTGAAGTGTCTAATGGCTAATTCCTATTTTTTGGACCCATCAGTATTGCTGTTCTGATATCATGTAGACCAGTGGTCCCCAACCTTTTTTGCACCAGGGACCGGTTTCAAGCAAGACCATTCTTCCATGGCCCGGCAGGGCGGGGATGGAGGTGTGGCAGGGGCGGGGCTTTTGTCATAAGGGGGTGGGGCTATGGACACGGTTGTAGTGTAGCAGTGCATACTTATAATTAAATAACATTTATAATGTGACTCAACTCACCATAGGTTTTGAATGAGTGCTCCATCACCCCCTTCTCCCCATCATTGCCTTCACCCCATCACTCCCTTCTCTCCATCATTGCCTTCACTCCATCACTCCCTTCTCCCCATCATTGCCTTCACCCCATCACTCCCTTCTCTCCATCATTGCCTTCACCCCATCACTCCCTTCTCCCCATCATTGCCTTCACACCATCACTCCCTTCTCTCCATCATTGCCTTCACCCCATCACTCTCTTCTCCCCATCATTGCCTTCACCCCATCACTCCCTTCTCCCCATCATTGCCTTCACCCCATCACTCCCTTCTCTCCATCATTGCCTTCACCCCATCACTCCCTTCTCCCCATCATTGCCTTCACCCCATCACTCCCTTCTCTCCATCATTGCCTTCACCCCATCACTGCTGTCTCCCCATCATTGCCTGCACCCCATCACTGCTGTCTCTCCATCATTGCCTTCACCCCATCACTCCCTTCTCCCCATCATTGCCTTCACCCCATCACTGCTGTCTCCCAATCATTGCCTTCACCCCATCACTGCTGTCTCTCCATCACTCCCCTCACGGTCTTCTCCTCATGTCCCCATCTCCTCCAGGGCCAGGCTACACAAACACAGACCAACACACACACACACACACACACACACACACACACTTACATGTACACACACACACATTATACATACACACAGACACCACCTCTCTCCTCTCACCTGTCGCAGCATCGCCAGCGCTTCCTCGCTCTGACACAGCAGCGGCGCGCTCCTCTCTGTGTCAGTCAGAGACAGGAAGCGCGGGCGGCGGGCAGGAAGCTAGACGCAGTGGACGGGTCCTTGCAGCTCCGCTCCTGCTATTCCCTCTTGCAGGCAGCGGAGCTGCTTGGATCGCTCCCTGGCCACCGCTAAGAACTGCTGCGCGCCGCCCCAGCCCCCGCTACGCCACTGACCGCCCCTGGCTCCCCTTGTGTCCGTGGACCGGCAAGGGCACTGCAGCGGCCCGGTGCTGGGCCGCGGACCGGCGGTTGGGGACCCCTGATGTAGACAGTCCCTTTTCTGTGTGTACTAAAGCCATTGCTGACCACCAACCAACAGAAATACACCTGTAAAAGGGGGAATTGGCAAAATCACTTGGATAAAAAGGTGTGAAAATATCTTCTTTATGCAAGTTCCATTAAAAGGATGTAAAAAGGCCACTCTCCATGAGATATACTGATGCATTTCTGGCATAAGTATCCCTAGTCATAGTCTTATTCAAAAAGAAACATGGGAAAACATTTAAAAGCCACATTTACCCATTAAATTGTGATTTGTACATAATAATTATATATATATATATATATATATATATATATATATATATATATATATATATATATTTATTTATTTATTTATTTTTTTTTTTAGGAAAGCCAGATAGGACTGGATTAAATCCTAGCACTGCATGTTTTGATTAGATGCACCTGGCTAGCTTTGACTAAGGACCAGGGCATGCGTTCACCTTTCTCTCTCTGTATTCTGGGTGAAGCTGAGCAGAGGGAGTTATGTAGGAGCTGGGGAGAGACAAACCAGAGTCTTCCTGAAAGGAGTCTGCACAGGGCTGTGTGCTCCAAACTGCACGGATCACTGGTTGCTACGCACAACAGCCGATTTGTTTGATTAAACCGGGAGTACCTCAGCTGAGTATGACTAGTCGTCTATTTCCAGGACATCCCCCTAACAGCACCATGGAGGACGTCCTCCTCCTCCTTACAGGGACAGGAAAGCACACGAGAGGTTAAAAGACCCCGTCCCACCCCTTTCCCTCAGGGTCTTTCCTGTCCCTGCACGGAGGGACATACGAGAGGAGCAGGAGATTACCTGAGGGCGCAGGGGGATCGGGCGGCCGGTCCAATCCTTCCCCCTGTCAGGATGCCCAGGGCCGACACTTCCCGGTGGGGAGTCCCTCTGCCCCAAAGCCAGGAGCAGGACGTCGCTCCTGGAGGAAGCCGCTCCTCCCGGTGGGAGGCTCTCGGCTCCAGGCCGCGCGGCAGTCGCCCGGGTCCCCGCAGGCAGCGAGTGATGCCGGCGCGACATACAGACCGCGTGGCGGTTGCGGCTGGAAGCGCTTGCCCCGCACGCAGCCGGCGGTGTGGGCGCCGGCGAGAGAGATCCCGGGGCAGCTGGAGCCGGGTCCCCGCAATGGGCGCCGCCATTGCAAGACGCTCGGTGGGCGGGGCTTCAGAACAGGAAGCGGAAGTGGCCGGCGCGCGGCGATGACGTCACGCGCCGAT
This sequence comes from Dendrobates tinctorius, assembly GCF_039654945.1. Lineage (NCBI taxonomy): Eukaryota > Metazoa > Chordata > Amphibia > Anura > Dendrobatidae > Dendrobates > Dendrobates tinctorius. The sequence continues at coordinate 20,952,839 of NW_027361716.1, forward strand.
TTGAAAACAGCGCGCCAGCAGCTGGGCACGCCAGCAGCTCGCCGCATCAGCAGCTCTCACCGCACGCCAGCAGCTCACCGCAGACCAGGAGTTAACCGCACGCTAGCAGCTCACCGCAGGCAACAGCTGCTTCACTGGTATGGACCCAGAGGCGCCAGCCGACAGAGGGGTAAGTGCGCCTGGCGCAATCCAACCCCCACACGGCCTTCCCCGCAGCCCAGGACAACTGACCCGACTATCCCTGTTCTGTATCGTACAGGAGAAGGGTACCCCAGCCCCCCCGACAGAGGTTAAGGACTCGGTAAAGGCCACATCTAAGTCTGTCAAATGCCCGGTTTGCAGGGTAAAGCTGCCAGACAACTATACCAAGACTCTCTGCGGACCCTGCACGTCAAGGGTCGTAAGAGACGAGCAGCCGTCCCTCCTGGCCGAGATGCGATCCTTGATTCGGGAGGAAGTACAGGCCTCCAGATCCAATCTTTCGCGGCAGCAGTCCCCTAGTCCGGGGCCAGGCCGGAAGCGGCCGAGGTGGGAGATGGAGCTAGCCTCGGAGACGAGTTCGCCTGAAGGGTCAGACCCCCGGGACTCTGATCCCGAGGAGGGGGAGTTCACGACTGACAGGAGGGACCAAGGCAGGAAATACCTGTTTAGGTTAGAGGACACCGAGGACTTTGTGCAGGCGGTAAGCAACACCATGCAGATAGAGGATGTTCCAAAACCGCAGTCCCGACAGGACCTGATGTTTGGGGGACTGGTCGCTCGGAAACAAACTGTGTTCCCTGTAAGCGAACACATTAAGACAATGGTCCTAGAAGAATGGAAAGAGGCAGAACGGCGACTTGTACTGTCTCGGGACTTTAAGAGCCGACTGCCCTTTGACCCAGAGGAAACACGATTGTGGGAGGAAATTCCTAAAATCGATGTTCCTGTAGCTAGGGTGACCAAAAAAACCGCCATCCCCTTCGAGGACTCATCAAGTCTCAGAGACCCGATGGACCGGAAGGCGGATATTCTGTTAAAGAGAACATGGGAATCGGCAGCTGCCCTTACTAAGGTTAACATAGCAGCCACCTCAGTGGCCAGGTCCATGTTCCTATGGGTGGGGCAGTTGGAAGAGCATTTATCCAACAAGACCCCTAGATCTGAGATCCTAGCTTCCCTCCCTCTGATGAAATCAGCCACTGTGTTCTTTTCAGATACATCGGCCGAATCAGTAAGATTCGCAGCCAGAAACTGCTCCCTTTCCAACGCAGCTAGGCGAGCTGTTTGGCTGAAGTCTTGGTCTGGGGATAACGCTTCAAAGGCAAAGCTTTGCTCCATCCCCTTTTCAGGCTCAAGGGTGTTCGGGCCAGCTCTAGATAGCATCCTAGAGCAGGTGTCTGACAAAAACAAGGGGTTTCCAGAAGAAAAACCCAAGCGTCCCCAGTCCTTTCGTAGAGGGTCCTTTTTCAGGAGACAGACCGATTTTAGGAGCCAGGGTAGATCCAACAGGGGCTCCTTGAGAAACACTCAGAGCCAAGGGGGGAGAAGCAAGGCCCCTCTTTTTGCGTCATCCTCCAGGTCTAGAAGGCAGTGACGCCATAGGTGTCGGGGGAAGACTGCGACGATTCGCAGCAAGGTGGCGCCAGGTAACCCAAAACCGGTGGGTCCTCAGAACCATCACAGAAGGGTACAGCATAGAATGTTATTCCCCTCCCCCCGACAGATACATCGCCCCCACCGTAGTCCCGGAAGACACTACCATGTGGGCAGACCTACAGGACCTGCTCCGGTCAGAGGTCATAGTGCCAGTTCCGCAGCAGGAGAGGGGAAAAGGTCATTACTCTTCCCTATTCTCCATTACAAAACCATCTGGCGAGGCCAGAACAATTATAAACTTAAAACCCCTAAATGCTTGGGTGGTATACAAAAGGTTTTGAATGGAGTCAATACGCTCAGCGATTCGACTTATAGACAGGGATGCTGTCATGTGTACTCTGGACCTGAAGAGTGCATACTATCAGGTCCCCATCCATCCCGCATCTCAAAGCCTATTAAGAATCGCAATCAGTCTACCATCCCGGACCTGCCACTTCCAGTTCCAGTGCCTTCCGTTTGGGCTGGCTTCGGCCCCCCGAATATTTACAAAGCTGGTAGCGGAGGTGGTAGCCTACCTGAGAAAGCAGGGAGTCATTATAATACCGTATCTAGACGACTTTCTCCTAGTCGCAGGATCAGAAGAAAGGCTCATCCAGGACAGAAGCCGAACGATTAGAACACTGGAGTATCTCGGCTGGCTGATCAACGACCAGAAGTCAGACCTAAAACCAGAAAGCAGGAAGATCTTCCTGGGAGTCCTTCTGGATTCAAGAGACAGAATATCCCGGCTACCGAGAAAAAAGCAGCAGACAATTCAAGACAGAGTCAAGGGACTACTGAGACACCGCTCCTCCATAAGAGGTGCAATGGAAGTTCTGGGTCTGATGACAGCTTGCATTCCATGCGTCAGATGGGCCCAGTCCCATTCGAGGCCCCTGCAAAAGGAAATCCTCGCAGAATGGAACAGGCGTCAGGATTCTCTCGACGGGCCCATGTCCTTACCAGACACAGTAAGAAGATACCTGCGGTGGTGGATACAGCCCCAGAACTTACAGGTGGGCGTGCTATGGACAACCTTGCCGTACGTGGTACTCACCACAGACGCCAGTACGTGGGGATGGGGAGCCCACGTAGAAGGGAGAATTTTTCAAGGAAGATAGCCGGTCAGCATCAGAAGAAGATCCTCCAACTTCAGGGAGCTCTATGCGGTCTGGGAAGCCCTGCGTCAGAACTGGTCAGTAGTGAGAAATCGACATGTCCGGATATTGTCCGACAACACAACGGCAGTCTCATTCCTGAAACACCAGGGAGGTCCGAAACATCGACCACTCCAGGCACTCGCAGGTTGAATATTCGCCTGGGCAGAAGAGGTGGTCCTCTCCATATCGGCAATCCACCTAGAGGGTTCTCAGAACGTAGTAGCAGACTATCTAAGCAGACGGCGGGTCAGCCCGACAGAGTGGGAGCTAAACGAAGAAATCTTCCATCAGCTTTGTCAGCGTTGGGGAACCCCCAGTATAGACCTGTTTGCAAACCGGAAGAACTCAAAGGTCGCCAGATTCTACTCCTTGAACCCAGCAGATCACCCAGACGGAGTAGATGCCCTGAGCCAGGCCTGGAACCTCTCTTGTATGCATTCCCGCCACTGGCGCTGATACCGGCGGTACTCAGGAAGATCTGCGAGGACCGCGCATCGGTGATATTAATAGTGCCATACTGGCCAAAGAGAAGCTGGTTTCCGCTGCTAGGAGCCATGGCAGTAGGAAACCCAGTCGAGCTACCCCTGAAGGGAGATGTTATCCACCAGGGGCCGATTCGCCATCCAGACCCAGCAAGGCTACGCCTCTCGGCATGGATCCTGAAAGGGACATCCTGAGAGCAAAGGGCTTATCTGAGCAGGTCATATCCACTCTACTGGCCAGCAGGAAACCGGTAACATCCGCAATCTACAGAAAAATATGGAAGAGATTCTGCCTGGAAGGTGGCAGGTCCGACCTCTCGGCAGGTACCCCTGACCTCCCTAGTGTCCTAGACTTTCTGCAGTCGGGATATAATAAGGGGCTTAAACCCAGCACGTTAAAGGTCCAGATCTCGGCTTTGAGCGCCTTCTTCGACTACCCCTTAGCCTCCCATCCTTGGGTGGTAAGATTCATAAAGGCCACGCAGCGTCTTCGCCCCACAATTAGAGAGCTCACCCCGCCCTGGGACCTCGGCCTGGTACTCAGATCTTTATGTAGGGACCCCTACATGCCTAGTGATAGAATGTCCATTTCGACTCTCTCTCGAAAAACGGCTTTCCTCGTAGCCATCACCACGGCCAAAAGAATAGGGGAGATCCAGGCCCTGTCAACCAAAGATCCATATCTCCAGATCAGAGACGATCATATAACCTTAAGATTAGATCCGGCTTTTATCCCCAAGGTAGCCTCTTACCAGAATATAAATCAGGAGATAGTGCTACCATCCTTCTGCAGCAATCCCCGCAATGAGAAAGAACAGCGTCTCCACTCCCTAGACGTAAGACGGGCAGTTATAAGCTATCTAGAGGCCACCAATGACTGGCGTATTGACTCAAACTTGTTCATCCTCTTCGGGGGTAAAAATAGGGGGAGAAAAGCCTCTAAGGCATCCATCGCAAGATGGATCACATCAGTAATTTCAGACGCCTACCAGTCGGAAGGCGCCAACCCACCAGATACCTTAAGGCCCACTCTACTAGGGCAGTTTCAGCCTCCTGGGCCGAGCGCGCAGACGCCTCAGTCGAGCAGGTTTGTAGAGCGGCAACCTGGGCCAGCCTGAATACATTTTGCAAGCACTACAAACTTGACGTGCTATTAGGCCAACATACCGCATTTGGGAGAAAAGTTCTCCAGGCGGTGATCCCACCCTGAGGAGGTGCTTTGGTACTCTCCATGGTGCTGTCAGGGGGACGTCCTGGAAAATAGGTATTAGACCTACCGGTAATGATGTTTCCAGGAGTCCATCCTGACAGCACGGGTAGTTCCCTCCCTGTTATGTTATGTTTTGTTAAGTTATGTCATATGATGTAATATGATGATACCATTAAAAGAGTTATAGCATTATCCACGCTGTGGTTCTTGTTAAGTCACTGAGGGAAAGGGGTGGGACGGGGCCTTTTAACCTCTCGTGTGCTTTCCTGTCCCTGTAAGGAGGAGGAGGACGTCCGTCATGGTGCTGTCAGGATGGACTCCTGGAAACATCATTACCGGTAGGTCTAATACCTATTTTTCGATTTTGTTCAGCGAGTGCCTGGACAAGGCTGTGGACTACGGACAAGGCTATGGACTACGGACAAGACTATGGACAAGGCTATGGACTACAGATTTGTTTTCAGTGAAATGCAACCCATGGAAATAAACGTCACGTTGTTTTGACACAGAATCCAGTGCCTGTGTGCCTACTGCTGAGCGTAAATGCTTAATAAATATATATACACTGCTCAAAAAATAAAGGGAACACTTAATTAACACAGTGTAACTCCAAGTCAATCACAGTTCTGTGAAATCAACCTGTCCAGTTATGAAGCAACACCGACTGTGAATCAATTTCTCCTCCTGTTGTGCAAATGGGACACACAACAGGTAGAAATTATAGGCAATTAGCAAGACCAGCCCTGTAAAGGAGTGTTTCTGCAGGGGGTGACCACAGACGATTTCTCTGTTCTCATCCTTTTTGACTGTTGTTTTGGTCACGTTTACATTGTCATTGCTCTCACCCCTAGAGGTACTGTACAGTAAAGGCCCCGTCACACTAAGCGAGATCGCTTAAGGATCACCGATTTGATGACGTAACAGCGACATCGTCAGCGATGTCGTTATGTGTGACATGCAGCGGTGATGTGGCGCCCGCTGCGATGTTGCTGATCCTGCTCGAACATCCTGGGCCGTTTTTTGATCGTTGGCGTCCTGCTGGTGTGCCTGAATCGCTGAGTTTGACACCCTTTATAAACGACGAGCGACCTCGTTGGCGACTCATATCTCTGCGGCGCAGGCGGGACTAGGTTGAATCGTTAAAACACTACATGCTCCCAACAACTGCCGAGGTCGTTATACAGATCACTGATCGCTGCTGCGTCGATTAGGAGATCTGCCTGTTTGGCAGCTAACTAGCGACCATGTAACAACGCACAAAAGATCTTTGCCAGGTCATGTCGTTGTCGTGATCACTGGTGCGTCGCTTAGTGTGATGGGGCCTTAACATGAGATGGTGTCTACAAACCCACAGAAGTTGCTCAGGTAGTGCAGCTCATCCAGGATGGCACATCAATGCGAGCTGTGGCAAGAAGGGTAGCTGTGTCTGTCAGCACAGTGTCGAGAGCATGGAGCAGATACCAGGAAACAGGCCAGTACACCAGGAGATGTAGAGGGGGCAGTAGGAGGGCAATAACCCAGCAGCAGGACCGTTGCCTTCTCCTTTGTGCAAGGAGGAGCAGTGCCAGAGCCCTGTAAATTGACCTCCAGCAGGCCACTAACATGCATGTCTGCTCAAACTGTCAGAAACCGACTCCATAAGGGTGGTAGGAGGGCCTGATATCCATAAGTGGGTGTTGTGCTTACAGTCCAACACCGTGCAGGGCAATTAGCTTTTGTCAGAGAACACCAAGATTGGCAGATTCAGCATTGGCGCCCTGTGCTCTTCACAGATGAGAGCAGGTTCACACTGAGGACATGTGACAGAGTCTGGAGACGCCGTGTAGAGCGTTCTGCTGCCTGTAACATCCTCCAGTATGACTGGTTTGGCAGTGGGTTAGTAATGGTGTGGGGAGGCATTTCTTTGGAGGGGCCGCACACTCCTCCTTGTGCTACCCAGAGGTTCCCTGACTGCCTTTAGGTAAGAGATGGATGAGATTCTCAGACCCATTGTGAGACCATATGCAGGTTCCTTCGATGCATGACAATACTAGGCCTCATATGGCTGAGCTGTGTCAGCATCAATGCCTTCATCATACAGGAACTGCTATGGACTGGCCTGGCCTTTTCCCAGACCCGATCTGATGCACAGAAAAAATCGCCACCGCTACGTCGAATACAGATTTAAGGTGACAAATGACCACCTACTCATTTTTTTTTTACATTGTTGGCAGAAATCCAATATTATGAATGAGTATTACAAAAACACACTTTGCAAGTCAATATTAATAAATGAAAGCCAAATCATGCCTGAAATTTATTCCGTAGGTTGTTTAGTATGTAATTGTAGTATCCTGTACTCCTCCCTTAACAAACCTTCTCGTTCTCAGCCGTGCATTGTCCTTGGTGACCAGCGCTTGCGCTGCCGAGAACAATGGCAGCCTGTGTGCACGGAGCTATCAAGTACAGACCGCCCAGAGCGCATCATTTGCTTTGGTTTGCCAGTGACCTCTGATTAGTAAAAGTTTACCATCGGCAGTTTTTATTGTGTCAGTCTGTATAAACAGACCTTAAGGGTATGTGCACACGCTGCGGATTCCGCTGCGGTTTCGGCTGCTGCGGATCCGCAGCAGTTTTAGCTGCGGTTTTCAGTACCATTCAAATGAATGGTAACCAAAAACCGCTGTGTAGACGGTGCGGATTAATCTGCGCGGTTTTCCTGTGATTTTGAAACCGCAGAAAGAATTAACATGTCAATTCTTTCTGCGGAATCCTATCTCCACCATTGTGGAGATGGTGAAACCGCAGGACCAAACCGCAGGCTAAACCGCAGATAATCCGCAGGTCTTTTGACCTGCAGTTTTATCTGCGGTTTTTGCAACATCCGTGCGGATTAATCCGCAGCGGATTCCGCAGCGTCTGCACACACCCTTAGATGTATCATTTTTACTAATCTAGCATACCACATGGTGTATATCATGGTTACTAAAAGTTTCAGTCATAGGACACGCACCATGCGGCATGGCCACCTCCTCCTGTCTGGGCACTAAACCGCACCAAGTAAGGGGACAAATCCGCTTGTGCCGTCATTCCTATATGGACGTTGATCTAGTGTACAGCTAAGCGTACCGGTACTATGAGGACAGTCCTCAGTCTTCTGGCTTTCCACCGTAAAATGTCGCCCTCCTGCCTCTTACTGATTTTATTGCTGAAAACCTGCTCCTGCTCAATAATACGTACTGCGCCTCTGCCATACTTCAGCACAGGGGACATTGACGTTGTGGCTCCTTTGCTTTTTGAAGAATAATATTGATATCCTGCATTTTTGTATTGTGCCAATATCCGTGACGTCAGTAACACCCGCTCGTTGTGCACGCCCTGAGCAGGAGGGCTCACAGAGAAGGTGCTGTCGCCGGGTGTCTTGGGGTAAACCCTCGCTCTTCGTGGTTCCTCTCACTGCCTGCTGGCGCCTGTAGCTTTGGATTCTTCGGATGCCATGTACACTCACATTCTAGCACAGGATCTTTTTGTATGTCAGTATTACATCTGATCAGGCAAATAATCTTCCATCAGTAATCTGCATATTCACTGTTCTGTTATCTGTGATGGACAGTGGCCTTTTTTCTTGTACATGAGCCCCCTGCCCAGTATATACTTGTGATTTGCTGGCTGAGGGGTCGTAATGCTCATCGACCTTTGTGCAGAAGACACTGATTTCTGCCATGCTTCTGTAGTCCGTTCAGCCTCCATTTGTTGCTTTTACTTGTGTAGCGGAGCAGCTCCATTGCCAGGAATATTTCATGACTCTGACGCAGAGGAATTTTCCATGACACAAATTTCCTGCATTTTACATAGAAAGGTCTTGCTTTTCACAGTGCATTTGGTGTTAGAATAGATATAGATTACAGTGGGGAAATAATAATGGCTCTTGCTCACAAAGAGTTATGGACATGTAATGATATCGGTCAACTCTGGTATGGCTACAATATTATGGAAATGCAATTCCATCTCTAACATTGGAAGCCCAATATAGAAAAGTGATACTTGCTCTAAAAGAAGAATGCTTCCCTGGGAATTTTTATCATAATTACTGTAAATGTTGTTTTTTTTGTCTGCAGCCTGTATTACATACAGACATACCCAGCAGTCTATCTGTACTCCCCTACAGTCTGTGTGTGGCCAGTTACTGTTGGCTACATGATTGGGGATTGTTCTGGGTAACGTTCATAAGCCTTCAGCCGGCTTTACATGCCACATTATTTTCCTCATGTGTAAAGCTTCCGTTCAACATATATGAAGCAGGGCTGTGGAGTCAGTAAGCCAAACCTCCGACTCCAACTCCTCAATTTCCATGACTCTGACTCCACGTCTCCGACTCCCTCATACCAGGGCTGTAGAGTCAGTAAGCCGAACCTCCGACTCCAACTCCTCAATTTCCATGACTCTGACTCCACGTCTCCGACTCCCTCATACCAGGGCTGTAGAGTCAGTAAGCCTAACCTCTGACTCCAACTCCTCAATTTCCATGATACCAACGCCAACGCCGACTCCACCAAAATGGGTTCTGACTCCATAGCCCTGGTATGACAAAAAAAAATTGTTCGCTTCTCCTCTACCATCCACTTACCGTATTTTGTGTTCCATGGCACCATGCATTGGTAAGTTTGATCCGAAACATGGCTCAAAGTAAGTCTTACTTTGTCTTCTTAGGATTGTCCGCTAAAAGAAAAAAAAAAAAAGACGTGTTAAAAGATACATTGATTTAATGAGTCTGTGATATTTCCAGAAAAATAACGTATAGTAGACACACCAAATGTGAAACCGGCCCTAATGAGCGCATTATCGAGGGAGTTTTAGGAGGAGATGCGGGAAGTGGGGTAATCCATCTTATCAAGAGATCATGTATCCTTCCTTTAATCATACATATTACGACATGTCTTTGCATTTAGGGCACAAGATTTGTTTGAGGGCGGATATTGCTCAATGTTTTATGCATATAAGTGTTTACATGGTTGGAATTCATCCCTCTTTCTCTCGTTTTCCGGAGTTCGGTGTTGTCGTATGGCAGATGTACTGCAGTGCCTAATGGACGTTTCTTGCTCTATTTGGTTGTGAAGGTTTTATTTTAGAATCCCTTTGTTAAACTTTGAAGGAGTTTATAACTTTTATTTTAATACAACCCTAGTTCTGTTTTAAGTTAAGGCCAGGTCCACACATTCGGTGGCACTTAATTGGGGTTTCTGTCGGAATCTCTGAAAAAAGGATTTCAACGGGAGCCTCGATAGAATCATCAATTTGAATGAAGCTGACGGACTCGCTGTCTAGCTTCCACCTTTGGCAGTGTTAGTTGTTTTTTGACATGCACAAAAGCATGGGTTTCCACATTTTTTTTGCATGTCTGAAAAAGACGAGTATTGCCAGTATTGAGGCCAGACAGTGTCCACCATGACTCCATCAGCTTCATTCAGGTGAATGGCTCCTTCCAAGTTCAGAACACTGTTTTCTGAGGTTTGCCTGCAAAGTGTTGCTCAGAAACCACTGTACTAATGTAATATAACAATAAGTTTATTTCTATAGCGCTGACATATTCCGTAGCACTTTACATTTCAGAGGGGACTTCTACAGACGACAGACTTAACAGCATCACAATAATTACATAGATCATAACAGATACCAAGCGGAACCTTGTCTTATAGGTAGAAAATGTTATTAACATTTGTATAAATCTACTTGTATTCTAAAATCCAGTTTAGAGTGAATTCCTTTTTCTAGTGTGTAGAATGCATACATTTGTAAGGGTATCTCTGCTGGGATCAGCAAGGCTTTTTTTTGCCAAAATTGTGGTGTAAAAAGCTTTGAAAAGTAGCATTTTTTTTTTGTGAGGTTGTGCAATAATTTTACAACTTTTGACATTGTTACAACATTTTAGCAGAGTAGGTGAAGCAGGGTTGTGACAGGGTCATGTGCTATGCTACAAATGTTACTCCAGCAGGGACTTTTCCTAGCACATTGGAGGAAGGTTGCCAGTCTTTACATGGATTTTTGGGGTTACTTTCAACCTGTTTTTGGCATTTTAATTCTTTTTAAATTTTGTTATTTTGTTTGTTCATCAATGTAGTGGATTTTCCATTTGGCCATCCTTACTATTATACGGTATACGCACTTCTTGTTATAATTGTTTATAAAAAATGACCCACTGACCAAACACTGATGAAAATTAGTCAATTTCTTGCATGTGAGAAAAATCACTGACATTTGAAAGAGGCCTGATAAAAAGTACCAATTTAGTTAATTGGATGGTAAAAATCTCCTTTACATGTTGAGTAAATTTTTGTGTATAAATTGACCCGTGTGTAGATTTTATAACCAGTTTGCATCAGTGTGTTAAATAAGCCTTAAAGGGAACCTGACAGCTGATACTTGCTGCTTGATCAATGGGCAGCACGTGTCCGACTTTGGCTGCATGATTTTCGCCATATGTGTTTAACTCTGGAGCACCACGACATTTCGGAGAAAAACGTAGCTTGATAGCTGCTGGGGACCAAGCCGCATGGGAGAATAGTTGGGTAGGTAAGTTCCTGGTGGCTTCTCCCTGCCTGCTGCCATGGAGTAACTTGCCTATCTATGTGTATGGGGAGAGAGACCGGTCACACTAGTGGAGCAGGCGAGGAGAAGCTGCTGGAGGACCTCCATCAGACTGGCGGCTATTAAACTGTTTTTCGCTGAAACGCTGTAGTACCTTGTTAGGCGTGTCGGGTTCCTGCAGTGGCTCAGCAGGAATCCAGAGCCTCACATTCTGCGGTCTCTCATTGTCTATCGACCGCAGAGGAGATTGCTCAGCAGTCTCAGCGTCCAAACGCTCTGCCCAGACCTGCTCTGTGGGGCTGGCTGTTGCTGCCACCTTTGTGTTAGAAATAGCAATGCAGGCTGCTTTGCCGCAAAACGCTCCAGAGGCTAAGTCCTCTTGTCGCGCTACTGGGCATGCTCACGAGACGATCTCCCATTGGAGATCGGGAGTCACATGCTCAGGTCCTTCTCCTGATCTCATTGGTCCATCTCAGAGATCTCGAAGCTCGCGGAAGCGCTCGGCTATAAAATGTCCGCATGGCCGCGCGGCCATTCGCTAGTATAGTCTGGTTGCTACTGTGTGAATGATGATGGATGCAAGAACCTGCGAATGACTCATTAAGATCCCCTTCCTCTGATATTACAAGTGTGAGTCTGCGCCAGCCAGTGGCAAGCTTCAAGCCACAACAGAATCCTCCACCGTGCTAGCGTCTGACAGTGCGCCTGCTATCGGGCATTGTTGATTAGCGGCAGTGTCTGTCGCCGCACTGCAGTCTGCAGCTCCTCTTGGCGTCCACAGTTGCGACACCACACGCACGGTAGGTCTAGACAGACTCTGACCCTCTGCCTAGGGTTCAGCTCCTGTGACCTTATACCGTGCATGCACTTCTCTGAGACCTGTGAGTCCAACAGGCTCAGCATTTATGTTAATACCTTAGGCGTCTCTGTGAAACTAACAGAGTACGCTCAGTGCACACCGGGCGACGTCCAACCCGCGTGCAATAATACTGCCATATTCATTGTTCGCCGTTATTTAGCATCAGTGTTAACATCTTCTGCATGGTGGACCCGAGCGGCGAACGCACTTTATTATTTATTTAGTGCGTTCCACCGTTCCTATCGCCTTTCTGCTCAGGACCGACACTTCATGGTGATCTGAGAAGAGGCCGATCCTATGTGCAGCATGTACCGTAAATGAACTGTAACAAGGAGGGACGAGATACAGATAGACAGATGGGCAATAGTGTTGAGCACTCCTTACTCGAGTTTGCCTACCGTGCTCGGTTATGCATAGAGTATCGCGGGTGATCGAATGACGTGTTTGTGTCCTCACGGCCACCTATTTTGTAGCTGTTAGACAGTCACAAAACATGCAAGGATTGCCCGTGTTTGTCAGTCGCAAAATATATCGGTGCCGGCTGTGAAGTCGGAGTCTCGAAGTCGGTATAAAATGGACTGACAGTTGTTCACTGCAGGATGGGATGAAAACTTTTTCATAAGAATTTGTGAAAGTTCTGAAATGTCCTATATATGTCTGTTCTATTCCTGATGTAAGGATCTCAGCTGTTAGTTGGGATGAATCTGTGCTTCACTTTATGTACATGCTCAGTAGTGAGGCGGCGCTGTGGAGGAGGTGGGAGTCGGAGTTATGGCTTATCGACGCCACAGGCCTGGGCACGGGGACTCAAACATGTCACTCAAGCACCCATGATACTCTGTGTATACCCGAGCACCCCAGGCAAACTGGAGGTAAGGGGCACTTGGCAAATCACTATTGCCTATCTGTCTCTATCTCATGCCTCCTTGTTACATGCTGCACATTGTATCGGCCTCTTCTCTGTCAGATCACCATGGAGTGGAGGTACTGAGCGGGGCGCCTACTATCATGTCGCTCTCCTCTGCAGCTCCACCTACTCTCCAGCCACCGCACAGACTGCATTGGGCACTATTACAGATGGAAGCCACACGCTATTTCACTCTTTTTTTGTGAGATGATCCCATTCGTGTCATGGCTGCTTGGCTGGCATGTATAGAGTAGCTTGTTTCTGCTGGGACACCCATGTTCCTTTTAACACAGGAAATTATGAAAAAAAATATATATTTTTTTTCACTTTTCATTCGCTGATAAAATAACTTGCTGTTCCTGTCAGTAGTCGCTTTCTCGTATCACTTACTGAAAGTATGTTTCTGGAGCATGCCTGTGACTTGTTTGGACATCATGCCAAGTTGAAGTCAATGATAAATGAAACACATTTATATAAATCTATATGTTCTAAAATATACACGAATACATACCATTCTTGTGTGAAAGCTAGGAAGCTGCAGGGTTGGGTATAATCTCACCTCTCAGTGCTTGTTGTGAAAATAATCCATTCTCCCCAAATAGAGGGCATGGGCGCCGCTCCTCGTACTTGGGGCGGCAGTCTGAAAGCTTTATTTCCATGGCTCTATTCTTTCCTGTTGTCTCCTCCTTTGGCACCAATAATAACCAGGACTGCGGAGCTAAGGCACCATCAGGAATGCTTATCACGATGGAATGCCTCTGCGGTTCCTTCCCCCCAAAATATAAAAGCTGAATTCCTCCATCCATGCATTTGCTGTCGCATACACGTATCTCTTTCTGGATTCCTCAGATATTTATAAAGCCATAAAGTGAAATGTTCTGAATGTAGTCTATATTTGGACTTGTCTAACATTACATATATAAAAAGGCTGTATTCTTTCCTTTTATACTGATATCTAATATGTGTTTAGGGGACATTGACATATCGTTAAAAAAAAAATGCATATGCTGTGTTTGAAGTAATATGTATGGATACCTTAATGCGGTTGCATTGTTCAGAAAGTTATCAGCTACCATAGTGGGCAATTATCAGCTACCATAGTGGGCAATTATCAGCTACCATAGTGGGGAATTATCAGCTACCATAGTGGGGAATTATCAGCTACCATAGTGGGGAATTATCAGCTACCATAGTGGGGAATTATCAGCTACCATAGTGGGGAATTATCAGGTACCATAGTGGGGAATTATCAGGTACCATAGTGGGGAATTATCAGGTACCATAGTGGGGAATTATCAGGTACCATAGTGGGGAATTATCAGGTACCATAGTGGGGAATTATCAGCTGCCATAGGGGGGAATTCTGGGTTAATTGCACATCCCTCTTTAACACCCCACCTATTAACTACTGAGGGTCTCTCAAGTCTGTTCGTTGTCATCCGCCCATTGACCTCATCTGAGGTGTGTAATGTGTCCCTCGTGGTGGCACCGCAGGAAAATTGGACACTTGCAGGTTCCCCTTTAGATTAAACCGGCAACCCTTTTGCATTTCTTAATCCAATTTTCTGTATTTGTTAATGGATGACTTATGTTTATGATTATCATCGATGTAATTACAACATTCAGTTGTAGTTTTGAGACTGAAACAAATTTTGGTTTTCCCAAAATTTATTACTTCGTTGTTTTTAGATTTTTTTTAATGTCAGATGCTTCAATGGTTACAATTATCAGCGTTTCAGAAGTTTTTTTTTTTTTTTAACCTTTTATTGGCAAATCACATTTGCCTTGCGACAGTCTTCTTCCATCATGCTTCAATCAATCGGCATTGTCCATCACCAAATTGTTCCTGGGTCGTTGGGAGTTCTTTTTAGAAAATGTTTAAATCGCATTCTTAGTTTTTGGCAGTGTTCTTAGCCAAAATTATTAGTAAGCACACTCCCATGGATGAAAAGCAACTCCACATATGAATCGTCTCCATATACTTTACCTTAGGCCTGACACAGGACTCACGGTAGCCTTCATCTTTTCTTCTTTATACAATCGCCCATGACGGCGTTTGTATTTTAATCTGAATTAAAATTTAAAAAAAAAAACATTCGTTGCTTTTTTTTCACTGTCACCTGGGTTGCTTTTTTTTTTTTTTTTTTTTAAGACTTTAACCTTCTATTTGTTCAGGTAGTAACACATCTACATAGCCAGATCCAAACCTTATCTTTGGTATTGATGTGTTTAACTAAGTGTGTGGGAGGTCATTGTGAAGAGAGGAGGAGCAGGGTCACTGTGACATCAGTGGATCCACTGTTATCAGCTGTGTACTGATGTGTGTATGTAGGAACCCTGCAATTTTCACACTGTGTATGAATGTGTGGGTGTATACGTATGTATTTTTGTGTGTGTATATATATGCATATGTGTGTGTGTGTATATGTATGTGTGTGTCATTTAAGTACTCGCTTAACAGCCACAAACCAGATCCGGCACAGGTTTTCCATAAACAATCATAGTCCATGCGGTTTATTTTGCAGCATAAACCAAGGCAAGCAACATAAAGTTCACTTAATCAGCATAGCGTCCATGACAGAGTTCGGCTCTGTAATCCCTGTGGTCACACAAGTTATCCTACACAGGCTCTTCAGCCTCAGTTATCTCACCCACGTCAGGGTTTCCTCATAGTTCCTTCATCATGCTGCAGACGTCCATTCCCTCCAGGGAATCATCAGGCACGGGCAGCCATTCAACACAGCGTTCCTTGCTGTCAGGAAGACAGCCCACATCACTCCCAGACAGGGCCTTCCAAAATGGACCAACCAGGTCCCTGCATTCACCACATGTGACCTACCCTGGCCACCTTATACGGTCCGTAGCCATGCCCACTGGGTCACATGGCTATGACCTCATCACGGGTCCTTGAACCATTCACACACTTTTATCACAACGTTCTCAAACACACCCCCTGGGTGGGTTTGTAGGTAACTGGGTACGCCCGTCTCCCCAGTTACCTGGAGACTTCTCCCTGACACATTGAAACAACACCTCAGCAATATCATTGCTGATCAACACACACACACAAGTCTCCATCTCAAGGCCACCCACCTTGAGATACATAACGGTCCTTCAGGATTCTGCCACTCATCCTCTCTCTTGGGACATCCACACAGTGCCCCCTAGCGGACACAGTGGTCACTACATCACAGTGTGTGTGTGTGTGTGTGTGTGTGTGTGTATATATGTATATATATATAATATACACAGTACAGACCAAAAGCTTGGACACACCTTCTCATTCAAAGAGTTTTCTTTATTTTCATGACTATGAAAACTGTAGATTCTCTCTGAAGGCATCAAAACTATGGATTATCACATGTGGAATTATATAATTAACAAAAAATTGTGAAACAACTGAAAATATGTCTTATATTCTAGGTTCTTCAAAGTAGCCACCTTTTGCTTTACTGCTTTCCACACTCTTGGCATTCTCTTGATGAACTTCAAGAGGTAGTCACCGGAAATGGTCTTCCTACAGTCTTGAAGGAGTTCCCAGAGATGCTTAGCACTTGTTGGCCCTTTTGCCTTCACTCTGCGGTCCAGCTCACCCCAAACCATCTCGATTGGGTTCAGGTCTGGTGACTGTGGAGGCCAGGTCATCTGGCGTAGCACCCCATCACTCTCCTTCTTGGTCAAATAGCCCTTACACAGCCTGGAGGTGTGTTTGGGATCATTGTCCTGTTTAAAAAATAAACGATGGTCCAACTAAACACAAACCGGATGGAATAGCATGCCGCTGCAAGATACTGTGGTAGCCATGCTGGTTCAGTATGCCTTCAATTTTGACACTTGCAGTGTCACCAGCAAAGCACCCCCACACCATCACACCTCCTCCTCCATGCTTCACGGTGGGAACCAGGCATGTAGAGTCCATCCGCGTTCACCTTTTCTGCGTCGCACAAAGACACGGTGGTTGGAACCAAAGATCTCAAATTTGGAGTCATCAGACCAAAGCACAGATTTCCACTGGTCTAATGTCCATTCCTTGTGTTCTTTAGCCCAAACAAGTCTCTTTTCTGCTTGTTGCCTGTCCTTAGCAGTGGTTTCCTAGCAGCTATTTTACCATGAAGGCCTGCTGCACAAAGTCTCCTCTTAACAGTTGTTGTAGAGATGTGTCTGCTGCTAGAACTCTGTGTGGCATTGACCTGGTCTCTAATCTGAGCTGCTGTTAACCTGCGAATTCTGAGGCTGGTGACTATGATGAACTTATCATCCGTAGCAACTCTTGGTCTTCCTTTCCTGGGGTGATCCTCATGTGAGCCAGTTTCTTTGTAGCGCTTGATAGTTTTTGCCACTGCCCTTGGGGACACTTTCAAAGTTTTCCCAATTTTTTGGACTGCCTGACCTTAATTTCTTAAATTAATGATGGCCACTCATTTTTCTTTACTTAGCTGCTTTTTTCTTGCCATAATAAAAATTCTAACAGTCTATTCACTAGGGCTATCACCTGTGTATCCACCAGACTTCTGCACAACACAACTGATGGTCCCAACCTCATTTATAAGGCAAGAAATCCCACTTATTAAACCTGACAGGGCACACCTGTGAAGTGAAAAGCATTTCTGGTGACTACCTCTTGAAGCTCATCAAGAGAATGCTAAGAGTGTGCAAAGCAGTAATCAAAGCAAAAGGTGGCTACTTTGTAGAACCTAGAATATAAGACATACAGTATTTTCAGTTTCACACTTTTTTGCTAATTATATAATTCCATATGTGTTAATTCATAGTTTTAATGCCTTCAGAGTGAATCTACAATTTTCATAGTCATGAAAATAAAGAAAACTCTTTGAATGAGAAGGTGTGTCCAAACTTTTGGTCTGTACGGTATATAAATTTCTATAAAAAGAAAAAGCCAAATTTTTAAATGCATGTAACACAAAAAAGCTGTTTAAACCATGTGTCCTTATACACTCTCTTCTAGTTAATTTTCATGGCAAGGAGCTGTTTTTTTTTTTTTTCTTCATTTTTTCATAAGTCTAGAGCAGTGGTTCCCAAACTCCAGTCCTCGCGGACCCCAACAGGTCATGTTTTCAGGATTTCCATAGTGTTACACATGTGAGAGAATTCCTGATGCCTTGATACTTCCATCACCTGTGAAATACTAAGGAAATCCTGAAAACGTGACATGTTGGGGTCCGCGAGGACTGGAGTTTGGGAAACACTGGTCTAGAGTTAATGCAAATTGCCATGTGGCTCAGTGGTTAGCACTGCAGCGCTGGGGTCCTGGGTTCAAATCCCACCAAGGACAACATCTGCAAGGAGTTTGTATGTTCTCCCCGTGTTTGCATGGATTTCCTCCTCTTACTGCGGTCTCCTACCACTCTCCAAAGACATAATGGTAGGGAATGTAGATTGTGAGCCCCATTGGGGACAGTGATGATGATGTTTGTAAAGTGCTGTGGAATTAATGGTGATATAAAAACTGAAGCAGCAAACTTTGTGAAAGCCAAAATTTGTCACTCTCAAAACTTTTGGCTACAACTGTAGGTGCCTTTCAAGAAGCCCCTTATTGATGTAGGGTAGGAAACGGTGTATAACCAGCGAGGCCCTGACCCAGCTTTCCTTATTCCTCTTTGTCATCATCCTCACTCACAAAGCATTGTATTTAATAGCAATATAGGGCAGCTACAGCGATGGCAAGCTTGATGGCCAGCCGAGAGCTAAATCCTGGGATTATGCCGGATTCACGGGAGGAGATCAGTTGCAATCCTTAAAGAAGCTGAAATTGAATTGTTTATTCGATGTAATGTAGTCATTTCTGCCCTTGGATTGACACTCTAGTCTTTCCTTTTAATGACTTTAATGAGCATTATATCAGATTCTTTACTTCTGGGAAAACCACTAATTGTCTTTGACTTTGAAAAGTTATTTACCGCATTTATTAATATTCCAATAATACAAATAATATATGATGACTTTATCGTGGAATTATCTCGCTGAGAAAGTCTTGACATTCCTGTGCAGGTTTCCAGTGTTGAACTTTGAGATAATGTGAATTCCCAGAAATCCAGAAGCAAAACTAATGAGCAAGATAAGCGATTAGGAAACTCTGATGTCAGATCAGAGCATAACGTAAAGCTGGAGTCACACAAAGCGACTCACCAGCGATCCCGACAACTATATCAACGTGTCAGGGTCGCTGGTGAGTCGCTATGTGATCGCTGGTGAGCTGTCAAACAGGCAGCTTCACCAGCGATCAGCACCAGCGATGCCGAGCGCCCGGCGTCGCTGCGTCCCTTAGATACCCGATGTGTACGTTAGTTACCAGCTCCCTGCATCAGCGCACTGGTAAGGCCGGTTTCACATTAGCGCTTTTTAAGCGCACGCACGGCCGGGGGTAGCTCCGCCCCCGAGCCGGCTCTCTGCCCGGCGTGCCCGCCCCTTGCTTGTATCGCCGCCTACTAGCGGACAGCGGCGCCTGCGATCGGCCCACCCTATCTTTAGCATAGGGTACGCAGATCGTGCGCAGGCCGTGCGCTAGTTGCGCTTTGACCTGCGCTGCGCACTTTTGACGGTGCGCCGTGCGCGCCAAAATCCGAAAAGTTTGATTTTGGCGCGCACGGCGCACCGTCAAAAGTGCGCAGCGCAGGTCAAAGCGCAACTAGCGCACGGCCTGCGCACGATCTGTGCACCCTATGCTAAAGATACGGTGCGCCGATCGCAGGCGCCGCTGTCCGCTAGTAGGCGGCGATACAAGCAAGGGGCGGGCACGCCGGGCAGAGAGCCGGCTCGGGGGCGGAGCTACCCCCGGCCGTGCGTGCGCTTAAAAAGCGCTAATGTGAAACCGGCCTAACTAACGTACACATCGGGTATCTAAGGGACGCACGTCCCTTGGATACCCGATGTGTACATTAGTTACCAGCAGATCGCTGGTCTCCCGCCTGTCACATACAGTGATGCGTGCTGGCCAGCGGGAGACCAGCGACCAAAGAAAAGTCCAGAGGTTTCCCAGAGCGATCAGCGATACCGGCAGGAGGGCCGGTCGCTGATCGCTGTCACACACAGTGATCTCGCTGGTGAGATCGCTGATGTGTCACAAAACTTGTGACTCAGCAGCGATGTCGCTAGCGAGATCGCTGTGTGTGACGGGGCCTTTACAGTCTGACAATTAGTAATGGCTATTTTAGGTTTATTTCCTGAAGGTATAAAAATAGGTACAGTCCCCTCCTCCAACATTGAGATTGCAACACTAAGTAAGAGTTCACACACTACGTTTTTGCTGGGGGGTTTTTATGCTAATTTTCAGCTGCATTTTAGGGTACCAGCAAAGCAGGCATATCAGAAATCTCAATTTTTTTATTTATTTTTTTTATCAGTATTTTGTGTTTTGCATTTTTTTTTTGGACATAGAGCATGTCACTTCTTTCAACCTTTTTTAACCCATTGACTTTAATGGGTGGTGAAAAACACTGATAAAAGCGCAGGTATCATTTTTTGATGCTTTTTTTTGTGCCAAAACCTGATTCTATGGAAAAGTCAATTTTTGTTTTCAACACAAAACTTTATCAGCATGCACAATAGACAAATTTTGCATGCTAAAACCACAGCGAAAAAACAAGGAAAACATGCATTTTTGGCAGTCCTAAATCTGGCTTTCTGGATCCCTCGGATATCCCATACATCGACTTTTTGTCGACCTGCTGGTATTAGGAACCGGCCCTGTGCCAATGAGCCATTTGGTCTGGCTGCTCTTAGTTTTAGGCTGTGTGCACACGATGCAGATTTTACCGCACAGAAACGTTGCATATCCGCATTGTGATGTACAGTAGCCTTAAAATCAATGAAAAAAAAAACCCCGCTGTGCAGACGCTGCAGATTTTTCCACCTGCGGTACAAAATCCGCAGCATGTTACTTCTTTTGTGCTGTTTTCCATCTCCCCTGTCACCAAATCAGCAGGGGGAAAACCGCAGTGGAAAACCGGAAGAAATCCGCAGGAAAAATGCTGGTCATTTGACCTGCGGATTTCTTCCATTCTGCGCGGAAAAATCCGCAGGGCCAAAAAGTCCATCTGCACTCAGCCTTAGAGTGTAACTTTCGCCTGCGGTCTTCCCGCTGTGGATGTGGTGCAGATTTGCTGCACAGGTCACCCTCTTCATTGAAGTATAGAAGACTGGGCGCACTCAAGTATATGCAGTGAGAAAAGATTTAATGTGCAGTACATACAGGAGTCACAAAGGTTTCGGTCTTTCAAGACCTTCATCAGTGTACTAAATGAACTAATGGTAAGGAGTGTATGGACACATACACCATGATGGTAATCAGGATAAGCAGTATGATCCGTGAGGTGGACACACGGCCCCACTCTGACCCTGATTTCTCATAGTCTGAACTTGGCGTTCCACTTCACCATCATACTGCCTAACCTGATTACCATCACGGTGTATGTGTCTGACAGCCGGCCCTGACGCAGAGCCAGTATCAGTCAATACAGAGCGGTGACTAAACCAGTGCCCGCACCTGCAACTGAAACCGAAATAAACTTCATTTTCTCCCCGCAGCGGGGGTCTAAGTGCGGGTGTCGGGCAGATTAAACACGCTATTAACCTGCAGATTAATTCCATAACTGCAGGTTTTGTTTTTTGTTTTTTTTCTGGTGACTGGTTCCCTAATTAGGAATTGTTTTGTAGCTTATTTTTACAAAGGTTCATTGTGCAGTATAATTGAAATGTTAACTTCATTGTGCTGTTCTGCATGATTACAGTAATACCCTATTTATATGTATAGCTTTTTCTAAAAAAAAAATCTGAGCTTTAACTTTTTAGGATAGTTTTTCATATTTTAGCATCATTCACAATGTGTTATGAAGAACAATATAGTTTTATTGTTCAGGTCAAGAACATGGCAATACAAACTTTTCTTTCTAGCACGATAATTACATGATGGAATATATAATAGACTGCATAATTTATGTAGTACAGTGCGTTCTCTAGCCTGACAGTTCACCTACCAGACCCTGCCTCCGCTAGCCTGACAGTTCACTTACCAGACCCTGCCTCCGCTAGCCTGATAGTTCACCTACCAGACCCTGCCTCAGCTAGCCTGACAGTTCACCTACCAGACCCTGCCTCCGCTAGCCTGACAGTTCACTTACCAGACCCTGCCTCCGCTAGCCTGATAGTTCACCTACCAGACCCTGCCTCAGCTAGCCTGACAGTTCACCTACCAGACCCTGCCTCTGCTAGCCTGACAGTTCACCTTCCAGACCCTGCCTCCTCTAGCATGACAGTAAACTTACCAAACCCTGCCTCCGCTAGCCTGACAGTATACTTACCAGACCTTGCCTCCGCTAGCCTGACAGTATACTTACCAGACCCTGCCTCCGCTAGCCTGACAGTTCATCTACCAGACCCTGCCTCCGCTAGCCTGACAGTTCACCTACCAGGCCCTGCCTCCACTAGCCTGACCGTTCACCTACCAGACCCTGCCTCCGCTAGCCTGACAGTAAACTTACCAGACCCTGCCTCCGCTAGCCTGACAGTTCACCTACCAGACCCTGCCTCCGCTAGCCTGACAGTTCACTTACCAGACCCTGCCTCCGCTAGCCTGACAGTTCACCTACCAGACCCTGCCTCCGCTAGCCTGACAGTTCACCTACCAGACCCTGCCTCCGCTAGCCTGACAGTTCACCTACCAGACCCTGCCTCCGCTAGCCTGACAGTTCACCTACCAGACCCTGCCTCCGCTAGCCTGACAGTTCACCTACCAGACCCTGCCTCCGCTAGCCTGACAGTTCACCTACCAGACCCTGCCTCCGCTAGCCTGACAGTTCACCTACCAGACCCTGCCTCCGCTAGCCTGACAGTTCACCTACCAGACCCTGCCTCCGCTAGCCTGACAGTTCACCTACCAGACCCTGCCTCCGCCAGCCTGACAGTTCACCTACCAGACCCTGCCTCCGCTAGTCTGACCGTTCACCTACCAGACCCTGTCTCCGCCTCTGTATGGCCGTCAGTGCTGTCAATAGTGACAACATAAAGCGTTTTATGACATGCTGGGATCAGAGCTCGCTGGGATCAGAGCTCGCTGCGATAGCATGTGTGAACACAGTTTTTGGGTTCATTCAGATATCAATGATTTTTCCAGTAATTATAAAGCTTTCCAAGTTTCATCAGTGTATTTCATCAAAGTTTCATTACATTTTCTCGGATCATAGGAAAAAAATGATAGGAGAAGCTTAAAAAACTTCCATAAAAGAGTCTGGGGAAAACTGACAGCATACAGATGACATGCAAGAGCTGTCCTTTTTTTGTTGGTCCTTAGATTTACATCAAGTTTGATCTGAGCTTTGGGATTAATATGGGACAAGACTCCGTGCTTTTTTCGGACCACTCAGTCTGGAAAAATTGTAAAACATGAACTAGCCCATAGACTATCATAGGCAGGGCTGTGGAGTCGGAGCCTACTTTGGTGCAGTTGCAGTCGGTGTCATGGAAATTGAGGAGTCTGAGTTGGAGGTTTGGCTTACCGACTCCACAACCCTGGTATGAGGGAGTTGGAGGTTTGGCTTACCGACTCCACAACCCTGGTATGAGGGAGTTGGAGGTTTGGCTTACCGACTCCACAACCCTGGTATGAGGGAGTTGGAGGTTTGGCTTACCGACTCCACAACCCTGGTATGAGGGAGTTGGAGGTTTGGCTTACCGACTCCACAACCCTGGTATGAGGGAGTTGGAGGTTTGGCTTACCGACTCCACAACCCTGGTATGAGGGAGTTGGAGGTTTGGCTTACCGACTCCACAACCCTGGTATGAGGGAGTTGGAGGTTTGGCTTACCGACTCCACAACCCTGGTATGAGGGAGTTGGAGGTTTGGCTTACCGACTCCACAACCCTGGTATGAGGGAGTTGGAGGTTTGGCTTACCGACTCCACAACCCTGGTATGAGGGAGTTGGAGGTTTGGCTTACCGACTCCACAACCCTGGTATGAGGGAGTTGGAGGTTTGGCTTACCGACTCCACAACCCTGGTATGAGGGAGTTGGAGGTTTGGCTTACCGACTCCACAACCCTGGTATGAGGGAGTTGGCGGTTTGGCTTACCGACTCCACAACCCTGGTATGAGGGAGTTGGAGGTTTGGCTTACCGACTCCACAACCCTGGTATGAGGGAGTTGGAGGTTTGGCTTACCGACTCCACAACCCTGGTATGAGGGAGTTGGAGGTTTGGCTTACCGACTCCACAACCCTGGTATGAGGGAGTTGGAGGTTTGGCTTACCGACTCCACAACCCTGGTATGAGGGAGTCAGAGTTGAAGTTGGAGGTTTGGCTTACCGACTCCACAGCCCTGGTATGAGGGAGTCAGAGTTGAAGTTGGAGGTTTGGCTTACCAACTCCACAGCCCTGGTATGAGGGAGTCAGAGTCGTGGAGTTGGTGTCATGGAAATTGAGGAGTTGGAGTTGGAATTGGAGGTTTGGCTTACCAACTCCACAGCCCTGATCATGGGTACGCATAAGACCTAGGTTGAATTGCTAGACTCCAATATGAGCACAGATTGCTGGCCGGTATGGGGAGTGTGCCGGGAGCGTATTACCTGCGCAGAGAAGATCCCCACTTCCTGAGGGAACGGGGAGTGCTGCGATTGGCAGGAGGGCTGCGGCTGGCGGGAGGGCGTTATATCCTTTCTGCTTGCTCCGTAATCACGATTTGATGGTGACTAAATGCTGATAGACCTGGCACTACTTGCTGGGGGTTAATTTGCTCTTGGGTATGTTCTTGTTTGGACATGGAGATGTGATCGTTCTTTTAAAGAGAAAGAATGTGTTTTATTTCTGAACATGTCCCGAGGAGCTTTGAGAAATCAGATTAAAACCAGAGTGAGCAGCTGTGGAGCAGCACCTACCTGCTGCTGACCTTCAGAGGTGATGCATGTGCCCACTCCAGCCACCCAGCAGAAGCTGTGACCCTGGTACAATCATAAGGGAAAGCTGACCACTAATGTTACTGTAATGAAGGCTGATCTTGCACCACCAATAATAATCTTTTTGATGGAGCTTAATGAAGAAACCAAGCCGTCTCTGGGCTGTCCATGGGTTACCAGACTGACATTTGTTATTGCTCTAATGTTCTGGCTCCTAGTGGAAAAATAACACTCCCCTGTTTATACTGAGAAGAGGCCTTGACACGGTACAAAAACATATTGACTTCAGGTATGCAGCAGTAGTATGGCGCTGCATGGCCAGCTAGGGGTTAATGTGGGGGTTGACCTTGTATTTAGCTTAAGCTACTTCACATTCTGTTCTAATTCCTCTCCATAGCAGGTTTAGCATTGTTCTCGCTTTCTGTAGATAGAGCCTTTCATGGAGATGCGGCCAAGCCTCCGAGCACCATTTTTCCAGCATGGCCCTGGCCATCTCTGCCCTTTATGTGCTTCTCGTCCACATCTGCTACCTGCATATGCCTCATATTAAATGGAGCTGCGACCACTGCAGAGTGCTGCAGATTAGCTGGGAAAGGGAAAGATGCTCATGTGCGGCAGCAGCCACGACATATTGGACAGAGCTAATAACTGTTTTATTTCTTTGGGGGAGGGGGGAGGTGTTCGGACCAACATTGACTTGATATTGTTGACCTATCCTATGTATCTGGCATCAGCATCGAGCGCCTAAATAACCAGTTTAATGTGTGATGCTCCGGCTGTTGCAAATTTACAGCACACAACATACTTCACCACTTCTGCTGTCAGGGCTGCCACCTGAGGAAGACAGATGAAACGTGTTGTGGACTGTGCATTAATAAAAAGAAGATTTTAAATCCACCATCTCCCTACTCTGCGCTCCTTTTGACCGGGTTATTATCCAGAACTGCTAAAACATCTAGATAAGCAAAGTTGTCAAGATAAAAAAAGACTGAGGGTATGTGCACATGTAAGCAGTTTTTTTCGTGCTTTTTAAGCGTTTTTACCAAAACAAACGCTTAAAAGAAGCATCCCATTCATTTTAATGAATTCCGCACTTTTTGTGCATATTGATGAGTTGTGTCTGCGAAAAAAACGCATCTTGGTAAAAAACGCAGCATGCTCATTAATTTCGCAGAAAAATCCGCATTTCTAGATATTTTCTATGAGACTGGGGACACTCCGGAAAAAACACATTAAAAATGTGCTTCTTTGTGCAGAAAACGTGCGAAAAAACGCGCGTTTTCTGGGAAGGAGTCAAGTTTTCAGTCAGGAATTTTCTCCATACGTGTGCACATAGCCTTATAGGGAACCTATCGCCAGGTTTTTCTTTTCTCATATAATCTACGGCCACCACCTGTCAGCCCCAAGTGACAGCATTCTATAACGCTGCACATGAGTGCAAATCACCCTGTGAGGGGAAAAAGAGACCTTTTCTTGTGCTCACCTATGGGCAGTCTATTACGATGGGTGTCACTGGTCTTGGTACGGCGCCTCCTCTCTTCTTGTGATGCCGTCCTCCTCCTCTGCTTCATGCGGATGAAACATCTTACGTCACCTCCAGTGTCTCACCTCCCGCTCCTGGGCAAGTGCATTTCTCTGCCCTGCTGAGGGTAGAGCAACTTACTGTTCTGAGCATGCGTGGGGAAAAGTCAAAGCGCGCTGACACTGCACTCAGTAGGGCAGAAAGAAGTGTGCCTACGCAGAAGCCCTAGAGGGGGGGGGGACACTATGTGGAAGATGTAGGGCGCCTCATCTACATTAATTTGTGTACATATATTCCCTTAAAAAACTTTTATTGATAGTTTGAATAAAAAACACCAATTCCCGTGTAATCCACAAAGACAAAAAGCCCTAATCAAAGACTACAATTATCTATCTGGACACCTTCCTAGCCGTGGAGGTTGGCACCCTAGAAGAAATCGATTGTTTGGCGCCCCCACTCGGACATCGTCTGTCCCTATCTCCCCTAACTCACCCTGGATACAAAGGTGAGAAAACAATCAATGAAAGGAATGAGATGAAGGAAGGGGAAAAAAGGTTATATGTAGAATGAATATTAATGGGCAAGAAACATATTATATCATATTAGGAGTGACCCTAAAAAAGGTACTAATCTCAATAGGAGACCAACAATAAACCACATACAGCAATGTTATTGCACCCTAGGTACAGGTGCTGATAAAGTAAAATATGGATATAAAATCCAAAGATACATCACAATGCGGTTCCTAGACAAAAAGAAAAAGTCAAAACATGGCCTACATATATAATGCTCATATGAGATAACATATGGATAGAATTTATCCCAAAAATGAAAAAGCATGTATGGCCATGCAGTTACTTATCAGAGAGAGTAGAAAATCGCCTCAACGCGTTTCCCCGTTGTTGCGGTTCCTCAGGAGGCCTATAACTTTAGTACCATCGATGCTGGATATGTTTTATGATGCCCCAGATACCATGATGAAAAAGGCATAGGGGCGGTCTCAAAAGAAGGGGGTTATATAGCCCTCATGGTAAACAATCTATCAGCACGCCCAATCAGCATGTCTCACACTCTAAGCAGTCACAGGAAGTAAAACCGCTCACTTGCCTCACCAATCAGACATCGCTTAAGAGGTAAAGACGATCCCTCTGCGTTCCATCCATAGTCGGCGTGCGTGTCAGCCCAACTGCGCATGTGTGGAGATGTCATATTCCTCCTAAACAAAGCGCCAGCTTCAAACTGCGCAAACGCAGGGGCCGCATAGGTCAGAGATCCATCAGATCAACAGCGCACGTCCAAAATGAATGCCAGAGATATTACTCATAGAAATGAGGCCCACTATGCATGCCCAGAAATAATATATTAAATAATTAAAGAAAAAAGAACTTCAAACCGCACTAGGGCAGAACCCATTGAAGATACAGTTGTGGCCAAAAGTATTGACACCCCTGCAATTCTGTCAGATAATACTCAGTTTCTTCCTGAAAATGATTGCAAACACAAATTCTTTGGTATTATTATCTTCATTTAATTTGTCTTAAATGAAAAAACACAAAAGAGAATTAAGCAAAACGCAAAACATTGATCATTTCACACAAAACTCCAAAAATGGGCCAGACAAAAGTATTGGCACCCTCAGCCTAATACTTGGTTGCACAACCTTTAGCCAAAATAACTGCGACCAACCGCTTCCGGTAACCATCAATGAGTTTCTTACAATGTTCTGCTGGAATTTTAGACCATTCTTCTTTGGCAAACTGCTCCAGGTACCTGATATTTGAAGGGTGCCTTCTCCAAACTGCCATTTTTAGATCTCTCCACAGGTGTTCTATGGGATTCATGTCTGGACTCATTGATGGCCACCTTAGAAGTCTCCAGTGCTTTCTCTCAAACCATTTTCTAGTGCTTTTTGAAGTGTGTTTTGGGTCATTGTCCTGCTGGAAGACCCATCTTTCTCACACTGGGCCCTACATTATGCTGCAAAATTTGTTGGTAGTCTTCAGACTTCATAATGCCATGCACACGGTCAAGCAGTCCAGTGCCAGAGGCAGCAAAGCAACCCCAAAACATCAGGGAACCTCCGTCATGTTTGACTGTAGGGACCGTGTTCTTTTCTTTGAATGCCTCTTTTTTTCTCCTGTAAACTCTATGTTGATGCCTTTGCCCAAAAAGCTCTACTTTTATCTCATCTGACCAGAGAACATTCTTCCAAAACGTTTTAGGCTTTTTCAGGTAAGTTTTGGCAAACTCTAGCCTGGCTTTTTTATGTCTCGGGGTAAGAAGTGGGGTCTTCCTGGGTCTCCTACCATACAGTCCCTTTTCATTCAGACGCCGATGGATAGTACGGGTTGACACTGTTGTACCCTCGGACTGCAGGGCAGCTTGAACTTGTTTGGATGTTAGTCGAGGTTCTTTATCCAACATCCGCACAATCTTGCGTTGAAATCTCTTGTCAATTTTTCCTTTCCGACCACATCTAGGGAGGTTAGCCACAGTTCCATGGGCTTTAAACTTCTTGATGACACTGCGCACGGTAGACACAGAAACATTCAGGTCTTTGGAGATGGACTTGTAGCCTTGAGATTGCTCATGCTTCCTCACAATTTTGTTTCTCAAGTCCTCAGACAGTTCTTTGGTCTTCTTTCTTTTCTCCATGCTCAATGTGGTACACACAAGGACACAGGACAGAGGTTGAGTCAACTTTAATCCATGTCAACTGGCTGCAAGTGTGATTTAGCTATTGCCAACACCTGTTAGGTGCCACAGGTAAGTTACAGGTGCTGTTAATTACACAAATTAGAGAAGCATCACATGATTTTTCGAACAGTGACAATACTTTTGTCCACCCTCTTTTTTATGTTTGGTGTGGAATTATATCCAATTTGGCTTTAGGACAATTCTTTTTGTGTTTTTTCATTTAAGACAAATTAAATGAAGACAATAATACCAAAGAATTTGTGTTTGCAATCATTTTCAGGAAGAAACTGAGTATTAGCTGACAGAATTGCAGGGGTGTCAATACTTTTGGCCATGACTGTATATCATTATACCCAAAGCATTTATACAGATATATAAAAAAGATATATAGAAAGAATCTATTTTAGAGCCCAGGGATTTTTTCTTTTTCCTTTTTAGAAAATCTGGATAAATATGCTAAGCCTCAAAAATTGATATAACAAGCAACTAAGAGTTAGAAGTAAGCTTAAATCAGAATGAAAAGATATAAATACCAAAATTAAATACATAATAATAATCCTCATAATTGAGCTAGTGTGCCAATAGTAACACACTACTTATAATAAACTAGCTAAGTCTTTTCAAAACTACCCAAACCATTGAAAAAGCAAAGGAAAACCAAATAAATCAAAATGAATAATCATAAAAAGCAAGTATAAGATAGACATTCATTAAGGCCTTTTGGAGAGAGGGATTGGAGCCTATATATCCACTCAACTTCTCTTCTCTGTATAATTTTGTCCAAATCCCCCCCTCGGGGTTTTGGTCTAACTAGCTCTATCATGCTAAATGTGATCTCCCTAAGAGATCCACCATGAACCTCATTCATGTGTCGGGTGATGGGTGTATCTCTCTTATTCTTAATATCATTTAAATGTTCACCCACCCTAACTCTGAGCTCTCTAATTGTCTTCCCAACATAATCAAGCGGGCATGTGCATGTTGCTTTGTAAACCATCCCAGAAGATCTACAATTACCAAAATATCTAATATAATAGACCTTAGCGTCCACTGAACTACAGAATGTTTTTGCCTGGAACATAACTTCACATCTAGAACAATTACCACACCTAAAAAAACCCTGCGGTCTACGATCCAGCCAAGTTCCCTCCTTTTTTGGTCTCTGATAAAAACTATGGACCAGATGGTCCCCAAGAGATCTACCTCTTCTGTAGGTAATACTAGGCATGGGAGCAATAAAGTCTTTTAAATCAGGATCAGCTAAGAGAATACCCCAATGCTTTTTAAAAATTTGATAGACTCTCTCAGCCTGACTGTCATAGGTACCTATCATCCTAGTTATATCCTTATCATCCCTTTTGTCCTTAGTTCCCAAAAGGGACGATCTATCAACAGATAGAGCTTCCTTATAAGATCTCCTCAGAACATATTCTGGATAGCCTCTCGCTTTAAACCTACAATACAGATCGTCAGCTTGGTTCTTAAAAGTACCCAAATCTGAACAGTTTCTCCTAAGACGGAGAAACTGCCCTTTTGGTATACCTCTTTTTAGGGGAATGGGGTGATGGCTGGTCCACCTAAGTAGATTATTTGTAGATGTCGGTTTGCGATAAGTGCAAGTCTCAATATTCCCATTCTGCTTCTTCGTGAAAGTTAAGTCAAGAAAGTTAATACTCCTATACTGGCACTCAGACGTAAAGTGCAACCCAATTTCATTCTTATTTATACTTTCCATAAAATGGTGGAACTCACTCTCAGTGCCAGACCAAAATATCAAGATATCGTCAATATATCTGGCCCATAGGGCGATATATGAGTTCCACCACATATCCTCATCCCCAAAAAATGAGTGTTTCCTCCCACCAGCCCAGGAATACATTAGCATACGTAGGGGCACAGGGGTTCTCCATCGCTGTACCCCTGAGCTGGTGGAAGTACTTCCCATCAAACAGAAAGTAATTATGAGTCAAAGTAAATAATAGAAGCTCCTCAACAAAGATATTGTGGTCCCCACATTCCACTGCTCTTGACTGAAGAAAGTGACCAATGGCTCTCATACCACATTTATGCGGAATGCTGCTATAAAGAGCTTCCACATCAATCGATGCCAAGATTGTCTTCTCCTCGATTGATATGCCTTCCAGCAAATTAAGCAAATGCGATGTATCTCCTAGAAAAGAGGGAAGCGATGTCGCAAATGGTCTTAAAACCTTATCTAGGTATATACCAACGTTCTGCGTTAAAGATTCTATACCTGCCACAATAGGTCTACCT
Source organism: Dendrobates tinctorius (assembly GCF_039654945.1). Classification (NCBI taxonomy): domain Eukaryota; kingdom Metazoa; phylum Chordata; class Amphibia; order Anura; family Dendrobatidae; genus Dendrobates; species Dendrobates tinctorius. Next base: position 20,984,033 of record NW_027361716.1, read on the forward strand.
TTTAAGGGATTTAAACCTTTATGTATCTTGGGCAGTGCATAGAACGTAGGTATAACCTGCTTGTTGGGCAGCATAAATTTAAATTCATTTAAATTTTTTCCCCCCTTCATCTCATTCCTTTCATTGATTGTTTTCTCACCTTTGTATCCAGGGTGAGTTAGGGGAGATAGGGACAGACGATGTCCGAGTGGGGGCGCCAAACAATCAATTTCTTCTAGGGTGCCAACCTCCACGGCTAGGAAGGTGTCCAGATAGGTTATTGTAGTCTTTGATTAGGGCTTTTTGTCTTTGTGGATTACACGGGAATTGGTGTTTTTTATTCAAACTATCAATAAAAGTTTTTTAAGGGAATATATGTACACAAATTAATATGGATTTATTCCTTTGCTCATTTAAGAAGTTTGTTAATTTTTGAAATTCGCCTCATCTACATGCAGCAGAGGAGGACGATGGCATCGCTAGAAGAGAGGAGATGCCAGATTTAGAACATCGACTCTTATTAAAAAAAAAGAGGGAGAAGCCAGCGCTGCGTATGGTCAGAACGCAATACTTAAAGTGCATATGCACATATTAATTTCTAACTACTTTAAAATGAGACATTTGGCAAACAATTGATCAATTCTTTGAGCCACCTCACCACACCAAGGCATATTCTCATATGGGGCAGTCCTACTCTGCGTTTTTTATATTCGCTGTACCATTACGGCCTCCTAAATAAATTAAAAGCAAGACTGCATAAAATGCAAAATGTACCTGAAGTGTTTCTGAATCACTTCCATGGCGCCAGAAAGGGTGAGTGCAGATAAAGGCTGACCAGGTCCGGAAATGGACATCTCGGGTCTAACCTCTACACTGCCAAACCAGCAACCACAGATGTAGGGTGAAACAGGCCCAGACACAGGTGCACAATCAAATAGAGCCTGGAGCAGGGCTGCTGTGTGTGTGTACAGCAGCCTAGATCAATCACAAAAAAGACAGAATGGCATGCATAACCCAGCACACACGGCAAAAAGTGGTGGTCAGCCACAACCAATATGCCGTAATGGCACAGCGAATATAAAAAAACGTAGAGTAGGACTGCCCCGTATGAGAATGCCCCTTGGCATGTCAGGGTGGCTCAAAGAATTGATCAATTGTTTGCTAAATGTCTCATTTTAAAGGACAGTTAGAAGTCAATATGTGCAAACGCACTATATGTATTGCGTTCTGATGATAGGCAGCGCTGGCTTCTCTCCCTTTTTTATTGACTCTTATTGGACCGGACAGCCCCGTAGGGGAATATGCTAAAAGCTCTAAATTTTCGGGCGATTTTGAGTCTTATGTGCAGCATTATAGAATGCTGTCACATGGGGCTGAAAGGTGTTGGCCGTAGGTTATAGGGGGAAAACCTGGTGTTATATTCCCTTTTAACAAGAAAGACAACTTAAAATGTATAGAGAATACTAAATCCGCTAATAAGAACTTTACTCCAGAAAAGCTATGATAAATCAGGCCATGTCCGTTACCGTCTGTCCCTTATTTCTTGCTAAACATCTCAGTATAGTTTGGCAATGTAACAGTCTCATAGTTTGTGTTTTTATCAATGTGTGACCGCTTCTGGGGTTTTATTCATTGTAAGGCATGCGCTCTGAAATAAATAATTGTGATGTCACTTTCACGGCCTTTGAAACAATGTCTATAAACATGTTCGTGTGTTTGCCTTCATGACCATTGTTCTGCCCTTTTGATTTATGGCAAATGTTTGAGTAATTGACCAAATATATAAAATGGAAATTGTGGATAAAGAAAAGTGTGCTTTAAAAATTTAATGCAAATTTCCATATAAGTAATTTTTACTTTGTTGGCTGCAGTTTAAGTCCGGTGATCAGTGTGTCAGTGTCGATAAGCCATTTGACCACTTGTTACCATGCCAGGCGGGCCTGCAATGCGGCGTTTTCCCATCTCTATACAAGTTAGATTAGGCAAGCCATTGATAGCAAAATTCCATTACCGCCGCCTATTGTTTCTCTCTCAAATTCTAGAACCAACTCATAAAAGCATTTCTCTTCCAATCTGCATGTCTGGACTGGGGCTTTTGCCATTAGTTTGTTCCAAAAAATACTTTAATAATAGGAAGGGAAATGTGATAAGAAGCAAAATGTGAAAAAAAAGAAAAGGTAAAATATATGTATATCATAGAAACACAAGTTGTCTCATTGTTTAGAGCAGGGGTCCCCAACCTTTAGCTCCCATGAATTGTGGCTCGCGGCTGTCTGCCTGGTTGGTGAATGAGCTTCAGGTCTAGCACACAGGTATGAGGAGCAAATCTAAAAATAGTGAATTTTGTGAGTAGCCCTGCACAGAAGAGCAGATCTGGTGCACATATACTGGTCTTAAGGTACTGTCACACTTAGCGATGTACCAGCGATCCTTACCAGCGATATGACGCGGTCAGGATCGCTGGTACATCGCTAAGTGGTCGCTAGTGAGCTGCCACACAGGCAGATCTCACCAGCGACATCGCTGGGGACGGGGGTCGCTACTTACCTGTCACACTAGGCGATCCTGCGTCCTCCCGCCCGGCTCCACGCGTCGCTCGCCTTCACAGCAGGAAGCTGACGACGAGAAACAGTCCTGAACGTTCTCACGCGATCAGCGATAACCAGCGGGGGAGCTGGTCGTAGGTAAGTATCAGACACAGCGATATCGCTAGCAATATCGCTATAACGTCACTAGTTATAGCGATATTGCTAGCGATATCTTAGTGTGACATGCCCTTTAGGGGTTTAGAGATAATTCAAGGATGGTGTGCTAGAGACAGGATGATACTACCTGTCAGAGGAGGTGCCTGAACCCGGATGCTGGATGGGAGAATACTGAATGGGGGTATTGATGACCACTGGATCTTGTTATACTGCTTTGGGGTGATTTCTGTGGAAAAGTTTTGGTTATCATTATACCCGTAATGGGGACTATGGTTGCCACTACTGTGAGGGGGGCAGGAGCTGGATGTGGCTGCGCGACCTTCTCTCAGAGCTGAATGTTGCTTTCTAGGTCGGAAAGGTTGGGGACCACTGGTTTAGAGGAATAAGAAAATGTCCAGAAAAGAGAAAAATCTCGCTAAAAATTAGTTGAGAAAGCAAGATTTTAGTGATTTCTAGCTGCTTGTTAGCATCTGTCTCTTAACGCATTGAAAAGTGCTAGCTCTGTCTGGTCACGGCAGTTAACCTTGTCAATCATTAACCGTGGCATTTAACCATGCGATTGTGCCCAAGCGTCCATTCTGAGAGCCTTTTGGCTTCCACACAACTCGATCGGTTGCCTTGACTGCCAGTGCCTTAGCAGGAGACCATACTTATCGCTTATATACTGCAGTACACTAGTGGAAAAAAAATATATATCATTTATTTATATAGCACCATTGATTCCATGGTGCTGTACATGAGAAGAGGTTACATACAAATTACAGATATCACTTAAAGTAAACAAACTACAATAACAGATGGATACAGAGGGGAGCACCCTGCCCTTGCGGGCTTACATTTTATAGGATGGTGGGGAAGGAGACAGTAGGTTTGTTTGTTGCAGCAGCTCCGGTGTTGGTGAGGCGGTAGCTCTGCTAGTGGTGAGGAGGCAACGGGGTCATTGCAGGCTGTAAACTTTCTTGAAGAGGTGGGTTTTTAGGTACCATCTGAATGATCCGAATGTGGTTGATAGTTGGACGTGTTGGGGCACAGAATTCCAGAGGACGGGAAATATTCGGGAGAAGTCTTGGAGGCGGTTGAGGGAGGAGAGGAGGAGGTCTTGGGAGGATCGGAGATTACGTGAGGGAAGACTGCACAAGTGGTGAGGTGTGATTTGGAGAAGAGACATTTAAGCTCCCCTTCAGTGATGTTGGAGAGGGAGGTTACGGGGGAAGGGCATTGGTCTGGTATACAAAGGGGTTGTGGTGGTTGAACAATGAAGACTTGCCTTGTTTGGTCAATCTTATTTTTGAAGTGTGTGGCAAAGTCCTCAGCAGAGATGAGGGAGGTTGGAGGGGGCAGTAGTGGGCGGAGGAGGGACTTAAAGGGAATCTGTCATGAATTTTTTTTGCCTATCAGCTGCGGCCACCGGCATCAGGGGCTTATCTACAGCATGCTGTAGATAAGCCCCCGATGTTACCTGAAAGAGAAGGAAAATGAGTTAGATTATACTCACCCGGTTCATGTCCGGAGGGAGTCGCGGTCTGGTCCGGCGCCTCCCATCTTGCAGCGATGAGGATCCTCCACATTCCTGGCCGTTGCGGTGCAGATGCACTGCTCTGCCCTGTTGAGAGCAGATTACTGCAGTGCGCAGGCGCCGGAAGAGGTCCTGTGCCTGCGCACTGCAGGACTCATCGCTGCAAGATGGGAGGCGCCGGACCGTGACTCCCTCTGGACCTGAACTGGACCCGGAACGCCCCTGGGTGAGTATAATCTAACTCATTTTCCTTCTCTTTCAGGTAACATCGTGGGCTTATCTACTGCATTACATTACAGAATGCTCTAGATAAGCCCCTGATCCTGGTGGCCACAGCCGATAGGCAAAAAAAATTGATGACAGATTCCCTTTAAAAGTTTTGAATAACTGTTTGGGGTTGTAGGATAGGGAAGATACAAGGGTTGTGAAGTAGGCCTGTTTAGCAGAGGTGAGGGCAGATTTGAAAGCAAATGTTGCCTGTTTGAATGCAGTGAAATCATCTTGCAAATTTTTCTCCAACGTCGCTCTGCAGCCCTGGGGACATTTGCCGAAGCTTTTTAGTGAAGTTATTGTGCCAGGGTTGTCTATTGTTACGTCGCACTCTGCCATGAACGAGATGGGTGCCCGAGTCAATAGCTGATGCAAGAGTGGCATTGTAGAAAGCAGTGGCACTGTCTGTGTCGTGGAGTGAGGATGCTAGCGGTAGAATATTCACACACACACACACACACACACACACACACACACACACACACACACATGAAAATAAGTATGGTCTGTCATTTTTATCGTAGGTACACTTCTTCTGTGAGTATTCTTCTGTGACAGTATTTCATCAACTACCAACCAGTAAGAATTCTGGCTGTCACAGACCTGTTAGTTTTTCTTTAAGAATACTGTGCACTCATTACCTGTATTAATTGCAACTGTTTAAACTCATTACCTATGTAAAATACACCTGTCCACACACTCACACTCCAACCTCTCCACCATGGCTAAGGCCAAAGAGCTCTAAGGGCACCAGGGACAAAAGTGTAGACATGCTGGGATGAGCTACAGGACAATAGGCAATCGGCTTGGTGAGAAGGCAAAAACTTTTGGCCCAATTAGTAGAAAATGGAAGAAACACATGATAACTGTCAATATTTCTCATTCTGGCACCATGCAAGACCTCTCCTCGTGGGGTCAGAATGATTGAGAAAGGTCAGGAATCAGCCTAGAACTACATGCGAGGACCTGATCAATTACCTGAAGAGAGCTGGGTCCACAGTCTCAAACATTACCATTAGTGACACACTAGACCTTCCATGGATTAAAATCATAAAGGATATGCAAGGTCCCCCTGCTCAGGCCAGCACGTGTCCAGGCCCATTTTTCGTTCGCCAATGACCATCTGGATGATAGAGTTTAGGCACTGGAGAAGGTCAAGTGGTCAGATGAGACCAAAATAAAACTTTTTGGTATTAACCTCACTCACTGTGTTTGGAGGATGAAGGATGAGTACAACCCCAAGAACACCGTCCCACCCGTGAAGCACGGTGGGAGAAACCTCATACTTTGGGGATGTTTTTCTGCAAAGGGTACAGGATGACTGCATCGTATTGACGGGAAGATGGATGGGGTCATTTATCGCGAGATTTTAGGTAGCAACCTTCTTTCTCTCAGTAAGAGCATTGAAGATGGGTAGTGCCTGGGTCTTCCAGCATGACAGTGACCCAAAGCACACAGCCAGGGCAACTAATGAGTGGCTCCATAAGAAACATTTCAAGGTCCTGAAGGGGACTAGCCAGTCTTCAGACCTGAACCCAATGGAAAATCTTTGGAGGGATCTGAAAATGTTGCCCAGTGACAGCCCTGAAACCTGAAAGATCTGGAGAATATCTGTATGGAGGAGTGGGTCAAAATCCCTGCTGCAGTGTGTGCAAACTTGGTCAAGAACTGTAGGTCTCGTCTGACCTCTGTAATTGTAAACAAAGGTTTCTGTACCAAATATTAAGTCCTGTTTTTCTATTATATTAAATACTTATTTCATGTAATAATATGCAAATTAATTATATAAAAATCATACAATAGAATTTTCTGGTTTTTATTTTAAGATTCTGTCTCTCACAAGTTGAAATTGTACCTACAATATAATTGACCGACATCTCCGTTCTTTGTAGGTGGGAAAACTTGCAAAATCGGCAGTGCAGCAAATACTTATTTTACCCACTGTGTGCATGTATATTTGAATCATTCTAATTGTTGTAAATGAAAACAATGAAACTCTAAAATTGATGTTTTGTTTCTCATCATACCTTCCACAAATCTATATAATTGCCTAATTCTGTCTGTCTGTTTGTAACGGAAATCCCACATCGTTGATTGGTCGCACCTGTAATGCTGTAGATAAGCATCCAATGTAACCTGAAAGAGAATAAAAAAGAGTTAATTATACTCACCCCAGCGTTCGGTCCGATGGGTGTCGCCATATCGTCCAGCGCCTCCCATCTTCATACGATGACTTCTTCCTCCTTGCTTCACCCTCGGCTCCTGCGCACGCGTACTTTATTTGCCCTGTTGAGGGCAGAGTACTGCAGTGCGCAGGCGCCGGACCTCTGACCTTTCCCGGCGCCTTCGCACTGCAGTACTTTACTCTGCCCTCAACAGGGCAGATAAAGTGCGCAGGAGCCGAGGGAGAAGCAAGGAGGAGGACGTCATCGTATGAAGATGGGAGGCACCGGACCACGACACCCACCGCCCCCGCCCCCTGGTGAGTATAATCTAAAGTGTTTTTCTTATTTTTCTGGTTTCATCGGCGGCTTATCTACAGCATTACAGAATGCTGTACATGAGCGCCTGATGGTGGTGGCCCCAGTTTATGGGGCAAAAATGGGGTGACAGATTCCCTTTAAATAAACTACATACATATTCTAGAATACCCGATGCATTAGAATCGGGCCACCATCTAATAATGCAATAAAAAGCAATCAAAATGTAATATGCACACCAAAATTTTACATTAAAAACTACTACTCAGTGTGAAAAAAAAGACTTCCAGACAGCCTCAGCGACAAGAAAATAAAAAGTTATGAGTCTCGGAACATGACAGCACAAACCAATTTTTTTTTCCGCAGAAGGTTAATTTTTATGAATACGACTAAAATAGTGAAAAGAAAACCAAAGTATTCTAATTTGTCACGGTAATAACATCTGCTTTGTCTCTCCATATGCCTGATATATGATGAGGATCACGTGATGGCCATCCCAGGTGATCATTCACAATTCAGTAGGATCTGGGTAGATGCTACTGTACTGAGACACTCAATGCCAGCACCAAACATAAATTGCCATCATCCGAACTTCTGAGCTAACGGTCCCTCTTTTCAGATCTCCATACATTTTCTTTGATAGACCGCTACAAAGAGTTGCTCTCTCTTGCAGGCTTTCTTTTTGAAGATTGTTGAAGTATACTGATGCCCCCTTGATTTTTTGATGTTTCATTTGCTTTGTGGTGGGGCTGCAGGGACCCGAGTTCTTACTATTCATCTCTCTCACAGATAAAAGCTGAGCAACAAGGGTGTAGCAAGACAATCTGTGATCCTCTTTTAACTAAAAAGGAATGTAATAAGCTAACCACCTTTATTGAATATGAAGAATTTGGAAATCTGGACATTATACCCTGTTAGTCCCCCACATATCTTCCTTTGCTTATAATCTAATTATACATAGTTTAAGTATTATCTTTTGATTTCCATGATTGGTGGTGTGACCATATGTAATTAAGAAATGTTGAAATTTAATCTCCTAGTATAAAGCCTAAAGCTTTTTTTAGTTCTTCCACCCTAAGCTCTTAAAAATAAGTTTTTGTAGAAGTGGGGGGGGAAAAACATTGATTTGAGACTTCAAATCAATGTTTTTCCCCCCACTTCTACAAAAACTTATTATTTTTCTTTTTAGGTGTGATTGTCCTCTTATGTTGTGAGGTCAAGAAACTTTTCAAAGTGCTTTATGATCCATGTAGTGCTGGACATCTGTTTATCTGGCCACAACATTTTATTGGGCCCTGCTGTCTCAATTTAGTTTGATTGATTAACGAGAAGAGAGAGAAAAAACAAACAAACAAAAAAAAACACATTCCTTAGCCTCCTATATATTCAGACATAGTTTGGGGAAAGCATTTATGCATGGGCATTTATGCACACTTTATCGAAGTACAGTTTATCAAAGTACTGGCAGTTATAACATGGCAGTTAGACAGGGTAGGAGACAGGTAAGACATTTATATACATCTATTCCCTGTACATTTGGAGTACAACAAATATATACTGTCATGATCCAAGGTGGATCTGACAAGTAAATGGACAAAGTGAACTTTTTTTCCTTTGGCTTGGTGCCAAAGTGGATTGATTGCCCCCGGTGGCCATTGGAATTATTACACGTGGTGTCGTTCATTCTAAGTTGCCCCGGTGGTGGTGAGCAGTAGTGCACTTTAGTTTCTTTGGTTTAATGTGCACGTAATTATAAATCAGGTGTGAGGCTCTATAAAAGAGAGTCAGGTGTGTTCAATCACTGTTGGTGATATTGTGAGTTCGTCATTTGGGAAGCAAGCCTGGGTGATGAAGGAGCTGAATAAGAGTCCTGGGCAGCCTAGCCAGAGGGGTTGAGTCAGCTATGGAGTGTGCAGGGAGTGCTGGCATGGATTGGTGGAGTTCTACGATGTGGTCTCCAAGAAGGGCTGGCATGGCGTGGTGGAGTCGCAGTTTATGGTGTCAGCAGGAAGTGCTTGCATGGCTTGGTGGAGTGGCGACTTTGGTGAGAGTTGCACTCAGCATGCTGGACTTGGTTGCTGAAAACTGGACTCAAGCATGCTGGACTTTTTGACAGAAGCTGGACTCATCTTTGGGACTCTGTTTACTGGGCAGCTGCAACTGGTGGTGGACTCTGCTCCAAGGCTGCACTATGGTGATGGATCCGGGTGGAGGAGAAGATGCATGCAGGTGGTGGGCTCTGTTGCTAGGAGCGTACGCAACAGAGCAAAGCTAAGTGGTGTTTCCCCTGTATTGTCATTTTTCCTCATGTGTGTTTAGTGCAGTGGTGGGATTAGTTTCCGCACCGACCAATTCCCTAGTGAAGGTTTAGGGTCAGGGCGAGTCAGGGTTTTAAGGTTCCTGTGCGTCGCCTGGTGCGGAACCGGCATAGGGAACGTTAGGAGTGCAGGGACACTGGCTCAGGGGAGTGCAGGAGGTCTCCACTTCCCCGTCTCCCTATTGCAGGGCCCTCCATTGTTAATGTTATCCAGATTCCCCTTTATTATTTAAATTCGCCTTACTGGAGGCGGGGTTTCCAGACTATTGTATAAATACGTGTAATACCTAAATTCGCCAGTTGGAGGCGGTGTATCCAGCTGCACGTCTTATTTAAATTCGCCTTACTGGAGGCGGTGTATCCAGGGTCACGTGTCATATGGGTTCGCCTTGCCGTACTTGCTGCGTCCAGACACACGTGACCGTGACATTATCACCAACCCTACATTTTTTTTTCTGGTTAGCCTTGGCCATGTGGAGACCGCTGAGTAATTGCTGCCGGGCCTCACTGAGGTGAGTGAGGAGCGGCATGGTGTCTTAGAGCCGCTGCAGCAGTAGTTATCAGGGTCTGGGGCCTTTCCTTGGGCTCAACCAGAAAATCAAATGGCGGCTGCGGTCTGGCAAAAAGCCCCTAGAGTCGCTGCTGGGGAGCGGGACTTGCTCATGCATGCGGAGGTGCCCAGGCAGGTGGGAAGAGTTGGTGTCCCACGGAGCTGCCTGGTATTCCCCAAGGTGAAGGGGTACATCCCTGTGGTGAGCAGACTGGTGTATAGTCCGCAGGGCTCACGCCAAATCTTCCATACCATTGAAGAAGCCAGCCCCTCCTGGTCGTGTGGAGGCAACCAGAGAGTGTATTTTTCCTCCATATTCCTGCGGTTCTGGCAAAGTGCCCCCTAGAGTCGCTGCTGGGTAGCGGGACTTGTTCATACAGGCGGGCGTACCCAGACAGGTGGGTGGAGTTGGTGATCCCCATGGTGCTGTCTGGGGTTCTCCGAGGTGAAGGGGTATGTCCCTGTAGTGAGCAGACTGGTGTTATAGTCCGTGGGGCTTACGCCAAATCTTCTATACCACCGAAGAGGCCACCCCCTCCTGGTCGTTTGGAGGAAGGCGACCAGCGAGTGTATATTTCCTCCATTTTCTTGTCCCCTTCTCCTCCATGTTTGAGCAGCAGGTGCGCTGTGGGGGAGTGGGGACAAATCTCACCCCTCGCCATTAACCAACCCTGGGAGGCGCAGACCTCATGGTGAAAGGGTTGGAGGGTGGTTTCCCTTGGAGAATAGCGGGGGTGTGAGTGTGGTGACACAGGGGGACGCCTCTGTTGTCGAGTCCAGAATGAGTTCACCAAAATATGACAAACGAATGTGTGGCAATAAACGCTCAGGTCCGGACCTGTGTGTGAACGAGCATGTATGAGTGGCCACCCAAAAACATCTTGTGGAAGTGTGTTGTGGAGTCTGATCAGCTCATAGCAAACATACTCATAAATAAACTCGTTCCCCAGGTCGGCGCTGTGGAGATGAGTGGTGCCTCCAGAACATGTATTGCCAATACCAGCGGTGCGTTTGTCATAGACCTGTAGTTTCAGGTGGTGGTGGGGTGATCCCAGGATCTGGGCGTCCCCGCTGTAGGTGTTTCCCTGATGAGGAGTGGTCTTGAGGGTCCAGAGGCCCCTCATTAAGAAGGGCGTACTGTCATGATCCAAGGTGGATCTGACAAGTAAATGGACAAAGTGAACTTTTTTTCCTTTGGCTTGGTGCCAAAGTGGGTTGATTGCCCCTCGGTGGCCATTGTAATTATTACACGTGGTGTCGTTCATTCTAAGTTGCCCCAGTGGTGGTGAGCAGTAGTGCACTTTAGTTTCTTTGGTTTAATGTGCACGTAATTATAAATCAGGTGTGAGGCTCTATAAAAGAGAGTCAGGTGTGTTCAATCACTGTTGGTGATATTGTGAATTCTTCATTTGGGAAGCAAGCCTGGGTGATGAAGGAGCTGAACAAGAGTCTTGGGCAGCCCAGCCAGAGGGGTTGAGTCAGCTATGGAGTCTCCAGGGAGTGCTGGCATGGATTGGTGGAGTTCTACGATGTGGTCTGCAAGAAGGGCTGGCATGGTGTGGTGGAGTCGCAGTTTATGGTGTCAGCAGGAAGTGCTTGCATGGCTTGGTGGAGTGGCGACTTTGGTGAGAGTTGCACTCAGCATGCTGGACTTGGTTGCTGAAAACTGGACTCAAGCATGCTGGACTTATTGGCAGAAAAGTTGGACTCAAGCATGCTGGACTTTTTGACAGAAGCTGGACTCATCTTTGGAACTCTGTTTACTGGGCAGCTGCAACTGGTGGTGGACTCTCCTCCAAGGCTGCACTATGGTGATGGATCCGGGTGGAGGAGAAGATGCACGCAGGTGGTGGGCTCTGTTGCTAGGAGCGTATGCAACAGCGCAAAGCTAAGTGGTGTTTCCCCTGTATTGTCATTTTTCCTTGTGTGTGTTTAGTGCAGTGGTGGGATTAGTTTCCGCACCGACCAATTCCCTAGTGAGGGTTTAGGTTCAGGGCGAGTCAGGGTTTTAAGGTTCCTGTGCGTCGCCCGGTGCGAAACCGGCATAGGGAACGTTAGGAGTGCAGGGACACTGGCTCAGGGGGAGTGCAGGAGGTCTCCACTTCCCCGTTTCCCTATTGCAGGGCCCTCCATTGTTAATGTTACCCAGGTTCCCCTTTATTATTTAAATTCGCCTTACTGGAGGCGGGGTTTCCAGACTATTGTATAAATACGTGTAATACCTAAATTCGCCAGTTGGAGGCGGTGTATCCAGCTGCATGTCTTATTATTTAAATTCACCCCACTGGAGGCGGTGTATCCAGGGTCACGTGTGTCATATGGGTTTGCCTTGCAGTACTCGCTGCGTCCAGACACACTTGACCGTGACATATATCATATGCATTTGTGTAATTTATATCCTTGCCGCTACATTCACACACATCCACCGCCCTGGCATTAACTCTCTACACTCCATCCATATCGGCCCCTCGCTTCTTTCCTCTCCTATGTATAGCTCTCACGCTCTTTTCACATTGTTAAATTGCACAGATCCAGTCAGTCCCTCCATTCAACATAAGAGACGCTCTCACAAATCACTTAACCATCTGCGCACTCTTTCTATCCTCCTTCTCCTAGTCGCAGGAGACATTGCTCTCAACCCTGGTCCCCCATGTTATAGAAAGTCCATCCCCCCAACTGCTACACTCAGAAACCCCTCTAATCTTATTAATATTCCCTGCATGCCATCTGTCTCTCTTAATTGTGCACTTTGGAATTCTCGCTCAGTGTGTAACAAACTCTCCTTCATTCGTGACTTTTTCCTTTCTAATTCTCTTAACCTCCTGGCTCTTACTGAAACCTGGATCCAGCAGTCAGACACTACCGCTGCTGCTGCTCTTTCATATGGTGGACTACACTTCTCTCATACCCCAAGATCAGGCAATAGAGCAGGTGGAGGCTTTGGTCTGCTTCTATCACCAAAATGTACCTTTCAGGTTATCCCTGAACTACCCTCACTAGTCTTCCCTTCTTTTGAGGTCCATGCCGTCAGACTCTACACCCCCTTCTCCATGCGAGTGGCGGTGGTGTATCGTCCTCCCGGCCCCTCCCATCAGTTCCTGGATCATTTTGCCACTTGGCTTCCACATTTTCTCTCCTGTGACATCCCTACCCTCATCATGGGAGATTTCAACATCCCCATTGCTCTTCCCCTCTCCCCATCTGCTACTCACCTTTTATCTCTAACCTCCTCGTTTGGCCTTTTGCAGCTTACTAATTCTCCAACGCATGAAGACGGAAACTCCCTCGACTTGGTCTTCTCTCGGCTTTGTGCAGTGGATGATTTTGCAAACTCCCCTCTCCCGCTCTCTGACCACAATCTTCTTTCATTCACTATCAAGAACTGCCAGGCCGCTCAGGTACCCCCACTGTCCATACTTATAGAAACATACGGGCCATTAACAACCAGAAACTTACGAAGACCTTGCAGTCTTGATTGGCCCCTATCTCCTCCCTCTCATGTCCTGATCTGCACTGAAGCATTACAATGAAACACTTCAAAGTGCCCTGGATGCATTTGCACCCGCTATAAATAGAACACCACAACACAGATGGCGACAACCCTGGCACACCCTGCAAACACGTTTCCTGCAGCGGTGCTCCAGGTGCGCCGAACGTCTGTGGAGAAAATCCAATCTACACGAAGATTTCATCCATTATAAGTTTATGCTTCGAACATACAACACTGCCCTTCACCTCTCCAAACAAACCTATTTCAACACCCTCATCACCTCACTGTCCAATAACCCGAAACGTCTCTTTGACACTTTTCATTCTCTACTCAACCCAAGAGTACAGGCCCCAACCACGGAGCTCCGAGCTGACGATCTGGCCAATTACTTCAAAGAAAAAATTGACCAGATTCGACAGGAAATTATCTCCCAATCACCTCATACCATGCACTGTCCTCCCTCCCCCACTGCATCTAGCTCACTCTCTGATTTTGAACCAGTCACAGAAGAAGTAGTAAGCAGGCTCCTTGCATCTTCTCGCCCAACCACTTGCACCAGTGACCCATTTCCGTCACATTACCTCCAGTCCCTTTCCCCTGCTGTCACCACTCACCTAACTAAAATATTTAACCTCTCTCTCTTCTGGTATCTTTCCCTCATTTACGCATGCCATCATACATCCACTATTTAAAAAACCATCCCTAGACCAAAACTGTGCCGCTAACTATAGACCTGTCTCTAATCTTCCCTTCATCTCTAAACTCCTGGAACGCATGGTCCACTCCCGTCTTATCTGCTATCTCTCTGATAACTCTCTTCTCGACCCTCTCCAATCCGGCTTCCGCTCCTTACACTCTACTGAAACTGCCCTCACTAAAGTCTCTAATGATTTACTAACAGCTAAATCTAATGGTCATTATTCCATGCTAATTCTCTTGGATCTCTCTGCAGCATTCGACACTGTGGATCATGAGCTCCTCATCACTATGCTCTGTTCCATTGGCCTCAAGGACACCGTTCTCTCTTGGTTCTCCTCCTATCTCTCTGACCGCTCCTTTACTGTATCTTTTGCTGGTTCCTCTCTCACCTTCCCCTTACTGTTGGGGTTCCTCAAGGATCAGTCCTAGGCCCCCTCCTCTTCTCCTTGTACACTGCCCCTATTGGTCAAACAATCAGTAGATTTGGTTTCCAGTACCATCTCTTTGCTGATGACACCCAATTATACGCTTCTTCTCCTGACATCACGCCAGCCTTTCTAGAAAACAGCGGCGATTGTCTAAACGCTGTGTCTAACATCATGTCCTCACTATATCTGAAACTGAACCTGTCAAAGACTGAACGCCTTGTGTTTCCTCCCTCTGCTAATGTACCTATTCCCGACATTGCCATTTCTGTGTGTGGCTCCACTATTTCTCACCAGCAACATGCCCGCTGTCTTGGGGTCATACTTGATTCCGAGCTTTCCTTTGCCCCCCACATTCGATCACTGGCTCGCTCTTGTCATCTGCACCTCAAAAATATTTCTAGAATTCGACCTTTTCTTACTTTTGAGTCTGCAAAAACTCTTACTGTTTCTCTTATTCATTCTCATCTCGACTATTGTAACTCTCTTCTAATCAGTCTCCCTCTTACCAAACTCTCCCCTCTCCAATCTGTCTTGAATGCTGCAGCCAGGATCATATTCCTCACCAATTGTTACACCGATGCCTCTACCTTGTGCCAGTCATTACACTGGCTACCCATCCACTCCAGAATCCAGTACAAACTTATTACCCTCACCCACAAATCTCTTCATGGCTCAGCACCACCCTACATCTCCTCCCTTGTTTCAGTATACCACCCTACCCACGCCCTCCTTTCTGCTGACGACCTAAGGTTAGCATCCTCAATAATCAGAACCTCCCACTCCCGTCTCCAAGACTTTACACGTGCTGTGCCAATTCTTTGGAATGCACTTCCCAGGTCAATACGATTAGTCCCCAATCCCCACAATTTTAAACGTGCCCTGAAAACGCATTTATTCAGACTGGCCTATCGCCTCAACATATTAACCTAATCTATCCCTGTGTGGCACAGCCAAAAGTTTTGCCATAACCAGGTTCCCCGCATCATGTTCCCACATGCTTAATGCATCCATTAGCCCTCTGTGTCTGTACTGATACACACTTAAAATTATGGCTGGTCCATACAATCAAGGCAACTGTTACCACCCACCTTTCGTGTCTCCCTTTTTTTCCTCATAGATTGTAAGCTTGCGAGCCGGGCCCTCATTCCTCTTGGTATTTGTTATAGTCTATGTTATTATTATGCTGTAATGTCTATTGTCTGTACAAATCCCCTCCGAAATGTAAAGTGCTGCGGAATATGTCGGCGCTATAGAAATAAAATTTATTATTATATTATTATTATTATGGTCCATTTTTCATGTTTTTTTTTGTTTTGTCTGTGTGTACTGCTTTTTCTTTGTAAGCACACAAAAAAATCGGATGGCTGTTTCCCCATCGTTTCCCAGCAGTCAGTTGGTGAAAAGTGGACAAGCATGTGGTGAAGAATATTTAAGATATAATTTCATGCCAGTCATTTGTATCTTATTTCGCCTGGGATCATAAAACCTGTTCCTTTGTCCAGCACTGACAGGAAACCGGGCTCAACACGAAGCCCTCATTCTCAATGCCTCAAGGGGAAACCTGGCACATAGCTCAGCAGGGAGGCCTAGCCTCAAAGGCTGTGAGTGACAGATCTCACACCTTGACCAGCTCAGAGCAGGACAAAGGCTTGCTTGTGAGAGAGTCCTGCTGAAGCTCCAGACTCATTCTAGAACATTCCAGAAACATTCCATAATTAATTATGGAGATACTATACTTCCTAGTCATACATCGTGTATATTTCGGAGTTCCCCAGAACTTGGTGAACGTCCGCCTGGGTCTCTGCCCATTCTAGCATCTAGGGGAATGGAGATACGTAGAACAGCTAGTAGAAACCAGATTGTACAGTATATCCCTCCGGCTCTGTATCGCCCTTATATACAGGATAATGAGTCTTCGGTAGGGGGCTATGTCTGTGCCCTGGTGTGGTACAGTTTACAGCACCGTGTACAGTATATCCCTCTGGCTCTGTATCCCCCTTATATACAGGATAATGAGTCTTCGACAGGGGGCTATGTCTGTGCCCTGGTGTGGTACAGTGCACAGCACCGTGTACAGTATATCCCTCTGGCTCTGTATCCCCCTTATATACAGGATAATGAGTCTTCGGTAGGGGGCTATGTCTGTCCCCTGGTGTGGTACAGTGTACAGCACCGTGTACAGTATATCCCTTTGGCTCTGTATCCCCCTTATATACAAGATAATGAGTCTTCGGTAGGGGGCTATGTCTGTCCCCCCTTATATACAGGATAATGAGTCTTCGGCAGGGGGCTATGTCTGTCCCCTGGTGTGGTACAGTGTACAGCACCTTGTGCAGTATATCCCTCTGGCTCTGTATCCCCCTTATATACAGGATAATGAGTCTTCGGTAGGGGGCTATGTCTGTCCCCTGGTGTGGTACAGTGTAAAGCACCGTGTGCAGTATATCCCTCCTGCTCTGTATCCCCCTTATATACAGTCATGGCCAAATGTATTGACACCCTTGCAATTCTGTCAGATAATGCTCAGTTTCTTCCTGAAAATGATTGCAAACACAAATTCTTTGGTATTTTTATCTTCATTTAATTTGTCTTAAATGAAAAAACACAAAAAGAATTGTCCTAAAGCCAAATTGGATATAATTCCACACCAAACATAACAAAGAGGGTGGACAAAAGTATTGGCACTGTTCGAAAAATCATGTGATGCTTCTCTAATTTGTGTAATTAACATCACCTATAACTTATCTGTGGCACCTAACAGGTGTTGGCAATAACTAAATCACACTTGCTGCCAGTTGACATGGATTAAAGTTGACTCAACCTCTGTCCTGTGTCCTTGTGCGTACCACATTGAGCATGGAGAAAAGAAAGAAGACCAAAGAACTGTCTGAGGACTTGAGTAACCAAATTGTGAGGAAGCATGAGCAATCTCAAGGCTACAAATCCATCTCCAAAGACCAGAATGTTCCTGTGTCTACCGTGCACAGTGTCATCTAGAAGTTTAAAGCCCATGGCACTGTGGCTAACCTCCCTAGATGTGGACGGAAAAGAAAAATTGACAAGAGATTTCAACGCAAGATTGTGCGGATGTTGGATAAAGAACCTCCACTAACATCCAAACAAGTTCAAGCTGCCCTGCAGTCCGAGAGTACAACAGTGTCAACCCGTACTATCCGTCGGCATCTGAATGAAAAGGGACTGTATGGTAGGAGACCCAGGAAGACTTCACTTCTTACCCCGAGACATAAAAAAGCCAGGCTGGAGTTTGCCAAAACTTACCTGAAAAAGCCTAAAACATTTTGGAAGAATATTCTCTGGTCAGATGAGACAAAAGTAGAGCTTTTAGGGCAAAAGCATCAACATAGAGTTTACAGGAGAAAAAAGAGGCATTCAAAGAAAAGTACACGGTCCCTAGAGTCAAACATGGCGGAGGTTCCCTGATGTTTTCGGGTTGCTTTGCTGCCTCTGGCACTGGACTGCTTGACCGTGTGCATGGCATTATGAAGTCAGAAGACTACCAACAAATTTTGCAGCATAATTTAGGGCCCAGTGTGAGAAAGCTGGGTCTACCTCAGAGGTCATGGTTCTTCCAGCAGGACAATAACCCAAAACACATTTCAAAAAGCACTAGAAAATGGTTTGAGAGAAAGCACTGGAGACTTCTAAGGTGGCCAGCAATGAGTCCAGACCTGAATCCCATAGAACACCTGTGGAGAGATCTAAAAATGGCAGTTTGGAGAAGGCACCCTTCAAATATCAGGGACCTGGAGTAGTTTGCCAAAGAAGAATGGTCTAAAATTCCAGCAGAGCATTGTACGAAACTCATTGATGGTTACCGGAAGCGGTTGGTCGCAGTTATTTTGGCTAAAGGTTGTGCAACCAAGTATTAGGCTGAGGGTGCCAATACTTTTGTCCGGCCCATTTTTGGAGTTTTGTGTGAAATGATCAATGTTTTGCATTTTGCTTCATTCTCTTTTGTGTTTTTTTCATTTAAGACAAATTAAATGAAGATAATAATACCAAAGAATTTGTGTTTGCAATCATTTTCAGGAAGAAACTGAATATTATCTGACAGAATTGCAGGGGTGTCAATACTTTTGGCCATGACTGTACAAGATAATGAGTCTTCGGTAGGGGGCTATGTCTGTCCCCTGGTGTGGTACAGTGTACAGCACCGTATGCAGTATATCCCTCTGGCTCTGTATCCCCCTTATATACAAGATAATGAGTCTTCGGTAGGGGGCTATGTCTGTCCACTGGTGTGGTACAGTGTACAGCACCGTGTACAGTATATCCCTCTGGCTCTGTATCCCCCTTATATACAAGATAATGAGTCTTCGGTAGGGGGCTATGTCTGTCCACTGGTGTGGTACAGTGTACAGCACCGTGTACAGTATATCCCTCTGGCTCTGTATCCCCCTTATATACAGGATAATGAGTCTTCGGTAGGGGGCTATGTCTGTCCACTGGTGTGGTACAGTGTACAGCACCGTATGCAGTATATCCCTCTGGCTCTGTATCCCCCTTATATACAGGATAATGAGTCTTCGGTAGGGGGCTATGTCTGTCCACTGGTGTGGTACAGTGTACAGCACCGTATGCAGTATATCCCTCTGGCTCTGTATCCCCCTTATATACAGGATAATGAGTCTTCGGTAGGGGGCTATGTCTGTCCCCTGGTGTGGTACAGTGTACAGCACCGTGTACAGTATATCCCTCTGGCTCTGTATCCCCCTTATATACAGGATAATGAGTCTTCGGTAGGGGGCTATGTCTGTCCACTGGTGTGGTACAGTGTACAGCACCGTGTGCAGTATATCCCTCCTGCTCTGTATCCCCCTTATATACAAGATAATGAGTCTTCGGTAGGGGGCTATGTCTGTCCCCTGGTGTGGTACAGTGTACAGCACCGTGTACAGTATATCCCTCTGGCTCTGTATCCCCCTTATATACAGGATAATGAGTCTTCGGTAGGGGGCTATGTCTGTCCCCTGGTGTGGTACAGTGTACAGCACCGTGTACAGTATATCCCTCTGGCTCTGTATCCCCCTTATATACAGTAACAATGTAACAAATGGCGGAGAAGCCATCTGGCTCAGTTCTTCCTTTTCCAGTTGGCTGTATTCCTGACCTTGTGGGGCAGAGAACTCTTCCAATGTTTCATAACTGGATAACAATATCCAATGCTCAGAAGCACATTAACTCATTGAGTTACGGTAATTTTTTAATGGGTAGGCCTGTATGTTTTTAGCTGAGAGAGAGCAGACCTTCCCATCGTCCAACCCACATGACAGGGAAACAAGTGAACAGTCTAATCTTAACCCATGATCTTCCTATTAAGACGTGCGGCCTGGTAAACAGTGATAATGTTCTGTGATGTGGAGGATCTGCCCTGCCATGTGCTCTGCTGCACGTAAACAGCTCGTCAGGAATCAGGAGGCTTCATTCAGAGTTTCAGCTCTTTATAGATTTGTACATTATGTTGTGGATAAATCCCAATGTATGAAGCTTTTGCTGCACTTGTAGCCTCTAACTTGTGTAAGTTGTTTTGCCTGGGAAAATCGATTCCTCGGTGATAAGCACCTACACACAATGAAGAACATCTACTGACCATTACCTACAAAACGCCACCTATTGGGCTTTTTCTATGAAAACTGGTGCAGGTAAAGTTAGGATTGACGCACCGCCAGGTACAGTACATCCTCGTGTTTGGCAAGGAGCAGTGATCTGATCTTGCAGTGAACATCTTCATGTAGACTTTGTGGTTTGGGTTTAGGAAAAAGAAAACAGTTTAAAAAGTTTGCTAGAAATATCTACTGGAAAGTAAACTGGCAATACTGATTGTCTATTATAGTCTTTGTAGGTGAAGTTGGGGAATTTCTGAGGCCAGGACGCTGTGAATCCTGTGTGTGCCGCACGTAGCTGGACTTTGCCCGTGTAGATGACACACCACATTTTGCGAGAGAAAACACAACCGTTCTGCTCAGATGTTGGTGCCGAACATGTAATCAATGATTGCGTATAAAATGTAACCAGCACAGAAATGTGGCATGGTTTGTAAAAACGAGTAATAAGGCAAAATACATGGTAGATACTAGGTAATGTGTGTGAAAGCGCACTCCTGAACTAGGCGTGTTGGTAACATTGACTTTTATTGCTTTAGTCCTTATGACTGTGCGCCATCGTTAGTAACATGTATGGCAATATAGCTGGTGGTTCTATAGCTTAGTTACATAGCACAACAGACCAGGTCTAGGTGATCATTTGTGACCCTTTTCTTGGACTATTTCCCTTTAATTTAATCACTATAATGCAACAGAAATGTGGAACTGCTTTGTGCATAAGCCATGCCCGTGTTATACATGGCCGGCTTTTACTGTGTTTGCACTACTTTATAAGATAATTAATTGGTAGGCACATGTATTTTGTGTAGTCGGCATGGTATAAGCCCTTGCAGATGCCCACTTCGCAGATCCACATACTGTATATAAGTGGGCTGCATTATATGCCCGGTGCCCATACTCATTAGTTTTGGATGGTATAGGAAAGCAAGCTGCTGTCAGACATCAGACTTACCTTCTGAAGGAACTAAACTATCAGGTGTTGAAATTCATTCCCGATCCTCCTTCTAAAGGATAACAAAGGAGTGCTGGGAGGTCTCCATATGCATTAGCAGGCTGTCCAGCCATGCTGAGAACAGCAGGTTCATATGACTTTTCTTTAGTGTTTATTGGGGGCTTTAAAGCAAGTCCAACAACCCCAAAATGCATTTGAAATGGGCTACACAGTGTTATAGGGGACTTACCCTTATAAAAACCATATTAGTGCTGTACTGGTCACTGGTACAGTGTCTAAGAAAATAACTTGTGTTTGCAAAAGAGAGGCTATACCGCATCCTCACCTGTGCCTGGCCATGTGCACACAGTGGTTGGGCAGGCTGTCCTCCAGGCCTTCTTTCTGCTGATGCCTCTCACTACACTAATACTCCCAGAGTTGTAGAAATCGGCTTCTCAAGAGTTGGCTCCTATTCCGGGAGTATTAGTGTAGCCAGTGCCATCAAGCAGAAAGAAGACCTGGAGGAAAATGCACCGATCACGGTGTGCACGCTGCCAGGCACAGACAGTGCTCTTGTGCTCACACCACGGCAGAGTTCGCTCTGGGAAGCGTGCACTGTCAATCAGATGTTGGGAAAGGGCCCCAATATGTAAATGAGGAGGCGTAACAGGACACCAGACTCTTGGTTACGTCAAGGGTACGTCATAGTCTGCTCAATTGTTTACTCTGACACTGTACTAATCACCGGTACAGTGTTAGTATGGTTTTTATAGAGGCCATGTTCCCTACAACCTGTTAAGCCATTTAAAATGCATTTTGGGGGTGATGTCCCTTTAAGTAGTTTGGAGGCCATTATTTTCACATCATGTCACAAATAATTGGACCTATAATGGTGCAAATTACTCAATCTCTGGTCTTTTTTTCTTGCGTCCAGTTGCTTGTATTTTGCCTCTTGCTTTTACACTCGCAGACGTGACATAAAGGCTTGATCTCCATTATATAAATAACACTGCAGCCAAGCTCACAGGTGTCATCATACAGCTGTCTCTGATCCCCCTTGCTACTGCTCAGCTGTCTCTGGTGTGAAAGCTCCTCAGCAGACTGTCTACTCCCTGAGAGAAGATCTGCCTCTAAGGAACACTTACCCTATAGAACAAAGCCCTGGAAGTGAAGCTGCGAATATCCTTCACACATGTGTCCAAGGGTTTCTGGAAGTTCCCAGAATTGAGGTGTGAGTGGTTCTCATGGGGGCAGAAAATTTGAGTGCAATCCAATTAAAAACATTAAGGTTCCCACACAAATTAGTTTGTCGCCCAAGTTCATGTGTTTTGGTGGGACTGGCCAGCTTCAATTGCATAGGGGGGGTGCCTGACTTTCCAGTGGAAGGTGTCTCTGTAAATACACAGCCATTTTGTTCTTGGGGGAACTAAGACATCAGCAGGATTGTCTAGTAGTGGCCTAACGTTTCTCCACACATGCACACTTGGCCAAACATCCAGATGTATGGTGTTTTGGTAGGGCTGAAGTGCATGGCCCATTTTGCAGTCAGCTGTCAGGACAAGCTGGGTGTTGTAGTTTCACAGGCGTTAGAGGGTAGAGTTGAGCGAACAGATTTGCGAGAGCCTTGTCCTGCAGTCACAGACCAGAACCTCCTCCCAGCTAATTCATTTCAAGCATCTCTTCTAATGAGTGGACCCCGGCAACTTCATATGTGTTGGGCCGCAACATAAATGAAGTCTACTAGTCAGAAGAAGCGTCGGGGATGTCATGGGTGGTAAGAGATTTATAGTGCTCTGGTCCGGCTGCCACAGACCACAGACTTGGCTGCTGGACAAGGGTCCTGCACATCTTTTTGTTCAACTCTACTGGAAAGTCATAGGTTGGCCACCGTATTCAGCCCTGACGAACTTGGTATGCTAAGAAAAGATAAAAGGGAAACAAACTATACTTTGTCTATTCAGTTTTTTCGACAAGCAACATTGCCCTAACTAAGGTCACCAATGACCTACTAGCTGCCAAGGCCAAGTGACACTACTCTGTCGTCCTCCTCCTGGACCTGTCCTCTGCCTTTGACACAGTGGACCATTCCCTATTACTACAGACACTGTCATCTCTTGGTATCACAGACTTGGCCCTAGCTTGGATTGTGTCATACCTAACAGACTGGACACTCAGCGTCTCCCACTCGCACACCACCTCCTCACCGCGCCCCCTATCCGTCGGAGTCCTGCAAGGTTCAGTCCTAGGGCCCCTGCTCTTCTCCATTTACACCTTCGGCCTCGGACAGTTCATAGAAGAATAATAATAATAATAATAATAATAATAATAATAATAAAATTTATTATTATTATTATTTTTATAGCGCCGACATATTCCGCAGTACTTTACATTTCAGAGGGGATTTGTACAGACAATAGACCTTACAGCATAACAATAATCACATACAGTAGATTATAACAAATACCAAGAGGAAAGAGGGTCAATATGTGACGAACAGCCCACCGCTGTCCGTCCAAAGACGGGCGACTGACAGGGGGTCCCGCTGCCACCAAAACGCGACGGACAGCGGACCCTGTGTCACCACTATGTCACAGTCCCACCACTGACACGGGTGTATCAGCGGACGGAGGGACGAGACACACTGCCGGCACACGGCTATCACAGGCACAGTGGGGGCTTATCTTAGTTATCCCACCACTGGCACCATGTGACCAAAAATATCCAGCAAGCTAGTCTCGCTCTACAATTTATCGCAGGGGGGGTATTTTGGGTGCCCCACCACTGCTATCAATCTTCCAAGTACTGCAGGGATTTATGTATATCCCACTTTCTCAGTTCCACTTTGGATCTCGCAGCTCTCCGGCGCCCCCCTTACCCTCAGGTCAGTCAGGGAACTGCACCTAGGATAATTGGTCGCCGGACGGGCTGCCTGTTGTGAACCGGCAATTAGGCTTCTGTAGTAAGGGAATTATCAATGCTGTGGCCGCAGCCCCTCATGCAGCAATATAAGACCCTTCTGTACTGCCAGCAAGCCGCAATCACCGTACACAACGCTCTGTCACCAGTCACGGTTACTTAATTGTCTTGGCTTTCAGTATCCCCTCTATGCTGATTACACACAGATCTACATCTCTGGACCAGATATCACCTCCCTACTAAACAGAATCCCTCAATGTCTGTCTGCTATTTCATCCTTCCCGGCTAGATTTCTAAAACTTAATATGGACAAAACAGAATTAATCATCTTTCCACCATCTCACGTGACCCCCCCCCACGGACCTATCCATTAAAGTAAACGGCTTCCCACTCTCTCAGTCCCACAAGCTCGCTGCCTCGGGGTTATCTTTGACACTTTTCTCTCTTTCCAACCACATATATAAGCCCTTTCCACTTCCTGCCGACTTCAACTCAAAAATATTTCACGGATCCGTACATTCCTCAACCAAGAATCTGCAAAAACCCTAGTCCATGCCCTCATCATCTCCCGCCTTGACTACTGCAACCTCCTGCTCTGTGGCCTCCTCTCTAACACTCTCGCACCCCTCCAATCTATTCTAAACTCTGCTGCCCGACTAATTCACTTGTCCCCCTGCTATTCCCCGATGTCTCCCCTCTGTCAATCCCTTGCACTGGCTCCCCATTACCCAAAGACTCCAGTTCAAAACCCTAACCATGACATACAAAGCCATCCACAATCTGAGTCCTCCATACATCTATGACCTCGTCTCCTGGTACTTACCTGCAGGATACCTCCGATCCTCACAAAATCTCCTTCTGTACTCCCCACTTATCTCCTTTTCCCACAATCACATGCAAGACTTCTCCTGCGCATCCCCCCTACTCTGGAACTCTCTACCACAACATATCAGACTCTCGCCTACCATGGAAACCTTCTAAAAGAACTTGAAGACCTACCTCGTCCGACAAGCCTACAACCTGCAGTAACCACCAATCCACCAAACCGCTGCACGACCAGCTCTACCCATGCCCATCTACCCTTGCCCACTGTATTCTCACCCATCCCTTGTAGATTGTGAGCCCTCACGGGCAGGGTCCTCTCTACTCCTGTACCAGTCGTGACTTGTATAGTACTTGTATGTATTTTGTATACCCCTCCTCACATTTAAAGCGCCATGGAATAAATGGCGCTATAATAATAAATAATAATAATAATTGTTAAATTATCTCCATTGTTAAATGGATATCATGGTTTCTACTTCTACCTGGGTTGTATCAAGTATATGGCCCGTAGAAAAAAGTTTGAATAGGGCCCCTCTCCATTTTGACCAGCTTGAGTAGAATACATGAAAAGCTTAGAATTTTTACTCTCCCTATAACACAGGGATAATGCACGTAGTGTTGTCACCGAGCAGGAAAAATGCACACAGGGATGTCACGGAACAGGGAGAAGACTACAGTCACACATCCATTAGTAGTTTTTATGTTTTTCTTCCATGTAAACTGTCTGATTTGACTATTAGCAATGGATCCATCAGTAGGGGAAACATAGATTGAACTCTAAAGTCTGTCTTCTGTTTGTCATGCACTCTAAAGCTATGTGCACACGTTGCGGATTCTGCTGCGTTTCCGCAGCGGTTTTGGCCCTGCGGAAACGCACCAGTTTCGCTGACATGGTACAGTACAATGAAAGTCTATGGGTTTTCAAAAACGCTGTGCTCACGCTGCGGTTTACAAACCGCAGCATGTCAATTGTTTGGGCGGTTTCCGCAGCGGTTTCACACCTTTTAACATAGTAGAGGTGTGAAACCGCAGGGCAAAACCGCAGACCAAACCGCAGGTCACTTTACCTGCGGTTTTACCTGCGTTTCCTCGCGGAAAAACCCGCAGCGGAATCCGTAACGTGTGCACATAGCCTAAGGGTGTGTGCACATGCTGCGGATTCTGCTGCGGCTCCGCAGCGGATTTGGCCGCTGCGGATCCACAGCAGTTTTAGCTACGGTATACAGTACCATAATATCCTATGGATATTAAAAACTGCAGTGCAGACGGTGCGGATTTTTCCACGCGGTTTTCCTGCGGTTTCAAAACCGCAGAAAGAATTGACATGTCAATTCTTTCTGCGGATTCCGCTGCGGTTTGCCATCTCCTCCATTGTGGAGATGAAAATCCGCAGGGTAAAACCGCAGGCCAATCCGCAGGTCTTTTGACCTGCAGATTTACCTGCGGATTTTACAAAATCCGCGCGGCCAAATCCGCACTGCAATCTGCAGCGTGTGCATGTACCCTAAGGGATCTCCATAGACTTATAATGGCGGAGTCTGATCTGCAAAACTGACAAGAATAGGACGTGTTCTGAGTCTCGTGGGTCTGGTGCGGATCTGTTCAGTGAATCTATGGCTCTATACACTGTGTGTTTTACCGATCTGTGAATGTGGCCTAATACACAGTGATGTCAGTGTACAGGGATAATCTCCCGAAATGTGGAATTATACAAAGTGATATCACAGCACAGGGATAATCTAATATATAAAGCTCAAAGTGTGTATGTATGTGTGTGTGTATGTTTGTATGTCCGGGATAGGCATCTGCACCGTCGCAGCTACAGCCACAAAATTTGGCACAGTCACACATCTGGACCCCAAGAGCGTCCTAAGCTATGTTGTGAGCGAAATTTTAACCCCGCGCGTTCCAATTCACCAAACAATTTTGCCCCTATCTACATACTGGGGGGAAAAGTGTGTGCGCGTCAAGCCCCGCCCCTCACTGTGATGTCACAATGCCCCTATTTGCATACTGGGGAAGCAGTGTGTGCGTATCAAGCCCCGCCCCTCATTATGATGTCACAATGGTTGCCATGGCTACGCTGATATCATCAAAGGTTGCAAGCCCTGCCGCCGCTCATTATGATGTCATAATGGTTGACTATGGAATGGAGGATGTGTGATGAGTATATGGGCACCGGACTATGGGTTGGAGGATATGTATATAGGCACGGGACTATGGGATGGAGGATATGTATGATGGGTATATGGGCACGGGACTATGGGATGGCGGATATGTATATGGGCACGGGACTATGGGATGGAGGATGTGTGATGGGTATATGGGCACTGGACTATGGGATGGAGGATATGTATGAAGGATATATGGGCACGGGACTATGAGATGGCGGATATGTATTATGGGTATATGGGCACGGGACTATGGGATGGAGGATATGTATGATGGGTATATGGGCATGGGACTATGAGATGAAGGATGTGTGATGGGTATATGGGCACTCGACTATGGGATGGCGAATATGTATGATGGGTATATGGGCATGGGACTATGGGATGGAGAACATTTATGATGGGTATATGGGCATGGGACGGAGAATATGTATGATGGGTATATGTGCATGGGACGGAGAATATGTATGATGGGTATATGGGCATGGGACTATGGGATGGAGGATGTGTGATGGGTATATGGGCACTCGACTATGGGATGGAGGATATGTATGATGGGTATATGGGCACGGGACTATGGGATGGAGGATAATTATAATTTTCTATAACTAACCACAGTTAGTTGCTATGCCCGGGCAGCGCCGGGCTCTTCAGCTAGTTTACTATAAAGGATAACTTGGCGTTCCTTTTGACCTCACGTGAATTGCATGTTTATCGTGGGAGTCTGGTTCTGAGACCCCACCATCATGCGGCAGGCAGGAGCTCACCTGGAAAGCTGTGCAGATTCTGGAAAAAGCAGATGATTTCTGTTGAATCCATGCCCCACTCTGTGTGCGCAGTCCGCTATTCTTGGGGGTCTGCTGTGTGATTGGTGGGGTCTCTTGCCCATGATCCCCAGCCATCTGTAAGCAGGTAGAAAGTTTAATTACTCTCTAGTCCCCATTCCTACTGTGCGATTATCTGATTATTTTTGAATGTTTTCCTTTCACTGGACTTTAATTGGATCAACCTGGAAAACCTTTCTAATCAAATGCAGCACATCGGGGGATTTATCAATATGGTCAACTGTTGTCCCTTGGATGTAAGGCGATCCCCTGAGCAGATGACTTGCACGTTCCCATGTCTGATATTGTGAGGAGGGAAGCAGCCGCCTTCTGTTTTATTAATGGTCTGGTTACATTACACAAACAGCGCTGTGTGCTATGGTTACAGAATTCGTCACCCCACACCCTGGTCTACCTGCCGTCGCTCCGTCTGCTGCTTCCTCTTTATGCTCTCTTGGCCATGTTGCTGCCTGCACACCGTGCTCTGGTTGGCTGCCTGCAAATTCCCTTTCCTTGGGTTGTGTGTGGACAGGCCTCTCAGAAGTCCCATTGTACAATGTAATCACTTCCAATTGCAGCTCGGGAACATGCATGTTATGTGCTGATTCAGTGCAACTGGAAGCTGGGTGCAAAGGGTTAACGTTGCAATGTCTTGTCCATCCTATTTCCATATGGTCACAGGGAGAGCTTTCCTTTCTCTTGTCTCCACTGTTACCCATCCAGTTGATAAAGTACCTGATTCAGGAGTGAATTGTGGATGCCAGTGCAATACCATTGCCCTTCTCAGATATTTTGTGCTTCTCTTGCCTCTGCAAATATTCTCCTGGTGCTGATTAACCATGGTTGCTTACAAATCTGGCCTAGGAGTTCCTCTTCAGGCCTGTGGGCTCCAAGAAATACTGATGTGCCAGGTGCAGGTCTTGTGTGTAAGCCAGACTTACCTTTTATCCCACATCCTTCGTCATCTAGGAACGTACCCTTATGTAGCGGGCTTTCGGCTGTACCAGTGTTGCTATTACTTGTCTGTAGATCACCATTCTTCTTTGTTCTGTCTTCTTCAGGGCTCCGGAGATTATTTTGGGGTTACCGTTTTGTGAAGCCATAGACATGTGGTCGCTGGGCTGCGTGATTGCTGAGCTTTTCCTAGGATGGCCGTTGTACCCAGGAGCCTTGGAGTATGACCAGGTAAGGGACACATCTGCTGGTAAGGGCTGACTTGTCTATCGGTCTAACCGGCCACAGGAACCATTTCACAAACGTCTTTTCTTTGCTTTTTAATGGAGACAGATTTGTTTAGTGTAAAGGCGCAGCTGCCTCCTGTCTTCGGAGGACCACGTCAGGCAGTTGCTATTGCATTAATCCAAGGATAATTAGGCACAGTGCTTTATTTGTATACTTCTAGGTACATGGCCTCAGCAGCCCTCTTTGTGCACTACTTTGCATGACTATGTAATAAACAGCCTGGAAATAGGATTCTCAAGAGAAGCCTGTGCTCCTCCGGAGAGCTGGCAATCATTACCTGCTAAATAAAGCCATTGCCGTGATTGCTGGTGCTCCGTTACAGCAGCAGGGAAAGCATTATGTCCAGGATTCAGGGTAACAGCTCATGTATGATAATCTATAGGTATCCCTGTATTTGTGGGGTGTGATAAAACACTCCGGGATCGCCTTTGCTGGGGTCAAAGGTCACGTGCGTTCAGCAGGAAACTCAGGCGCAGAGCTGGGAGTCGGGTATAACTGACACTGGGTCAGGTTTATTAAAGGTGAAAGCAATGCAAAAAGGAAATAAAACATAAAACAAATCCTTGCCTGTCCGGCACTAACTAAACAATGGACAACCTAACTACCAACTGGCGGGCTTCTCCCGTCCAGCCAAACCACAGTTGCAGTGGGCACTGCTTTCACTCACGTGTGTTTCTCACACAGACAGGCTCTGTGTTCCCAGGCTGAGACACTCACACAACCACCTGGCATCCTTTTATATCCACCTCCCATTATTCATTAGTAAGCAGGTGCGATACTGACCAGACTAGGCCACATAGGAAAGGAATCTGGGCGAGATATACCTGCCCTCATCCACTATTCCCACATGATTCTCACAGGGGGTATTCCCATGCTGCAGATTGTTGCAGAGATTTCTGCCACTGAAAATCTGCTCCATACATTTGAATGGGGTTGTTTTAGGTGAATGGGACAAATGCAACATTTTGCACAACAAATCCAGCAGCTTGTGGGCACCCCCTTAAAGGGAATCAGTCAGCAGAATTGTGCACAGTAACCCTGTCATGCCGGAGCCCATTTTTGTTTTTGCGTTTGTTTTTCGCTCCCCTTCTTCCCAGAGCCATAACTTTTTTATTTTTCAGTCAATATGGCCGTGTGAGGGATTGTTTTTTAGCGGGAGGAGTTAGGCTGTGTTCACACACAGCGTTTTTCTCCTTCGTCTCATTGGGGGACACAGGTACTGTGGGTGTATGCTACTGCCATCTGGAGGCTGACACTAGGCAATACAACACAAGGTTAGCTCCTCCCCCGCCGCATACACCCTAAACCTGATTGCGGGCGAAAAACAGTTTTTTGCATAGTGTCTTATGGAGGCACACACACAGTCTGGATCTCTCCAGACTATTTTTTTCTAGTTTACTATGAAGATGAGACAGGGGCGACGGATCCTATTGAAAGGGTCCGATCTCCCCATACCATCAACGGGCGAGCACGCATTGAGTATTGTCTCCGCGTATACTTTCCCGCACCGAGGGACATATCTGGGACTTTTCCCCAGACTTCTATTTTTGTTTGTTATTTTATGAAGATGAGACAGGGGCAACGCATCCTATTGAAAGGATCCGATTTCCCCAAACCATCAACGGGCCACCACGTGAGAATGTCGCCTCCACGTTTCCTCTCCCGCACCGTGGGACAAATCTGGGCAGGTTCCCAGAATTTTTTATTTTTAGTTTGTTTTTTTCTAAGATGATGAGACAGGGGCAACGGATCCTATTAAAAGGGTCCAATTTCCCCAAACCATCAACGGGCGACCACGTGAGAGTGTCGCCTCCAAGTATGCTCTCCCGCGACGTGGGACACGATGCCAGACTTAGCCCTGTCCACCCATAGGTATTGAAACCATGGGCTTGCACAGAGGCACAAGACTAGTCTGTGCGGCCCCCACTGCTCCACCAACGCTAGACGGAGGTGCGGAAAGGCGGCGGACGGTCCCTCTCCTCGGCTGAAGCTGGACGGAGTTAGGGTGCCTGCACCGTCCTGGATCCCCCACCACCCCTCTCCTCCCCGGTATACCTGGTGGAGTCGTCAGAGATCGCAAATCACCGGCCGCGTGTGTGGGGCTCCTGGGCAGAGAGATGTGGACACAGCAGCGGTGTGCTAGGAGCGTGCAGCAAATCCTTTCCGGTACTTCCTCCTGCAGGTAAGCTGGCGCCCGTCGCCACCACCTCCGCCGCCGCCTCCGACCACTCCTGTTGCGGAGCCTGGCGCCTCCGGCAGCCGCGCTGCTGCGGCGTTTACGGCTGCACCGCTGCTGCGTCCTCGGCCGCATCCCGCGGGCGGATGCTGTAAAATTGAGCCCACGGCTTTGGCCGGAGCTAGGCCGCAGCGGAAGTCCCGCCTCTGTCGGGATGTCACTTCCGGCGGCCCGCCCCTTGAGGCCGGGCAGGCGCCGAATTAATTGAGGCCCCGGCTTCGGGGTGGGATAGGCCGCGGAAGGTAGGGTGGTCGGCCTGCCCCAGACAGGTGCGCAGGAGTGGTGGCGTGGAGGACGCAGGAGTGGGTAAGGCGCAGCTGAGCTGCAGGTGCACGCTGGACACGCAGGGGGTGCCCTCCTGCCCCCCCCCTCCGTTCCTCTCTGGGAAAAAAGAGAGAAAAAGAAAAACGCCTTGCTCATGCAATATGGCCAGGGAGGGTAAAGCGTACGCTGCATGCATCTCCTGTAGAGAAGCTTGGCGGCTGCTAAGCAGCCTGAGCCAGGGCCGGGATCCAAGTGGGAGACCTAATCCCAAACGTGCCCAGGAGCCCCCCTCCGGTAGCTGATTCCAGAGAGCCAAATCCTCCAGAAGGCTATTACTATGGCGTCGCTTACAAAGGCAATCGACTCTCTTCATGCCTGGAGAAGGGTCCTCCATCTCACGAGAACCCTCGGCCTGCAGGGGCCGCTCTCATGCCAGACAGATGCCAAAGGAACGCACCTACACAAGGTCTTTCCGGGTTGCCCGGTGCCTCGGCATCTGGGAGTTCAGCATCACGCTCTGTCACCTATGTTACCTGCCTGCTGAGGTCGGGAGCAGAGAGTGTGGATTGGGACTCAGACGCTCCGCCGGACCTGGATATCTGGGGCTGTCAGTAGCAATAGACAGCCTCATTGGAGCTGTCAAGCAAACCTTGGGGGTAGAGAATGAAGTTACCCTGGCCTTGAGCCATAAAGTAGCCTTTAGACAGGCCAGGCGTCCGCAAGGAGTCTTTGGCACTCACCCAGAGTTTGAAGGCATTGGGCAGCGCCACAGAGAACGCCCAGATAGGCGCTTCTCGGTTCAGGAGACTATGGAGACAAGATATCCATTTGCCCCTGAACTCTGTAAAAAAAAAAAATAAAAAAATAAAAAAAAGAGATCGACGGAATCACCAGTGGTGGATCCACCAGTATCTCGTCTGGCCTCGAAGTCCACTAAGAATCCCTCTGATAGGCTCATTGAGAGCTTGGCTCGATTAGTGTGTTTGAAGCGTCAGCTTCAGCGCTCGCCCCCTCCTTTGCACAACAGGGAGAGCCAAGGCCATGATGTCATGGGCTGAGTCAGTGAATAAGGCTTTACGAGATAGAGACCTGCCTGCGGAGGTGTTAGGTCACAAATCAGATTCCTATGGCCAGAGACTACTTGATCAATGCCTCCTTGGATGCAGCCAATTGTGCAGCATCGGCAGCCGCTAACGCGGTAGCCATTAGGAGAGCCCCTTTTGTTAAGGGCTTGGCGAGAGGATTCTATTTCCAAGAGGTCTCTGACTTCCGTACCCTATCAAGGGCCTGTTCGGGGAAAAATTTGGATCAGCGCATTTCTGACACGGCAGGAGGAAAGAGCAGCTTCCTTCCACAGCAGAAGATCAGGCAACCTTTTTTCCTAGTTTCCGACATAGTTTCGGGTCTTTCGCAACTCCGGGGGGACGGCGGCAGCCAGTTCGGCCGGTCCAAGTCGCCCTAGCCAGAACAGGGAGTGACAGGTCTCATGTAGACTCAGTCCAGTGGCGGGTTCCGCGCCCGCCAGGTCGAGAGGTGCCAGGAACCCCCAGCCGAATGACTCGGGGAGCATTATGGGCGACATCAACAGGGCAGGCGGGCGCCTGCTCTTATTTCGTCATTCTGGGTCGAGTTAGCACACGACTTATGGGGGACGAAACTGGTGTCTACGGGTTCGACTTACAGTTTGAGGAACCCCCAAGACGGTTTTTTGTCTGCCCGACTTCCCAAGGTACAGTCCAGGGCAGGGACGTTGCGGGGGGCCGTCAGGTCACTCCAGGACGACAGGTCATTATTCCATACCAGAGCTCGAGAGGGCTCAGAAGTTTTATTCCAATCTCTTCACAGTCCCCGAAAGGGATGGGACAGTCAGAACGATTTTGAACCTGAGGCTCTTGAACAAGTTCATCAGGATCACACATTTCAGGATGGAATAGCTTTGTTCGGTTATATCGGGCATGGTGCAGAGAGAATATATAGCCTAAGTCGGTTTTTAGGATGCCTACCTGCATTTTTTCTTTTGCTCCTCTGCATCAAAAGGTTCTTCGGGGCGCCATCAATGGCCAACATTTTTTAGTTTGCGGCACTGCCCTTCGGGCTAGCCACCACCCCGGAGGGTTCACAAAACTAAGGGTAGGCGTGAGGGCCGTCTTACACACTCGGGGCATAGTCGTCTTCCATACTTAGACGACCTCTTGGTGAAGGGTCCCTCTTTTTGAGCATGCAAGGAGAATGTCAGCATTACGCTAAGATACGCTATTCCGCTTAGGATGGTTGGTCAACAGGGAAAGGTCATCCCTTGTCCCAACCCACAGGATTTTCTTCCTAGGAATGATCTTCGATACCTCCCGAGGGTTGGTGAGTCTCCCTCAAGACAGAGCCGTACCGCTCTTCAGGGAGTCCGGAAGCTCCAGCAGCCAGTTCCTCGCTCCATTCGTTTCGGGATGAGGATGCTGGGGAAGATGGTGGCAGCAAGGGAAGCGATTCCGTTTGCCCAGTTTCCTTCTTCACCCGCTACAGCAGGCTCTCTTGTTAGATTGGGATAAGAATCCATTTGCCCTCGATCAGCAGTGCCAGCTATCCTCTCAGATCAGATAGTCACTGGAGTGGTGGACGGTCAGATCTTCGCTTCTTCAGGGTAAACCTTTTCCCCCAGAACACTGGCTAGTGGTCACAACAGATGCCAGCCTCCTGGGCCTGGGGAGCAGTGTTTCATCACCACACGACTCAGGGCAAATGGTTGCGACAGGAGGCACGCCTCCAGGTCAACTTGTTGGAGATACGTATAGTCTGACGGACACTGCAGTATTTTCAACACTTCCTAGCCGAACCACCCGTTCAGATTCAGTCAGTTAATGCCACGGCAGTGGCTTACGTAAATCATCAAGGGGGCACACGCAGCAGGACAACCATACGTGAGACGGGACACGTCCGGCAGTGAGCTGAGAACATCCAGCGGTATTTTCGGCGGGCCACATCCCAGGTGTAGAGAATTGGGCAGTCTACTTCCTCAGCCGACAGGAGGTCGTGGCTGGGGAGGGGTCCCGGCACCCCGAGGTTGTTCAGCATATTTGCAACGATGGGGTACACCAGATGTAGATCTGATGGCGTCCAAAATGAACGCCAAGGTGTTCGTTGCTCGGGCACGGGTCCCACGAGTGTTCGGGGTGGAGGCGTTGGTTCTACCAGGGGACCAGTTTCGCCTTTCCATACCTGTTTCCTCCGTTGCCATCGCTTCCAGGAGTTATCAGAAAGATCAAGGTAGAAGGGGTACCAGTAGAGCTGCTGGCACCAGATGGGCCCTGACGGGCATGCTATGCAGATCCGATACAGCGGCTCACAGACATCCAGTGGCGATTGCCTCGGCGTGCGGATCGGCTGTCCCAAGGACCGATCTACCCAAACTCGGGGGCCCTGGGTTACATGGCATGGCCGTTGAATCTTGGATTCTAGCTCAAGCGGGGTTTTCACCACGAGGTGGGCGCTACAATGGTTAGCGCCAGGAAGCATACCTCGGCGAGTCTATCGTTACTCCTGAAAGTTGTTCTTTACTTGGGGTCGAGGGCACGGTCTTTCGCCCCGGACATTCTCTATTCCCGACATCTTGGCCTCTCTCCAGTCGGGCCTAGATGCAGGATTAGCCCGAGCTCTCTTAGAAGTCGGATATCGGCATTGTCCTTCCTATCCCAGTGTAGAATGGCTACTAATATGCAGGTAAAGGCTTTCATCCAGGGAGTCTCTCATCTAGTACCTCCCTATAAGGCGCCAATGGGCACCAGGGACCTTATCCTAGTCCTGAGTGTTCTGCAGGAAGCTCCTTTTGAGCCGCTACAGGTCTTTCCTTTACCATTTCGTTCGCGGAAGGGGGTATTTTTGGTAGCAGTCACCTCAGTTAGGCGATTGTCAGAGTTGGCGGCGCTGTCGTGCAGAGCACCGTTCCTCGCTTTCCGCAAGATAAGGTGGTGCTTAAGTCAGCTCCCCCCTTTTCTTCCAAAGAGGTGTCCTCATTCCACATCAAGGAGGATATTGTCTTGCACTCGTCCTGTCCGGTATCAGGGCATCGCGTGGAAGAAGCTCTGCACACGTTAGACCTGGTAAGAGCTCTCCGGAGGTACGTGTCAAGGACAGCACCCTTGCGCCAGACGGATGCGCCGTTCGTGCTCCCTGAAGGGCCCAGGAAGGGACTCGCTGCCTCAAAGATCGACCATAGCCAAAGGGATCCGTTTTACTATTCAAGAGGCCTTTCGCATCAGAGGGGCGCTGGTTCCATCAGGGATCAAAGCGCATTTTACTCAGGCAGTGGGTGCCTCCTGGGCGCTTCGGCATCAGGCTTCGGCGGAGCAGGTATGCAAAGTAGCAACCTGGTCCAGCCTGTACACGTTTACTAAATATTACATTGTCCATACTCAGGCTTCGGTGGATGCGAGCCTGGGTAGAAGGATTCTCCAAGCAGCAGTAACGCACCTTTAAGCAAGGGATGCATGGCGCTTGGATAGGTGAGTCAATCTCCCACCCAGGGACTGCTTTAGGACGTCCCACAGTACCTGTGTCCCCCAATGAGACGAAGGAGAAACATGGATTTTTGTGAGTACTCACCGTAAAATCCTTTTCTCAGAGACGCTCATTGGGGGGACACAGCACCCACCCTGTTAGCCTGTTGGCTCTTGTTTATTTGATTAATGTGTATGTTGTGGTGAATGTCAGGGTGGTCCTTTCCCAGACATATTGTTTACTGCATTAAGGCTAATGGTGTTTGCTCTCCTACTGCACTAAACTGGTTTCCGCCGGCAATCAGGGCGAGGGTGTATGCGGCGTGGGAGGAGCTAACCTTGTGTTGTATTGCCTAGTGTCAGCCTCCAGATGGCAGTAGCATACACCCACAGTACCTGTGTCCCCACAGTACCTGTGTCCCCCAATGAGCGTCTCGGAGAAAAGGATTTTACGGTGAGTACTCACAAAAATTCATGTTTTTGCGCGTTTTTCCTGCGGATTTACCAAAAAATCACTCAAAAACCGCTTAAAAGAAGCTTCCCATTCATTTTAATGCATTTTGCACTTTTTGTGCATATTGATGCGTTTTTTACCGCAAAAAAAATGCTTTGCGGTTTAAAAAATGCAGCATGCTCATTAATTTTGCGGTAAATTCTGCATTACTGGCTATTTTCTATGTGTCTGGGGATGCGCAGAAAAAAATTGTGGCAAAAACGCGCAAAAATCGTGGCACAAACGCGCGTTTTCTGGGAAGGAGTCCTGTTTTTATGCAGAAATTTTCTGCATACGTGTGCACATAGCCTTATACTTTTGAACGACACCATTGGTTTTACAATATTGCGTACTCAAAAACGGGGGAAAAAAATTCCAAGTGCGGTAAAAATGCAAAAAAAAAAGTGCAATCCCACACTTGTTTTTTGGTTTATTTTTTCACCATGTTCATTAAATGCTAAAACTGACCCGCCATTAGGATTCTCCAGGTCATTACTAGATTATAGACACCAAACATGTCTAGGTTCTTTTTTTATCTAAGTGGTGAAAAAAAATTCCAAACTTTATTAAATTGAAAAAAAAAATTGCACCATTTTCTGGGACCGTTAGCGTCTCCATTTTTCGTGATCTCTGGTTGGGTGAGGGGCTTACTTTTTGCGTGCTGAGCTGCCGTTTTTATTGGTACCACTTTTGTGCAGATACGTTCTTTTGATCACCCGTTATTGCATTTTAACGCACCGTTGAGGCGACAAAAAAAAACTAATTCTGGCGTTTTTAATTTTTTTTTCTTGCTACGCCGTTTAGTGATCAGTTTAATCCTTTTTTTTTTTATTGATGGGCGATTCTGGAAACAGCGATACCCAATATGTGTATTTGTGATTTTTTTTTTTTTTTTTTGTTTTATTTTGAATGGGGCGAAAGGGGGGTGATTTGAACTTTTTATATTTTTCTATTTTTTTAATATTCTTTTTTTTTTTTTTTTTCCTTTTGGCATGCTTCAATAGTCTCCATGGGAGGCTAGAAGCTGCCAAAGCTCGATCGGCTCTGCTACATAGAGGCGATGCTCAGATCGCCTCTATGTAGCTGAATTACTGCTTTGCTTTGAGCGCCGACCACAGGGTGGTGCCCATAGCAATCTGCTTTCAATAGCCATAGAGGTCTCAAGGAGACCGCACCGATGACCCCCGATCACGTGACGGGGGTCAGCAGTGTGCGTATTTCCTGCACGACGGCCGAAGCGCTTGTTAAATGCCGTCGTCAGAGATTGACAGCGGCATTTAGCTAGTTAATATTGCGGGCACATGTCAGCTGACATGTCCCGGCTTTGATATATGTGTGTGTGTGTGTATGTGTGTGTATGTATATATATTATATATTCACTTATTTGTTTTGTGTGTCTAAAAATTATATTTGAACATGGTATGTAATGATATTATGGTCTTCAATGGAGAATGAAAAAGAAGAGGTTGAACAAGGAGATGACATCAAAATTTTATTTATATATATATATATATATATATATATATATATATATATAATTTTGACGTCATCTCCTTGTTCAACCTCTTCTTTTTCATTATATATATATATATATATATATATATATATATATATATATATATATATATATATATAAGCTGAAGAGCCCGGCACTGCCCGGGCATAGCAACTAACTGTGGTTAGTTATAGAAAATTATAATTATCCTCCATCCCATAGTCCCATGCCCATATACCCATCATACATATCCACGATCCCATAGTCCCGTGCCCGTATACCCATCATACATATCCTCCATCCCATAGTCCAGTGCCCATATACTCATCACACATCCTCCATTCCATAGTCAACCATTATGACATCATAATGAGCGGCGGCAGGGCTTGCAACCTTTGATGACATCAGCGTCGCCATGGCAACCATTGTGACATAATGAGGGGCGGGGCTTGACGCGCACACACTTTTTCCCCCAGTATGTAGATAGGGACAAAATTGTTTGGTGAATTGGAACGCGTGGGGTTAAAATTTCGCCTCAAAACATAGCTTAGGACGCTCTCGGGGTCCAGACGTGTGACTGTGCCAAATTTTGTGGCTGTAGCTGCTACGGTGCGGATGCCTATCCCGGACATACAAACAAACATACACACACATACATACACACATACATACACACTTTGAGCTTCATATATTAGATATATATATATATATATATATATATATATATATATATTTTAGCTGAAGAGCCCGGCGCTACCCGGGCATAGCAACAAACTGTGGTTAGTTATAGAAAATTATAATTATCCTCCATCCCATAGTCCCGTGCCCATATGCCCATCATACATATCCACGATCCCATAGGCCCGTGCCCATATACCCATCATACATATCCTCCATCCCATAGTCGAGTGCCCATATACCCATCACACATCCTCCATCCCATAGTCCCATGCCCATATACCCATCATACATATTCTCCATCCCATAGTCCCATGCCCATATACCCATCATACATATTCGCCATCCCATAGTCGAGTGCCCATATACCCATCACACATCCTTAATCTCATAGTCCCATGCCCATATACCCATCATACATATCCTCCATCCCATAGTCCCGTGCCCATATACCCATCATACATATCCTCCATCCCATAGTCCCGTGCCCATATACCCATCATACATATCCGCCATCTCATAGTCCCGTGCCCATATACCTATCATACATATCCTCCATCCCATAGTCCAGTACCCATATACCCATCACACATCCTCCATCCCATAGTCCCGTGCCCATATACATATCCGCCATCCCATAGTCCCGTGCCCATATACCCATCAAACATATGCTCCATCCCATAGTCCCGTGCCCATATACCCGTCAAACATATGCTCCATCCCATAGTCCCGTGCCCATATACCCATCACACATCCTCCATCCCATAGTCCCGTGCCCATATACATATCCGCCATCCCATAGTCCCGTGCCCATATACCCGTCATACATATCCTCCATCCCATAGTCCAGTGCCCATATACCCATCACACATCCTCCATCCCATAGTCCCGTGCCCATATACATATCCGCCATCCCATAGTCCTGTGCCCATATACCCATCATACATATCCTCCATCCCATAGTCCCGTGCCTATATACATATCCTGCATCCCATAGTCCCGTGCCCATATACCCATCATACATATCCTCCATCCCATAGTCCGGTGCCCATATACTCATCACACATCCTCCATTCCATAATCAACCATTATGACATCAAAATGAGCGGCGGCAGGGCTTGCAACCTTTGATGACATCAGCGTCGCCATGGCAACCATTGTGACATCATAATGAGGGGCGGGGCTTGATACGCACACACTGCTTCCCCAGTATGCAAATAGGGGCATTGTGACATCACAGTGAGGGGCGGGGCTTGACGCACACACACTTTTCCCCCCAGTATGTAGATAGGGGCAAAATTGTTTGGTGAATTGGAACGCGCGGGGTTAAAATTTCGCCTCACAACATAGCTTAGGACGCTCTCGGGGTCCAGACGTGTGACTGTGCCAAATTTTGTGGCTGTAGCTGCGACTGTGCGGATGCCTATCTCGGACATACAAACATACACACACACACACATACACACACATACACACATCCCGTCCCGTACATACACACATACATACACACTTTGAGCTTTATATATTAGATATATATATATATATATTTATTTATTGTAGGGATTCGCTCTGGTAGGTAATGGCAGGACTGCAGTAACGAGGCAACACACAGGCTTAAAGTCTAATTTCAGTGGTTTAATGTCACGTTGCAAACAGCAGATTAACAGAAAGTAAGGAAAACCTAAATATACTCCAGGTTGTGGAACCACTGATCCTAGACTCACCCCTAGCACGGGACGGGATTATCTAAGCAGCTGCCAGGTCCGCAGCATCCGCCAGGTACCATTCCCAGGGTTGTTGAGTCTTGCTGCTATATTCCTGCAGCATGGGGATCCTGTATACAAGTTCAGGCCAAGTCCAGCCAAGTTCCTGTAACTCCCAGACACACTCACCATGTGCCAAATACCAACCTCCATTACATAGCCCATAACCCCTCCCACAAGTGAGGTAAACATCACATGGCTGATCACGTGACCATGACATCATCGCAGGTCCTGTCTTTAGGGAAAAACCCTGCCAAACATTAACCTGCTGGGTGAAATGCATCTCCCATCCAGTAAAACACCCTTTACTGTACCACAATAGTCCAACTCTATGGATTTACAAAAACGCATAAAAAAACGCAAGTATTTTCCACTGCGTTTTCCTTCCAAGGGATGCAGAATCTTTGGAGAAATTTCTGCAAGCAAATACGCAATGTACGCACATAGCCTAAGACTTGGTCATCCATTCATTCTGGTTGTTACTTGTGTTATTTTTACTCTTCCGCCATGCTGTATAGTTACTTACCGTAGTGTGGTCCCATTTCATGCTTGTTATATCCATATTTTCGGTGTGTGATTGTCATTCATCTTTTTTCTGCTTTGTATCCAGATGCCATCAGCTGTATCTTACATCTTGTTTGATATTTGTCCATGATGCTCTCACCCATTACAACAAATCTTTTATCTTGTATTTTGATCTTATAAAGTTAATTTTTTTATATATATATATATTTGCAGTCACTTCTATAGGTTTGGTGAGACACTATTTATTTTAAGGCGACAGATTATTACATAAAATAATTGATTTTTACTTTCTATTTCATGGAAAACCATGTGTATGATGTCTCCTCCTATTAACCGTTCTTACAAGTGGGGGTGGACGTTGTCACTGCTTATGTATAGAGACTGAACGTCAGAGGTATTGCTTGTGCATTAGTCATCACGTAAACTGTGGATGCTGATGTTTCCATTTACTACTATTATTTATTGCAATTCTTAATTACTGAGTGTTATATATAATAGAAAAATAATTTCTAGTTGAGTGTACTGAAGCTGTGACCGTAAAGGTATGTTACCACATTCAGTATTGGCAGCGATTTGGACGCAGCGCCATCCAAAGCACTGCCGGCTTTTGTACTCGCAGTGATTCTGCATGTGTTCATTGAACCATGCGGAATCGCCGCATCCTATACATAGAACGGTGATCTTTATCTTTTGGAGACTGAGCGTCTCCGCAAGATAAATAGACATGCTGCGGTCTATAAAGATGCGCCTCATGTCCGGTTACGCAGGGAAGCCGGAGGTGTCCCTGCACGCATAGTGGAGCTGGGGTTCCATAAAATCCTCTCCACTATGCTGTAATATCTGGCCGCTGCGGCTGTATGCAGCGTCCAATCCGCAGCGTTTACTGACCGTGGAAACATACCCTAATGGGATTTCACTAGTGTCATCTGCAGCCTTGTCCATCTTATAGAGAATGCAGTCATCCTCCAGATAATCGCACACTGTATGAAAAGCAGAAGTTGTTCCTGCATTTCCTCATCACCTATAGTTCAGAAGTACATCTGAAACTCTCACTTCCTCTGTTACTAAAGTATGAAGCCCTGGTACAAAGTTTTGCAAAGTATGGAAGTTTTGAAATACAGCGCTTAAAGAAATTGTCCAATGCTTGGATAACCATTTCTCATACCCCACTCTTGGCCCCGATAAAATTAAATAAGCTTTTACTCCCCTCCCGTGCCTACGCTGTTCCAGCAGTGTCTGCACTCGCGTTTCCGTGGCTTACCTGCGGTTGTTATGACACGTGAGCCTGTTGCCCAATCAGCGTTGGCGTCACTGTCTCTGCCTTCAGACAAATCGAACATCAAGACTGCGACTGCTCTCTCACTTCCTCTTGATGCCAAATTGTGCCTAAATTTGCAACTTCAAAGCTTTTACACCAGAATTCTGGCATGAAAGCTTTGTCCAATCAAAGCCTTATTACTCCTCTCTGCATCCTCTATTTCTATTTATGCTGCTAAAAATATAGGTGAAGACTTATGGAACTGTTAAAAAGACAAATCTCTTTTCTGCCAATAGCAACCATACAATAATACATCATCTTCATTTTGTATTCTGATCTCTTAAAATAAAAGCTGTGCTGCAGCTTTTTCTGTCATAGTTTCATAAGTCGCTTATTATTTCTGCTTTATATAAAGGAGCAATGATAAAGTAGTTGAGACTGGTGTACACTGAAACTCAGCTATATACATCACATTGGATACATTGAGACTCTTCTCTATATATATCATAGGAAACACTGAAACTGCTATATACATCTCATAGGATACACTGAAACTGCTGTATGTATTACATAGGATACACTGAGACTTTGCTGTATACATCGCATTAGATATCCTGAGACTGCGGTATATACATCATGTAGGATACAGAGACTCTGCTGTATGCATCACATAGGATACACTGAAACTGCTGTATACATCAAATTAGAGATACTGAGATTGCTGTATATACATCACATAGGAGACAATGAGATTGTCATATATATATCATAGAAAGCACTGAGACTGCTAAATACATCATAAGAGACACTGAGACTGTTATCTACATCACATAAGAAATACTGAGACTCCATTATATACATCACATCGTGACACTGAGACTGATGTACTTATATATTTATCACATAGGAGACATGGGACTGCTGTATATATCGTAAAGGATACACTGATACTCTGCACTATACATGATATATTATACACTGAAGCTGTATACATCACCTAGGATACACTGAGACTCTGCTGTATACATTGCATAGGATACACTGAAACTCTGCTGTATACATCCCTTAGGATACACTGAGACTGCTATAAACATCACATAGGAGACACTGAGACACTTGTACATGTTACATAATCGACACAGACTGCTACATATATCATGCAGGAGACACAGACTGAAGTGTGTATATATAATATCACATAGGAGACACTGAGACTGCTGTATATATCACATAGGAGATACTGAGTCTTTTGTAAGTATACATCAGGGACTGAGACTGCTGTATATATTATGCAGAAGACACTGACACTGGTGTCTACATTGCATAAGAGATACTGAGACTGATAGGTGTGTGTGTGTGTATGTATATGTGTATATATATATATATATATATATATATATATATATATATATATATATATATATATACTCTAGGTGAAGAGCCCGGCGCTGCCCGGGCATAGCAACTAACTGTGGTTAGTTATATAAAATTATCCTCCATCCCATAGTCCCTTGCCCATATACCCATCATACATACCCACGATCCCATAGGCCCGTGCCCATATACCCATCATACATATCCTCAATGCCATAGTCGAGTGCCCATATACCCACCACACATCCGCCGTCCCATGCCCATATACCCATCATACATATTCTCCGTCCCATGCCCATATACCCATCATACATATTCTCCATCCCATAGTCCCATGCCCATATGCCCATCATACATATTCGCCATCCCATAGTCGAGTGCCCATATACCCATCACACATCCTTCATCTCATAATCCCATGCCCATATACCCATCATACATAGCCTCCATCCCATTTTCCCGTGCCCATATACCCATCATACATATCCTCCATCCCATAGTCCAGTGCCCATATACCCATCACACATCCTCCATCCCATAGTCCCGTGCCCATATACATATCCGCCATCCCATAAACCCATGCCCATATACCCGTCAAACATATGCTCCATCCCATAGTCCAGTGCCCATATACCCATCACACAGCCTCCATCCCATAGTCCTGTGCCCGTATACATATCCGCTATCCCATAGTCCCGTGCCCATATACCCGTCATACATATCCTCCATCCCATAGTCCAGTGCCCATATACCCATCACACATCCTCCATCCCATAGTCCCGTGCCCATATACATATCCGCCATCCCATAGTCCCGTGCCCATATACCCATCATACATATCCTCCATCCCATAGTCCCGTGCCCATATACATATCCTCCATCCCATAGTCCCGCGCCCATATACCCATCATACATATCCTCCATCCCATAGTCTGGTGCCCATATACTCATCACACATCCTCCATTCCATAGTCAACCATTATGACATCATAATGAGCGGCGGCAGGGCTTGCAACCTTTGATGACATCAGCGTCGCCATGGCAACCATTGTGACATCATAATGAGGGGCGGGGCTTGATACGCACACACTGCTTCCCCAGTATGCAAATAGGGGCGTTGTGACATCACAATGAGGGGCGGGGCTTGACGCGCACACACTTTTCCCCCCAGTATGTAGATAGGGGCAAAATTGGTTGGTGAATTGGAACGAGCGGGGTTAAAATTTCGCCTCACAACATAGCTTA
Source organism: Dendrobates tinctorius (assembly GCF_039654945.1). Classification (NCBI taxonomy): domain Eukaryota; kingdom Metazoa; phylum Chordata; class Amphibia; order Anura; family Dendrobatidae; genus Dendrobates; species Dendrobates tinctorius. Next base: position 21,028,818 of record NW_027361716.1, read on the forward strand.
GGACGCTCTCAGGGTCCAGACGTGTGACTGTGCCAAATTTTGTGGCTGTAGCTGCTACGGTGCGGATGCCTATCCCGGACATACAAACATACACACACACACATACATACACACATACATACACACTTTGAGCTTTATATATTAAATGTATTATATATCAGATAGGAGACACTGAGACTACTGTATAATCATCACACAGGAGACATACTGCTGTATACATCATGTAGGAGACACAGACTTCTGTATACAACTGGGAAAATTATTTCTATGTTACTGGTCTGAAATATAGGCCCCCGATTCATCATTGCTTTTGCACTTGTTTTTTTTTTTTTTTTGTGTGTGTTTTGCTCCTTTTTGCTCACCTATTTTGTTTCCGCTTTGTGGCTGGAGTTTAGCATTCCAGATATTTCAGGCAGATTCATCAATTGCAACATTTTTTAAGACATTTCACTTTAGTTTCCCCTTGGTATATTTTTGAGTGTGCCAGTTTTTTTGGTGCCTTTTTTACTTTTTTTGCTATTCAAGACAGAAAAAAAAAATATTTTGTACTTTGGCCAAATTCATGAGTCACGTGGATCATTTTGATGAATTTGGCTCCAAAAACTACACTACTATATGATTCTTTAGTAATGTTCTGTGCTAAACCATATAAAGATTTTTTTTTTAATTTTTTTTTATTGAGCGTTTCTTTAATTGCAGTGTGTGCCCTCCCCCCCACACGTACAGTTATGCTCAAAAGTTTACCTCAGTATCATTGAGCCACTCTGGGGAGATCTCAAGCGCACAGTTCATGCTAGACAGCCCAGGAATTTACAGGAACTGGAGGCTTTTTGCCAAGATGAGTGGGCAGCTTTACCATCTGAGAAAATAAAGAACCTCATCCACAACTACCACAAAAGACTTCAAGCTGTCATTGATGTTAGAGGGGGCAATACACGGTATTAAGAAATGGGGTATGTGAACTTTTGATCAGGGTCATTTGGATGTTTTGGGTTGTCATTATGATTTAAAAAGAGAAAACACAGTAGTTTGACAATAAATGGCTTCACCCAACCACTAGCAATGAGTGGGGAAAAAGTTTTGGTGTTATTATTTATATTGTCTGAAAAAAAGGCCAAGAAAGCAAAAATTCTGCTGGGGTATGTAAACTTTTGAGTACTACTGTATCTGATATTGATGACCTTTCTTAAGGTTATTCTATGAATATCAGACTCATGGACTTTTAAGCACTTAAAATACACTGCAAATTTACTCACTTTCATCACATTTCTCTCATCAACTTTTTTTGGTCACAATTATATAAAAAAGTTATGGATTATTTAGTAAAATATTATTGGCTCTCGATGAGCAGCTGATGAAGGATATAAAAGTTCTGTGTACTGTAGAATTATTACACTTGGTTAGTAAGGACTCGGATCCGTATTTAAAATCACTGATTATTATCTCTTTTGTGTCTAGATTCGATACATTTCCCAAACTCAAGGATTTCCGGGAGAACATCTGTTAAATGTGGGTACAAAAACGTCCAGATTCTTCTGCCATGACCGAGAAACCCAATACCCCAGTTGGAGGTTAAAAGTATGTAACCCCCTTTATATATTAATCTATTCGTGGTTGTGACATTTTCCATTTTTGTGTTTTAATTTTTTACTCCCCTTCCAAGAGCCATACTTTTTTTTTAAATAACTATGTAAGGGTTTTGTTTTTATGTGACTAGTTGCAGTTTTTTATGACACCGTTCCCATTACCATGTTATGTACTGATGAATAGGGGGAAAAAAAATCCTTGTGCTATAAACTGGTAAAAGAAATGCAATTCTGAGATTTTTGGTTTTATGGCACACATTATGCATTAAAAGTGACTGGCAGCAGGCTTCTTTAGGTCAGTATGAGTATGGCGCGTCCAAACTTATAAAAGGGGTTTGCTTTGTTTTATATGTGAGGGATTGTTTTTTCTTTCTTTCTGAGCTATTGGGCTAGGTGCTATTTCCTATAATAGAAGCTCGATCCCCCGTCCCAGCTCCATCCATCTCTGTCCCTCCAGTTAGATAGGTGAGTATAGATTAGGTAGCGCGCTGATGAGAAAAATAGTCTACATATGAAAAGGCACCCAAACCACGGGAAGCATGAATCCGAGCCTGGCTGGACAATCGCAGGAGCATTTCTGAGACAATATAGTTAGAAGGTCAAGCCTGTGACCATAGCCAGAAATGGCGCTGCACCAGTTGTTGTGACAGATCTTGGCCATATTGTCTTGAAGAAGACGTAAGGTACTTTGAAAAGCGTAGACACTAATAATATCGCACATTCTGTGTACACCTGGAATTGCCCTGCATTTACCAGCAGCGTAGATTCTCCACCATTTTTCCCTGCCACGTGTATAAATCGTTTCCTTTGACCTGTGGACTCGCAGCAGCTGGGATTACGAGCTCAAATATGTTGGAGTGTGATCACATCATCAAGTTAGCAGAGACTTTTTACTAATACATCCTTTATTTGGATAAAGCCCTATTGCTCTTCTGTTTGCTCCCTAGCACTTTATTACTGAGAGAAAAATATATCTGATTGCAAATGTGCAACCAGACTGTGATTCATTCTACCCATTGTTTGGGCAGCATCAATCAGCTGAGAGGGGTTCCCTTTAAAGAGATTGTCCTGGACATAATCATAAAACCTGTCATGTTTAAAAACCTTGTCGGTGGTTATGACCAAGAAGGACATTTTAAGAAATACTAAGTGTGTAAAGAAGTTGTCTACTACTTGGACACCCCCTTCTCAATGACCATAGTTCCCCCATGTAAAATAATAGCAGCCATATCTCTTGGGTCTCGCGTGACGTTAGTCAGCGGCCGCTCTCCTCTGCATTCCATTGGACGAATCTGACTCTAGGAAGAAGTGATGATGTACTGCTGCTCTCGTTCTTTCCAGGTGTCTGTTTCCTCCAAAGGAAGTGAAAGGTAAGTGGCCACAGATTGGCTGCAGAAACATCAGGCACAGACGTCCCTGGATTAGTCTGATTAGGTGTTATTATTTTACTTTGGGGAACTATGGAGATTGAGAAGAGGTTGTCCGCGCAGTGGATAACCTCTTTAATCTTCATCCTGGAAAGTCTCTGGCTAATGGTGTATATTGTTAGTCAGGAAGTTCAATAGCGCAGAAGATACTCACAAGATGTTCATGAACTTTAGATTCAGTGGATCCTGTCAATAGTCTAATGTATATATGGGGTCTTTCTCTTCCCTATTAAAAGATCAGTCGTAATTAGCAAACTAATTGCCTATGGTGATGGAGAGGTCCTGAAATATAGTAACCAGCCAAGCCAGCCTCTGTCCTGTACCTAAGATGGTTGAATTACCGTCATAAATCCTTCAAGGATATGTGGTTCACACAGACTGGAGTTCAGATCACCAGTACTTACTTCCCGGGGTCTCTGGAGAGCTTAGTCTTCATCCCAGTGTATAGATCCAGATACACACTACAAACTCTCAGCCTAGCTTCCTACCTTTCGTGGGCAGCAGGAAGCTTCTCATGACCAGGAAGAACATGCACACTCCATGCACAGGGCTAGCGTACTATAACCACACAGAGATGGGGCTGGTTGGTGTCCAGGTTGTCATTTTAGCAGTAATGCTTCTTATACCAGTGCTGCCTGCATAATGTGATGTGAATTGTGTCCAATGACTTTATCGTTTCTCAATAACAGACCTTGGAGGAGCATGAAACTGAAACCGGAATGAAGTCTAAGGAAGCCAGGAAGTATATTTTCAACAGTTTGGACGATATAGTGCATGTAAGTAGATGAAGACTAAGTTTGGCTCTTGTGCTTCTGGCGGCTCCAGTTGTGACTTTTTGGATCATTAGCACTGTATAAATGGCATGAGTAGGTAGATGACTAAACCTGGGGGCAATGAGAAGGCCATTCTGTTTTCTCTGCTTATTGATGCAGGTAGTTTACATCAGATCATTTGTGAGCAGTGATGGTAAGTCGCCTGGTCCAGGCCCATTTAGTGGCATCATTTTCTTCTCACATTGTCTATTTCCTTACTTAAAGTCTTTCATTCCCCCACACCTGAAGTACAATGGTGACCCTACCGTAGTCGGCAAACATCAGGGACTGAAAATGGTAACACTTAGATTTCTTTGCTTTTGCTGAAAGGAAATCCAGCTGCTCTTCCACCCATTGTGCCAAGTGTATCCATTGTCCCAACTTGCACTAAGCAGATACTAAGGCTGTGTGCAGACGCTGCGGATTAGGTGCGGATTCATCCGCGCGGATTTTGTAAAATCCGCAGGTGAAACCGCAGGTCAAAAGACCTACGGTTTTACCTGCGGATTGCTCTGCGGTTTGGCCCTGCGGTTTTTCATCTCCTCAATGGAGGAGATGGCAAACCGCAGGGGAATCCGCAGAAAGAATTGACATGTCAATTCTTTCTGCGGATTGAAAACCGCAGATAATCCGCGCGGAAAATTCCGCACCGTCTGCACTGCGGTTTTTGATTCCCATAGGGAATCATGGTACTGTACACCGTGGCAAAAACTGCTGCGGGTCCGCAGCGGCCAAAACCGCTGCGGAACCGCAGCAAAATCCGCAGCGTTTGCACACAGCCTAAATTTTCAGGATACTGTATACATGAGCATTGTCTGCTATACTTTGCTATTTTTGTGACAGATTTTATTTATTCTGTAATTTCAGAAATTTGGAGTTAATTCCTTCCTGACATTGGGCATACTGGTGCAGTCTCTGTGGGAAGATGTTTCTGTACTTGGACATACTAATGTGATGGTGCAGGCACAGACGCTCTGCTGGCACAATCACTGCGAGCGCCTGCTGTGTCGGTGTCTGCACGATACCCCCCTATAAGTGCCATGAGCCATATCCTCTACTGCATCAAGATGGTTGAGAGGGAGGGGGGATCCTTTTTAATTCCATTATCACTATAGGAAAGTGATATCTTTGTACCATTTTAGCCAGTAGATAAAAAAATATTCAGAATTGAGAGTCCTCAGTGGTTGATACCTTTTAATGGCTAATTGAAAAGATGGTAACACATTGCAAGCTTTCCAGACTACTCAGGTCTCTTCATCAGGCATAGAATAATGCAAAATCTGAAGAATCTCATATTTATATACAACATAGCACAGAAATAACGCAATAGACAAGACAAGTGATGTTGCACCCCTTCTTGACTGAAAAAAAGCAGAAATGTAGAAATTTTTGCAAATTCATTAAAAAAAGAAAAACTGAAATATCACTGGTCATAAGTATTCAGACCCTTTGCTCCGTATTGAGTAGAAGCACCTTTTTCAGCTAATACAGACATGAGTCGTCTTGGGAATGATGCAACAAGTTTTTCACACCTGGATTTGGGGATCCTCTGCCATTCCTTGCAGATCCTCTCCAGTTCCGTCAGATTGGATGGTGAACTTTGGTGGACAGCCATTTTCAGGTCTCTCCAGAAATTCTTAATTGGGGTTAGGCCAGGGCTCTGGCTAGGCCAGCCAAGAATGGTCACAGAGTTGTTCTGAAGCCACTCCTTTGTTATTTTAGCTGTGTGCTTAGGGTCATTGTCTTTTTGGAAGGTGAACCTTCGGCCAAGTCTGAGGTCCAGAGCATTCTGAAGAGGTTTTCATCCATGATATCTCTGTACTTGGCTGCATTCATGTTTCCTTCAATTGCACCAGCCAGTCCTGTCCCTGCAGCTGAAAAACATCCCCATAGCATGATGCTGCCATCACCATGTTTTACTGTTGGGATTGTATTGGGCAGGTGCTGAGCAATGCCTGGTTTTCTCCACACATACTGCTTAGAATTATCCCCAAAAAGTTGTATCTTAATCTCATCAGACCATAGTCTGGGAGTCCTTCATGTGTTTTTTTTAGCAAACTCTATGCAGGCTTTCATATGTCTAGCAGTGAGGAGAGGCTTCCGTCGGGCCACTCTGCCATAAAGGCCCAACTGGTGGAGGGCTGCAGTGATAGTTGACTTTGTGGAACTTTCTCCCATCTCCCTACTGCATCTGTGGAGCTCAGCCACAGTGATCTTGGGGTTCTTTTCTACCTCTCTCACCAAGGCTCTTCTCCCACGAGTGCTCAGTTTGGCTGGACGGCCAGATCTAGGAAGACTTCTTGTGGCCCCAAACTTCTTCCATTTAAGGATTATGGAGGCCACTGTGCTCTTAGGAACCATGAGTACTGCAGAAATTCTTTTGTAACCTTGGCCGGATGTGTGACTTGCCACAATTCTGTCTCTGTGCTCCTTGGCCAGTTCCGTTGACCTCATGATTCTCACTTGGTCTGACATGCACTGTGCGCTGTGAGGTCTTATATAGACAGGTGTGCGCCTTTACAAATCAAGTCCTATCAGTTTAATTAAACACAGCTGGACTCCAATAAAGGGAGATGCACCATCTCAAGGAGGATCACAAGGAAATGGACAGCATGTGACTTAAATATGAGTGTCTGAGCAAAGGGTCTGAATACTTATGACCATGTGATATTTCAGTTTTTCTTTTTTTAATAAATTTGCAAAAATTTCTACCTTTCTGTTTTTTTCAGTCAGGAGGCCACAATGTACAGAATGTACATTAATGAGAAAAAATGAACTTTTTTGAATTTTCCAAATGGCTGCAATCAAACAAAGGGTACTGTCACACTTAGCGATGTGCCAGCGATCCCGACCAGCGATATGACGCGGTCAGGATCGCTGGTACATAGCTAAGTGGTCGCTAGTGAGCTGCCACACAAGCAGATCTCACCAGCGACATCGCTGGGAACGGGGGTCGCTACTTACCTGTCAGACGCGGCGATCCTGCGTCCTCCCGCCTGGCTCGTCGCTCGTCTCTCCACAGGAAGCGCCGCAGGAAGCTGACGACGAGAAACGGTCCAGGACGTTCTCGTGCGATCAGCGATAACCAGCGGGGGAGCGGGTCGTAGGTAAGTATCAGGCACAGCGATATCGCTAGCAATATCGCTATAACGTCACAAGTTATAGCGATATTGCTAGCAATATCGATTAGTGTTACGCCCTAAAGAGTGAAAAATTTAAAGGGGTCTGAATACTTTTCGTACCCACTGTAAGTTGCAATCATTGTTTTGAAAGTTCCAAGTCCCATAGTGGGAATACTGGGAAAAAAAAAAAAAGTGTACAAATTAAAAAAAGAAGGAACAATGATTAAAGAACAAATAAATGCTGGAAAAATGTTTTGCAATTTAAGACAGATTTTTTATGTGAAACAAAAAAAAGCATATTTGGTATCACTACATCCGGAAAAACCTGAACTATAAAACTCTTACAGTTATACAAAGGCTGTTTTTTTCCACCACACGAAAAGTGGAATAAAGCGCAATCGAAAAGTCATGTGTAAAGAAAAAATCACTGAAAATGTCATCACCTAAGCACACTCAATGACAGCGGAAAAAAAAAAAGCTCTCAGAATAAGCAGAATTAGTTTTTTTTTGTAAAATTTTTAGTGTAATAAAGTAGCAAAACATAAAGTGATATAAATCTGGTTTCCATATTCCAAAAAATAGTGTGGCCTTATTAGTTGTACCGCACAATGAGCAGAGTTAAAAAAAAAAAATTGCTGTTTTCTTTTGATTCTGCCTCCCCAAAAATTGGAATAAGAATGTGTTCAAAAAATAATTTGTGTCCCAAAATAATGTTGAATATACCGTATTTTCCGCTTTGTAAGGCCTCTTTCACACTTCCGTTTTTTACAATCAGTCACAATCCGCCAGGTTTTGAAAAAAAACGGATCCTCAATTTTTTTTTGAGGATCCGTTTTTTTCCCATTGACTTGCATTAATGGCGGATTGTGACGGATTGCTGTCCGTTGCATCCGTTTTTTGTGAGGCTCCGCCAAAAGTTGCTGTCCGTCACCATCCTCAAAGATTTCAAAACAGAGCTTGTAACGTTTTTTTTCTCTGGCGGATCCTCCAGACACTCATTTAACCCGAAATTCTTTCTGGGTGCCGGACAAAAAAAAAAATCTCTCTCTCTCTCTCTCTCTCTCTCTCTCTCTCTCTCTCTCTCTCTCTCTCTCTCTCTCTCTCTCTCTCTCTCTCTCTCTCTCTCTCTCTCTCTCTCTCTCTCTCTCTCTCTCTCTCTTCCTTTAAATTTCTTCATTTTCAGGATCCGTCTGAAAACCGATCCTGTGACATCCGTTCACATCAGTTGACAACGGATCCGCTTGTCCGCTAACTGATGCAAAAAACTGAAGTGTGAAAGAGGCCTAAGACGCACTTTTTTTCCCCTCAAATTTGGGGGGAAAGCGGGGGTGCGTCTTACAAAGCAGACATGCCTTACCTAAGCTGTGATCTGGGGCGTCCGGCGGTTGCTGGCCGGTGCTGCGGGTGTCTCCGGTGCCGCGTTGTGTGCCCGTCAATGCCCAGGGCTCTGCCGACATTGTGCGACAGGCCAGAGCCCCGGCATTTCCTCGTTTTCCTGTGTGCCGGAAAAAAATGGCCGGTGGGGCTCTGGCCTGTCGCACAATGTCTGCAGGGCCCCGGGCATCGACGGGCACACAACGCCACACCGGAGACACTCGCAGCATCGGCCAGCAACCGCCGGACAAGCAGAGAAACTCGGCAGCAGCACAAGACCCTGCTGCAGCAGCAGCAGCAACGGCACACATCGGAGCCCCCCCTCATCCCTGAATGTGGCCTGCAGCATCACTCCACGCCTGCCTCCTCCAGCAGCGAGCCTGGGACCCCGCTACACCGCAGCCACCAACCCCGGTAAGCAATAAGATGCAAGGATTATAAGAGGCACGACCATTTTATTAAAAAATATTTTTTTTCTTATTTTTCTCCTCAAAATTTGTGGTGCGTCTTATAATTCGGAGCGTCTTATAAAGCGAAAAATACGGTAACTGACTCATCCACAAAAACAAGCCCTCACATAGCTCTGCTGTCAGAAAAAATTATAGATCTCATAGTATTGCTACTCAAATTATTTTTTTTTTGTAAAAAAAAAAAAAAAAAGTTTTGATGTATAAAAATGGCAAGATATAAAGAAAACAATATAAATCTATCTGTGATCGTACTGAAAAATAAAGTGATATGATCACATGTACTGAATGGTATACAAAAATGTTTATTCGTTCATTGTCAGCTAAAAATCAGAAGACTAGTTTCACATTTATTCTGTGCTCTACAACAAGCACTTATATTGGGGTCTCTTCTACATCTCCAAAAAACAGGACTCTCGCCTCGTTTTCAAAGACATTTTATCATTTAAGGCATGCACAAAAGTGCTGTAAAGTACATTTTTGTGCATGTCCTTAAAAGATGCACCCCCCAGAAAAGAGACCTTGCAAAGTACAGAGTGACTCCATCTGCATTATTATAGTGACTGGTTCCTGGGGGGGTTGTCTAAATCATTTTTTTTTTTTTTTTTTGTAATTTAAACATTACTAAAAGGAAAATGGGCCTATGCAACATTTTGGACACCCTGAATGGTTAGTACCTAGAAGTACCCCCTTTAGAAAGTATCACAGCTTGTAATCGCTTTTTGTAGCCGGCCAAGAGCCTTTCAACTCTTGTTTGAGGGATTTTCATCCATTCTTTCTTGGAAAATTCTTCCAGTTCTGTGCGATTCCTGGCTCGTCTTGCATACACTGCTATTTTGATATCTAGTCACAGATTTTCAATGATATTCAGATCAGGGGATTGTAGGATTAGACATTATAAAACCTTCAACTTATGCCTCTTGACGTAGTCGATTGTGGATTAGACATGTGTTTTAGGATGATCATTATCCATTTGTAGACACCATCCTAGTTTCAACTTCAGCTTTTTTTTTTTTTTTTTTTTTTCTTTTTTTTACAGATGGTGTTATGTTTGCGTCAAGAATTTGTTGAAATGTAATTGAATCCATTTTTCCCTTTACCCATGAAATATTCCCTGTGCCATTACCTGCAACACAACCCCAAAGCATGATTGATCCCACCCATGCTTAATGGTTGGCGAGATGTTCTTTTACTGAAGTTTTGTGCCATTTTTCTTCACACATACCTTTGATCATTGTTGCCAAATAATTCATTGGGCCACAGAACTTGCACAAAGAATTGACATGCTGCGGTTTTGAAGCCGCAGCAAATCCGCGCGGAAAAAAATGATAATATATATATTTTTTTGGGCTTAAACTACAAAGGAAATGTGTCATCTTTAACTTTAGGCTTTTAGAGATCATATTATCTTTAAATTGCTTAACCATTCACAATAACAGTAATTTTGGCCAGTGGGACCCAAACTTTTACATGCCACTTTGTCATGACAAAAAGTGTCATCACGATCACTGGTATGTGTAAAAGCGCTGCAGAGTTATTAGCACATAATGTGGCACAGGACAGATTGGTAAAGTTTGGCCTGGTCAGGAAAGGGTAATGTTGTTTATACACCTTGATAGCAGGGGCTGTTGGTGGCCATCGATTGACTCGACACCTGCCTCACCTAGTTATTTAATGAATGTGAAAGAATCTGTGTCAGTAGGCGCCCTCATTTAATTCCTAATTTAGGGCCACAGCTTTGTACATACTTTATTGTATTGTGACCTACATGTCTTCATTCCACATAGCAGAAGTGTTTTATGATGAGTCTTCAGTGTTCAGAGATGGTCCTGTCACTTGTATGTGTTGCTGTACTATGATCATTTGCTGTTGCGTTGTCTTATGTCATTTTTCTATTCATTATTTCTACTTGCTTTTTCGTATCTTGCTGCACTGCATACATTCACATCAACCACTGCGACTCTCAGTGCCATTTTCTGTCTGACACACACAGCTGTTTCATAGGAAGCCATCTACCTGCCGGTATGTGTTTGGCCTGAAGGAGGAAGCCCACAAAGACATACACACAGTTCTGCTATTTGTAGACTTGGTGTGACATTTTAAGTAAAGTATCCTCAAGTGTTTATGAACCTCCTGGGGACTTTTCTGTATCAGTGTGGCTTTATTTGCTGAGAAACTTTTTCTCTATCACATGTTTTTTGTCATTTGGTTAGCGTCTGTGGTTTTCCTGTTTCCATATACAGTATGTAAGGTTGTTGGTTATACACTTGCCTGTGTGGTGTGTAAATATGACTATATATTTATATATAATATATATACAAATATCAAAGAAATAGCACACCATAGTTGTAGTGCAAAAAAAAATATATATTTTAATGGCCTATTTGTGCACAATTTTTCAGCTTTGTGTGAGCCTTTTTCAAGCTTTATTTATATATATATATATATATATATATATATATATATATATATATATATATATATATATATATTATATTGTACAGTGGCTTGTGAATGTATTCACCCCCCCTCGGCATTTTTTTGTTTTGCCACCCCACAACCTGGAATTTCATCTTTTTTTTTTTTTTTTTTTTTTTGATGGTTTGCATCAGTTTATGTAAAGGACTGTCAACATTTGGTTTTCTTTTTATTCTGAAGCAAGCAGCAAAATAACTGAAAACTTCAGTATGCATCACTATTCATCCCCCTAAAGTCAGCACTTTGTAAAGCCTCTGTTTGTGGCAATTACAGCTACAAGTTGCTTTGGAGAAGTCTCTGTGAGCTTTCCCATCTTGTCATTGGGATTTTTGCCCATTCCTCAAGGCAGATCTGTCCCAGCTCTTTCCGGTTAGATGGCTTTCTCTGGTGAACAGCAATCTTCAAGTCTGACCACAGATTCTCCATTGGATTAAGGTCTGGGCTTTGACTAGGCCACTCCAAAACATTTACACGTTACCCCTTAAATCACTCAGGTGTTTCTTTAGCAGGTTGCTTTGGGTCACTGTCTTGTTAGAAGTTAAACTTCCATCCTAGTCTCAAATCACTGGCAGACTGAAAGAGGTTTTGCTCAAGAATATCCCTGTATTTGAGCTGTGTTGGTTTGGTGCCTGATATAGCGTTTACCTTCGAGGCCAAAAGGTCCAATTTTGATCTCATCTGACCACAGCACCATTTCCCATACATTTGGGGAGTCTCTCACATTCTGGCCACTCTTCCATAAAGGTCACCTCTTTGGAGTATATGGCTTATTGTGGTCGTATGGGCAGATACCCAGTCTCGGCTTAGGAACTCTGCAGCTCCTTCAGAGTTATCTTTAGTCTCTGTGCTGCCTCTCAGATTAATGCCCGCCTTGCCCAGGCTCAGAGTTTTGGTGGGCTGCTCTCTCTTAGCAGGTTTGTTGTGGTGCCATGTTCTTTCCATTTGATGACAATGTATTTGATGGTGCATCAGGGATTATCAGAGATTATGGTGTTTTTTTACAACTTTATCCCTGACTTGCTTGGAGATCTCCTTGGGCTTCTTGTTGTTGTTTGGATAGTGGTGCCTCTTGCTTAACCCTTTAGTGACCGAGCCAATTTTGAGTATAATGAGCAAGCCAAATTTTACAATTCTGACAAGTTTCACTTTATGTGGTAATAACTCTGGAACGCTTCAATGTATCCCACTGATTCTGAGAATGTTTTTTGGGACATATTGTACTTCATGACAGTGGTAACATTTCTTCGATATGATTTGTGTTTATGCATTAAAAAATGGAAATTTGGGAAAAATGTTGAAAATTTTGCAATTTTTAAACTTTTAGTCTTTGTGTCCTTTAATCACAGAGTTATGTCTCACAAAATAGTTAAATATGGATGTTTCAGAGCGCTTCCTTCAGAGGATCCTTAACCCAGTTTGCAGTGAGAGGGTTATACAGCCAAAGAACCTAGTATCTCTGATGTTGACTCAGATGATATTTTATTGGCTATGTATAGCAAATACAAATTGGATGTGGTTCCTCAGTTAGTATAACCACACCCATTAGCAATGAAAATGGGGTATAAATAGCTTACAAACTCAATTTATTATACACCTGATGAAGGCCTAAATGGCCAAAATGCGTATTCTTTTTAATAAGTTTTTGTCTTTTATAAAATGTTGTATTTGCTATACATAGCCAATAAAATATCATCTGATTCAACATCAGATATACTTGGTTCTTTGGCTATATAACCCTCTCATTTGAAAATTGGGTTAAGGATTCTCTGAAGAAAGCCCCCTGAAACTTCCTTATTCACAATATCCACGTGGAGGGAATTTTTTTCTGGGAGAGGAAAATCATCTCCATGTTATTACAGACGGGCAGCATACCAGTGGAAGGATCAGCCTTGTTTGCAAACATTTCTCAGTGTTGTGCCTCCTTGCACAACCACACCAGGTGAGCAAGATTTAATTTGCACTTATCTCACCAAGTAAGCTTCACTCATCTACTGCGCTTAGATAGCGCTCTCCCTCTATTTCCCCTCATTTTCGCTTTCCCCTCATTTTCGCTTTCCCCTCATTTTCGCTTTCCCCTCATTTTCGCTTTCCCCTCATTTTCGCTTTCCCCTCATTTTCGCTTTCCCCTCATTTTCGCTTTCCCCTCATTTTCGCTTTCCCCTCATTTTCGCTTTCCCCTCATTTTCGCTTTCCCCTCATTTTCGCTTTCCCCTCATTTTCGCTTTCCCCTCATTTTCGCTTTCCCCTCATCCGCGCTTTCCCCTTATCCGCGCTTTCCCCTTATCCGCTCTTTCCCAGGAGCTAATTCACAAAATAGTTAATAAGTAACATTTCCCACATGTCTACTTTACATCAGCACAATTTTGTAAACATAATTTTTTTTTGTTAGGAAGTTAGAAGGCTTGAAAGTTGACCAACAAAATTTACAAAACCATTATTTTTAGGGATCACATCACATTTGAAGTGACTTTGAGGGGTCTATATTACAGAAAATGCCCCAAAGTGACACCATTCTAAAAACTCCTGAGTTTTCTCCTGCAATTTCTCCTGAGTACGCCAGTACCCCATTTGTGGGGGGGAATCTACTGTTTGGGCGCACGGCAGGGCTTGGAAGGGAAGGAGGCACCGTTTGACTTTTTGAGCACAAAATTGGCTGTATTCGATAGCAGATGCCATGGTGCGTTTGGAGAGCCCCTGATGTACCTATACTCTGGAAACCCCCCTCACAAGTGACCCCCCCCTCACATGTGACCCCATTTTGGAAACCACACCCCTCAAGGATTTTATCCAGGGGTATAGTGAGCATTTTGAACCCACAGGTATGATACAGAATTTGATAACATTAGGTCATAATATTGAATATGTTTTCATTAGTGTTGAGCTCATGTGCTTGCTACTCCAGTTTGCATCGGGTGCTCGGGTATGCACCAAATATCGCTGGTGCTCAGGTTCCAGCACCACATGTATTGCGGCTGTTAGACACCCAGAAAAAAAAACATGCAGGGCTCTGCGATACTCCATGCATACCCAGGCACCCGGTGCAAACTCGAGTAGCGAGCACTTGCGCTCAACACTAACCGTCATATCGTTGTCATTTTATTTATTTATTTTTTATTTTTTTTTAACCTTTGAAAAAAAAATCAATTTTAACCCTAACATATCCCTAACCCTAATCCTAACTGAAAAGAAATGAAAAAAGTTTCATTTTTTCTATTTTATAATTTTTATCTAATGTCAAGATTTGATTTACAATTTTTTTTTATTTTTTATTTTGATCACTGTGATCGGGTCTATTACAGTGATCAAAAGGAACCAATAGTAAAATTACTGTGCCTGCCATTTTTTTCCCCAGGAAGATGACGCGGATGCCCGGGGTCAGAGAAGGAAGGCATGGCGGAGGTATCAGATTAGAGGAGAGAGAAATTACCTTTAAATCAGACTTTTTTTTTTGTGATCGCTGTTATAGGGACAATCATGTGATAGGGAACAATAAAAACTGGCCCTGATCATGTTCTCCAGAGTATTGGTTACGCCCGGTAGCTTAGACCCCGGAGATTTTCTGATGCTGGGGGGAGCTACACCCTTATTTCTCAGCGCCGTGAAAAAAAACAAACTATGGAATAAGTTCCCTTGACTAAGGAATAAGCATTCTTCACTGCTGCCTGTCATTAAGGCATTAATGGTGTTGCAGCCTCTGTGGCCTTTCAGAATAGGTGTGTACATACTGACAGACATGTGACACTTAGATGGCACACAGCTGGGCTATCTTCACTAAGCATGTGACTTATGACTAAACATGTGACTTATGAAGGGAATTGATTGCACCCGAAATTTTTAGGGGCTTCATAACAAAAGGGGTGAATACATATGCACATGTCAAATTTTAGTTCCTTGATCCCATAAATTTAATTTAAGCCTTTACTTTTTTTTTTACTTCACTTCACCAATTTAGACTTTATAGCGGTGATGCATTACTTCAATGCTCTTACTGAGGGAAGGAGATTGTTGGCTAAAATCTTGAGATACTTGACCCCATCCATCTTCCCTTCAGTACGGTTCAGTCTTCTGTCCCCTTTGCAGAAAAGCACCCCCAAAAGTATGTTTCCCTACTATGCTTCACGGTTGGGATGGTGTTCTTGAGAGTATACTCTGCCTTCTTCCTCCAAACACGATGAGTGGAGTTGATACTTAAAAGTTCTATTTTGGTCTCATCTGACCAACATGACCTTCTCCCATACCTCCTCTGGATCATCAAGATGGTGATTGGTGAACTTTAAACGGGCCTGGACATGAGCGTGTGTGAGCAGGGGGGACCTTACGTGCCCTGCAGGATTTTAATCCATGACAACATAGTGTGCTACTAACAGTAATGTTTGAGACTGTGTTCCCAGCTCTCTTCAGGTCATTGACCAGGTCCTCCCGTGTAATTGTAGGCTGACTCTTGGCCTTTCTCAGAATCATCTTTACCCTAGGAGGTGAGATCTTGCATGCAGCCCCAGACCAAGGAAGATTGATAGTCATCTTGTGTTTCTTTCATTTTCTAATAATTGTGCCAACATGGGACAAGGCTTACAAATTATGTTGGTTGCTTGTGATCTATGGGTCTATTTCAGGGAAGGGCTTGCATATTTTAGTAAGACAATACTAAGCCACATAATGCATCCATCACAACAGCATGGCTCCACAGAAGAAGAGTTAGGGTGAGGAACTGTCTACCTGCAGTCAAGACATTTCTCCAATAGAAAACACTTGGTCCATTTTGAAGTGAAAAAACTTGCAAAAAAAGACTCCTAAGGCTGGTTTCACATTTGCGTTTTTTAGCGCTGGAAAAAAACGCTAACCTGCGCATGCGTTTTTTCCCCTATATTTAACATGGGTGCGCATACCTGCGCGCTGCCATGCGCATGTATGCGATTTTCATGCGCTGCGTTTTTTTGGGGTATGCGTTGGTATTTTCCAGACGCAGCATGTTGCATTTTTTGGCCCTGCAAAAAAGCGCATGCGCACATATGCGCACGTTTTGCGCTAAAAATGGCCATTATAGCCTATGGGTGCGCATATGTGCGCATTGGCATGCTTATGTATGCGTTTTTTTGCACAAGCGTTTTTTTTTTTTAACCATGGAATTTAGGGGTTTGGGTTAGAGTTAGGGTTAGTTAAAGGGGTTTAGGGTTAGGGTCAGGGTCAGGGTTAGGGTTGGGGTTAGGGTCAGGGTTAGGGTTAAGTATGGTTTGGTTAAGGGTTAGGGTCAGGGTTAGGGTCAGGGTTAGGGTTAAGTATGGTTTGGTTAAGGGTTAGGGTCAGGGTTAGGGTTAGGGTCAGGGTTATGGTTAAGTATGGTTTGGTTAAGGGTTAGGGTCAGGGTTAGGGTTAGGGTCAGGGTTAGGGTTAGGGTCAGGGTTAGGGTCAGGGTTAGGGTTAGTTAGGGTTTAGGGTTTGGGTTAGGGTTAAGTATGGTTTGGTTAAGGGTTAGGGTCAGGGTTAGGGTTAGTTAGGGTTAGGGTTAGTTAGGGTTAGGGTCAGGGTTAGGGTTAGTAAAGTCTTGGTTTGGGTTAGTGTGAGGGGCCACCTAATGTTGGAAAAAAACGCAAACGCGGTAAAAACGCACTAAAAACGCTTACAAACGCATAAAAACGCTGCGTTTTTTTCATGCATGCTCATAAAAATGCTTGAAAAAAACGCAGCAGTTGTATGCTTTTGTATGCGTTTTTTTAATGCGTTTTTTTGCGGGAAAAACGCGCTGCAAAAAAAAGCAAGTGTGAAACTAGCCTAAACCAGACAAGAATGGGACAACACTCCTCTCCCAGAATGCCACAAATTGGTCTCCTCACTTCCGAGACCTTTACAGACTGTTGTAAAAGAATAGTGGATTCTACACAATGGTAGACATGGAGCTGACCCAGCTTGAGTTGTGTTGTTGCCAACAGTTTCTAATTGAATTAATTTTTTCAATTGAAATGTAAAAATGTGCAACGTTTAGCTTCTGATCTGGGTTCTAGGCTCTGCTGTGAGTAAAGTATGACTGTAAGGTTTCTGTAACCACGGTCTTCACGTCACTGAATACAGATTTTACCTGTGAATTGAGCATTTTCTGAATGATCAGTCCTGGAGGAGTTGCTTATTTTCGTGTATACTATTGATTTATGGAATAAAAATTAAAACAACAGTTACTGGTAACGTAAAGGGCAGAGTTCTCCGTTTATATATTTACATTCTTGTGACTGGTCGTCTTTCAATGTATTTTGACCGTGCACACTTTTTACACCTTTTTGTTTAAATGAAAGGTGATTGATTGACATTGTTCATTGATTCCAGGTGAACATGGTGATGGATTTGGATGGTAGTGACTTGGTGGCAGAGAAAGCAGATAGGAGAGAATTTGTGGGCCTGCTGAAGAAGATGTTGATGATCGATGCTGATTTGAGGATCAGTCCGGCTGACACCCTAAGCCACTCCTTTGTTACCATGAAGCACCTCCTCGATTTTCCCCACAGCAATCAGTAAGTCACAATTCGGCACATCTGGCAGAACACTGTTAGATTTCTGAGCAGCATTGTAAATCCCGGGCCGGTATTGTCCTTTTTGGCTCACACACAGGGTACCCTTTACTGCCACAGAAGACTGTAACGCAGCACAACTGTGCACAGCACGCGGTGTATAATGGTAATGGGATTTCTCTGTAGATGTCTAATCTTCACTTTTATAGAAGTAGAATGGCCCTTCACAGCCTTTATGCACAATGGGGATTTGTCCTGTTTTTGTTCAGAGTGTGCCAAAGACTTAAAGGGCGATGGGGTCAGGGGTTTAGGCATTCGTCCTCATGTTTGGTCGGGACCACGAGCCTGATTTATTGTGTCTTGTCTCCTGTTAGCTTTATACTTCAGAGTGTTCATTACCATAGATGAATGGAGTCTCTTTCCTAATGAATTTCTGTATTTTTACTTTGTTACAATAGCCTTTAGATGAGTGCATATTTACTTTGGGTTTTAGACTTTGATTGTATCAGAATTAGAAACAAACATTTCTGAAAAGCATTTTTGGGGGTTTGCTCAACCTGATATGGCTTCAGTTTATAGTGCAGCCATGACCTCGGTGATGGACCTCCGTAATGTTAATGGGTCAGTCACATCACTGACACTATAAAAATCCCTGTTCCTTCTGTCAAATCTACCAGTATGGCTCTGTTCACATGAGTTTTGTGGTTTCTGTTTTTTACAGAAGCTATATATGGCAATGCCAGAACCGTGGCATGCACCAGTGGTGACTATATGACCCCACTAAATTATAACGGGGTCCTTTATTTTTTCACCAAGGTGTTTGTCATTTGAATGGGAGAAATCGAGCTGCATACACTACTGTTCTTCATGTCAGTGACAGAATCCACAACTAGGACTGGAAGTGGAGCCAAGCCAATAAGAACAGTCTAAAAGGCCCCGTCTCACTAAGCGATCTCGGTAGCGAGATCGCTGCTGAGTCACAACTTTTGTGACATAACAGCGATCTCACCAGCGAGATCGCTGTGTGTGACAGCGATCAGCGAGCGGCCCCCCTGCCGGTATCGCTGATCGCTGCAAGAAATCTCTGGACATTTCTTTTGTCGCTGGTCTCCCGCTGGCCAGCACGCATCGCTGTGTGTGACCGGCGGGAGACCAGCGATCAGGTGTAAAAAATAATAAAAAAAATAAAAAATATAGTTATTCTCACCTTCCGACGTCCCGTTCAGCCATCCTGCCTCTCTCCACGCTCCGGTCCCAGTGATCCTTTGCACGAATGACCGCGAGATGTCACGGTCTCGCGGGATAACAAAGTCTCACGGTCATTCGTGCAAAGGATCACTGGGACCGGAGCGTGGAGAGAGGCGGGATGGCTGCGAGGGACGTCAGAAGGTGAGAATAACTATATTTTTTATTTTGATTCTATTTTTTACAGCGATAGCCAGCGATGCCAGGCGCTCGGCATCGCTATGCTGATCGCTGGTGAAGCTGTCTGTGTGACAGCCCGCCAGCGATCACATAGCGACTTACCAGCGATCCTGACACCTTGATATCGGTGTCGGGATCGCTGGTAAGTCGCTTAGTGTGACGGGGCCTTAAGCTTTATAGAAACCAAGACTGGCGCTACTAACACTAGCCTGGAACGTCATGTCATGCATGGTGTAGACGTATGACACATCATCACAGAAAGAGTGTGTATGAGAGTCGCAGTTAGGCTAGAAACTCAGGCATTTCTTCCTTTGCCATGTCCCACCTCCTTTCCTCGGCACAGGCCTCATCCCCTATGCCATGTGGTCCCAGCCAGTATTTCCATGAGATGCCATTTGCAGCATGTACCCTGACAGGACATGGACAGTGTGACTGCAATGAAATATTCACCAAGCTGTTGGCGCACAGTCTCATTCTTAAATAGGTCAAAGCTGCCGTATAGATTAAAACGACGAGACATATGGGAGCCTTGCGATTTATACTATTGAGCACAAACCATGTGCCTGCTACCGAAGTCAGAGCGGTGAACTCCACACATCCTGGTTACTCGTAAGGTTGTCCAAGGGTATAAAGAGCCAAATGTCACATGGTGGCATCCAAAATACTGCCCAGGTTCAGTGCAAGGGAGGAAGCGTCTCTCCGTAGTTCCTGGTTAGTTGGTGACAAGGAGATTGTAAAGGGAAGCAGTGACTAGATTCATGCTGCCCGAACCAGGGGTGTCATGTATTAGAGGCTTTCTGTGCGATTGCAGCCGGTATGCTTTACTATGAAATTCTGTGGCAATTCATAGAAAACCTAGCTTAAAAAGCCAATTGGTGCTTATAGTGAGAGACCTGACGAGTCCGACATGGTCTGTGGCCGGCTTCTTCCTGTACTGCTGGAAGGGATTGACAGGTCTTTCCATATGTGCCTATGTGGGAGAGCCTAATCAGTCCCCCATAGCGGAGTGCGGCGGGGCTGTGCCAAGCTGGTCGTGGAATCCTGGCTGCAATCACGAGTAAGCCCTCTGATCCATCCAGCCCCCGGTCCGGCAGCATTATCCTAGTGACAGGTTCGCTTTAATGCCCTATGCAAAAAAAAAAAGGAAACAAAGCCTGACACTGGGCTCAGCATTGGCTCTTTCCAGACTGTGTGCGAGCCTGTTTGGTGGTCTTCACAATGCTGTGGTGAATGCATGAGGAGTCCAGCTTTACTGTCCACAATAAAGCCATAGTCGGCATTGTACTGGGCATGATGGCTAGGTCAGATATGAGCAGTGACTGGTGGCCAGTGGGACACTGAATGGAAACAAATGACGGCTTTTGGGTTATATCCATGTCAGTGTTTTGAAATCATGTTTACTATGAAGCCCAAATGAAACTTGTTTTTCTTTTTCAGTGTAAAATCGTGTTTCCATATCATCGACGTTTGCAAGTCTCGTCCCAACCTCTGTGACGCAGCTAACCGCAATAAGACATCAGTCATGAGACCGATCGCCCCTGCCAACGCCACCAACCTTCCCGCTGGGTTTACCAAAATTGGCAATGTCAGAAGTCAGGTGTGTGCTAAATTCCTGAGGATTCTGTAGTCGGTTGTACATTGTATTGGGTGTATTCTATGAGACAATCGTCATGTTCAGTGACATTCAACAGTTTGGGAGTATCCAGAGTATATGAAGAGGCACATGAGCGATGTCCGTCTCAGCCGGTGCCTACTGATAGGCTTCCTAGAACTTGTAAAATGAAGCCATACTGCTTGTCCTTGTTGGGCTGCAGACCGAATGCCTTGTAAACAGCTGGGTTTTTCTTAATAATTACTTTGTGGAATGGGAGTAGTGTGCCATCTAGTGGCTGAATAGAACTTTGCATGATTAAGGGTGTCAATCTCATAAGTTCAAATGGTCCATAAGGGTATGGGGAGCTGACAAGAAGCCGATCCAAACAACATAAAAATATTTTTTTTATTAGTATAACCAAATCTAAAATATCTTTTTTTTTTTAAAAAATACATAAAACAGGCAGGGCAAGAAAAGCCTCCAATAGAGGGGAGGCACCACCAATGATTGCCAGAAGAGGTTAGTACGAATGGGGGTAGGTAAGGGAGAAGGTGGGTCATTGGTTTTATGCAATTTAAAAAGCCAGAGAGGAAAAAAATTGAAAAAGGAATGCTAGTGTTTACAGTGGATGGAACTCCTGAGTAGGATGGTCCTGATTAATAATCTAGACCCATTCAGTCCTGACATAAGTGTGTACCAAAGGACATATCACATAGACCAATTCCCTGCTAAAACTCTGGCTAGATAAACCCCTCAACACGACTCAAATCCGTACTGGACAAATGTCCTTATTTTACCAACCCTGGGAAGGTGGTAAGGCGGGGGCTACGTCCCGCGGAGGGCTGCGTCCCGCTCACACCCAACAGGTTCCATTTCACTGATGGCTTCTTCCGGGGGCGAGCGTCCGCTTAGAATTGTGTTTCAGCCCACATCTGGTGATCATTATCACCTGTTTCCTAGAGCTGGTTATTCCTGCACTTGACTATAATCCTACAGAATCCCTGACATAGTGCAAGGCTACCTAGAAGAATTGATGCTATTTTGAAGGTAGTGTCATCACACCAATTCTTTGATTTAGTTTATTTTTCTCCTTTGTTCATTCATTTTCTATTCTGCGGACATCCGCCAATATGGCACAGCTTACGCTGAGCAGTAGGAGAAGATACTGAACCACGACTGTCACTCGGAGGAGTGCCGCCCCTACCATCAACAAGGCAGGGGCAAGCTGGAGAGCGGAGTGCTGCTCCAGACATGTTCACAATAACCCAGGTCTTCAGCATTCTCTCTGCAGAATAGTCTTAAAACATGATTTTTTATTTTTATTTTGCTTTTCATAAACAGCCAATCACATTGGGCCCATGCTGGTCCACACCCCAATGTGCATTGTACCTCTCCAGCTAAGCACTTTTATTACTGGACACTCCAGGTCTGTGGGTGCCACATATCATCTGTCAGTTCTGGTTTCCAGTAGGGTCCTGAATAGTAACCATCACCCCCCATGCCATAGAATGTATATGGAAATCGATTGCCTTAATTAGAAATACCCTTAAAGGGGTTGTGCAGCACCTCTCTCTTTTACACGGTCTGATATCAAACACATCTAATGCCTGAAGAGATGGCGCTGCGCTTTGGGTGAGATCGTTACTGAGGCCACCCTCCAGTGCCTGGGAGGTCTCGGGCATGTATCCTTTTCTGTATCTTCTGGTTTCTTGGACAGTACTGCCAATGTCGGGTCATGTGAAGGAGTGCGGCATCGCACCACCACTGTGAGGGCCTGGACCGGTCTCTATACCAGCGATCATGTGTTTGCTGCAGACTTTCTAATGTGCTGATACTTTATTGAATAAATTGCAATGTATTGTTTCAGGCGTTACCAACTTCGGGGCATTCAGTCATTCACCCCGGGATCCCAGTGCAGGCAGGAACTGCTCCGTTCGGCTGCAATGAATCTTTTCAGCAGACACTGATCCTTTGCCCGCCAACTCTCCAAGGTGTGTTGTTAGCCATTATCAGACTGCAGTGCTGAAGAGGCTTGTGTCTCTTGCATGTAGAGGACTGATTTGGTTTTATTCTCTCATTTTCCTAAACCTGACTTATTGCTTTAACTGACTAATAATTTGATAATTGAATAAGGCTCCTTGTTCTTGCAGGAATCCCACCAAATCATGGCAAGCCCACAAGTTATTCTGTGAGAGTAGATAATGCTTTACCCTTAGTAACACAGGCTCCGGCCCTTCAGCCTTTACAGATACGACCAGGTGTCCTTTCCCAGGTGAGCTTTTCTTCTAGAAAGCTTTATAAATGAGTGATTATGGTTTTCATGCTATTTTTTTTTTTTTTTTTTTAATGTAATTAAAATCTTTCCATGTTACAATTTCAGCACACTTGGTCAAATGGAACACAACCAATATTGGTTCCTGCCTGGCAACAGGTGACAACTGTGGCGCCAACTACAACAACACTTGCCTCCGATACCATGGCTGGACCACAGAGATTGGGGGACTGGGGGTAAGTTCCAGTATGTACAAACCTCCCATACTGGATCAGTCAGATTGGCTGGATTAGCAGTATGCAGTTGGTATTGGAGACCATCTAATCATCTGCAACTTCTGTCTTCCAGCACTCCTCTCTTGCTGCTGTATTGACATCTCGCTCATAGCGTAATGTCGGACACTGCTGGCTAAACTGCCGTTCACTATTGGAGACTGACTGCACATTAGGGCACTACCTTCCTCAGGAGCAAGCACACTCCTGAGGTGCCAGCCCCTCTGCAAACAGCAGCAATAACCCGGTTACATAGGCACAGAGTTATGGGTGTTGCACTAGCCTGGGAAAAGTTAAGGGTTCAGAGCAGACAAGACTTGCCAAATGAAGCAATAAGTAAAAAGAACTGAACTTTATTTACTCATTAAATCACTTTCTTTTTGCCGAAATTCAAATGGCGAACTCTAAAATGTAAAATAAATTATCATATTTAGCACCACCTCTGAAAAAGCCAGCCACTATAAGGCTATGTGCCCACGTTAGCGTTTTTAAACACTCAGAAAACCGGACTTCTTCCCAGAAACCGCGCGTTTTATTTCCGCGCGGTTTCTGGGAACATTGGAAATGGCTAAAAATGCGGACCTATGCTGAAAATAATGAGCATGGTGCGTTTTTAGCCGCTAAGCGTTTTCTGAGCGGAAAAAAAAACGCATGCATTGGCACAAAAAGCCAAAAATGCATTAAATCTTTTACGCGTTTCTGAAGCGTCTGATCCGGCACAAACGCTTACAAAAACGAAAAGTGGGCACACAGCCTAAAACTGACAGCCAAAAAGTAAAAAAAAAGTTACAGCTCTCAGAATATGGTAGCTTTTATTGATATATTATTTTATTCATTGTTCTTTTTATTTTGGGGGGGAGGGGGGTGATGCGTTGTTTTTTTTAATACATACAGCTTTGGCAAAAATAGAGAACACTGCACAGTTTTATTAAAACCAGCTTCTCTACATGTCTGACAGCCATGCCATTCCAGTGTCAGCTGAATTCCAACCAGAGGACACCTCATTCTACTTAATGAGCTTCTGATTAGGTGATCACCTGAACCAAATCTTATTTAACGAAGGAAAGTATAAAAAACCCTGCTGTGCTATTCACAATCCTCTTGCAATAGGAAAAGCTGGATGGCAAAACAAGTGCTAGGAATATCCCAAAAGTACTAGGAATGAAAAAATAACTTTTAAACATGGCAAAGGAAAATAAATACAAAATGTAGTGCTTGGAATTTCAGAGACATGTTGTCAATAGTTTATAGAATAAAAGAGCAATTTATACTTTACTCAAAAACATACCTATAAAGAGAAAAATCAGACAAACTGAAAATTTTGCAGTGGTCTCTTAATTTTTGCCAGAGCTGTATGTGTGTATATATTTATCTATCTCTCCATATCCAGTGCAGGAAGAGAAAGATGCAGATCTGTGATCAGCTACATTACAAAGCTGCCTGAAGAGGGACGCAGCCCTGAATCAGTGCTGCAGGCCCTTACCTGATACCTGTCACATCTTCAAAGTGGTCAATTTACAAATGCCCAATTTTATGTTTCTCTTTTTGCCTTTGTGTGTTACAGAAAAGTGATTCAACATGGAAACCATTACAGCTCCATGATTCTGCAGCCTCTCCTTACCAACCAAATGGCACTGTCAGCCCCTCAGCCTATCAGTTTAGGCATTGCACATGTGGTGTGGCCTCAGCCTGCAGCTAATAAAAGGAATAAAATCTGTCAAAACAGGTAGAATCTCCAACCGCTGTAGAAAAGCCTTTATTGCCAGTGATCTATGTGCATTCTAAACACCTGATCTTTTATTGGTTGCTGTGCCTTGGTTTATCTTGTAGGAGTAACACAATACTGGACACCAGTATCCACAGAAAAGCACTTACCTCTCCAAAGATTTCAAATACCATAAAGACCACAGAGTCTCAAAGTTGTGCATTACCCCAGGACAATCAGAAATTGGAGGAGCAGGAGGAAGAATCTTGTAAGGCAACTGAAGAGCCGTCCCCAGATGTGTCAACTCAACAAAGGCAAGAGATTGTCATTGCCGATTCCCCCAGCCCCACCACCAGCGTCATCACAATAAGCAGTGACACGGACGAAGAGGATTCAGCACAGACTCACTCACTGAGAGAGTACGTTTCCACATTGAAATAGGAGACATTGTATTATTATTTTCTTATCAAAGATATCGTTTTGATTGAACTCTGTTTACCTAGATCTGTAATCCCCTTTGTTATAAATACTTTGTTTGATTTATTTAGATGTAAAGGCAGCCTAGACTGTGAGGCCTGTCAGAGTACTCTGAATATTGACCGTGTGTGTTCCTTGAGTAGTCCGGACAGCAGCCTGAGCACCAGCTCCTCAGGGCAGTCCAGCCCCTCTCCCTGTAAGAGACCCAACAGGTAATCTAAGAACTGTAACCAAGGACAAATAAATGCTATACCATATGTAATACTTCTGGTGCAAAAAACGTGAGCAAAGCTCCAGAAACAAGCGACAGAAGGTCCACACTTAATATCATAAAATGTAAATTTATTAGTGTTGATAATTACATATATCAAAAGACAATGGACAGGTAGGGGTACAGGGACAATATAGTGTCATAACCAAAACAAAATGGGCATAGCGGCAAAGGGGGCTGGAACTGGAGAGCCGGTCTGATGTAATAATAATATAATAATATATACACAGATCCACTATGTCCTCAAATAGAGATGTCTTACAAATATAGCACTCACTCCACACAAGTGTGCAAATTAACCATAGGGGGCGCCACAATAATGGTATACAGACCAAATATAATATACCTGAGGACAACTCCCAGCGGCTCCCAGTGTCCAAGCACCCACCCCGACGCGTGTTTCGGAGGGTTAGTCCTTCATCAGGGGGCATAACCAGTGAAAGGAAGATGCCAGTTAAATACCGGAGAAACCGGAAGTGACGCATCCGCGATCACAGCAGCCGCGGTCACGAGCGGCGTCAAGCCACAGGGGAGCACCATGGCAACCACTGAGGCTAGGAGACGCCGAAGGCCGCGCGGGAGCCGGACGCGCATGCGCCACATCAGCGGCGCAGCCACAGGGAATTCAAGAGAAGTGCTGATAATGACACAATGGGAATATAAATCTGTCAATGTGTGGCAATATGACATTACTAGGATTACATGGGGTATACATAGGGGTATACAATGTCCTCAATGAAGGAAAATCAAGAGACCTAGTATCATATAAGCAATAACACCAAGGGTATCACTGCTTCAAATGCATGGAATATATACTCGGAACATAGAAAAAGGTCCCAAAATAACAATATAGCAATGTATGGTATACAACATAAACAAACAATAAATAACTAAATAATAATAATTCATTGGTGATACAATAGATTGCATAACAAATATACCATACAGCAATTAATTAGCATAATGCATATGCCATACTCCAAATGTGGACAAAAAGAGCAAAAGCAATATATCCATGTGATAATTAAAAACAAAGGAGAGGGGGGGGAGAGGGGGAAGGGGGAGGGGAGAACAGACAAAGGAGGGGGGAAAAACAATCAGCATCTCATTCAGGTAGTTGGAATCCACCGGGCAACCGACACAAAGTTGGCGATATCACAGTGTAAGAAACTAAATAAAAAAAAAAAAAAAAGATTAAAAACACAAATAAAAACACACCATTAGTAGTGGAAAATGGCACAAATATGCAGCATGCCAGGCAGTCACAGAAAGGGACTCTCATTCAGCCCATTCGGGTGGACCATATTAAGCCTCCAAATCCAATGTGTCTCCATTTGAGCCAGACGTCTTGAGACTCTACCACCACGTATGCCCACCTCTAATGCATCAATACCCCTGATCGTCAAACCACCTGCATCACAATGATGGTGTAATTTAAAATGGCGGGGTAAGGTCTTAAGAGTAGAAGCGTCCTCATGTCCCGCAGCGGCCTGTATACCTAGTACATGCTCCCTGAGACGGATTTTTAATTGTATGGTGGTCAAACCTACATATATCGGGGAGCATGGACAGGTAGTGAAATAAATCACGTTCTTGGTAGTACAAGTTATAAATTTACGTATATTAAATTCACGTGATCCCGAAGAATCAGTGAATACAGAACTACGTTCAACATTCTCACAGTCCACGCAGTGGCCACAAGGAACGCATCCCCGTCTAGGGATAAGGTGGCTAAAAAAATGAGATGGAGGAGCAGGGGCATAATGGCTATGCACCAATTGATCACGAAGATTCCTAGCTCGACGATAGGTAATAAGTGGTCGATCAGGTAGAATTTTAGATAAAATAGGGTCAGCCATCAAAATCGGCCAAGATCTCGAAAGGACCCTACGTAATCCATCAAATTGACTATGAAAATTAGTTACAAACCTAATGGGCTGTAAAGTAGTATCCTGTTCAGGGTCCCTATATAAAAGTGAGTTCCTAGAATTATATTTAGCCTTATGATAAGCCTTTTTTATTATCCGATGACTATAGCCCCGTTCACACAGACGTTTTTTGAGTTCATGTGACCGCAGCTCAAAATCATCATCTGTTGAACAGATGCGCCTCAAACGAAGAAACTGGCCAGTTGCTACTGCCCGTATCATATGGGCAGGATGTGAAGAATCAGCATGGAGTAACATATATTCGTAGAAGTAGGTTTTCTAAAAATGTCAGTCTGTACACTTCCCGATGAATCTCGTCTTAATTTAACATCCAAAAATTCTATATGATGTGGATCCGATTTAACAGTGAGATGTATATTACGGTCATTGTTATTAAGCATCAAAATAAATTGTGCAAGAGACGCAGGTGTATCCTGCCAGATCAAGAGCACATCATCAATCTAGCGCGTCCACAAAAGGACGCGCTCCATCGACATCTCTCGATCCGACAGGAAGAGGTCCCTCTCCCACAGCCCCAGGAACAGATTCGCATAGGCCGCGCCCATCGCTGTCCCCTGGAGCTGCAGGAAGAATCACCCCTTGAACGTGAAAAAATTATGAGTCAACGTAAATTCCAACAATTAGAGTATGAGAGCCCTCATACCCCTACTGAATTTAGACATTTCCAAAAAATATCTAGTGGCATTCAATCCATCACTATGCCTTATATTTGTATACAGGGACTCTACGTCCGCTGTAACAAACAGAGTCCCTGGATCAAGTGATAAACCATCCATCCTGCGAAGTAACTGGTTAGTATCCTTCAGGTATGAGGGAAGGTCCTCGACCAATGGCTGTAACATTGAATCAATCCAGCGATTCACACATTCCAGATAGTTACCCCCACCGGACACAATGGGGCGGCCAGGAGGATTGTTGGAATTTTTATGAATTTTAGGAAGTAAATAAAATGTTGGTATCATTGGCTCAACAACAATCAGTGCAGATGCCAACTCTTTAGTGATGATATCATTATCCATAGCTCTAGTAATAAGCTCCCTAAGTTGGGTCTCAAAGGCGGACAAGGGGTTCAATGTAAGTTTTTTGTAGCAGATAGTGTTGTTTAACTGCCTATAGACCTCTTTTCATACATTGTCATTGGCCATACTACAATATTTCCCCCCTTGTCCGCCGGTTTGATAACCACATCAGGTAGATGTTGTAGATGTTAAGGCGTTGACGTTCATCACTAGTCAAATTATCATGCACTATATGTTTTTTAAACCGTAACAACTCCTGGGAAACCACCCTAACAAACAGATCAATGTTACTACAAGTTGAAAGTTGGGGAAACTTTCTGGATCATGGCCGAATGGATAAGGGTATCTTACCTCCCTCCACCATATTATGTTCGCAGGATACATCCTCCAGAATCCTTAGAGCTGCTTGCTCCTCATCTGTAGGAAACATTTGGTGAGAGTTGTCATCAAAATAAAAACGCTTAAATAACAATGACCGCGCAAAAAGATGAAGGTCTTTAATCACTGTAAAGGTATCCAGGCCAGCGGCTGGAGAAAAGGAGAGACCTCGTGACAATAAAGACATGTCAGTACCAGATAGTTCATGATTACTTAAATTAATTACCTTGTTATCATTATTAATATCCTCAAAGGAACTTTTGTTATTCTGTTTATACGGATGATATCCATAGTTCCTCTTTTTCTTATTGCCTGCCCTAGTATTCATGGACGACATGGAGGCCTCAGATTGTGTACTCAATGAAGAGACCGAGGTCACTGATGTAGCTCGATGTAATGAATAGGCACCTATTCCCGATCTCTTTCGCCATTGATACACATTTTTAAGATGGAAGTCCTTATTATCTCTACTAATTTTAGAAGATTGTGATTCCTGTATCTTTTTGACAGTCTCATTAAGTATTTTTTCCAGTCGTAATTCAAATTTTTGTAATATATCAGGAGGACAACCAGCCTTTAACTCAGCTTGTGCTGCATCAATTGTTTTATCCAGCTCCCCTATCGATTTAGAATTAAGGCCAATCAATAGTTGCATAAAAATCATTGAACAGATGTTACATGTTTCCTCCCAGTTAGTCCTGAAATCTTCGTCATCAATTGGGAAGGCGGGAATCACACGAATCCTAAGCCCTCTAGGTATAATTTTACGAGTCATATATTTTTCTAAGAAGGCGCGGTTCCACCAAATTTTTGTGCGTTTAGTCAACAAGGCCTGAATGGATTCACACAATGCCTCCCATCTATGACCACCTGGCTGCTGCACACCAGTCCCATCATCCCCAAACACTTGATCAACCTGTCCAAGCCAAGATTTATCCCTGGCTCTGAAATCCATGATGTCAAGAGCGAAACCTGTGCATAACACAGAAAAGACACAAATTAATAGCATGCTAATGACAATTGTCATCCCATCGTACACAGTAATCCAATATATATGGGAAAACACACCTGAAGATGCCAGTTAAATACCGGAGAAACCGGAAGTGGCGGCGCCATCTCTCCAGTATTTAACTGGCATCTTCCTTTCACTGGTTATGCCCCCTGATGAAGGACTAACCCTCCGAAACGCGCGTCGAGGTGGGTGCTTGGACACTGGAAGCCGCTGGGAGTTGTCCTCAGGCATATTATATTTGGTCTGTATACCATTATTGTGGCGCCCCCTATGGTTAATTTGCACACTTGTGTGGAGTGAGTGCTATATTTGTAAGACATCTCTATTTGAGGACATAGTGGATCTGTGTATATATTATTATTACATCAGACCGGCTCTCCAGTTCCAGCCCCCTTTGCTGCTATACCCATTTTGTTTTGGTTATGACACTATATTGTCCCTGCTGGGTGGATTGATTTAAATCACGCCGATTTAAATCATGATTTAAATCACGATTTAAATCAAAAGATTTTTTTCTATTTAAATCGGATCGATTTAAATCATGATTTTAATCATGATTTAAATCACTGATTTAAATCAAAAGGTTTTTTTTTTATATAAATCACGATTAAAATGAGAAGTGAGAGCAGTGTGCATGTGCGCCCATAGTTACACGGACGAAACTAGGGGCAACGATCTAACGCCAGGGTGAGGGGGGGACCCCAAAGTAAGTAAAAATCTTTTTTGTTTTACTATATGGCAATAGGTAGGTGTTTAAAAGCAGCATGTCTTAATTGTATAAACTATTAATAGCCTCCACATTTTGTTCATACTGCCCCTTTAATTCCACACTTCTAGCTTGGTTTCAGTTTTGGTTTAGTTTCTTTTTCCCTGCATTCAGTTGACATGCCCAAACTTGTTGGATAGTCAGCAGTACTTGGCTCAGGCTGTAGTAACATCAGCAGTGCTTGGCTCAGGCTGTAGTAACAATCAAACTTCATAAGTGATCTGTGTGAGCCATGGCAGCAGGTCGTAAGAGAGACCCTATTTGGGTTCATTTTGTTGAGATGCCAGCAGCAGATCTTGGAAAGAAAGGTGCAAGAGCAAAGTGCAAATACTGTCAAAAGGATATCCAAGGACTTGTTTGCCGTTTGAAATCACATTATGAAAACTGCAACCAGAAGGGAAATGAAGATGTTGATAGTGATACAACTAATGTCAATGAACCCCCACAGCTTCTTATGCACCAGGAGCCTAGTACTAGTGGTAAGTCTGGCAATTAATTTACAACCTATTTTTTTAACAGACATTTTACTGGGATGGTTAAAGTCTATGAAAAGAAAAATGATTTAAATCAAAAAAATCTGATTTAAATAAAAAAAAACTGATTTTTTTGATTTTTTAAAAAAAATCAAGATTTTTATCCACCCTGCCCTGTACCCCTACCTGTCCATTGTCTTTTGATATATGTAATTATCAACACTAATAAATTTACATTTTATGATATTAAGTGTGGACCTTCTGTCGCTTGTTTCTGGAGCTTTGCTCACGTCTTTTGTGCCTAAGTATGCGATAGGTCATATTTATCCAGGTGTGTTTTCCCATATATATTGGATTACTGTGTACGATGGGATGACAATTGTCATTATCATGCTATTAATTTAATACTTCTGGTGTGTAGAGTCCGCAGTCAGGCTTTACAGAAAATACTATAGTGCCTTCATAGCAAATTTATAGTTTATAGCATGATCCTGAAGAAGAATGTAGGACTATACACTTTGGTTAAAAGGAAAATGAGCTTTTGAGAGCGCAAGTTTTGCAAGAGCTTTTCCCCGACTGTCCTTTTTTTGCAGAATGGTAAGAGGGACTGTATAACTGCCCCACATACTGTGCAAATGAGGCTATAGATCCGAAGCCTCTGTCACTCCAGCTCTATTCCCAGCCCAGCACCGCTTGTATAATAGCTTCTATGTCTGAAGTCACGCAACATTGAGACTGATTGGTCAGCCTCATTCAGGGGAAGAAGTACACACCCCCAGAGACTCATCTCTGGTAACACCATGTTGAACTTTACATAAATTACAGCTTAAACATTCCAAGCTAATGGAGAGGAAAAATTACAAATATACGAACTCCATTTTACTCAGCTCTGCAGTCATTCTTGCATGATGTGGTCAATTTATCTTACACAAACTATTAAATCATCTTTAAGGGAAGGATATTTATTGATATAGGTTTCCTATTAGCCAAAAAATGCATAAAACTTTGTGCTAACGGTTTTACTAATGGTAGGGATAAAAGATTATGAATGCAGTGTAGGCATGAGGGGAGGCTTTCTTCATGACAGATCCTCTTGTGGATCCGGGTTGTCCCATGACTGTGACTGGTTGCGTTGCTTTTGCAGTATGTCTGATGATGAGCCTGAGAGTGGCTGTGACACTGTAGATGGATCCCCAAGCTCTGATTCCTCTGGCCATGACAGCCCATTTGTGAAGAGCAGCTTTGTAACGGATACCAACCAGAATACAGAAAAGCGGGCATCGGAGAAAACTGAGAATAAACCAGCAGTGTGTACATTAGTGGTTCCACCTATCAGGATTGAAAACCGCAAGTTTAACTCACATCGGGCCACCAACAAAGGTAAGGTTGTCATTGTGATGTCACTTTAATGTAGATCAAAATTAAGTGAATCTGATTAATATTAGGTAGGACTTTATGGGAGCACACGATCCCTCATGTGGGGCTTCCAAACTACACTGTATTAAGAGAAACTCACTCTTACAAGCAATAAAACTGTGTATATACAGTGTGGGAGAAAGCATTTAATTCACTGCCGATTATGCACGTTTTCCCACCGACAAAGAATGGAGAGGTCTGTAATTTTTATCATAGGTACACCTCAACTGTAAGAGACAGAATCTAACAATAAAATCCAGAAAATCACATTTTGTATGATTTTTAAATAATGAAATAGCATTTTTTGCATCAAAAAAGTATTTCCTCACCTACCAACCAGTACGAATTCTGGCTCTCGCAGACATCAGACCTGTTAGTTTTTTTTTTTTTTAAGATGCCTCCTACTCTGCACTCATTACCTGTATAATTGCACCTGTCCACACAATCAAACCCCAACCCAGGTACTGAGTGCAGAGAAGGTTGGTAGGCGATCAAATTCTTATTCCATGCTCTAAAATGCAATTTAATTATTTAAAAATCATACATTGTGATTTTTTGGTGTTTTTTTTTGTGTATCGACGATAAAAATTACACACCTCTCCATGGTTTGTAGGTGGAAACCTGCAAAATCATCAGTGTATCAAATACTTATCTTCCCCACTGTATCTAACGGAAGAAAACGATGTATGATGCGAGACTTATGAAGATATTAATTTTTAACTTTAAAATTAACTTTGTTTGTGAGAAAACCCCTTTATGTAAATGAGGTCTGATGGCACAATTGGGTGGCTGGGGCTTTACTGTGAGAGAAGACTTAGAAGGGGACGCATCGTTACACCAGTAATGCCGCCCCTTCATTCTCAGGACTGGTGGGTGTATCTTCATATGCCTCACATCATACATCATTTTCATTATTTCCTTTGTGTGTAATATTACTTTGGTTGAAGTAACAAATAGAAGTTAAGATTTATTTTCAATATATTTGCATAAACTTAGTCCCATGCCAGTTTCCCAGTTAAAAATGGCAGTAAGTTTAACAAAGTTTGAACTTTGTTCCCAGATGTGGCTTGTCATCCCTTAATAAAAGGTCGTTCAGCCCCTGGGAGAAAAAACCATCCTACAGGCCTTGGGAATCGCCAGCAGAAACTGACCTCAGCATTCCAACAGCAGCCTCTGAGCTTCAGCCAGGTGAGTGTGCCGGGTGGGATGGCGTCACCTTCATGTGTTACTGTCCACTTCATTCCGTGGCACATGCATTCAGTAGATAATCTCATGCACACCTTTGATAACAAATGTACAACTCCTGTCTCTTAGATGCAACATTTTGGAACAGGACATCAAGAATGGAATGGAAACTATAGGCACAGGAGACAGCAGGCATTTATCGCACCTACTGTTGCCAGTCATCCTTTTACCCTTCAGCATGGAAGCCCAAATCACAGTGGGGTGCATGCTCATCTTGGTGGGCAGCCTGCTATCCTGTCATATCCACCCTCTGCGCCCCTGACCACAGCAGCACCGGTGGCCCACCTCCTTGCGTCACCGTGTACCTCAAGACCGATTTTACATCATCCGGCTTACAGTCTCTCTCATCCCAGTGGCATTGTTCATCAGGTCGCAGTGGGCATCAACCCCAGGCTTTTGCCTTCTCCCACCATGCACCAGACTCAATACAAACCGATTTTTCCATCCCACTCGTATATCGCTGCCTCCCCGGCCTACACAGGATTTCCAATGAGCCCAACGAAACTCAACCAGTATCCATACATGTGAGACCTTGAGAAACTGGCAAAGGAAGCGCAAAGATTCAAACACTTGGTTTGAAGCAGGATGAAAGCAAAACAAAAAAAAAAACAACAAAAAAACACATGGCTTTTGATAATAAAAAAAAAACTAAACTAAAATGGCCATGGCACAAGAAAACAAATATTTTTGAATCATGTAGACTTGGGTGCAATTTAAAAAAAAAAAATCTTGAGCTTTAAAAAAATGAAAGAAAAATTCACTTTTAATGTGTTTTGCACATTTGGTATAAATCGTCTCTGGTCCTGTTCTCTTCTATAGTAACTCTTAGACAGGTGACTTATGGGAGCAGAAGTTCACTTTCTCTCCCGCTATTTTTTTATACAATTGCCTTCTAACCAGTGCAAGACACGTCTTTGGGAAGCCATTCAGCGTACAGGTTTAGCGCAACAAATGCACATAATGTCAGTAATGTCAGCAGTACGGTGTACGTCGTGTACGTTGTTTCCGTTCTCGTATGTCTTGGTGTTTGTGTTGGGTCACATGGCTACTGAGTTAATGTTCACACTGCATGTGTCTTTTGCATGGGCAGAAGAAAAAAAGTTGCCTAGACCTTGCTATTCCGTGTTGTCGTCCTAATATTCCGCTGCATCGTAAACTGTTCCCACACATAGTGCCTTAAATATTTGAGGTTGTTAATGTTATTACTTAAGATATCAATGTCAATTTCAGCACTTAATCTTCAACTCTGCTGATATATAAATATCTATTTTTTCGAATAACTTGGGTATTCGCTCAATCTAGGGATTTGTTCATTCGTTTGGTTGTGTGCTTTGATTTTAGGCTTAGAAGTTTTTACTTACCAGCATGGATTTTTTTTTCATTTTAATCCGTGTTGCTGTAGATTTTATTTTTTTTGTGTTCATTTCATTTTTGGTTTCTTTTCAAGATGACCTAGATATTTACTGAGCATAACGTAGCCTGAAGACTTTTTTTTTTTTTCCCCTTTGTTTTTTGACGGGAGGGAAGTATATTTTATTTTTATTTTTTTTTTGTTAGATTTTTTTGCTGGCTGCATGTTGTTCGGTAATCACACAGTTGACGGAAACTGCAATATTGTCTATTAAGTTTTATTGTCACTGCGTTTGTCCAATTGGCTGGATTTTGTAGTAGCTATTAACCAGTGTAGTACGGCATGAGTCACGGTCAGGTTTAGGGGGGAAAATAACATTTTGACCTCTTTCAGGCTCGGCCGAGGCTGCAGCATTTTGCTGGGCAATGTCTTGCAGGCCTCTTCCAGCACTGAAGAGGTTAACGCCATAACACACGGCTGCGTTGGACAAGCCGCACAGTATTCAATATATCGTATCAAGAAATATTTACTATAGTAGTTTGATAAGATGTGAGATTTTTAATTTTTCTTTTGTTTTTTCGCGTGTGCAATTTTTAGCTTTGATTTTTATGCATGTGTCTTATTTTCAAGCCTCATTTACGTTATATTTTATTTTTCTCTTTTTTTTCTTTTTCTCGGAGTGGTGACTGCTTATTTAATACATTCCGTCAGGGACATGAAATTATGTGCATATTTCAATTCTTTTTTTTTTTTTTTTATTTTACCAATTTCCGAATAGTGCATCATGCATATCAAGTTAATTTATCCAGCACCAAAGACTTTGGAAATCATCCATTTCTAAATATGAAATGTTTAAAAAAAAAAAAAAAGGAAAAAATGAAAAAAAAAGATATAGATATATATATATATATATATATATATATATATATATATATATATATATATATATATATATATATATATATATATATAATGGTAGCTACATTTTTTTTGCATAGACCTAAATTATACTGTAGTATAGTGGTGGGCTTTAAGAGAAATGGTATTAAGACTAATGTTTTTAGCTTTGAGCAAGTAATAATTCTCTCATTTATCTTGAATGTATCATAGATAAGCTGCTACATATAACAGACGCCACTTTTGATAGCTGTGAACTTTGGCTTCATATCCCGTTTATACATAGTCGCCTTACTTCTGTTTTTGAGTCTGATTTTCTATGAAAGTGTAGTGGGGTTTTCTGATTTGTTATTATTTTGTATTTCCATTTCCTTTCATGTTTGGCGTGTCTTTGTAACTACTGTATTGTAAATTATGGAATCCTAATTGCCTATGTTATTTTTCGGGTGTGAGTTTATGCATCAGTATTCTATCTCCATAAATTTTAAGCTCATTACTGCATATAAGTGGGGTGTATATTCAATGTAAGTTAATTTTTCTATGTGTTCATATTGCTGTTGTGAACGCTTTGAAAGCAGAAAAGAAATGTATATTTTTCTTTAAATCTGATCTATGTAAAGGTATATAAGCCAGTGACTGGAATAGTGAAATGTTATAGGCTGGAGGTAGTGTGGATGTCACTAGCATTTCTGTTGTGTAACCCATTAACACCACTATATACCGCACTTGCCCGACTGTCCATAAGCTTTCAATGCTCTTGTCCCCAATAACCCTTGCAGGTGTAAGCTTGGGAGGGGATGTACTCGCCTCGTCTGTCACTGGATGGTGTTAACACAAGCAGTGTTTTATTTAATGAATGTTTCAACAAAAATGTGCCTATACCTAAATTTTCTAAAATAGAGAAAGGTTTCATAAAAATACACAGCAGTTTTAATGAAAACTTCTAAAATGTGGTCTGTAGATCCAGTTTTACTTTTCTATATTGGACATGTTTCCCTGCATAGGAAAACTCACTATGTATCATGAGATGTTCTCTCTGTCAGTGATTACACCCCTATCTGAATTATGTCTTTATTTGATTTACAGATATATTAAGCATATGCTTAAAGGGATAGTCTCTATTGATGAGCGAGTGTGCTCGTTACTTGAGATTTTCCGAGCATGCTCGGGTGTCCTCCCAGTATTTTGGCGTGCTCAGAGATTTAGTTTGTGTCAATGCAGCTGTATGATTTGCGGCTGCTAGACAGCCTGAATACATGTGAGGAATGCCTGTTTGTTAGGGAATCCCCACATGTATTCAGGCTGTCTAGCAGCCGCAAATCATGCAGCTGCAGGAACTGAAACATAATCTTCTAGCACGCCCAAAATACTCAGAGGACAGCTGAGCATGCTCGGAAATTTCAAGTAACGAGCATACTCGCTTATCATTAATTGTCTCACCTTAAATATTTGTGACATATCCACTGGTTATTTCATATATGACTGTAGTATGCGGACCCTGTTTTTGAGACCTGACTATCTCCAAGGTCCTTCTTTTTTAGCCTCTGACTGCTATGTCCAGATAGAGAGTGACTGGGAGTAACGGAAATGGCTGATCAGTACTCCCACAAGAATGAATCAAGCGAGTTACGCATGCCTAGAGTTGGTGTGAATCAATGTGCAAGACCTGGTCCATAATCTGTGTCCGCTGATCTTCAGCTCTGCGGAATGCCTCTTACTTGATGGCATCTGCAGCGATTAACCAGCCTGGCATAAAGTAATTATTGTGGGGAGAAACCGCACCAAGCTACTGATCAAAAGAAGAGCTGCAGATGCCGTCAGGTAAAAGGCAGTTCTCATGGCTGCCCATCCAGCGACCCCAGATTGCTGAGTAGACCGATGGGCTGGTTTCACAGCAACGTTTATGGTCACCTCTCTGTTCACTTCCCATCTGGATATTGTGGCTACCTCAGAGGACTTGTAGTGAAAACCCCCCATTTTGGAGATTTAAAGATGTTTGCATGTCCCAAAGGTGAGACCTGCAAATATGTTTAAGATGGTAAAGCCTCTTGTAAAACAATGTCTGGTCGTGGCTCATCCATCTAGTAAATACTTGTACTGTACACTCAGTAACAATGCTAGAGCAACGTTTCGCAGAAGTGTGTGTTGTGCTATTCCTCCACCTAGGACCCCCCACTTTTAGCCAGAACGTAGAGCTGCTTCCGTTCTGACGGACTCTTCCTCGTATTACATTGATGACCATTCATCTCAATGGCCATTATGTAGTTCTGAATTTCTCCTGCAATGGCTGCTGCATGGAAATATCGGCTCACCTGGTAGACTGGGACAGTTGTCCCACAGTTGCATTTGAAAGGAGTTGTCTATGAGAGGCCTTCTGTAAAGTTTTCCTGTCATTGCACAAAGTACAAAAAGTGTAGCACTCTGCACATAGTAGGTAAGGAGCCCCGTAGACCGAACGTTGTTCTGTGAACCTCCAGTGGGCTTCTCATTAGTAACCGTCTGTTTCCACTGTAAATAAAAAGAAATGAAGATGAGGAAAGGCCTCTCATCCTGGCTTCACTCAGACGCCACACCCAATTCATCATTTGGGGGTGGTTTTTTGGGTGGGTACCTTTCGTGACTTTTAAATGCAAAAAGTCACATGTTCCCCTCAGCTTTTGCAAAATTTGCCCTCTCTCGAGAGATATATATATATATACACACACACACACACACACACACACACACACACACACACACACACACACACACACACACACACACACACACACACACACACACACACACACAGATCTGGCATAAATTAAGAGACCATCACATCTAATCCCTGTCATGGGCAGCCCATTCTCCAGGCCTGAACCCCATTGAAAACCTCTGGAATGTAATCAAGAGGATGATGGATAGTCACAAGCCATCAAACAAAGAAGAACTGCTTACATTTTTGCGCCATAAGCAGTGTGAAAGACTGATGGAAAGCATGCCAAGACACATGAAAGCTGGGATTAAAAATCATGGTTATTCCACAAAATATTGATTTCTGAACTCTTCCCGAGTTAAAACATTAGTATTGTTGTTTCTAAATGATTATGAACTTGTTTTCTTTGCATTATTTGATGTCTGAAAGCACTGGGTTTTTTTTTTCCTAATTTTGACCATTTCTCCCTTTCAGAAAAAAAACAAAACAAAATTTATTGCTTGGAAATTCGGAGACATGTTGTCAGAAGTTTGTAGACTAAAAGAACAATTTACATTTTACTCAAAAATATATCTATAAAGAGAAAAATCAGACAAACTGAACATTTGAAAGTGGTCTCTTAATTTTTGCCAGAGCTGTATCTGTATAGATATTTAAATGTGTGTATATAATGTGTGTATGTATATATGTGTGTGTATATGTGTGTATATATATATATATATATATATATATATATATATATATATATATATATATATATATATATACATATACATACACTCACTGGCCACTTTATTAGGTACACCTGTCCAACTGTGTGTTAAGACTTAATTTCTAATCAGCCAATCACATGGCGGCAACTCAGTGCATTTAGGCATGTAGACATGGTCAAGACAATCTCCTGCAGTTCAAACCGAGCATCAGTATGGGGAAGAAAGGTGATTTGAGTGCCTTTGAACGTGGCATGATTGTTGGTGCCAGAAGGGCTGGTCTGAGTATTTCAGAAACTGCTGATCTACTGGGATTTTCACGCACAACCATCTCTAGGGTTTACAGAGAATGGTCCGAAAAAGAAAAAAAATCCAGTGAGCGGCAGTTCTGTGGCCGGAAATGCCTTGTTGATGCCAGAGGTCAGAGGAGAATGGGCATACTGGTTCGAGCTGATAGAAAGGCAACAGTGACTCAAATTGCCACCCGTTACAACCAAGGTAGGCAGAAGAGCATCTCTGAACGCACAGTGCGTCGAACTTTGAGGCAGATGGGCTACAGCAGCAGAAGACCACACTGGGTACCACTCCTCTCAGCTAAGAACAGGAAACTGAGGCTACAATTTGCACAAGCTCATCGAAATTGGACAGTAGAAGATTGGAAAAACGTTGCCTGGTCTGATGAGTCTCGATTTCTGCTGCGACATTCGGATGGTAGGGTCAGAATTTGGCGTAAACAACATGAAAGCATGGATCCATCCAGCCTTGTATCAACGGTTCAGGCTGGTGGTAGTGGTGTCATGGTGTGGGGAATTTTTTCTTGGCACTCTTTGGGCCCCTTGGTACCAATTGAGCATCGTTGCAACGCCACAGCCTACCTGAGTATTGTTGCTGACCATGTCCATCCCTTTATGACCACAATGTACCCAACATCTGATGGCTACTTTCAGCAGGATAATGCGCCATGTCATAAAGCTCGAATCATCTCAGATTGGTTTCTTGAACATGACAATGAGTTCACTGTACTCAAATGGCCTCCTCAGTCACCAGATCTCAATCCAATAGAGCATGTGGTGATGTGGTGGAACGGGAGATTCGCATCAGGGATGTGCAGCCGACAAATCTGCGCCAACTGTGTGATGCCATCATGTCAATATGGTCCAAAATCTCTGAGGAATGCTTCCAGCACCTTGTTGAATCTCTGCCACGAAGAATTGAGGCAGTTCTGAAGGCAAAAGGGGGTCCAACCCGTTACTAGCATGGTGTACCTAATAAAGTGGCCAGTGAGTATATGTGTGTATATATATATATATAAAATCTGTGCCTCTATATATTTCTGTCTCTATCTCCATCTCTATCTCTCTCTCTCCTTATATCACTCTCCATCTCTCTGTCGCTATCTCTCCCATCTCTCTATTTCTCTCTCTCCCCCCTTATATCACTAAGGCTAGTTTCACACTAGCGTTTTGGAGCGCAGCGACGGCCTGCGCACGGCCGCCACTAAGCCCCGCCCCCTGTCGCGCCCTCGCCGGTAGCTCCGCCCACCGGCGCATGACGCTGCATGCGCCCTGCGTCCCCTATCTTTATCACAGGGGGCGCAGCCCGTGCGCAGTATGCGTTTGGCGGCGCATGCGCCTTTTTGACGGTGCGCCGACGCAACCAAACTGCAGCAGGTTGCGTTTGGCGCAGGTCGGCGCACCGTCAAAAGGACGCATGCGCCGCCAAACGCATACTGCGCACGGCCTGCGCCCCCTGTGATAAAGATAGGGGACGCAGGGCGCATGCAGCGTCATGCGCCGGTGGGGCGCGGCAGGGGGCGGGGCTTAGCGGCAGCCGTGCGCAGGCCTTCCCTGTGCTCCAAAACGCTAGTGTGAAACTAGCCTAACTCTCCATCTCGCTATCTCTCCCTGTATTGATATCTCTCCCCATCTCTCTATTTCTCTCTCTCCATCTCTCCCCTTCTCTTTATTTCTCTCTATCTCTCCCTAT
Source organism: Dendrobates tinctorius (assembly GCF_039654945.1). Lineage (NCBI taxonomy): Eukaryota > Metazoa > Chordata > Amphibia > Anura > Dendrobatidae > Dendrobates > Dendrobates tinctorius. The sequence goes on from NW_027361716.1 coordinate 21,070,494, forward strand.
ATTGCTATCTCTTTCCATCTCTCTCTTTCTCCCTATATCTATATCTATTTCCCTATCCATCTCTCTGTCTCTATCTGTCTCTATATCTAATTCAAAAATGATTTTGGGAAAATACTGGAGTACATTGGCAGCAAAACTTTGTGACTTTTTTAAAAGTTGTAATTGATGAGTCAGCCAAAAACAGCTGGAAAGCCCAAACCTTGCCCACAGTGGTGGACTGAAAGAGATAGTGAAACATAAGATTTCTTCAAAAAGCGCAAAAGACAAATAAGGCACAAATGAAACTTGGGTAAAAAAAACAGCCAAAACTAAAGTCACAAAATAATGAAGCGTTCCTACAGTAGTATGTGTGTTGGCTGTGTGGCGTTAGGTGCACTGCAGAGAGGACGTGGCCCTCTTATATCTCCATACTCAACCTGGGGACTGAGCGGAGTACGGAGAGAACATAGAAGCAGAAGGCCTGATTTATTATTGCACTGGCGCCTGTTTTGTTTGTTCATTTTTTGCTGATTTGCACCTTTTTTTTTTTTGTGCACCAATTTCATTTTTCCATTTGCACCTTTTTCTATTTCATGTGTTCGTCTGTGTGTGTATTTTTTTGTTGTTTTTTGTTTTTGCATGGGGTGATATACGGTAGTTTAGAGTTTCAAATGTTTTTGCTTGATTCATCATTTGAGACTTTCCAAAAAGTTTCCAAACTTGTCACAAATGTACCTTAGACCATCCTTGGTGTGACTTTATGTATGCCAGGGTTTTTATTTTTTTTTAAGACTTTTTGAAAAAGATGTGACTTTTTCCTTTTAAAGTTGCAAGAATGGATAAAAACTGGGAAAAAAAGTCCTTTTTGATGTTACACAAAATTTATGAACCACTTCCACCATTTTGATGATTTTGGGGCAAGAACTATCAGCGAATACCACAAGATAAAAAAAAAATTGTCTAAAAATATACTACTGCAAATTATGAATCTGCTTCAAAATCTACAGGGCTGGGGAAAAAGGGATAGGGGCAGCAATTAAGGAGGAGCAATGATGCACGAAGGAGGCAGAATCAGACCCGAAATAACAAAGATCTACAGGGCTGGGTAGAAAGGGATAGGAGAAGCAATTGGGGAGGAGCAATAATGCATGAAGGAGGCAGAATCAGACCCGAAATTACAAATATCTACAGTGCTGGAGAAAAAGGGATAGGGGCAGCAAATAGGGAGGAGCAGAATGCATGAAGGAGGTAGAATCAGACCCGAAATTACAAAGATCTACAGGGCTGGGTAAAAAGGGATAGGAGAAGCAATTAGGGAGGAGCAATAATGCACGAAGGAGGCAGAATCAGGCCCGAAATTACAAATATCTACAGGGCTGGAGAAAAAGGGATAGGGGCAGCAAATAGGGAGGAGCAGAATGCATGAAGGAGGTAGAATCAGACCCGAAATTACAAAAATCTATAGGGTTTGGAGAAAAAGGTATAGGGGCAGCAATTAAGGAGGAGCATAATGCACGTAGGAGGCAGAATCAGACCCGAAATTACAAAAATCTAAACGACAGTGACTGAAGCCACTTATTATATCCAGGAAAAGCGAGGGAAAGTAATTGTTACCCTGTGCTTTATTGCCAAATTATCAAAGCTGGTCCCCACAGCCGTTTTCTCATGTGATCAGCACTCTGACTCGGATGTTCAGGATTTTGGGTCATGGATTACCTACAATAGCTTCTACCAATGTCCGCTATCAGTGTGGGGACCGTCTATTCGCAAGAAGAATTATGGTACATTTCTTAATCCAGTTCCGGGGGAATGGCACAATACACAGGGGGTATTATTGGGGGTAATGAGTATGCTATTTAGACATGTCAGGAGATCAAGCAGATCTGTTTTATGCATTTTTTCTGATTGTCACTAGGTTATAGCTCCCAATGTCTTCTTGGCCTTCTATGTGATTTTATGTAAAAGGCTTCTGAAGTTCCTACTATAAAATGACCGTATGGATACTCTTGTACAACTTTTCATTCTTGGCTATTCTTATATATTGTGGTAAACCCTTTCTAATAAGCAGTAGGATCTGCTATGTATGGCAGGCTTTTTGCACCCTTTGAGATCCGCCGTCATCGCTCGGGGAGCTACTCAGATCTTCTTATTCCTCTAAAATGGCGTCATAAAACACCCATTAAGGTGATTCACTGTTATGGGCAGCAGCTATAGCAGACCCTGATTGTGGGGCCCACCTCTACTACCACCACATGGTGTCTAATGAGCGTTGACGAGTATGGCCATGTCCAGCTAGGAGCTTTACCTCAAGTCAGACAGAAGGAAAGAAAACTTGATAAATGTAGTGCTGGCTACTCAGTGTTCAGGTTGTCATTTGATGCGACATTTGTATTATTCTGTATACCTCTGAAATATTGAGTGGTGATGTGGAGTTTACCATTTTGGGGTATTTACTTGGCACACAAAGGATAGTGAACCCTCGCTGGCCTTCATGGGATGGTAAAATCTATAAGATTGCCTGTTACCAGCAGGTGGATTCGAAGTTTTTCTTCTGACCGTTGACAGCCAAGTCTGGTCACAAGTGTAACTTAAGTTCACAAAGTGTTTCCGAGTACCATAGGTTTTCTGGATGTATCTCTATCTTGTGAAAAGGCTTTGTTATTGGCGTAATAGGTTAGACATGATGGATCTGTGTCTTTAAAAATGTGAGATTATTGTGGGGTCAGTTAGGTGGTCTGATGAGAATGTAGCAGCATCATAAGAATGACTAAACCACACATTCTGAAGCCCCTTTACAGCTTATGGGAACCCGGTATGTTGCCCTGCCTTGTGACTGATGGCCGGCGTCAGGTGTAATTGTGGTCGGTCGGTGCTAATTCTACTTGTGCTGCATTTAGGCCTGTAGGAATGGTCATGGTTGTGCATGTCAGACAAGCTCCCATCTAATACTGTATGTGATAAAGAGGAACAGTCATATAGAGCTAAATTAGAGGGGCACTAAACATAAGGTGTACATACACTGGTGTCAGCCATTTCATGTATGTGTGTGAATATTCATAGCTTTTAGCATTAGCTTTTTATGTTTAGTGTCCCTTTATGACTTTTCTGCCGAGTGCAGGTGTATGGCTCCCCTTGGCAGCGGTATGGCTCCCCCTGGCAGCGGTGTGGCACCCTGGCTGTAGCCCTGTGCTGCAGTGACAAACCTGAATGAGCTGCTGTGCTCCTAGTTATAGAATGAGCTTCTCCCACATTATCGTAACCCATCATAAGTGTATATATGTATGCTGGGTATAACCTGTACAGCTCTGATCGTGTTCTCAGCACTTTACATTTAATGCAAAGCAGTTTCAGCTTCTATTATCATCATTGTCATTAACAAAGCTGAGCCAACAAACAGCACTTCATCATGGCAGCGTCCTCTTTGCCCATCCTGTAGGTCTGGAGAGATGTGATCAGTCATGTTATACCTGCTCTTTCACCCTGCTAGGAGCCTTATTGAATGCACAGTGATGTCTGCAGTGCAGTGAAATGCCCAGTGGGCCCCAACAGGTGGCGTCAGCGCAATGCTTATCGCGGCTGGTGCACATACTTGGCGCAGCATGGTAGTGAATTTATAGGATCCAGCTTCCCTCCTTACACAGCAAATCCTTCCACCTATGTCCTCTTCAAGGTAGTTTGCTCCATAACTTTCACCTCCTCAATAAGAATGTGCCAGAGAAATTGCCCCTGGCATGTCTCTAAGCAAGGCAACAATATTGCCACAGAAATAATATATTTATTGCTAAGGGTGGGGTAGGCTTCTAATGTAGGCAGTCTATCCTGGCCATCGCTCTACATGTGTGCTTGATGAAAGTCTACCCTTGCTGTGACTTGAGATCCACCTACTGGTTTCCTACTGGTATCCCACTATTTACTGGACTCACACCCGTTTTGGTGCTGATCTGGTCTTCAGTATAGAAGAGAGTAGCGTTGCTTTCCGATATTGCATCTTACTGAGGGTGTATTTTTGTCTTTTACTTGCATAACTCTTGCTGGTTCAGATAATTATTGTGATGTCACAGTAAGGCCATGTTCACATTTGCGTTTTTGTTCTACTTTTAATACAAATGAAAAGCTGATTTTACAGTACTAGTGCTAATAGTTCTTTTAGACTAAACTAATCCCACTTTTTCTTGAGCCATCCTTTTTTCTCCCCACTCATATTTTAATTGAATTAGTGATAACTAAATTACTGTGTATAAAGTAAACCATGCCGTACCAGATAAACCTTTTTTACATAAATCTTTTTTCTCCTAAATAAATGGAATTGTCCTTTTTTGTAAAAATGTTGTATCTTTCACATAGGCCACCAATGCAAGACGTAACACCTTGTATTGTTTATGCTTGCAAGATGGACGCAAAGGTGAACTTTGAGATCCTGAAAAACTCAGCAAGAAAATGAGCAAAAAACACAGCAAAACCTGAGATTTATCTGCAGCCTTTTTACTGCCAAGACGTCAGGTTTCAGCTACAGAAAAAAAAAAACACAATATGTGAACATAGCCTAACACTGCAGCAGTGCCAGACCATAATAGAAGGAAAAGTTGCTGGGATCCGGGGTCCTTGTCCTACAATAGTATGGGCAGATAGGTGGCCAACTGGTTGTCTTTGTTGGATGGTTCCTGTAATTCTTCAATGTCTCAACATATGAGTGCTGTATATTTTGACAATCTAAGGTGAAATTTGACAACAGAGATATCTTTATGTCCAAGGTCTTTTAATACCCCGAGGCAGGACCCCAGTCATGTACTCAACCCTAGTCATTCATACGTGGGACTATTGGATATATAGAATAACTTGGTTCTTTCAGGCAATCTTCAAATTAAACTCCTTGTCATCTATTACAAAGAAATCGAAGTGTGTGTTCACAGTGGGTTATGTGTACCGTCCGAGCATACGTCCGAAATCCCCCGCAAAACGCTGTCCGGACAGGGCCAATAGACTGCAGTGGTGACGGCAGAGCGAACGTGAGCTCTGTCTTGCACTGTTTTCGGGAGTGTATACCTACAGGAGACAGACACTGACGCAGTGCCGGGGATTTCGGGTTTTTGCTCCGACGGGGACACAACGCAATATGAGAGCACCCTCAGAGTGGAGGATCGCGTTCTTTTATCAGCAGCTGGCTTCTGTAATCCGCATATAGCATTTACCAGACCTACTAAATTAGCTGCTGCTTAAAGGCGTTGTACACGTTTGGAGCATTTTTTGCCTCAAATTTATGCAATTACTTGTTAAAAGAAAAATCAATCTCAAAGGTGGACAACCCCTTTAAGAACATGTGACTATGTATTTTCTGCTATTAAAGAGTACTCACAGGTAATTCTTTGTGACGTTTCGAACATTAAAGGGAATCTGTAACCTTTTTTTGGCCTTGCAGCTGCCGGCATAGACATCGGGGGCTTATCTACAGCATTCTGTAATGCTGTAGTTAAGCCCCCGATGTAACCTGAAAGAGAAGAAAAACACGTTATATTATACTCACCGAGGTGGGTGGTCCGGTCCGATGGGTGTCGCCGTCCCGTCCAGCGCCTCCCTTATTCATGCGATGACTTCCTCTTCTCCTGTCCTGTAATGGCTCCGGCGCAGGCGCATTGCTTTGCCCTGTTGAGGGCAGAGCAGAGTCCTGCAGTGCGCAGGCGTCGGGAGAGGTCTGGCGCCTGCGCACTGCAGAATTCTGCTCTTCCCTCAACAGGGCAGAGCAATGTGCCTGCGCCGAAACCATTACAGGACGGGAGAAGAGGACGTCATTGAATGAAGAAGGGAGGCGCTGGACGGGACGGCGACACCCATCGGACCGGACCGCCCACCTCAATGAGTATAATATAACATGTTTTTCTCTTTCAGGTTACATCGGGGGCTTATCTACAGCATTAGGCCTCTTTCACACATCAGGTTTTCGCCGTCAGGCGCGATCCGGCACTTTTGACAGAAACCGGATCCGGCGAAATGCAATGCCGGATCCGGTTTCCCCCCCATTGACTTGCATTTGCGCCAGATCGCGCCGGATGGCCATGCGTTTCATCCGGTTTTCGCCGGATCCGGCAATGTGTCGCGATCCGGCGTCTGGAAAAAACGGCTACTGTAACGTTTTTTGTCTCCGGCGAAAAAGCCGGACACGCCGGATCCGGCGCGTCCGGCTTTTTCACACAATGAAAGCCTATGAGCGCCGCAATGCGCCTGATCCGGCGAAAGCCGGATCCGGTGGCCGGATCCGTTTTTTTTGGTCTGAGCATGCTCAGTAGCTCTGCCCACTACAACCTGTCAAAGAAGGGCTGTACGAACATGCTATATATAGTTTTCCAGTAGCCAATCCCGTTCGGAAGGCCACAAGGGTCAATTTTAAAAACCAGATCCGGCGTAATCCGTCGAAAAACGGATAGAAAAACGGATGAACCGGATGAGACGGATCCGGTTTTGTCTGTCAAGAACAAGACGGATCCGGCACATCAGGTTTTACAAAACATTTGCCGGATCCGGCATTCCGGCACGACGCCGGATCGCGCCTGACGCCGAAAACCTGATGTGTGAAAGTAGCCTTACAGAATGCTGTAGATAAGCTCCCGATGTCTATGCCGGCAGCTGCAAGGCCAAGAAAAGATTCCCTTTAAGCTTTGTATCAAGCTATGATTTCTGTATTAAACTCTGTAGTCTCTCCTTCCAGTAGAGGGTGCCTGCGTCTTGAATTGCATCACATTGGCCTATCGCGATAGTGATCAGTGTTACTCCTGATGATGCAGGGCAGGACATAGTTCACAACGTGCTGTGGCTCGGAGCTGAGCTAACAGCGAGGCATAACCCATCTGCTCAGTATATCCTCTCCCTCCGTGGTGATGCAGGGACAGGACGCAGTTCACACCACGCTGTGGCTCGGAGCTGCGCTAATAGCGAGGCATCACCCAGCTGCTCAGTATATCCTCTCCCTGATGATGCAGGGACAGGACGTAATTCACATTGCACTGTGGCTCGGAGCTGCGCTAACAGCGAGGCATCACCCAGCTGCTCAGTATATCCAGTTCCTCCCTGGTAATGTGCAGTATAATTTGGTGTCGCTGCAGGAAATCTCCACACTGGCTGCCAGGCTTACCCACAGATTAGTTTATGGAGGTCACCCTTTTTCAGTAGCAGATAACCTTCACAGCAGTTTCTTATTTATTTTCTGCGGGTTCATTGTATTTAGAGGACTCATTCAGGGTGTTATTACGTATGCTACTGTACTAACGGATTTGGTTTGGGGTTTGAATTAACTCTATTTACTGCGATACTTGTGATTTACTTTGGCTTGCGACAGATAGTTAATCATACTGCAAGTTGTAGGACTGTCTAGAAATCCAGCTTCGTATTTCATTTGATTACAAAGTTTGAATTGTTACTGTTTAATAAATGGTAGTTTTGTGGCTTTAAGTTTTTTTGTTTTAATCATTATTTGTTTTTATTTCCTTTTTCTTTGATTTTTGGGTTTTTTGATTTTGATGCTACACTAGTTTTGCCATGTAGCAGTTGCACTGTGCAATATTCTAATATGAGGACTGGGAAACATTTTTATGGATGTATGTCTTGTTACAGTTTGCGATAGTATTTCTCTCTAGTTCTCAGTGATTTTCAATGTGACCAAGGCTTCTGTACTTTGTCACAAAAAGCGGGTTTTCCAGGTAACTATTTTGGTGAGTGTCAAAAATATGAATTTATGGTGTATTATTGTCTAAATTCACTTTGAATTAAAATATATATTGCAGCAATTCCAACACTTTTTCTGTGTCATTTATGTTGCTTAAGATCTGAAGCTACAATGCGTACATGGTATGATACACCTGACCAGAAGCCATGATGCCAATAACCTCCATACACAGGAACAATATTGGAAAAAGTAAACCCAGAAGATGCCAGGTTCCATCACTGGTCACTTGTGGCCACCATCCTGGCAGGTTAGGAGCATTGTACAACTGGTGGCATCTCATATCTTCACAGCTGCACACAGCATTGACCATGTCACCACTTTTTTTGTGACTAGAGGACAAGTAAGACCTGTTTAGACCTTGCATAGCATTTGTCTGACATGCGACTAATATCTACAGAAACATCACTGATTCTGCAGGCCGATAAAAAGTCCATGAGAAGAACCTCATGTGGCCAATCGAAGCACAAACCGCTTTATAAAGGGATGGAGGGGTTATAGTTGGTCCCACTGCTTTGTTATATAGCTTCTCCAAAGAGAAGCTGCGTTGTAACAGGCTAGGGAGTGGGAAATTGAGAGCCAGATAATATGGCCAGATAATGATTAGTTATATACTCCAAGACATGATCCAGCCTACAATTGCACACTATTTAAAGTAAAAATGAAGCCATTTTTTAGATGCATTATAGCAAAAAAGAGAGGACATGGCAAAAAGCATTGGCCAAAGAATACACAAATTGGTCCATATTGTGTCAGTGTAAGTAATATTAGCTGGCATTGCCAGGAGACGGAGGAACAGGTCTCCCCATATTGATGCCAGACAGAAGGAGGAAACAAGAAGCCGAATGAGTTTTTGGAGGAGAGAGACTTCCAGGAAGGGGCTGACGCTATTCCTGCCACCCATGAGCCTGAACAAACTTCTGAGTGAGCACTCCGCCGCTTCAAGACATGAACTTACACTGAAAGACTTGTGGCTGTTAGGCTAGGTTCACACTAGCGTTCTTGTGTGCAGCGCAGGGCTGCCGATAAGCCCCGCCCTTGGCCGTGCCCCCTCCGGTCAGTTCTTCCTCTGATCTCATGAGGCTGCATGCGATCAGCGTATCCTATATTTAGTGTTGGATACGCTGATTGTGCGCTGGTCTGATTTTGCTGGCGCTGCGCCCGGCGCACAAAAACATTCTGTTGCATTTTTGTGCTCTGGGCACAGTGCCAGCAAAATCAGACCAGCGCACGATCAGCGTATCCAACGCTAAATATAGGATCCGCTGATCGCATGCAGCCTCTTGCGATCAGCGGAGGAACTGACCGGAGGGGGTGGGGCTTAGCGGCGGCACTGCGCACAAGAATGCTAGTGTGAAACTAGCCCCACACAATGTAGCTCTGGATATGAGAATAAGGAGTAACAGGTGGAATAAAGTAAAATACAAATGTTATTAATATTTAAAATAGAAAGTTCATACAGTATAGTAACAGATCACCAAGACAATACAAGTGTACCAGGGTCACCCATTGAGGGTGAAAAGATCAGATATTGTATGTATGCACAACAGCAAGGCATAAAGAATCACACTCCAGGTGGTGGTCTCAGGTGGAAGCCATCCCAAGATAAGAGACGTAACAACCAGTAACGCAATATGAGATAATGCCAAGGGGCAAATCTTACCAGCGGTATGAGGGTGATCCTGGACCAGATGTCAGAAACACTGATGTGCGTTTCGCGGGTACAAGATGCCGCTTTCTCAAGGGGATGCATTCATGTGTTGCAAAAGGACCTTCAAATATCCCCGGCAACTGATCGCGTGGTTTCTGTAGACCAATTGCAATGGCGCACCCAGCACATGCACATTGCACTCAGCAGGTCCTACAGCTACAGCATAGAACGTCATGTATCACAGCGCACGTGCAGGGAGGGGGAAAGTCCCTAGGCACGCACCGGAGACATAGAGACGTCCGGCTGTGTTCAGAACACGGTGGGTAGCACCGCGCGCATGCTCACGGCCAACCTCTCTGACCGCTCCTTTACTGTATCTTTTGCTGGTTCCTCCTCTCATCTTCCCCTTACTGTTGGAGTTCCTCAAGGATCAGTCCTAGGCCCCCTCCTTTTCTCTTTGTACACTGCCCCTATTGGTCAAACAATCAGTAGATTTGGTTTCCAGTATCATCTCTATGCTGATGACACCCAATTATATGCTTCTCCTGACATCACGCCAGCCTTTCTAGAAAACACCAGCGATTGTCTAAACGCTGTGTCTAACATCATGTCCTCACTATATCTGAAACTGAACCTGTCAAAGACTGAACTCCTTGTGTTTCCTCCCGCTACTAATGTACCTATACCCGATATTGCCATTTCCGTGTGTGGTTTCACTATTACTCCCCAGCAACATGCCCGCTGTCTTGCGGTCATACTTGACTCCGAGCTTTCCTTTGCCCCCCACATCCGATCACTGGCTCGCTCTTGTTATCTGCACCTCAAAAACATTTCTAGAATTCGACCTTTTCTTACTTTTGACTCCGCAAAAACTCTTACTGTTTCTCTTATTCATGCTCGTCTCGACTATTGTAACTCCCTTCTAATTGGTCTCCCTCTTACCAAACTCTCCCCTTTCCAATCTGTCTTGAATGCTGCAGCCAGGATCATATTCCTCACCAATCGTTACACCGATGCCTCTACCTTGTGCCAGTTATTACACTGGCTACCCATCCACTCCAGAATTCAGTACAAACTTATAACCCTCACCCACAAAGCTCTTCATGGCTCAGCACCAACCTACATCTCCTCCCTTGTTTCAGCATACCACCCTACCTGCGCCCTCCGTTCTGTTGATGACCTCAGGTTAGCATCCTCAATAATCAGAACCTCCCACTGCCGTCTTCAAGACTTTACACGTGCTGCGCCAATTCTTTGGAATGCACTTCCCAAGTCAATACGATTAGTCCCCAATCCCTACAATTTTAAGCGTGCCCTGAAAACGCATTTATTCAGACTGGCCTACCGCCTCAACACATTAACCTAATCTATCCCTGTGTGGCACAGTCAAACGTTTTACCATAACCAGGTTCCCCGCATCATGTTCCCACATGCTTTATGCATCTATTAGCCCTCTGTGTCTGTACTGTTACACACTTAACATTATGGCTGGTCCAAACATTAAAAGCAATTGTTACCATCCACCTTTCGTGTCTCCCCTTTTTCCTCATAGATTGTAAGTTTGCGAGCAGGGCCCTCATTCCTCTTGGTATCTGTTATGATCTATGTGATTATTGTTATGCTGTAATGTCTATCATCTGTACAAGTCCCCTCTGAAATGTAAAGTGCTGCGGAATATGTCGGCACTATAGAAATAAAATTTATTATTATTATTATTAACACAACACCAAAGAGTGTAGAGCCCTGCAGGAGGCAAATAAAAACACATACACAGTACTTTAACCCCTTCACCCCCAAGGGTGGTTTGCACGTTCATGACCGGGCCAATTTTTACAATTCTGACCACTGTACCTTTATGAGGTCATAACTCTCGAACGCTTCCATGGATACCGGTGATTCTGACATTGTTTTCTCGTGACATATTGTACTTCATGTTTGTGGTAACATTTCGTTCAAATAACTTGCGTTTATTTGTGAGAAAAACGGAAATTTGGCGAAAATTTTGAAAATTTCGCAATTTTCCAACTTTGAATTTTTATGCCCTTAAATCACAGAGATACGGCACACAAAAAACTTGATAACTAACATTTCCCACATGTTTACTTTACATCAGCACAATTTTGGAACCAAAATTTTTTTTTGTTAGGAAGTTATAAGGGTTAAAAGTTGACCAGCGATTTCTCATTTTTACAACACCATTTTATTTTTAGGACCACATCACATTTGAAGCCACTTTGAGGGGTCTATATGATAGAAAATACCCAAAAGTGACACCATTCTAAAAACTGCACCCCTTAAGGTGCTCAAAACCACATTCAAGAAGTTTATTAACCCTTTAGGTGCGTCACAGGAATTTTTTTGAATATTTAAAAAAAAATGAACATCTAACTTTTTTTCATAAAAAAAATACTTCAGGTTCAATTTTTTTTATTTTACCAAGGGTAACAGGAGAAATTGAACTGCAAAAGTTATTGTGCAATTTGTCCTGAGTACGCAGATACCTGATATGTGGGGGGAACGACTGTTTCGGCGCATGGCAGAGCTCAGAATGGAAGGAGCGCCGTTTGACTTTTTCAATGCAAAATTGGCTGGAATTCAGATTGGACGCCATGTCACGTTTGGAGAGTCCCTGATGTACCTAAACAGTGGAAACCCCCTACAAGTGACCCCATTTTGGAAACTAGACCCCCCAAGGAACTTATCTAGATATGTGGTGAGAACTTTGAACCCACAAGGGCTTTACAGAAGTTTATAACGTACAGCGGTACAATTAAAAAATCATATTTTTTCCACAAAAATGATCTTTTCACCCCAATTTTTATTTTCCCAAGGGTAGCAGGACCCTAAAAGTTATTGTGCAATTTGTCCTGAGTACGCTGATACCCCACATGTGGGGGTAAACCACTATTTGGGCGCATGGCAGAGCTCGGAAGGGAAGCAGCGCCATTTGACGTTTTTGGCTGGAATTGAGATCGGACACCATGTCGCGTTTGGAAAACCCCTGATGTACCAAAACAGTGGAAACCCCCCACAAATGACACCATTTTGGAAAATAGACCCCCTAAGGAACTTATCTAGATGTGTGGTGAGAACTTTGAACCCCCATGGGCTTCACAGAAGTTTATAACATAAAGCCATACAATTAAAAAATCATTTTTTCAACAAAAATGATCTTTTCACCCTCAATTCTTATTTTTCCAAGGGTAACAGGACCCTAAAAGTTATTGTGCAATTTGTCCTGAGTACGCTGATACCCCACATGTGGGGGTAAACCACTATTTGGGCGCATGGCAGAGCTCGGAAGGGAAGCAGCGCCATTTGACGTTTTTGGCTGGAATTGAGATCGGACACCATGTCGCGTTTGGAAAACCCCTGATGTACCAAAACAGTGGAAACCCCCCACAAATGACACCATTTTGGAAACTAGACCCCCTAAGGAACTTATCTAGATGTGTGGTGAGAACTTTGAACCCCCATGGGCTTCACAGAAGTTTATAACATAAAGCCATACAATTAAAAAATCATATTTTTTCCACAAAAATGATCTTTTCACCCTCAATTCTTATTTTTCCAAGGGTAACAGGACCCTAAAAGTTATTGTGCAATTTGTCCTGAGTACGCTGATACCCCACATGTGGGGGTAAACCACTATTTGGGCGCATGGCAGAGCTCGGAAGGGAAGCAGCGCCATTTGACGTTTTTGGCTGGAATTGAGATCGGACACCATGTCGCGTTTGGAAAACTCCTGATGTACCAAAACAGTGGAACCCCCCCACAAATGACACCATTTTGGAAACTAGACCCCCTAAGGAACTTATCTAGATGTGTGGTGAGCACTTTGACCCCCCCAGTGCTTCACAGAAGTTTACAACGCCCGGGCGTGAAAATAAAAAATTCGTATTTTTTCCACAAACATGATCTTTTAGTCACCATTTTTTTATTTTCCCAAGGGTACCAGGAGAAATTGGACCCCAAAAGTTGTTGTCCAATTTGTCCTGAGTATGCTGATACCCCATATGTGGGAGAAAACTACTGTATGGGCACACGTCAGGGCTCGGAAGGGAAGTAGTGACGTTTTGGAATGCAGACTTTGATGGAATGGTCTGCGGGTGTCATGTTGCCTTTGGAGAGCCCCTAATGTACCTAAACAGTGGAAACCCCCCACAAATGACACCATTTTGTAAACTAGACCCCCCAAGGAACTTATCTAGATGTGTGGTGAGCACTTTGACCCCCCCAGTGCTTCACAGAAGTTTACAACGCCCGGGCGTGAAAATAAAAAATTCGTATTTTTTCCACAAACATGATCTTTTAGTCACCATTTTTTTATTTTCCCAAGGGTACCAGGAGAAATTGGACCCCAAAAGTTGTTGTCCAATTTGTCCTGAGTACGCTGCTACCCCATATGTGGGAGAAAACTACTGTATGGGCACACGTCGGGGCTCGGAAGGGAAGTAGTGACGTTTTGGAATGCAGACTTTGATGGAATGGTCTGCGGGTGTCATGTTGCCTTTGGAGAGCCCCTAATGTACCTAAACAGTGGAAACCCCCCACAAATGACACCATTTTGTAAACTAGACCCCCTAAGGAACTTATCTATATGTGAGGTGAGCACTTTGACCCCCCAGTGCTTCACAGAAGTTTACAACGCCCGGGCGTGAAAATAAAAAATTCGTATTTTTTCCACAAACATGATCTTTTAGTCACCATTTTTTTATTTTCCCAAGGGTACCAGGAGAAATTGGACCCCAAAAGTTGTTGTCCAATTTGTCCTGAGTACGCTGACACCCCATATGTGGGAGAAAACTACTGTATGGACACACGTCGGGGCTCGGAAGGGAAGCAGTGACGTTTTGGAATGCAGACTTTGATGGAATGGTCTGCGGGTGTCATGTGCGTTTGGAGAGCCCCTGATGTACCTAAACTATTGAAACTCCCCACAAGTGACCCCATTTTGGACACTAGACCCCCCACGGAACTTATCTAGATGTGTGGTGAGCACTTTGAACCCCCAAGTGCTTCACAGAAGTTTATAACACTCGGATGTGAAAATAAAAAAATCATTTTTTTCCACAAAAATGATATTTTTGCCCCCAATTTTTTATTTTCCTAAGGGTAACAGGAGAAATTGGACCCCAAAAATTGTTTTGCAATTTGTCCTGAGTAGGCTGCTACCCTACATGTGGGGGTAAAACACTGTTTGGGCGCATAGCAGAGCTTGGAAGGGAAGGAGCACCATTTGACTTTTTCAACTCAGAATTGGCTGGAATTGAGATCAGACGCCATGTTGCATTTGGAGAGCCCCTGATGTGCCCAAACAGTGGAAACCCCCAATTCTAACTCCAACCCGAACCCCAACACGCCCCTAACCCTAGCCCTAACCCTAGCCCTAACCCTAGCCCTAACCCTAGCCCTAACCCTAGCCCTAACCCTAGCCCTAACCCTAGCCCTAACCCTAGCCCTAGCCCTAACCCTACCCCAACCCTACCCCAACACACCCCTAGCCCTAACCCTAGCCCTAACCCTAATGGAAAAATGGAAATAAATACATTTTTTTTATTTTATTATTTTTCCCTAACTAAGGGGGTGATAACGGGGGGTTTGATTTACTATTTATGGCGGTTTTTATGTTTGGCGGCTGTCGCACGCTAAAAGACGCTTTTTATTGTAAAAATAGTTTTTGCATCACCACATATTGAGAGCTATAATTTTTCCTTATTTTGACCCACCGAGTCATGTGAGGTCTTATTTTTTGCGGGACGATTTGACGTTTTTATTGGTACCATTTTCGGGCACGTGAAATTTTTTGATCGCTTTTTATTCCGATTTTTGGGACGCAGAATGAACAAAAACCAGCGTTTCATGAATTTCTTTTGGGGGGGGTGCGTTTACACCGTTCCGCGTGCGGTAAAATTGATAAAGCGGTTTTATTCTTCGGGTCAGTACGGTTACAGCGATACCTCATTTAGGTCGTTTTTTTATGTTTTTGTCGGTTTTATGCAATGAAAACTATTTTATATAAAAAATAATTATTTTTGCATCGCTTTATTCTGCGAGTTATAACTTTTTTATTTTTTCGCTGATGATGCTGTGTGGCGGCTTGTTTTTTGCGGGACAAGATGACGTTTTCAGCGGTACCATGGATATTTATATGCGTCTTTTTGATCGTGCGTTATTGCACTTTTTGTTTGGCGGTATGATAATAAATCATTATTTTTTGCTTCGTTTTTTATTTTTATTTTTTAAGGGGTTCGCTAAAGGGGTTAACTAATGGGACAGTTTTATAGGGCAGGTCGTTACGGACGCGGCGATACCTAATATGTGTACTTTTATTGTTTTTTTTTTTTATTATTTTCAAAAAATGAATTTATTGGGGAATATTTTTTTTTTTTTTTACTAATTTATTTGGCGATTTTTTTAAATTTATTTTTACACTTTTTTTTAATTTTTTTTTTACTTTATTACATAGTCCCAGGTGGGACATCACTGTCCTGTGACAGATCGCTGATCTGTCACATCACAGATCACTGTGACAGATCAGCAATCTGTCACAGGCAGTGCACAAGGCTTCCTCATGCCTGCGCTTTGCAGGCACTGAGGAAGCCAGCTTCCCCAGGCCCCCGAAGGCCCCCGTCGCCATCTTGGATCCGGGGGCCTGGAGGAAAGGAGCCCCCCGCAGCAGCGCTGCACATTGCGCTGCCGTGGGGGGCTCAGGGAAGCACGGAGGGAGCCCCCTCCCTGCCGATGCTTCCCTTTAACCCCCGGTACACCGCGATCATGTTTGATCGCGGTGTGCAAGGGGTTAACGTGTCGGGGGCGGTCCGTGACCGCCCCTGACACGTAGTGCCGGGTGTCAGCTGTGATAATCAGCTGACACCCGGCCGCGATCAGTGGCGCTCACCACGTGGGCGCCGCTGATCGCGGTAGACGTACTATCCCGTCCCCGGTCATACGGGCCCGGGTACCGTGGACGGGATAGTACGTCTCATGTCAGGAAGGGGTTAACTGCACGTGCTGGAAATAACATACCTTAGGCTGGTTTCACATTTGCGTTTTTTTTCGCGGTAATTTAGCGCTAAATAGCGCATGCGTTTTTTTTCCTATACTTTGCATGGGATGCGCTTATGTGCGCATACACATGCGTTTGTACGCGTTTTACCGCGCATGCGGTTTTTTGCGGTATGCGCTCGGGCGCACAAAATGCAACTTGTTGCATTTTTTTGTGCGTCCGATTTGCCTCAAAAAACGCATGTGCGCGCAATGCGTTTTTTTACAGCAAGACACCCAATATAAGTCTATGGGTGCGCATATGTGCGCATTGGCATGCTTATGTATGCGTTTTTTTGCACATGCGTTTTTTTTTTGTTAACCATGGAATTTAGAGGTTTGGGTTAGAGTTAGGGTTAGTTAAGGGGGTTTAGGGTTATTGTTAGGGTCAGGGTTAGGGTCAGGGTTAAGTATGGTTTGGTTAAGGGTCAGGGTTAGGGTTAAGTATGGTTTGGTTAAGGGTTAGGGTCAGGGTTAGGGTCAGGGTCAGGGTTAAGTATGGTTTGGTTAAGGGTTAGGGTCAGGGTTAGGGTTAAGTATGGTTTGGTTAAGGGTTAGGGTCAGGGTTAGGGTTAAGGTTAGTTAGGGTTTGGGTTAGGGTTAAGTATGGTTTGGTTAAGGGTTAGGGTCAGGGTTAGGGTTAAGTATGGTTTGGTTAAGGGTTAGGGTCAGGGTCAGGGTTAGGGTTAGTAAAGTCATGGTTTGGGTTAGTGTGAGGGGCCACCTAATGTTGGAAAAAAACGCAAACGCGGTAAAAACGCACTAAAAACGCATACAAACGCATAAAAACGCTGTGTTTTTTTCATGCATGCTCATAAAAATGCTTGAAAAAAACGCAGCAGTTGTATGCTTTTGTATGCGTTTTTCAATGCGTTTTTTGCGGGAAAAACGCGCTGCAAAAAAAAGCAAGTGTGAAACAGGCCTTATCAATAATGTGACTCATTATATAAGCCATAGGCATAATTAGAAAACAATATACCATGTATTATCAAACAATGTGCGCATCCCCATAGGTATGACAGCATATGGCAATAATATAATGACCCACATATGAGGTCAGGGTTGATTCCCGGTTGGCGAGATGCAGATCATTGTGCACACAAAAGGTCATTGTAAATAATATAGATAACAAGAAATGGATGAAGATACAGAAAATAAAAACAAAAGACATACGCAAAACTGGAGTATTTTAGTCGTGCGGAAAGAACCACAAAATAGTTAAAAGGGCGATATGGTCATTTATAAGAAGGAGGCAAATCTCAGGGATTCATTCAAACCCTTGGGGGCCATAGTGTCGAGGGTAAATATCCACCCAGTCTCCATCTGAGCAAGTAATTTTTTTATTATTGCCACCTCTGACACCCATATGAAGGGTATCAATCCCACTAACCAACCCTAAGTGATTTTGCATCACAGTCATGATGAAGTTTAAAGTGGTGGGGGATCATTTTTAAGTCAGAGGGGTCGGATACTGTCTTGGCCGCGCCAATGTCCCGCACGTGCTTCCATACCCACACTCTGAGTTCCCTGCTAATGAGGCCAACATATATCCTGGGGCATCTACATGTGGCATAGTAGATAACATTGGTGCTACCTCAAGATATACACTGGCGGATGTCAAATTGTTTTACGCCATCAGAGGAGGAGGTGGAGCAGCACAGGACATCAGTGCAGGCAAGACAGTGAATGTATGGAATTGAGCCCGGAATTGCACCTCTTGTGCCAAAGGGTTTGTTTGGAGCAGGGATGTAGTGGCTCCTGACCAGTAAATCATTGAGATTTTTAGATCTCCTTAAGGTCATTGAGGGGAAGTCGCTCAGAGAGGCCCCCATGGAAGTCTCAGCTGTAACAATGGCCCAGAGTTTTGCTAGAATTTGTCGCATATTGTCCCATTTGTGATTATAGGTGGAGATGAAGTGTATCGGTCCATCCCCAATGACATCAATATGGACTTTATTTGAATGTAGAAGATTGCTGCATGGAGTTTCTGGCTCTATCGTACCCATGCCTGATGCACCTACAACTGTTGCCACGGGCCTCAAAATGAGTTTTCAAATCTGAGGCTTGTGCCTCGAATTTAACGTCAAAGGAGCAGATCTGTCTCATCCTGAGCAATTGTCCATCCGGGACGGCCCTAATGCTGGCCGCATTATGTGCTGACTTGGCATGTATCAAAGAGTTAACAGATGTAGGTTTCCTGTAGACATCTGTCTGGATTTGGTGGCTGATGCCAGAGAGATGTCCAGGAAACCAATTTTCTTATCAAAAATATAGGTCAGCCGAATTTTAGATGATTTACTGGTTAAGGTATGCCATAAACTCCTCCAGCTGATGCACCATCCCATCCCACAACAAAAAGATATCATCAGCACAGCACATGGGAGGCGGCCATCGTGCCCTCATCGCCAAAGATCTCTCCCAGGAAGAGATTGGCATTCGGGGGGGCACAGGCCGCGCCCATGGCTATGCCACGCTTCTGCAAATAAAAATTGTCCTTGAAAACAAAATAGTTGTGGGTAAGGACGTAGTGCATCAGCTCAAGGATCAGCTCACACAAAGGGTCATCCAGATCGGAGGCTCCCAAGAAGAGACTGACTGCATCCAGGCCCTGTGAGTGGTCGATACAAGTATACAAAGTCTCCACGTCAGCTGTGACGAGGAGAGTATTCTCGTCCACAAGGATGCCATCAACGTCCGTCATGTCACAGACATAAGAAGGTAATGTTTCAATGAGGGGTTTAATGTAAAAATCAATACATTTACAGATGGGATCACAAAGTCCCCCGATCCCTGACATGATAAGGTGGCCCGGGGGGTTGAGGGCATCTTTGTGCACTTTTGGCAATAGATAGAATGTTGGGATTTTGAGGTACCTCACCATAAGACCATCAAAAACTCCCTTTGTAATGATGTTATCCTCATAGACCCTAAACAAGATCTGCTGGAGCTCAAATGAGGAGGACATGGGGTTAAGACATAATTTGATATATGTATTGGGGTCTCTTAGTTCGCAGAACGCTTCGCGTTCATATTTGTCATTTGGCCAAAAGACAATAATCTCTCCCTTTTCCTCTGGCTTAAAGACAGCATTAGAAAAAGATTGTAATTGTGTCATGGCTTGACATTGTTTGGAAGTTGGGTTGTCATATCTGCGTTTAAATGATAATGTTTGGAAATCTTCAGACACAAGTCTAGTGAAGATTTCTATCGCTGGGCTTAAAGACAAGGGGGAACCTGGTTGATCTGGGTAAGATGAAAGGAGGAAACCTACTTGGATGTTGAGTAGTTTGTTCCCCAAGGAGATTCTTCAGATTACTTGGTGCAGACCTGGACAAAGTGCGGCCTGCGGGCTACATCCGACCCTCTGGCTGTCTCAGTCCATCCCGCAGACCAAGACAGCCGTGGGACTGGAAACCTGAGGTCCGCAGGCCGCACCATGCCCTCCCGCCTGCTGTCTCCCGCCCTCTGTCAGCATTGGTGGAGGAGGGGCCTCCGGCCTCTTCCTCCACCAATCAGCGTGTGAAACAGCTAACGTGATGATATCATGTCATCGAGTCAGCTGTGTACCGCCGGAGAGTCAGCGTTCCGGAGGCAGAGGCACAGGCAAGGCGCCTGGGGACGGGACGAGGTGAGTGTGGTGTTTTTTTGTTTTTTTTCATGTGTATAAATATGGGGGTGAACATGGGGATTCTATAGGGGTGACAGCACATGGGGATTCTATGGGGTGACGTTAGAGTTGAGCGACTTTTGTTTTTTATGGTCGAGTTTCGTTTCGTGAAACCCGACTTTTCCAAAAGTGGGGTCGAGCAAGATCGGCCGATTATAGGGAAAAGTCGGGGTCGTCCCGAAACACGAAACCCAATGTAAGTCAATGGGGAATAAAAGTCGGCAGTGAGAGGAGGACAGGAAACACACCTACAGTGCTCATTTGAATGCCAAAAGCATCAATTCTTCTTACTTAAGCTGGTCAACCTTAATTAACTTCATAATACAAGTTACGCACTGAAAAATGGGGGTTATTTGGCTAAAGTTGTGGGGGGGTAGGGCTGGCTCCAGGTTTTCATGCGCCCTGGGCGGAAGAGCGCCCCTTTAACACATAATACCACAACTCATCATGCTCCGATACGGCAGAGAAATAGCGGTATAGTACAAGTAAAAAGTGAAGTATTTTTCAATCTCATGACGAGGCCCATCTATTTCTCCATACAGAATCATTGATCCCATATAATGTTTGAAACAGTATATGATGAGCTCCACATAATGCTACAGTATATGTTGGTCCCCATGGATGAAGCTCCACTGTCTTATGGGCCCAAATAATGCTCCAAACATAATGGGCCCTATTTCTAATGCCCTAGTGTATAATGGGCCCTGTAAATGCTGCTCCAGTGTCTGATGTCCACCTTTGGAATGTTCCAGTGTATGGTGGGCCCCACCTATCATTCTCCAGAGTATAGTGCTCCCCAAAAATTGCTGTCCCAACATTGAAAACAATCAAATAAGTCTCCTCGCTAGGGAATCCCTGTACTAGTCTGGACTCCTCGTCGTCCCCATCTTCCATCTCACTGCACAGTATTTCAACCTTGCAAGTGCTGTGATCCTGAGCAAGCATGGGGGGCCCACTCGTTGGCGACGGCACTGGCACAGGGCCCCTGATAGTACGTTGGTGTGTCTGATGGCGGGTGGGCCGAACCTGCACTTTCATCTGCAGCTTCCTCTTTGTAACCGTGTAAGATGGAACTGTATATGGGAAGGGTAACCTGAGTTTCATCAGGGTCAGATTCAGGCCGTGTAGCGTGCGAGGGGAATGTAGTGGTCTGGGTCAATGTACCAGCAGATTCATCGAGCAGTGGCTGGGCATCAGTGCACTTGTGTCGCCCCCAGGAGTACGGTCGCCACAGTGGCAATACCAACCTCCAAGGGAGTGTGATGTCATGCTTGGGAGCAACGAAGGATCTCTCTAGCAGGTTAACTGATTGGGCGGCGTTATTCCCACGAGTCATGACCCTCCAAACAGCGTTCATGAAGGCAAAGTGTTTGTTTTACGTGGGCAGTATGGTTGCAAAGCTGAACCTTAAAGGAATGTCCAGAAGGGCACCACCAGGAGTGGAGCCTATGGCGTAATTTGACTCAACACGGGCAACCTCAACCATGCCAGCTACAGAACAGATGCACACATTGCAAGCTTAATTCCGTTAACGAACGAGACTCCGTCATGCCCCGCGGTCCGAGTCTGGCTTACTAGAGGGACACGTGAGGCTCTGGCACATGAGATTGGCCAATAACTGGTGTGTCATGCCCTTACATGTCCGTGGCTGCATGTGCGCTACACTGAAAAGGCCAGCGTTTGTCGCTTACAGGTGCAGATAACCCGCTGAACAACGTTAGTGATGGGGATCATTGATTACAATTATTACTAGCGAACGATGATTTCCCAGTAAGTGCAGGTCAACCGCAGTTCCGGAATTAGGCCTAACCGTCATTTCTGAAAAAAATGAAAAACTTACGTGTGCAAACCACAGGTGCTGTAGCTTGCTTAACAGCTCGCCAGCCATTCTCACGCCCAGTATGGGTTACACGTGATTGCACAAAGGTGAGAAAGGGTACCGTATCCCCGGATAACATGTATGGATAGCGTACACATTCAAAAGATATGTCTATACATCAGGAGGCAGGCTCAGACGGTGTTAGGCCCAGTATGGCTTGCAAGTGATTGCACAAAGGTGAGAAAGGGTACCGTATCCCCGAATAACATGTATGGATAGCGTACACATTCAAAATATATGTCTATACATCAGGAGGCAGGCTCAGACGGTGTAAGGCCCAGTATGGCTTGCAAGTGATTGCACAAAGGTGAGAAAGGGTACCGTATCCCCGGATAACATGTATGGATAGAGTACACATTCAAAATATATGTCAATACACCAGGAGGCAGGCTCAGACGGTGTCAGGCACAGTATGGATTTAACGGCCCAGACTACACAGCGGAGGAGCAGGGAGAGGTAAAGATTGCAAATGCTGGGGCCCTGCCCAAGCAAGGGGGGCCCACTCGTGGGCGTTGGTACTGGCACTGGGCCCCTCATAGTACGGCGGTGTGTCTGACGGCGGGTGTGCACCACCACCGTCAGAGACACTTGATTGCACTATGAGGGACCCCGTGCCAGTGCCCGCACCCAAGAGTCGGCCTACCCACCTGTCCAGGGCAACGGCACTCGCACGGTGTCGTGCGCTAGGTGGTTACCCCGGCCATGGGGGGGGAGGCAGCACAGTTAGGGAGTTTTAGAAAGTGGCATATGCTGATGTTGGACATTCAGCTGATGCAAAATGCGAAATAGGTCAAGTCCCAGGAAGAGGTGGACCAAAGCAAGCCATTTTTCTGTCACCCTATGTGTCATCAGGGGAAGGTGGGACAAAATCCTTGGAAACCCATGCATGGTTCATTTTAATGAAGGTTAGATCATCCACATTTTGGGTTGACAGACGGGTCCTTTTTTCTGTCAGGATTGATCCAGCTGCACTGAAGACTCTTTCCGATAGCACACTTGCAGCTGGGCAAGCGAGCTCCTGTAAGGCATATTGTGCCAATTCAGGCCAGGTGTCCAGTTTAGCAGCCCAATAGTCAAAGGGGAATGACCTGTGTGGGAGAACATCGATATGGGAGGAAAAGTAGTTTGTAACCATAGTTGACAACTGCTGTCTCCTGTCACTTTCCATCGATGCTGTATTACCAGTTGTGTGAGCGGTACTTGAAAAATCAGTCCACAACATTGTCATGAAACCCCTGTCTCCAACGCCACTTCTGCTGTGTGCACCATGAACACCTCTGCCAAGCTGCCCCCGGCCCGTACGGCTCGTGTGAGAACCATCACCGCTGCTGTGTGCTGGGAATGCCTCAAGCAACCGATTTACCAGAGTTGCTTGTTTATTAGCCAATATTAGGTCAAGGTTCTCCTGTGGCATGATGTTTTGTAATTTGCCTTTATAGCGTGGATCCAGGATGCTGGCCAACCAGTAGTCGTCATCGTTCATCATTTTGGCAATGCGGGGGTCCCTTTTTAGGATCCGCAAGGCATAATCTGACATGTGGGCCAATGTTCCCGGTGTCAATGATGCACTGCGAATGCTGGTTGGAGGAGCACTTTCTGGCAAATCCACATCCCTCCAGTCACGCACAAACCCTGTACCAGACCTTGCCACGCCAACATTTTCACTTGCCCCAAGAGATGCATCCTCCTCCCCTAAGTAATCATCCCCATCATCATCCTCCTCCTCCTCTTCTTCCTCCAACTCGTCCAGGAGAGGTCCCTGAGCAGACAATGGCTGAATGTCATCAAGGATTCCCTCCACCTCTTCCTCCTCGTCAACATTGGCTGCAGACGCCTGCTCCTTAAGGTGCGTCAAAGTTTGCATGAGCAGACGCATAAGTGGGATGCTCATGCTTAGGATGGCGTCGTCTGCGCTTACCAGCCGTTTGCATTCCTCAAAACACTGAAGGACTTTACAGAGGTCTTTCAGCTTCGACCACTGCACACCTGTCAACTCCATGTCTGCTCTCAAAGTGCCTGGCCGTGTATCCTCCCACAAATGCATTATGGCCTGCCTCTGCTCGCACAGCCGCTCCACCATGTGCAGGGTGGAGTTCCACCTTGTTGCAATGTCGATAATGAGGCGGTGGTTGGGAAGGTGGAGCAATCGCTGCAGCTTCTGCATACGAACGGAGTGTACAGGCGACCGGCGGATGTGCGCGCACAGTCTTCGCACCTTCTGGAGCAGGGCTGTTAACTCCGGATAATTTTTGAGGAAGTACTGCACCACCAGGTTCAAGGTGTGAGCCAAGCAAGGTATGTGGCTGAGTTTTGAAAGGGCTATGGCTGCCACAAAATTATGGCCGTTATCACTAACTACCTTGCCTGCCTCAAGATGTACACTGCCCAGCCATGACTCAGTTTGTCGCTTCAAGTACTCGGCCAGCACCTCGGCGGTGTGTCTGTCGCCCAAACACATCATCTGCAACACAGCCTGCTGACGCTTTCCACTAGCTGCTCGATAGGGGGACACCTCGTGTGCAACAGTGGCAGCTGCAGATGGAGTGCTCGTACGACTGCGCTCTGTGGACGAGCTTTCGCTTCTGGAGGAGGAGGAGGGTGGAACGCCTACAGCCAACTGTTTCCTATACCGTGGGCTAGGCAGCACTGTCCCACCACCGCTGTCCCCTGTGGACCCTGCATCCACCACATTAACCCAGTGCGCAGTGATGGACACGTAACGGCCCTAGCCATGCCGACTGGACCATGCATCAGTTGTGAGGTGCACCTTTCCACTCACTGACTGCTTGAGTGCATGGACAATGCGGTCTTTCACATGATGGTGGAGGGCTGGGATGGCTTTGCGAGAGAAGAAGTGGCGACTGGGTAGGTCATAGCGTGGTACTGCATAGGCCATGAGTTCGCGGAAAGCTGCGCTTTCCACCAACCGATAGGGCATCATCTCAAACGAGATTAGTTTGGCAATGTGGGCGTTCAAACCCAGTGTACGCGGATGAGAGACTGAGTACTTTCTTGACCTACTCATAGTGTCTGGGAGGGTGAGCTGGACTTGAGAGCTGCATATGGTAGAAGTAGCGGTGGACAGGGCGGACTGAGAGGGTTGATGATGGTGATGGAGTTGGTGTTCTTTCTGATGGCCTAGATTCAGTATTTCGTTGATATAACAGTGGGATTCCCTGACTGCTGTGGCCTTGCAACGACACCTCAACATTTGCTGCTGTGCTAACCGGTGGGCTTACAGTGGGGGAAACAATGTAGCGTTGCTGACTACCTTCTTTGTGATCAGTTGCACATGTGGCACTTGAGGTTTGGTGTTGTGTCCACGCTTGCAAGTGCATGCTGGTTGAATGTCTAAGCATGCAACTGGTATTCAAATTTTTCAGATTTTTCCCTCGGCTAAAGGTCTTTGCGCACTTCTTACAGATAACCTTGGCCTGATCATGAGGATTTTCTTCAAAAAAGTGCCACACTGAACTCTTCCTACTTTGGCAGACATTTTGTGGCCTAGCATGCTGTGATGTTTTGACCCTCTGGACAAGCTGTCCAGCAACTCTTCTGATTTTTGGAACCTGTCTTTGGAGTGCTCCGGGCCTGCCAGATAACAGCTGTTGCGATGTTGATGTCTGCTGTGGATGCTCCTCATCTGATCTATTGGAAGCAGCACCCTCTTCCCCCAATGGATGCCAATCTGGGTCAACAACTGGGTCATCCATCACCTCCTCTTCAATGTCATGTGCACCTTCCTCTGTGTCACCGTGTATGGTGGTATAGTGTGCGGGAAGGGGCACCTGAGTCTCATCAGGGTCAGAATCTGGCTCTGTACACTGCGAGGACAATGTAGTGCTCTGAGTGAATGTACCAGCAGAATCATCTATCAGCGGCTGTGCATCAGTGCACTCCATGTCAGATTCATCTTGGCCTGGGTAATTCACCATTTCACTTGATAATCCAGGCATGGTATGTGAAAACAGCTCCATGGAGTAATCAGTAGTATGGCCTGCGTCATCCTTCAATCTTGGTTGTGGTGAAGGACACAAGGAAAGGTGTGGTTCATGAACATGAGCCTCCAATGACGACTCAGTGCTTTTACTTTTTACAACTTCAGAAGAGGAGGCGATAGAGCTGGAGGCTGAGTCAGCAATGTAAGACAAAACTTTTTCCTGATGCTCTGGCGTTAAAAGCGGTTTGCCAACTCCTAGAAAACTAAGCCTTCGAAGCCTTATGGAGCCAGACGATGACGCAGGCTCAACACCTCCTGCATTCGGTCCTATTTTGCTTTTGCCACTACCATCAGACCCACCACCAACACCATCATTACCAGCTGCCAACCCCCGCCCAATTCCACGGCCTCTTCCACCAGCCTTCCTTATTTTTGGTAGAAATGTAGACAAAATCCAACAAACTATATAGTAATGTAAAACAAGGTACAAGGTGTCTATAGGACGGGAGATTTAGATTTTCTGCACACACTAGTGGACACTGGACACTTTTGGATTGTGTGAGGCCCACTGAATATCAGAGCGCTATGTCACAGGCTCGATGGCACAGGTGTGAAAAAAGTGACTACAGGATAAGGGAGATTTTGAATTTCTGTGAGATTTTGAATTTCTGTAGACACTTGTGGACACTGGACACTTGGATTGTGTGAGGCCCACTGAATATCACAGCGCTATGTCACAGGCTCGATGGCACAGGTGTGAAAAAATTGACTACAGGATAAGGGAGATTTTGAATTTCTGTGAGATTTTGAATTTCTGCAGACACTTGTGGACACTTGGATTGTGTGAGGCCCACTGAATATCACAGCGCTTTGTCACAGGCTCGATGCAGCAGGTGTGAAAAAAGTGACTACAGGATAAGGGAGATTTTGAATTTCTGCAGACACTTGTGGACACTGGACACTTGGATTGTGTGAGGCCCACTGAATATCACAGCGCTATGTCACAGGCTCGATGGCACAGGTGTGAAAAAAGTGACTACAGGATAAGGGAGATTTTGAATTTCTGTGAGATTTTGAATTTCTGCAGACACTTGTGGACACTGGACACTTGGATTGTGTGAGGCCCACTGAATATCACAGCACTATGTCACAGGCTCGATGCAGCAGGTGTGAAAAAAGTGACTACAGGATAAGGGAGATTTTGAATTTCTGCAGGCACTTGTGGACACTGGACACTTGGATTGTGTGAGGCCCACTGAATATCACAGCGCTATGTCACAGGCTCGATGCAGCAGGTGTGAAAAAAGTGACTACAGGATAAGGGAGATTTTGAATTTCTGGGAGATTTTGAATTTCTGCAGACACTTGTGGACACTGGACACTTGGATTGTGTGAGGCCCACTGAATAGCACAGCGCTATGTCACAGGCTCGATGGCACAGGTGTGAAAAAAGTGACTACAGGATAAGGGAGATTTTGAATTTCTGTGAGATTATGAATTTCTGCAGACACTTGTGGACACTGGACACTTGGATTGTGTGAGGCCCACTGAATATCACAGCGCTATGTCACAGGCTCGATGCAGCAGGTGTGAAAAAAGTGACTACAGGATAAGGGAGATTTAGATTTTCTGCAGGCACTTGTGGACACTGGACACTTGGATTGTGTGTGGCCCACTGAATATCACAGCGCTATGTCACAGGCTCGATGGCACAGGTGTGAAAAAAGTGACTACAGGATAAGGGAGATTTTGAATTTCTGGGAGATTTTGAATTTCTGCAGACACTTGTGGACACTGGACACTTGGATTGTGTGAGGCCCACTGAATATCACAGCGCTATGTCACAGGCTCGATGGCACAAGTGTGAAAAAAGTGACTACAGGATAAGGGAGATTTTGAATTTCTCTGAGATTTTGAATTTCTGCAGACACTTGTGGACACTGCACACTTGGATTGTGTGAGGCCCACTGAATATCACAGCGCTATGTCACAGGCTCGATGCAGCAGGTGTGAAAAAAGTGACTACAGGATAAGGGAGATTTTGAATTTCTGCAGACACTTGTGGACACTGGACACTTGGATTGTGTGAGGCCCACTGAATATCACAGCGCTATGTCACAGGCTCGATGCAGCAGGTGTGAAAAAAGTGACTACAGGATAAGGGAGATTTTGAATTTCTGCAGACACTTGTGGACACTGGACACTTGGATTGTGTGAGGCCCACTGAATATCACAGTGCTATGTCACAGGCTCGATGGCACAGGTGTGAAAAAAGTGACTACAGGATAAGGGAGATTTTGAATTTCTGTGAGATTTTGAATTTCTGCAGACACTTGTGGACACTGGACACTTGGATTGTGTGAGGCCCACTGAATATCACAGCGCTATGTCACAGGCTCGATGGCACAGGTATGAAAAAAGTGACTACAGGATAAGGGAGATTTTGAATTTCTGCAGACACTTGTGGACACTTGGATTGTGTGAGGCCCACTGAATATCACAGCGCTTTGTCACAGGCTCGATGCAGCAGGTGTAAAAAAAGTGACTACAGGATAAGGGAGATTTTGAATTTCTGGGAGATTTTGAATTTCTGCAGACACTTGTGGACACTGGACACTTGGATTGTGTGAGGCCCACTGAATATCACAGCGCTATGTCACAGGCTCGATGGCACAGGTGTGAAAAAAGTGACTACAGGATAAGGGAGATTTTGAATTTCTGTGAGATTTTGAATTTCTGCAGACACTTGTGGACACTGGACACTTGGATTGTGTGAGGCCCACTGAATATCACAGCGCTATGTCACAGGCTCGATGCAGCAGGTGTGAAAAAAGTGACTACAGGATAAGAGAGATTTTGAATTTCTGCAGGCACTTGTGGACACTGGACACTTGGATTGTGTGAGGCCCACTGAATATCACAGCGCTATGTCACAGGCTCGATGCAGCAGGTGTGAAAAAAGTGACTACAGGATAAGGGAGATTTTGAATTTCTGCAGACACTTGTGGACACTGGACACTTGGATTGTGTGAGGCCCACTGAATATCACAGTGCTATGTCACAGACTCGATGGCACAGGTGTGAAAAAAGTGACTACAGGATAAGGGAGATTTTGAATTTCTGTGAGATTTTGAATTTCTGCAGACACTTGTGGACACTGGACACTTGGATTGTGTGGGGCCCACTGAATATCACAGCGCTATGTCACAGGCTCGATGGCACAGGTGTGAAAAAAGTGACTACAGGATAAGGGAGATTTTGAATTTCTGCAGACACTTGTGGACACTTGGATTGTGTGAGGCCCACTGAATATCACAGCGCTTTGTCACAGGCTCGATGCAGCAGGTGTGAAAAAAGTGACTACAGGATAAGGGAGATTTTGAATTTCTGCAGACACTTGTGGACACTGGACACTTGGATTGTGTGAGGCCCACTGAATATCACAGCGCTATGTCACAGGCTCGATGCAGCAGGTGTGAAAAAAGTGACTACAGGATAAGGGAGATTTTGAATTTCTGCAGACACTTGTGGACACTGGACACTTGGATTGTGTGAGGCCCACTGAATATCACAGTGCTATGTCACAGGCTCGATGGCACAGGTGTGAAAAAAGTGACTACAGGATAAGGGAGATTTTGAATTTCTGTGAGATTTTGAATTTCTGCAGACACTTGTGGACACTGGACACTTGGATTGTGTGAGGCCCACTGAATATCACAGCGCTATGTCACAGGCTCGATGGCACAGGTATGAAAAAAGTGACTACAGGATAAGGGAGATTTTGAATTTCTGCAGACACTTGTGGACACTTGGATTGTGTGAGGCCCACTGAATATCACAGCGCTTTGTCACAGGCTCGATGCAGCAGGTGTGAAAAAAGTGACTACAGGATAAGGGAGATTTTGAATTTCTGTGAGATTTTGAATTTCTGCAGACACTTGTGGACACTGGACACTTGGATTGTGTGAGGCCCACTGAATATCACAGCGCTATGTCACAGGCTCGATGGCACAGGTGTGAAAAAATTGACTACAGGATAAGGGAGATTTTGAATTTCTGTGAGATTTTGAATTTCTGCAGACACTTGTGGACACTTGGATTGTGTGAGGCCCACTGAATATCACAGCGCTATGTCACAGGCTCGATGCAGCAGGTGTGAAAAAAGTGACTACAGGATAAGGGAGATTTAGACTTTCTGCAGGCACTTGTGGACACTGGACACTTGGATTGTGTGAGGCCCACTGAATATCACAGCACTATGTCACAGGCTCGATGCAGCAGGTGTGAAAAAAGTGACTACAGGATAAGGGAGATTTTGAATTTCTGGGAGATTTTGAATTTCTGCAGACACTTGTGGACACTGGACACTTGGATTGTGTGAGGCCCACTGAATATCACAGCGCTATGTCACAGGCTCGATGCAGCAGGTGTGAAAAAAGTGACTACAGGATAAGGGAGATTTAGATTTTCTGCAGGCACTTGTGGACACTGGACACTTGGATTGTGTGAGGCCCACTGAATATCACAGCGCTATGTCACAGGCTCGATGGCACAGGTGTGAAAAAAGTGACTACAGGATAAGGGAGATTTTGAATTTCTGGGAGATTTTGAATTTCTGCAGACACTTGTGGACACTGGACACTTGGATTGTGTGAGGCCCACTGAATATCACAGCGCTATGTCACAGGCTCGATGGCACAAGTGTGAAAAAAGTGACTACCGGATAAGGGAGATTTTGAATTTCTCTGAGATTTTGAATTTCTGCAGACACTTGTGGACACTGGACACTTGGATTGTGTGAGGCCCACTGAATATCACAGCGCTATGTCACAGGCTCGATGCAGCAGGTGTGAAAAAAGTGACTACAGGATAAGGGAGATTTTGAATTTCTGCAGACACTTGTGGACACTGGACACTTGGATTGTGTGAGGCCCACTGAATATCACAGCGCTATGTCACAGGCTCGATGCAGCAGGTGTGAAAAAAGTGACTACAGGATAAGGGAGATTTTGAATTTCTGCAGACACTTGTGGACACTGGACACTTGGATTGTGTGAGGCCCACTGAATATCACAGTGCTATGTCACAGGCTCGATGGCACAGGTGTGAAAAAAGTGACTACAGGATAAGGGAGATTTTGAATTTCTGTGAGATTTTGAATTTCTGCAGACACTTGTGGACACTGGACACTTGGATTGTGTGAGGCCCACTGAATATCACAGCGCTATGTCACAGGCTCGATGGCACAGGTATGAAAAAAGTGACTACAGGATAAGGGAGATTTTGAATTTCTGCAGACACTTGTGGACACTTGGATTGTGTGAGGCCCACTGAATATCACAGCGCTTTGTCACAGGCTCGATGCAGCAGGTGTAAAAAAAGTGACTACAGGATAAGGGAGATTTTGAATTTCTGGGAGATTTTGAATTTCTGCAGACACTTGTGGACACTGGACACTTGGATTGTGTGAGGCCCACTGAATATCACAGCGCTATGTCACAGGCTCGATGGCACAGGTGTGAAAAAAGTGACTACAGGATAAGGGAGATTTTGAATTTCTGTGAGATTTTGAATTTCTGCAGACACTTGTGGACACTGGACACTTGGATTGTGTGAGGCCCACTGAATATCACAGCGCTATGTCACAGGCTCGATGCAGCAGGTGTGAAAAAAGTGACTACAGGATAAGGGAGATTTTGAATTTCTGCAGGCACTTGTGGACACTGGACACTTGGATTGTGTGAGGCCCACTGAATATCACAGCGCTATGTCACAGGCTCGATGCAGCAGGTGTGAAAAAAGTGACTACAGGATAAGGGAGATTTTGAATTTCTGCAGACACTTGTGGACACTGGACACTTGGATTGTGTGAGGCCCACTGAATATCACAGTGCTATGTCACAGACTCGATGGCACAGGTGTGAAAAAAGTGACTACAGGATAAGGGAGATTTTGAATTTCTGTGAGATTTTGAATTTCTGCAGACACTTGTGGACACTGGACACTTGGATTGTGTGGGGCCCACTGAATATCACAGCGCTATGTCACAGGCTTGATGGCACAGGTGTGAAAAAAGTGACTACAGGATAAGGGAGATTTTGAATTTCTGCAGACACTTGTGGACACTTGGATTGTGTGAGGCCCACTGAATATCACAGCGCTTTGTCACAGGCTCGATGCAGCAGGTGTGAAAAAAGTGACTACAGGATAAGGGAGATTTTGAATTTCTGCAGACACTTGTGGACACTGGACACTTGGATTGTGTGAGGCCCACTGAATATCACAGTGCTATGTCACAGGCTCGATGGCACAGGTGTGAAAAAAGTGACTACAGGATAAGGGAGATTTTGAATTTCTGTGAGATTTTGAATTTCTGCAGACACTTGTGGACACTGGACACTTGGATTGTGTGAGGCCCACTGAATATCACAGCGCTATGTCACAGGCTCGATGGCACAGGTGTGAAAAAAGTGACTACAGGATAAGGGAGATTTTGAATTTCTGCAGACACTTGTGGACACTGGACACTTTTGGATTGTGTGAGGCCCAATGAATATCAGAGCGCTATGTCACAGGCTCGATGCAGCAGGTGTGAAAAAAGTGACTACAGGATAAGGGAGATTTTGAATTTCTGCAGACACTGGACACTTGGATTGTGTGAGGCCCAATGAATATCACAGCGCTATGTCACAGGCTTGATGCAGCAGGTGTGAAAAAAGTGACTACAGGATAAGGGAGATTTTGAATTTCTGCAGACACTTGTGGACACTGGACACTTTTGGATTGTGTGAGGCCCACTGAATATCAGAGCGCTATGTCACAGGCTCGATGGCACAGGTGTGAAAAAAGTGAATTGTAGAATTGGGCAGAATAGGAATCTCCCTAGAGTGTAGGTCTGTAAGAACGGAACAAGTCCTCCACAGTGACACACAGATAGCTTCACTGTGGCTGTGATAACAGCCATTACACGGTACTGTGTGAGGAGCGTACACCGCTGTATGGTGTGAATAAATGCACGCTCAGTACCTTAGCAGGACAAAAAAAAATTGGGATTGCTTTTAAAAAAGCAGTTTGCAGAGCAGTGGGGAAACAGCAATGCAGCTGTCAGGAAGCCTTAGAAGGCAGCCTAACAACCAACACCGCTGATCCACCACAATATAGCCTCCCCTTGCACTGCATACACAGTGACTGGTGTGTTGCACAGGCAAAATCACTAGCAGCAGAAGCAGTTTTTTTGTCTTCTTCCCTGCCTAACGCTCTCCCTACAGAATCAGCAACCTCTCCCTATGCTAAGATCGGCAGAAGTAAGATGGCGGTCGGCGTGCACGCCCTTTTATAACCCCTGTGACGCCCACCAAAGCAAGCCAATCACTTGCATGCCCTTCTGAAAGATGGTGGTGACCCCTGCCTATGTCATCACGTTGCCCACAGTGTCCGTGGATCCTGATTGGCTGAAAAAGAGCGCTAAACAAACTTTTGAAACGCGACTTTGGCGCGTAAGTCGCCGACCTCGTGGCAGACCTCATCCTAGGGTCGGGTTTCGTTTCATGAAACCCGACTTTGCCAAAAGTCAGCGACTTTTGAAATTGTTTGACTCATTTCGCTCAACTCTAGGTGACGTGCAGCACATGGGGATTCTATGGGGGTGACGTGCAGCACATGGGGATTCTATGGGGGTGACATGCAGCACATGGGGATTCTATGGGGGTGACGTGCAGCACATGAAGATTCTATGGGGGTGACGTGCAGCACATGGGGATTCTATGGGGGTGACGTGCAGCACATGGAGATTCTATGGGGGTGACGTGCAGCACATGGGGATTCTATGGGGGTGACGTGCAGCACATGGGGATTCTATGGGGGTGAAGTGCAGCACATGGGGATTCTATGGGGGTGACGTGCAGCACATGGGGATTCTATGGGGGTGACGTGCAGCACATGGGGATTCTATGGGGGTGACGTGCAGCACATGGGGATTCTATGGGGGTGACGTGCAGCACATGGGGATTCTATGGGGGTGACAGGCTGCACATGGGGAGGCTATGGGAAGGCTGTATACTGTCATGTAATATATGGGGAGGCTGTGTGGGGCTCAATCAGTATATGGGGAGGCTGTGGGGGCCTCATGCAGTATGTGGAGAGACAGTAGGGCTCATGCTGTATACAAGAAGACTGTGGGGCCTCATGCAGTATATGGGAAAACGGGGGGTCATGCAGTATACGGGGAGGTTGTGTAGGGCTCATGCTGTAAATGGGGAGGCTGTGTGTGGCTCATGCCGTATATAGGGAGGCTGCTGTGGGGCTCATGCCGTATATGGGGAGGCTGTGTGAGGCTCTTGCCGCATATGTAGTAGGCTGTGTGGGGCTCATGCCGCATATGGGGGAGGCTGTGTGGGGCTCATGCTGTATATAAGGGGCTGTGGGGGGGTTTAAAGTTATATAGGGAGTGTCCGCATACTTAATTCTGCTCAATATTAAGTGATACAATTAATTTTAATAAATTAATATTGAGTAGAATTAATTTCAAGCTATTGGTTCGGCCCTCCACAAAAGTCATGGTCTCTCATGTGGCCCCTCGGGAACACTAATTTCCCACCCTTGACTTAGTGCCTCCTTCCCAATTTCACTCATGGGTTTCAAGGATTGATTTTTGCTATGAAGCTTTTTTAATACCAACTTGCGGTCAAAAAGTTGCAGATCCTTCAGGGCTGTAAAATAAAGGAGTTAGTGGGAGAAAAGATGAGGCCCTTACCCAAAACCTCTAGTTGCACATCAGTATGGTTGGTTCCATGGTGTTATGGTTGGTTCCATGTTGTAATGGTTAGCACTCTGAACTTTAAATCCAGTGATCTGAGTTCAAATCTCAGTGGAACCTGGGCACACATTTTTAGATGAAGGAATTGAGGGTAAACTGATTAAATTTGCTGATGACACAAAGCTAGGAGGGATAGCTAATACTAGAGAAGAGAGAGAGAGGATTCAAAAAGATTTAAATAAACTGGAGAAGTGGGCAGCAACTAACAGAATGGTTTTTAACAGGGAGAAATGCAAAGTACTACATCTGGGCAATAAAAATGAAAAAAGCATATATAGAATGGGAGGAATAGGGCTAAGTGACAGCACATGTGAAAAAGACTTGGGTATACTAATAGATCACAGACTGAATATGAGTCAACAGTGTGATGCAGCAGCAAAAAAGGCAAATGCAATTCTAGGATGTATTAACAGAAGCATACAGTCTAGATCACGTGAAGTCATTATTTCCCTCTACTCCTCTTTGGTCAGACCTCATCTGGAATATTGTGTCCAGTTTTGGGCACCACATTTTAAAAAAGACATCAACAAACTGGAGCAAGTTCAGAAAAGAGCGACCAGAATGGTGACCGGTCTGCAAACCCTGTCTTATGAGGAAAGGTTGCAGGATTTGGGAATGTTTAGTTTGCAAAAGAGAAGACTGAGAGGAGACTTAATAGCTGTCTACAAATATCTAAAGGGCTGTCACATTGTAGAAGGATCAACTTTATTCTCATTTGCACAAGGAAAGACTAGAAGCAATGGGATGAAACTGAATGGGAAGAGACACAGATTAGATATTAGAAAAAACTTTTTGACAGTTAGAGTGATCAATGAGTGGAACAGGCTGCCACGAGAAGTGGTGAGTTCTCCTTCAATGGAAGTCTTCAAACAGAGGCTGGACAGACATCTGACTGGGATGATTTAGCGAATCCTGCTTTGAGCAGGGGGTTGGACCAGATGGCCCAGGAGGTCCCTTCCAACTCTATGATTCTATGATTCTATGATTCTATGATTCTATGAGTAAGAGCATGAGCAGGTTTAATAACTGCAGTCCCCCCTGGGAGCCAGTCTGGGCAGTCTTCCCCCCAGACACTTTGTTCTTAGTATACTGTCTTGTCGCGATCCTTTTATTAGTAGAATCGGAGGAGGATGGACCCCCAGACTGGAGCATTTTAGATGTAATTTCCTCATCATAAGATCTGTTTGATCGCATGGAAGTGGATCTGTAGTATGAAGAGTTCCTATACTGTGAGCGAGAACGATCTGGGATATTTCACCATCTATAAACCCTGGATAGTTGTTTGTCCTGAATGTCCCTTTTGAATTTTTCAGATTTTATAGATTGAATCTCATAATTCCACTTTTGTAGCTCAGCATCAGTCTCATCATTAAATTCCTTAAGGGTGTCACCCTTCATATCCCTCCGTAGCATCACTTGCAGGTTTTCAATTTCAGTTTCGAGGGATTCCAGTGCATGGATCATTTCTTTCAATAAGACCATGAACCACTAAGAGCATGTGTTTGTCAATTCTTCACATTTATTTTTGAAGGTCTCATTCGATATAGGAAATGAGGGGAAGACCTGTATACGAAGTCCCCTAGGGATAAGATCTGTTTGCATATACCTATCCAGGAACTCGAACCCATGGTTCCACCATATACGTGTCCTCCTAAGCGGATCCTTAAATTGAAAAATGACCTCCTGTAGGTCCTTATTAGGCCCATCGACACCCCTAACTGTACAGTCTTGGAAAACATCATTGATCTGTGCACGCCATGTACAATTACGTGCCTGGAAGTCCATAGAAAATCTTGGAAAAACTGTGAAAAACACAGAACAAGTTAATGATGGCAACACACCCAGCTGCATACTCAATGCAAGGTGGTTGACACTAGTAGATGCCCACCCTATAGAAGCCGACATCAACTCCAAAAGACATAGGAATGAGGAGAATAAGGAGTAACAGGTGGAATACAGTAAAATCAAATACAAATTGTAACATAGTAACATAGTTATAAAGGTTGAAGGGAGACTTTAAGTCCATCTAGTTCAACCCATATCCTATCCTAACTTGCCCTAACATGTTGATCCAGAGGAAGGCAAAAAAAACCCATGTGGCAAACAGTAAGCTTCACATTGGGGAAAAAAATTCCTTCCCGACTCCACATACGGCAATCAGACTAGCTCCCTGGATCAACACATTATTAAGGTAACTAGTGTATATATCCTGTAATATTGTACTTTTCAAGAAAGGCAGCCAGTTCCTTCTTAAATTTTAGTAGGGAATCACTCATTACAACATCATATGGCAGAGAGTTCCATAGTCTCACTGCTCTTACAGTAAAGAATCCGCGTCTGTGAGTATGCTTAAACCTTCTTTCCTCCAGACATAGAGGATGCCCCCTTGTCCCCGTCACAGGTCTAAGAGTAAAAAGATCATTAGAAAGGTCTTTGTACTGTCCCCGCATATATTTATACATTGTAATAAGATCACCCCTAAGCCTTCGATTCTCCAAACTAAATAACCCCAAGTGTAATAACCTGTCTTGGTATTGCAGACCCCCTAGTTCCCTAATAACCTTGGTCGCTCTTCTCTGCACCCGCTCCAGTTCAGCTATGTCTTTCTTATACACCGGAGACCAGAACTGTACACAGTATTCTAAGTGTGGTCACACTAGTGACTTATATAGAGGTAAAATTATGTTCTCCTCATGAGCATATATGCCTCTTTTAATGCATCCCATTATTTTATTGGCCTTTGCAGCAGCTGCCTGACACTGGCCACTTAATGTGAGTTTGTCGTCCACCCATACACCCAGGACTTTTTCAGTGACAGTTTTGCCCAGTGTTTTACAATTAAGCACATAATTATACATCTTGTTCGTTCTACCCAAGTGCAGGACCTTACATTTATCCCCATTAAAGCTCATTTGCCATTTATCAGCCCAAGCTTCTAGTTTACATAAATCCTCCTGTAATATAAAATTGTCCTCCTCTGTATTGATTACCCTGCAGAGTTTAGTGTCATCTGCAAATATTGAAATTCTACTCTCTATGCCCCCTACAAGGTCATTAATAAATGTTAAAAAGAAGCGGGCCCAAAACTGACCCCAGTGGTACCCCACTGCTAACCGTGACCCAGTCTGAGTGTGCTCCATTAATAACCACCCTTTCTTTCCTATCCCTGAGCCAGCTCTTAACCCACCTACACATATTTTCCCCTATCCCCATTGTTCTCATTTTATGTATTAACCTTTTGTGTTGCACCGTATCAAAAGCTTTTGAAAAGTCCATGTACACCACGTCCACTGCATTCCCTTGGTCCAGTCTGGAACTTACCTCTTCCTAAAAGCTTATCAGATTAGTCTGACAGGAACGGTCCCTTGTAAACCCATGTTGATATTGGGTCATAAGGTTATTCTACTCCAGTATAGTATCTCTTAGAAAGCCCTCCAGGATTTTACCCACAGTTGAGGTTAAACTTACTGGCCTATAATTTCCAAGTTCAGTTTTTGTCCCCTTTTTGAATATTGGCACCACATTTGCTATACGCCAGTCCTATTCCTATTATGGAATCTTTAAAGATTAACAATAATGGTCTATCTGTGCTTAATTCCTGCAGTACTCGGGGGTGTATCCCATCTGGGCCCGGGGATTTCTCAATTTTAGTGATTTTTAGACGCCGCCGTACTTCCTGCTGGGTTAAGCAGGTGACATTTAATGGAGAATTTTTATCCCTGATCATGTTATCCGTCATGGGATTTTCTTGTGAAAATACTGTTGAAAAAAAGTCATTTAGCATATTGGCTTTTTCCTCATCCTCATCCACCATTTCACCCAGACTATTTTTAAGGGGGCCAACACTATCATTTTTTTAGTTTCTTACTATTTATGTAGTTAAAGAATATTTTGGGATTATTTTTACTTTCTCTGGCAATGAGTCTCTCTGTCTCAATCTTTGCTGTCTTGATTTGCTTTTTACAGAATTTATTTAATCTTCTGTATTTAGTTAATGCCTCATCACTACCTACTTGCTTTAATTCTCTAAATGCTTTATTTTTATCTCTTATTGCACCCCTTACAGCTCTATTTAGCCATAGTGGTTTCCTCCTATTTCTCGCATGTTTATTCCCATACGGTATATATTGTGCACAGGTCCTATTCAGGATGCTAATAAACGTCTCCCATTTTCTTTGTGTATTTTTATGTCTCAGGATATCGTCCCAGTTAATTGCACCAACATCATCTCTCATCCGTTGGAAATTTGCTTTCCTGAAGTTTATTGTCCTTGTAACCCCTCTACTACACATCTTATTAAAGGATACATGAAAACGTATTAATTTGTGATCACTATTACCCAAGTGACCACCAACCCTTACATTTGATATGCGGTCTGGCCTGTTGGTTAATATTAGGTCTAGCAGTGCCCCCCCTCTTGTTGGGTCCTGAACCAGTTGTGAAAGGTAATTGTCTCTCATAGTAGTCAAAAACCTATTACCTTTGCTGGAACTGCAGGTTTCGGTTCCCCAATGTATTTCAGGGCAGTTGAAGTCCCCCATAATAATGACTTCTCCTTGAGTCGCAGCTTCATCTATTTGCTTTATGAGGATATTCTCTGTTGCTTCCGTTATTTTTGGAGACTTATAACAAACCCCTATCAGTAATTTATTATTTCCCCCCCCTCCCCTTATCTCTACCCACAGGGACTCTACATTTTCATTAGATTCATATATATTATCACGAAGGATGGGTTTTAAGGATGATTTTACATATAAACACACGACTCCCCCTCACTTATTGGTACGGTCATTTCTGAACAGACTATAGCCCTGTAAATTAACCTCCCAGTCATGGCTCTCGTCCAGCCATGTCTCAGATATCCCCACCATGTCATAATTATGTTCCAACAACATTAACTCCAATTCCTCCATTTTGTTGGCGAGGCTTCTGGCATTAGTATACATGCACTTTATGTATCTCTCTGTACCTCTATTCTTTCTTAAATTACTAACTGTTCTAACCCCACCCCCCATGCCACCCCCACCCACAATGTCATTATTTGTGCCCAGGTCTCTATCTGCACTGTCTTCCCCTCCTATAAAAGGAATACCCTCCCCCGACCCTAGTTTAAACACTCCTCCAACCGTCTAGCCATTTTCTCCCCCAGCACAGCTGCACCCTCCCCATTGAGGTGCAGCCCGTCCCTAGCGTAGAACCTGTAGCCAACTGAGAAGTCGGCCCAGTTCTGCAGGAACCCAAACCCCTCCTTCCTGTACCAATTCCTGAGCCACTTATTAACCTCCCTAATCTCCCGTTGCCTCTCTGGCGTGGCACGTGGTACAGGAAGTATTTCCGAAAATACCACCTTGGAGGTCCTTGCTTTAAGCTTACAGCCTAATTCCCTGAAATCATCTTTAAGGACCTTCCACCTACCTCTAACTTTGTCATTTGTGCCAATGTGCACCATGACCGCTGGATCCTCTCCAGCCCCTCCCAGTAATCTGTCAACCCGATCAGCGATGTGTCGGAC
The DNA here is from genome assembly GCF_039654945.1 of Dendrobates tinctorius. Classification (NCBI taxonomy): domain Eukaryota; kingdom Metazoa; phylum Chordata; class Amphibia; order Anura; family Dendrobatidae; genus Dendrobates; species Dendrobates tinctorius. The sequence continues at coordinate 21,110,695 of NW_027361716.1, forward strand.
TCGAGCGCCAGGTAGGCAGCACACAGTTCGACGATCCCTGTCTTTGTGACAGATTGCCCTATCTGTTCCCCTAATAATTGAGTCTCCCACTACCAGAACCTGTCTGGCCTGCCCTGTTCTCCTATTTCCCCCCTTACTGGAGCAGACACTCCTCCGGCTTTCAGAGGACATGCCTTGCTGCAGCAGTGCTACTCCTGCACTAACACTCCCCTCATCTGCCAACTTAGCAAACTTATTGGGGTGTGCCAGATCAGGACTAGCCTCCCTGGCACTCTTCCCTCTACCCCGCCTTCTAACTGTCACTTGTATTAAATATCATTTAAATATCATTTAAAATAGAAAGTTCATACAGTACAGTAACAGATCACCAAGACAATACAAGCGTACCAGGGTCACCCATTGAGGGTGAAAAGATCAGATATTGTATATATGCACAACAGCAAGGCATAAAGAATCACAATCCAGGTGGTGACATTGCTGCCCTCATGAAGTGGCCAGGAGGCCATGAAACGCGTTGGCTTGAATGTGAATAAAGGTTTGCTTGCATCTTCGGTTGGTTCCTTGTAGTCTAGCGCGGACGAACCCCGGCTTTTCTCTTCTCTACTGTTGAATCCAGGTGGTGAGCTCAGGTGGAAGCCATCCCAAGATAATAAAAAAGACAAATAACAACGAGTAGCGCAATATGAGTTAATGCCAAGGGGCAGAGCTTACCAGCAGTATGAGGGTGAGCCTGGACCAGGTGTCAGAAATCCCAACACGCGGTTTGCGGGTACAAGATGCCACTTTCTCAAGGGGATGCATTCATGTGCTGCAAAAGGACCTTCAAATATCCCCATAACTGATCACATGGTCTCTGTAAACCAATTGCAATGGTGCACGCAGCGCATGCACATTTCACCCAGTGGGTCCTACAGCTACTGCACAGAACATCATGTATCACAGCACAGAGTAGAGATAGAAGATAGGATAACTCTTCTGACCCATGACTCGCTAAAGGTCCATTTACATGAGCCAACCAAAGACCTTAAATGACCACCGATCAATAAATGTTTACACGGGCAGAATGATTAGTAGGTTATGAGATGGACTTCTCTCTACTTTCAGCCTTAACTCTGCAACAATGCTCTGCGCATAGTCAGCTGTTATCCTAGGCGGTGCTTTTCTAGTTTCTACATGACAATGCGTCGCCAAGAACAATTATTTTTAAACAAGCTTAAAATAATTTCCACGAATGTTTGTTAATGAGCATTCTTAGGAACACTCGTCCATGATAATCTTGTAGTGTAAATGCAGCGTTAGACATGACCAATCTATGATAAACGCCTTTGAGAATATATCACAGAAAAACTGATTGGCATCCATGAAAAAAGGGCCAGCCATACTGCACACTTTAGAATATAATGTCATGTCTAGCTTGTTGCAGAGGTTTTGTCCTATTTCTACGTTGTGGAGAGCGCATACAGCGTGACTTCACGGCTATTGCCACCTGGGCGCCTCCATGGCCAATTCTTTTTAAACTGCACCACTATGAGGACAGACAACAACTCGAGCATCTGAAAGTAGAGCGATCACAGCTAATGGTAGAACATAAATATGGGCACTAAAGAAGCCCAACGCCTAGACTAGAGGAAACGATAAACCTCTATTGATAAATAATTAAAATTGACAACATTAATATTAAAACCTAGCGCAGCTGTAAAATGCAATCGATCATACCTATAGGGTTAAATATAATCTGACTAGAAAACCCATGCATAGAATTTAACACTTAACCCCTTCACGACATGTGCAGTACACATTGTGGGGTCTCCCTTTTTGATGTGGGCTCCGGTGCTGAGCCCATATCTTTCTCGGCACATGATTTGTACAGCTGACATGCGCCCCTAACAGCGTAACAACGACAGGTGCAATCACGTTCCATCTTTGGCTGTTAACCTGTTAAATGCCGCTGTCATTCTCTGACAGCGGCATTTAACACTAATCCCACCCATCAGCGCTTGTGTTACATGACTGCGGGTCATGGATTAGCATGACAACTCGGGGTTTGCAGCAGACCCCTGTGGTTGTCATAGCTGTATAGTGAGCATTTCTGCTACACAGAGCAGGGCTGCAGCACAAGCAATTGGATGATTGTACCTTCTAGTCTCCCATAGAGACTATTGAAGCTAGTGAAAAGTAAAAAAAAGTTTTAAAAACAAGTTTAACTCGCCCCCTTTTGCCCAATTTAAAATAAAACAATTAAAAATAAAAAATATGCATATTTGGTATCACCGCTTTCCGAATCATCAGATCTATCAATATATAAAAAGAATCTCTAATAGGTAAACGGTGTAGCGAGAAAAAGTCAAAATGCCAGAATTACTTTTTTTGGTCGCCGCAACATTGCATTAAAATTCAATAATGGGCGATCAAAACATTGTATCTGCACCAAAATGGTATAATTAAAAACGTCACTTGCTACTTTACAGTCTATTGTGGCCTTTTAATTGTTTTTAATATAGTATATGAACCTGTGTGGTCCAAATATATGGACACACACGGCTTCGCTCCGTACACCTCGTACACGCGCAACTCCGCTCCGTACACCTCGTACATGCACGGCTTTGCTCCGTACATCTCGCACACGCGCGGCTCTGCTCCGTACACCTCGTACACACGTGGCTCTGCTCTTTACACCTCGTACACACGTGGCTCTGCTCTGTACACCTCGTACACACGTGGCTCTGCTCTGTACACCTCGTACACACACGACTCCATACACCTCGTACACATACTTCTCTGCTCCGTACACCTCGTACACACACTTCTCTGCTCCGTACACCTCGTACACACACGGCTATGCTACATCCACACTGTAAACCCCTCCTGACCCCACACAGAAACTTCACCTCATCCAGCATCATGACAACTAGCACAGCAGATAGTAAAGAGGAGCAGCATCCAATCCGGGTGAAAAATTGCTTACAAAATTTATTCTGCCATAGAAAACATACAACATTTCGACCACAATGGTCTTTTTCAAGTATAACAAACAACAAATATGGCGGCTTTATATAGAGAGGATACACCAATCCGTAATAAAGGACCGCCTTACAATAACAATCACATATAAAATGCATATAAATGTCAATCACAATATCGTACAATATAAACTGTCGCATAACATAATTGGACATGTATAAAAACATCATATTTGTGTACAAACAAACATATTTAGACAATAAGAAACAAAACCCCACATGTATCTTCACCAATCATCTCCAGGCTTCAGGGTCCCCATGGTGATTCAACAACTAATCCCCAACATTGTAGCATAAAATAGGGTCAGACAATCCAAATAGCCAATGAATATGGGTTATCAAACTAGCGCCAAAAGCAGCTTATCAGACTCCACTATACAATCTCTGCTCACCTGGAAGCGCTATCTCGTGCACCAAAGATCTCACTCCCCCAGTGCTAACAGTGTCAGATCGAATCCCACGTATAGAAGGCTTCACAAGACAAAATCTCGCGATAACATGCAAATCTCGCGATAGCTTGAAAAACTGCGATAACTCACATAAACCAATGCATAGTAATGTGAACCAGTATTGAACAACGCCCTCACAGAAAGCGCAATATCTGTGCGCACACAGTGCACACAAAAAGGGACACACATCAGTACATTAAATAATATCGCGGGACAAAATCTCGCGGTAACCCGCAAATCTCGCGATAACTTAAACAAGCCGCGAGAACTTAAGAAAAACGCGGAAGAAAGCGAGTAAAACATATCGTTGTATTAGCCAACTATTTATACATGCTCACACAAGGAGAGCAGTATCTGTACACATGTAATACCCGTACAACAAATGCAATCATGGGAGGAGTCACATGACAAAATCACGTGACCGCAACATATTGGTGCAAGCTAAAGACCAGCTATCGCTCAATGTCACTATAAAGAGCGTAAAATAACGCTCATATATAGATCACTTGGTGGGTATACAGTGGGGCAAAAAAGTATTTAGTCAGTCAGCAATAGTGCAAGTTCCACCACTTAAAAAGATGAGAGGCGTCTGTAATTTACATCATAGGTAGACCTCAACTATGGGAGACAAACTGAGAAAAAAAAATCCAGAAAATCACATTGTCTGTTTTTTTTTCATTTTATTTGCATATTATGGTGGAAAATAAGTATTTGGTCAGAAACAAGCAATCAAGATTTCTGGCTCTCACAGACCTGTAACTTCTTCTTTAAGAGTCTCCTCTTTCCTCCACTCATTACCTGTAGTAATGGCGCCTGTTTAAACTTGTTATCAGTATAAAAAGACACCTGTGCACACCCTCAAACAGTCTGACTCCAAACTCCACTATGGTGAAGACCAAAGAGCTGTCAAAGGACACCAGAAACAAAATTGTAGCCCTGCACCAGGCTGGGAAGACTGAATCTGCAATAGCCAACCAGCTTGGAGTGAAGAAATCAACTGTGGGAGCAATAATTAGAAAATGGAAGACATACAAGACCACTGATAATCTCCCTCGATCTGGTGCTCCACGCAAAATCCCACCCCGTGGGGTCAGAATGATCACAAGAACGGTGAGCAAAAATCCCAGAACCACGCGGGGGGACCTAGTGAATGAACTGCAGAGAGCTGGGACCAATGTAACAAGGCCTACCATAAGTAACACACTACGCCACCATGGACTCAGATCCTGCAGTGCCAGACGTGTCCCACTGCTTAAGCCTGTACATGTCCGGGCCCGTCTGAAGTTTGCTAGAGAGCATTTGGATGATCCAGAGGAGTTTTGGGAGAATGTCCTATGGTCTGATGAAACCAAACTGGAACTGTTTGGTAGAAACACAACTTGTCGTGTTTGGAGGAAAAAGAATACTGAGTTGCATCCATCAAACACCATACCTACTGTAAAGCATGGTGGTGGAAACATCAAGCTTTGGGGCTGTTTCTCTGCAAAGGGGCCAGGACGACTGATCCGGGTACATAAAAGAATGAATGGGGCCATGTATCGTGAGATTTTGAGTGCAAACCTCCTTCCATCAGCAAGGGCATTGAAGATGAAACGTGGCTGGGTCTTTCAACATGACAATGATCCAAAGCACACTGCCAGGGCAACGAAGGAGTGGCTTCGTAAGAAGCATTTCAAGGTCCTGGAGTGGCCTAGCCAGTCTCCAGATCTCAACCCTATAGAAAACCTTTGGAGGGAGTTGAAAGTCCGTGTTGCCAAGCGAAAAGCCAAAAACATCACTGCTCTAGAGGAGATCTGCATGGAGGAATGGGCCAACATACCAACAACAGTGTGTGGCAACCTTGTGAAGACTTACAGAAAACGTTTGACCTCTGTCATTGCCAACAAAGGATATATCACAAAGTATTGAGATGAAATTTTGTTTCTGACCAAATACTTATTTTCCACAATTTTTATTGTGGTGGCTCTCTGGGAGGGCGAGGATGGGCTGCATGGGGGGCGTGGCGGCTCAGTGCAGTGTGGGAAAAATAGAGTCTTGGGTGGGACGCGGTCGGGGGGGTCAAAACGGGACTGTCCCACGAGAATCTGGATGGTTGGGAGCTATGCCTTTGGTAATAGCTCTGTGCCCCAATATGTCAGTGAATCCGGTCTAATTTTTGTTTGTTCATGTTGTTTATCAAGTTGCAGAAATTCAGAAATTATGTGCAGTACTGTATAAGAAAACCTTAGTGGTAAATGTGCAGATATGTGCAGCGACCTTCAGGCAAAATGGTGAAATACTCATAAGGTGGTTACTTCATCTGCGGAAAGCATAGCCAAATGTATTTCTTATATCATTTTATCCACCATGGAAAATTAAGAAACTTGTAGTTCACTTTATTAGGGGATTTGTCTTTATTCCTATAAAAAAAATGAGTGTAAGTGGCCTCCAAAATTCTGATTTTCCTGTCTTTTTTCCTTCCCTCAGCTACATTGATATTAGAACATACTCAATTGGAGTACAGAGGATGGCAGTGAAAGTTAGCTATTTAAATACTAGATGGAGGACCGTTGCTATCGCATCGGGAGGGCGGTAATGTCATGATGGGGACAGGCTTTGCAGAGTTGAGAATCTCCCCCCCCCATGTGCTCACCCACAGCACTCTCTCTTTCCCCATGTGCTGACTTCTCCCGTCTGTGCACTCTTCTTTGACCTGTCTACCCCATGTGCTATCTCCCTTGTCTGCTGTCTCTCTCCTTCCTGTGCTGTGTTCTCCCCTCATGTGCTGTCCTGTTTTAGCTGTCTCCCCCTCTGCTCTGTCTCTCTCACCCCTGTGCGCTTTCTCTCCCCCCATCTGCTGTCTTCTCTCATGTCATCTCTTCTTTGACCTGTGTACCCCATGTGCTCTCCCCCTTGTTTGCTCTCTCTCCACCACTGTGCTGTCTTCTTCCCTCATGTGTTCTCTCGTTTGAGCTGTGACCGGCTTCCTCTGCCTGTAGACACGTCGCGCATCTGCCGCCGGGATCAGCTGAATGATTCACTGTGCCTGCGCATCACTTGGGTGTCCCAATATGGCGGCCGGTGAACTTCCGCCACTTGGAATTCTGGGATACGGACACATCTGGACAGAACAGGATGTGAAGACATTACAAGGTAAGTATATATTACATTGTAGGGATTCACTCCAGTACTCGCTTGCAACACAAAGCCACAGGGGGTTTTATATAACACACAGTCACACGAAACAACTATTGTCCATAGCGACCAGTGATACTTGCAGTTTGGTGCCCACGGCCTGTGCGGTGTCTTGTCAGAGAGATCCTGGCTTCTCTCTCCAGCTGCAACACAACTCACTCTGCTCCACTTACCCAGCTGACTGACCAGAGAACACATGTCCTGGGTCTAGTCCTGGCTATCCAGGTGCAGCTAATCCGGACCTGCAGTGCCAGGATTCAACCCTACCCTACCTACCTGTCTTTGGTGCATCACTGAATGAATGTCATATACAGAAAAAGGGTGTTAGTTGAAGTGATTACAGTGTTTCCTTTACAGAAAACATGAGGGGGCAGTGAGGGTCTATCAAACCTGCTGTGCTAGCATAGGGGCTCCAAAGGAGTACATTCTAACAGACTGAGGAAGAGCAGAGGTTTGGAAGCCACAGATCCCACAATAGTGATCTGATATATACAATGTTCAAAAAAAATAAGGGAACACTTAAACAGAATATAACTCCAAGTAAATCAAACATCTGTGAAATCAAACTGTCTACTTAGGAAGCAACACTGATTGACAATCAATTTCACATGCTGTTGTGCAAATGGAATAGACAACAGATGGAAATCATTGGCAATTATCAAGACACCCTCAATAAAGGAGTGGTTTTGCAGGTGGGGACCACAGACTACATCTCAGTACCAATGCTTTCCAGCTGATGTTTTGGTCACTTTTGAATATTGGTTGTGTTTTCACACTCGTGGTAGCATGAGACGGACTCTACAACCCACAAAAGTGGCTCAGGTAGTGCAGCTCATCCAGGATGGCACATCAATGCGAGCTGTGGCAAGATTTGCTGTGTCTGTCAGCGTAGTGTCCAGAGGCTGGAGGTGCTACCAGGAGACAGGCCAGTGCACCAGGAGACGTGGAGGGGGCCATAGGAGGGCAACAACCCAGCAGCAGGACCGCTACCTCAGCCTTTGTGCAAGTAGGAACAGGAGGAGTACTGCCAGAGCCCTGCAAAATGACCTCCACCAGGCCACAAATGTGCATTTTCTGCACAAATTGTTAGAAACCAACTCCATGAGGATGGTCTGAGTGCCCAACGTCCACAGATTGGGGTTGTGCTCACAGCCCAACACCGTGCAGGACTCTTGACATTTGCCACTGGCGCCCTGTGATCTTCACAGATGAAAGCAGGTTCACACTGAGCACATGTGACAGATGTGACAGAGTCTGGAGATGCTGTGGAGAGCGATCTGCTGCCTGCAACATCCTTCAGCATGACTGGTTTGGCAATGGGTCAGTAATGATGTGGGGTGGCATTTCTTTGGAGGGCCGCACAGTCCTCCATGTGCTCGCCAGAGGTAGCCTGACTGCCATTAGGTACCGAGATGAGATCCTCAGACCCCTTGTGAGACCATATGCTGATGCGGTTGGCCCTGGGTTCCTCCTAATGCAGGACAACGCCAGGCCTCATGTGGCTGGAGTGTGTCACCAGTTCCAGCAAGATGAAGGCATTGAAGCTATGGACTGGCCTGCCCGTTCCTCAGACCAGAATCCGATTGAGCACATCTGGGACATCATGTATCGCTCCATCCACCAACGTCACGTTGCACCACAGAGTCCAGGAGTTGGCGGATGCTTTAGTCCAGGTCTGGGAGGAGATCCCTCAGGAGACCATCTGCCGCCTCATCATGAGCATGCCCAGATGTTGTAGGGAGGTCATACAGGCACGTGGAGAAGCCACACAGTCTACTGAGCATCATTTCCTTGTCTTGAGGCATTTCCACTGATGTTGGATTAGTCTGTAATTTGATTTTCCACTTTGATTTCGAGTATCATTCCAAATCCACACCTTCATGGTATATTAATTTGGATTTACATTGATCATTTTTATGATTTATTGTTCTCAACGCATTCCACTATGTAATGAATAAAGATTTGCAACTGGAAAATTTCATTAAGTGATATCTAGGATGTGGTATTTTAGTGTTCCCTTTATTTTTTTGAGCAGTGTATATATATATATATATATATATATATATATATATATATATATATATATATATATATATATATATATAAATTGTGGTGTGACTGGTGGTCGCATGGATAATGGAAGGTATGTGTCACGGGGATGGGAGCTCCCTGTGATGAAGCCTGGAATGTTTTCTTAAGTAGTTGTTGATCACATTTGGGTCCGGGCTACGGGTAGCTTTGAGAGTTGGGAGGGTCGGGCTACCCATGTACCACACACTGTGGTGAGGTGGCTCACTGTACCCCGTTTTGGCTGAAGATATGTGTGTGGTTGTGAATCTGCAGGACCTGTGTTGAGGTCATGAACATGTGACTAGCCAAGTGATTGGTAACTGGGAGTGGTTACTGGCTATCTAAGGAAGGTGTGTTGCACAGGTGTGAGAGAGTGATTAGGAGTCTGTCAGCTTGGACAGAAATCCCATGTTCCAGGCTCGGACGTCGCATAGCCTGGGGAAGCCGTGCCGGCGACTCTGAGCCAAAAGGAGCGGACGGTCTTGAAAACCGTGTGATACTGACCGGGGTCAGAGAGAAATGTGTACAGGATGCCTCTGCAGTAAGAGGGATCCGGGAACCTGCATGGCCAACAGGTGACGGTCTTGAAAGCCGTGTGATACTAACCAGGGTCAGAAAGAGACTGTGTGTGAACTGATATCTATCGGATGCTTCTGAGGACAAGAGGGATCCGAGAACATGTCTGGGCGATTCAACAGGTGATGGTATTGACAACTGTGTGTTATACTGACCGGGGACAGTGAAAGACTATGTGAGAAGTGGCTATAGGGTGCCTCTGTGGATAGGAGGCTGACACCAGCAGGTAACGGACAGGTGTCCGTGTTATACTGACCGGGGTCAGTGAGAAGTATTTTCAGTGAGAGACTGTATCTGTATTCATGTGCTAAAGCTGAATGTTTAACAGACAGTGCAAATGGCTGCTGGAACTGTCTTAGGTTTCCTTTTAAACCCTGAGCGTGCCAGTGTTTACCTCAAAGACCTGCCAAGAGAATAATCCCTGTCCATTCACATGGTGGAACGTTGCAATATTTATAAATATATATATATATGGAAAAAAAGAAACAGCACAGTACTTAACTTCGGGTGCCTGGCCCTTGGCAGAAAGTCCCGTTTTCAGCCACAACTTCAATATTCACTCCAAATAAAGGCAGCACTCCATGGTAATTGTTTTCAAGTGGTAGCAGTGGCGTAGCAACTGTTTGTGGCGCCCGGGGCGGTCGAAAAATTTGCCGCCCCTTTGGTCGTTGATAATCCGGAAGCATCCGAAGAGCCCACACTACACTCAAAGATCTAATTTTTAGTCTGCTACTAACTCTGCTGTTATTATTTCTAGACTTTCATCTTCTTGCAGTTCTCTCTCTCTCTCTATATATATACATATATATATATATATATGTATGTATTAGCTTGATGATGCTGGATGAAGACCTAATGGCTTTTTTAATAATAATTTTTAATAATGTGACAGACCTTACATATTGGATTATATAGAGCCCTGTTTTTTATTACATACCGTCCTGTCTTGTTAGCTGTATAATGCAATGATGGCTAATGGAGCATGGGAAAGCTTCCTTTCTAATGGAGGAGCTGATGGACTGGTAGTTTGGTCACCGGCTCCTCGATCAGCAGTCATTTTATATCTAAATGGAGAGGGGACTATGTAATAAAAGAGGGTACTGTAAATAACAAAATTAACAAGAATACACTATGTAAGAGACAGCACTATACATAACAGCAGAGGAAGCTATATAATAAGGGACGGCATCATATATAACTAGAGAGGATGGTACGTAATAAGGGATTACATTGTCCTCATTGTCCTCCTCCCCTCGCATCCCATTATTGTCCTCTCCCCCACCCCATCATTGCCCTCTTCACCACCTCCATCATTTTCTTCTCCCCCACCACTATCTTTGCTTTCTCCCCATCACTCCCATCATTGCCCATTCCACCACCTCCATCATTTCCTCCTCCTCCACCACCCCCATTTATTGCCCTTTCCACCACCACCGTCATTGCATTCTCCCCCACCACCCCATCATCATTTATTTTCCCCCCACCACCCCATCATTGCCCTCTCCATCACCCTCATCATTGCCTTCTCCCCATCACCCCCACCCCTGCCTTCTCCCCATCATTGCCTTCTCCTTCACCCTATCACTGCCTTCTCCCCATCACTCCCATCATTGCCTGCTCCATCACCCCATCATTGTCTTCTCCCCATCATTCCCATCATTGCCTGCTCCATCACCCCATCATTGTCTTCTCCCCATCACCCCCATCATTGCATTCTCCATCACCCCATCACTCCCATCATTGCCTGCTCCATCACCCCATCACTCCCATCATTGTCTGCTCCATCACCCGCATCATTGCCTGCTCCATCACCCCATCATTGTCTTCTCCCCATCACTCCCATCATTGCCTTCACCAGCACCCCATCACTGCCTTCTCTCCATGACTCCCATCATTGCTTGCTCCATCACCCCATCATTGTCTTCTCCCCATCATTGCCTGCTCCATCACCCCATCATTGCCTTCTCCATCACTCCATCACTGCCTGCTCCATCACCCCCATCATTGCCTGCCCCAACACTCCCAAATTGCTGCTGCTGCCCCGCCGCCCCCACACATGTGCCGCCTGGGGCGGACCGTCCCCCACGCCCCCCCACGCTACGCCACTGAGTGGTAGTGAGTTTTATTCAGCCCACATATTAAGGCAACGTTTCGGCTCAACTGAGCCTTTCTCAAGCAGTGGGTGGTACAAAAAAGTGTCTTTTTATAGACCATATAACAATCTCTCAATTGTCAATCATTTTACATTACAAAAATACATTTAAATGCATACAGTTTCTTTCATTATAGTCAGTAGGCTCCATAGGTGCAAAATAGTGCAAAAAATGCTTTGTGCTTATTACATTTCTTAAGCTTTATAGTATTCATCTTATTAGTGATTTTGTAGTTGCACATTTAGTCATACAGTGTTACAGTGTCTCATAATCCCTTTGGTTTACATACCACCACATGGAGGACGCCATGAACGCTGAAAACGCTGTATCTGGCGTTCCTGTAGATCTTCTGCGCATGTGCTATGAGTCATCAGCTCTGTCATGTTCAGCCAGCCAATAGAAGAGCATGTGTGGCATTTTCTCTCTCTGCACAGTCGCCTAGGTGTATTCATCACCTCATAGATGCTATATTGTGTGTGGCAGAAGGTCAAATAACGCTACTAAGCTATCATGACAAAGACGGGTCACTGTTGAAACGTTGCCATCTGAGGATCAGTAAAGTATCCACTTTTTTCACATTTAATTTGAGTGCTGCCTATTTTTTTTCCATTTGTCATTTTGGCTGTTTGGACACTGCTGAATAGGTTCTGCACCTGCTGTATTATTTTGGTAGTGCTGCCCTTTTTTCTTGATTTATATATATATACATCATCATTGTGTGTATCTTATAACATGCAGTATAAATCCACAACGGAGACAGAATCAACTAGACAGACAAGCAGCACTTTCAGCATGGAGGTAATGATAGAAGGAAGCAAAATAAGACAATTAAATATATTACTAAGATTCATAACTAAAAAAGTGTTCTTTTTAATTCATCTAGGGCAGCACGGTTGCTCAGTGGTTAGCACTGCAGCCTTGCAGCACTGGAGTCCTGGGTTCGAATCCCACCAAGGACAACATCTGCAAGGTGTTTGTATGTTTTCCCCGTGTTTGCGTGGGTTTCCTCCGGGTACTCCGGTTTCCTCACACATTCTAAAGACATACTGATAGGGAACTTAGATTGTGAGCCCCATCGGGGACAGTAATGATGATGTGTGCAAACTGTAAAGCGCTGCGGAATATGTTAGCACTATATAAAAATAAAGATTATCTAGTATGTGGAATAATGTGTAACACTAAGGTTTCTATCTGGAGCATGAGAGGATCGGGTGAAGCCTTTGAGCATGGCTACAATGGATTTTTCATGCAGAAATCTATGCAGGTGCAGTAAACAGCATCTTAGTGCTCGGGTCAGTTTTACGTTCCCCACGCCATCGACTACCTCAGTGCTGGGGTTTGTCAGTGGTAAAGTGACCTCCTTATCAAGGACACTATCCTTGTTTTCCCCTGACCCTGTCTTTTTGCAGCCGCCTTGTCCCCTGCGATGAGAGGAAGACTTGCCATCTGTACCTGGGTCCACCTTACTGCACTCTTTTTCACTTGCGTCACAGTCTGCAAGGGAGTCGCCCTGGAACCAAAAGTCTCCACTTAAACAGGTGTCGGACCCCTTTCCTGGAGCTACCCCATTTTTTACGGTCACATTGTTGGTCACCTCTGCTAAGTCCCAGACTTGGTCAGGCCAACACTTTTCCCAGATCACTCCTAATTCTGGTACATCAACACAACCACACAAATACACAAACAACCGTGTCACCTACTGAAACCCTACAAGGGGGTCCTGATATCAAACTGCCTAACAGCATAGGTTGGTACCCTAAACATAGTCTAGATTTTATTATATTGTATTGGTCACACATGGATCACGCCATGAATTATGCCTTCCAGAGATATTGATTTGCTGCCCTTATATTCACTTTTTTCCTTGTTGCCTACCCAACTACCTTCTTGGCAATCCCTGTACACTCCTTTCCTGATCAATTGAGTGACCGCATGCTGCATCTATCAAGGGTTATGTAGGAGCTATAGTGTACAGCCGTCGTTGAGCGGGGGCGCCAATCTCAATTATGTTTAGGGTGCCAACCTCCGCTGTTAGGCAGTTTGATATACGGACCCCCTTGTAGGGTTTCAGTAGGTGACACGGTTGTTTGTTAATTTGTGTGGTTGTTTCTGTCTTCAATTAAGGCTTAATTAAAGGTTTAGCTTTTATATTTTATATCTGCATTATTGTACGGATCCCCTATAAGCAATCAGACACTTCCCGTTCCTCCCACAAGTCCCAAAACAATTCAAAATCCTGACCGATTACAATAGATAATGGCAAGTCCAGGACTACTGGGACATCATGGCTGGTAATAACCGTGGGAGTCTCAATGATTACCCTGGACACCAAATAATCCCTAGGGACCCAATGGATGCAGTGGATGCCCATCTTCCTTCAGTAGATCAGACAGACAGGGAGTGTGGCGCTCTACAGGGTCACCGAGCTCCCTGAGTCCAGAAGTCCAGTCAAGCTCTCCATTGACTTCTACAGAGCATCTCTGTGACGTCTTGTCAGATGTATAGTTGACACAGGATACCAGACATGCGTTGTTCGAACATTGTTCTGGGCAACAGTCCTTTGGCGCATTCACCGCCACCCCTTTTTAGGTCACTACCCCTATTTCAGTTACCGCCCCCTTTTGGGACTCCACTCCTTTCGGGCCACTGCCCTTTTGTGACTCCACCCCTTTTTGGGCAACCATCCCTGTTTGGGTCACCTCCCCTTTTTGGGACTCCACCCCCTTTCGGGCAACCATTCCTCCTTGGGGTGCACTCCGTGGACTCCCAATGCCCTCTCAGCTCTTGTGCATGGCAGTCTATCTGCCCCAACGGTTCCTTCACAGTGAGACTCCGCACTGCTCCACAAGGCTCTGTCCCGGCTCTGCAAGGCTCTGAACGGCTCTGCACAGCGAGGTTCTGCATTGCTCTGCCAGGCTCTGTATGGCTCCACAAGGCTCTGCACCTCTCCATACGGCTCTGCTCTCCAGACTTCATGGACTCGCCGATCCACAGCAGACCGCCCGGAGTTTGTGGACCCGCCGATCCACAGCAAGCCGCCTGGAGTTTGTTGATCCGCCAATCCACTGCAAGCCGCCTGCTGCAATCCTCCCAGGTACCTCCTGAACCGATGCCCACAGTCTAGCACCAAATGTAGGGATTCTGTACTCAGTTAAAATAAGAGGAAAACAGGAGACGTGTTCTCTTAAAAGTCCATGTAGGTTTATTTGCTTCATAAACCCGGCAGCAACAAAAAAAGGTTCACTGCAAGATTCTGCTCTCTCAGGCCAGTGGGCAATGTCCAGCATGCAGGCTCGGTCTGGAGCTTCACACACAGGAGGACTTCTCCCTCTCAACACACAGACCATGTGCCAAACAACAGCCTCCATTATGTAGGCTGTATCCACACCCATAGGTGAGGTGTATGGGTAGCCAGACCTGCCCATCTCTCATAGCTACCCGCAACCCAGACACAGGTGCACTAAACAACATCTTAGTGCTCACGTGCAATAAAGCAAAATGTGTTTTCACTACAGTGATGAGGTCACTGCTATAAAAACATCACCACTGCAGCCAATCACTGAGCTCCAAATGAAAGTATCATTGAATGGGAAAATGTGGAATAAAAATGTTGCTACAGGAAGTCAAAGGGGTATTCTCAAGTTTGGAAATTAACCCTATCTATAGGATAGGGGATAAATTCCTGATCGTTGGGATTCCGATAACTATGACCCCACCAATCCAGGAACCAGAGTCTCATGTGAGTTGATGCAGTGGTTGATCATCTGCACTGCCAGTCCATGCTTTCTTAAGAAGGTGCCGAACACCAGCCGAGCGCAGAGCATGGCCATCTCCTGCAGTTCCAGTTAAAGAGAATCTGTCACCAGGCTGATGTTATGTAATCCAAGAGCAGCACAATGTAGGGGCAGAGACTGCTAATCAGGAGTGGGGTTACACAGAGAAGAACTACATGGTATTAGACAAGCAGACCTGTAGTGATAGGCCGGGGTCACACTAGAGAGGAATACGGATGAGTGTGAGGCGTTAAAAGCACGCATTACACACGGACAAATGATTCTCTATGGGTCAGCTCCCAACAGCCGTATAATTCTCGCCCGTATTCTACGGACCGTGCCAATCACAGCATGCTGCGATTGTCAGCGTACTATGCCCGTAGTACGCCAATGCAAGTCTATGGGTACGCAAAAAATACGGATTACACACGGACCACACGTGTGACTTGCGAGAAATACGCAGGTCTTTTGGCTGGTGACAGGAAATGGGCCAATCCATCATCAGGAAGCTTAGACATGCAAATGAGCTCAAAAAGCGCTCCAGACATCCAGGAAGTACGCCTCCACGGAGTACATCAGCGTCATGGCGCCATATTTTCTGAATGTGGAGATGTTGATTGTGTTAGTGTAGAAGCGGCCAGAACTCTGGGACCAACGTGATGCCCATTATGCCAACTGGGCAAGAAAGGAGGCGTCATGGAGGTGCATATGTAGCCAGATGTTCAATGATTTTGGTGATCGCCCACGTGAGGAGCAGCAGCAACTGAGTAAGTACAACTCAAAAACTGTTTAAAAATACCTCACATCAAAAAATGCATATAGAATCAGCCCCCCCCTTCCTGTGCTTGTACTTTTTCCTCATGAGGCGGGTAGATTTTGATGTGACCCATGGTTTTACACTGCCATCATTTGGCACAGGCCACAAGCTCCTCATCCTCCTAGCCAACCAAGTTATTAAGTGTAGTTACTTCATACCTGAACTATTGTGACCCTGTGTATCTGGCCTGGATGGCCCAATTAGATATGCCTCCCTGGGTAGAAAGCACACCCCAGAAGGCCACATGCCTAGGCTACTGGTAGCAAATTTGACCTATCAAATATGTGAAATTGAGAATATTTCCTGTCACATTGCAGTGGAAGATGTGATGAGACGCTGGCGCAGCATCCGCGACCAATACAGGTGGGAACATGAGCAACGGTCCAGGAGTGGTGATGCGGGCCACCTAAAGAGGAAATACATATATTATGACCGCCTCTCCTTCATCGCCCCTATTCTGGATCTGAGACCGTAAGTAGATACCTCACACCACATTACACACATATTTTACAGGGCCAAAAATATTGATTTATTTTTGGCTGTTCTATTTCATAACAGAACTCAGTCCAACCTTATGGAGAGAGGAACTGGCTCAGATACAGAGCCCATCATTGATCCTGTAGGGGATGAGGTGGCTGGCCCATCTTCTCCCCCTACAAGAAGCATGGGTGAAGAATCCTCTCAGGAAAACCCATTGCCTGCGCCACAAACCCCGCCACCCCAGGACCACATCCACAACCAGGACCGTCTGCTGCTGCCCCATCAGCCATACAGGAGCAGGGCACCATGAGCAGAAGCCCAACTGCACAGATCTGGGGCTCCCCACAGCCTGATGGACCATCCCAGCGAGGAAGAAGAAGGCGCCATAGCCCTGCCCAAGATTCCCGTACCAATGTGGACACAGGGGTCCTCAACTATCTGTCTAGAGTGAATAATGATGATGGCGAGGAGGCATTCTCATGCAGCCTGGCCCTTTATCTTCGTGCCCTTTCCCGTGAGGTGAGTCTCCGTATGCGAGGATGTTTTCAGATCCTGCTTGATGCAAGCACACACCCAAATACCCCATATGAGTTATTTGAATATATGGAGAGGTGGCAGCTTTCACCAAGAAATCTAATGCACCTTAGACCACCCACACACATGCTTACTCAAGCAGGCTCTGAGGATCCTCAAATATGTGGGCCTACACCTCACCCCCTTCCTCTCCCTACCCAACCTTTCCAACAGCAGCCACATATGTCTGCCTCTAGCCAACCTCACCAATATGACCACTTTTCCCACCCAGTGTTGGAGGCTGGTCCCAACCTGGTTGGGGACGACATGGCTATATTGGTGGGTATGAGACACGGGCCTACCCGACCCAACAAGATGCCCCTGTTCATTATCACTCTGGCCAGTACCAAGCCCAATCCCAGGAGGCAGTACACTACCCACATCATGGGCAACAGTATGCCCCCACACAGGGCGATGGGCAAGTTGGGCAAAGTAGCCAGCAGCAAACACAGGCTGGTCTTCCGCCTTCTCCTCCCCCAACATACCGACATTTATAATACTTCCATTTTGTTATTGCCTAATGTTATTTTTGTTGTTTTCTATGTGTGAAAATTTTATTGTCACACAATGTTGACATCTGCAAAAAGGCCAATTTGGGCCATTGCCACATTTCTGATATGGCAAGAATATGTTTTGCTTTAAAAAAAAAAAAGGTAAAAGTAAACATTTGTCTACTACATTTTACGTCTCTGTCTCAATTCTAAAAACCATGTCAGCATAATAACATACGCTTACCAATGCAATTCAACAGTCATAGAATCAGAAGGGGAAGAAATATATATATTTAGACACACAGAAACCAAAATATTATAACATAGACACAACATGCTCTTGCAAGAAGTTTCCCCCTCAGGTGACATAAAGTAATTTGTGAAAATATCACGCACTTTGAGGCCAGAGAGCGGTCTACGTTGAGGGTTGATAGATGGTCTCGCCCTGCGCACATTGTCCAACCCACACACAACACCAGCAGAGGAGGAACAATCATGTATCCTGGTGAAGTTATGAAGAACCACACAGGCTTTAACTACTTCATTAACATTTTGTTCACTCAGCTGAATGGCAGACTGGAGTACCCACCATTTTGCACAAAGAATGCCAAAGGAACACTCCACCAGTCGCTGAGCACGTGATAGGCGCAAGTTAAAAATTCTGAGCCGGTGGTCAAGGTTGCGCCGGGGATATGGCCTCAGGACATTGCGCGTTAACTGAAATGCCTCATCTGCCACAAGGTATCATAAGTTGAGGATCTAAGAAAAGCACTTCTGAGCATCCGCGCTGCTTTAGTGATAAGAATTCTTCAGAAATCCATATAAATCTTTCAAGTTCTTTATTATATGTACTACAGAAACTACGCATTTCGAGGTGACAAACCGCACCTCTTCTTCAGGTTACAGTACAGAGTTGTCACAACAATCAATTTATATAGATTTCTGAAGATTTCTTATCACTAAAGCAGCGCGGATGCTCAGAAGTGCTTTTCTTGGATCCTCAACTTATGATACCTAGTGGATGCTGTCCACCTGCACGAGCTCTGCAGCAGCTATATAACTGCAACAAATGTTGAGAGTGGTTGTGTCTGAACACAACCCATAAAGGGTGAGTACTCCAGAGTACTTTTATATTTTAATTGATTTATACCAGGTGAAGCCCTATGTCTGCGCCCCCGCCCTTGTTTTCTCATCTGCCACAAGGACATAAGGGACAGATTCTTGAGTGGAGCCTGGTAGCTGGCGTAGTGGTGGTGGTAGATCCAACTGCTTGGTGCGTAGCCGCCGAGCCATAATGGAAGTATTGAAGACTCTAGAGTCTCCCGTCCTGCCATAGGCCCCAATGTCAACAATTATAAACTTGTATTGAGGGTCGACCAGAGCCAACAATACAACAGAAAAGTATTGTTTATAATTGAAGAATTGGGAGCTAGAGTTCGGTGGCTTATGCACCCGGATTGTTTGCCATCAAGGGCCCCAATACAATTAGGAAACTGGCATTCATCCTCAAAGTCCCTTGATATCCTCAACCAGTCTTCCATCCTGGGCTCGGGCATGACGAGTTGATGTAGTCTTGACCATATTTCACTACATGTCGACCTGACTATGCCAGAAATGGTAGATCTTCCAATCAGAAACTCATGGTGGAGGGCGGCATAAGACAGGCCAGTGGACAGGAAGCTGAAGAACAACAGAAAAGGAACATTTTAGAATGCACAAATTATCCAAAAAACAGGTACATACAGGGCAGTTTCTAGGGAATTTTGCCA
Source organism: Dendrobates tinctorius (assembly GCF_039654945.1). Lineage (NCBI taxonomy): Eukaryota > Metazoa > Chordata > Amphibia > Anura > Dendrobatidae > Dendrobates > Dendrobates tinctorius. Next base: position 21,130,040 of record NW_027361716.1, read on the forward strand.
ACAGGGCGAACATCGAAAAAGCGCCCCCCCCCGAACATTAACATGCTGAATACTTTAGATTAACTTAGATAAACGTGTCTTACCTTTGCATCAATCCAATCCTCGAAGGCATCACCTCCGATATAACACAAAGACAGCAGGCTAAGCACCACAGTATTCTCAAAAAAATAAAATAAATACATCACTACAGTAATAATATCCCTTAATTAGCCCTATGGTAATAATATCCCCCATCCTGACCCCTGTGTGTCTCATTCCTGACTTCAGCCATATTTTCTCTCATCCTGCCCTCATGATTATCCATTCTGCCCTCACATGATCTCCCGATCCTGCAGAGGCGTATCTAGGCTTTCTGGCACCCGGGGCAAGAATTTGGTTCGGCGCCCCCCCCCCAAGTACATATGCGACTTGCACAGTTAGTCATGTACCCACGAGCTGCTCTCCCTAATGCTCTCAATGTTCAGTAAAAAACTGAAAGCAGGAAGAGAAGCTCGTTGTCACAGGACCATAACTATGAAAATCGCATATGAGTGAAGTGTCCATGTGATGACACTGGAACCTGCAGAGCTGAATCCTGACATTGCAGCTTCTGAATTCTCACAACGAATGCATTGCACACTTTTAGGATTCTCCCTTGCCGATGTACAGTCATGTCAGCACAAGTATGTGATTTATATACTTCTAGCCACATTCCGACTAGACGTGTCCGGCCTCGCTCCATTCATTTTCATGGAGTGAGGCCACACATGTCTAGTCAGCATGTGACCGCATGTATGTAAATTTCCAGCACGAGAGAATCCTGACAGCGTTCAGTGAGCACTGTGAGAATTCAGAAGTCTGCAGTCACATAGAATGTCTGCAGACTCGGCGCAAACCTGGACAATCCCTTTAATGCTCCTAACAAATAAAAACATGAGACTTAGTCAGTGTCACAAATAACATTTACATCCAGGTACCTTATAGATGACGTCGTCTCTGCAGTCGTTCTCCTTTTCTTCATCTTGTCCAGACCCCATGATGAGTTTTCTCATCCACAGCCATCTCTGCAGACGTCCATCTTCTCCGGTCTTCTGCAGCAAATCTCCACACGATGCCCTTAAAGATAGAAGTGTTATTATAATGCTCCCAAATAAAAATATCTGCAATATACTGTCACCTCACACTATTCCCCTCCCTCCTCTAACATCCCTCTGTTCACCATACTGTCTCCTCATATTTTTACCCCCTCACTCTCTATACTGTCTGCTCACACATATCCCCGACTCCCCATACTGTGTCCACATACATTCACCCGTTCGCACCCCTTACTGTCTGCACCCATCCCCCATACTGTTTCCTCATACTCTTCATTTTGTGTCCTCAAATCTCCCCACACACATTAAATACCATCCCCACTCCAAATCCCCCATCACTAATCCCCCACACACATTAAGTACCCCCCCATCCCCACTCAATAACCCCTCATCCCTACTCCCAAATCCCCCCACACATTATGTACCCACACTCCAAATCTCCCCACACATTATGTACCCCCACTCCAAATCCCCCCACTCATTAACCCCCATCCCCACTCATTAATCCCCCCACTCATTAACCCCCATCCAACCCCCATCTCCACTCATTAACCCCCACAGTCATTAACCCCATCTCCACTCATTAACCCCCATCCCCACATTAACCCCCATCTCCACTCATTAACCCCCCACATTAACCCCCATCACCACATTAATCCCATCTCCACTCATTAACCCCCATCCCCACATTAATCCCATCTCCACACATTAACCCCCATCCCCACATTAATCCCATCTCCACACATTAACCCCCATCCCCACATTAATCCCATCTCCACTCATTAACCCCCATCTCCACTCATTAACCCCCACACATTAACCCCCATCTCCACTCATTAACCCCCCACTCATTAACCCCCATCCCCACATTAACCCCCATCTCCACCCATTAACCCCCCACTGATTAACCCCCATCTCCACTCATTAACCCCCATCCCCACATTAACCCCCTTCCCCACATTAAGCCCCATATCCACTCATTAACCCCCATCTCCACTCATGAACACCCCCATCTCCACCCATTAACCCCCCACTCATTAACCCCCATCTCCACTCATTAACCCCCATCCCCACATTAACCCCCTTCCCCACATTAAGCCCCATATCCACTCATTAACCCCCATCCCCACATTAAGCCCCATATCCACTCATTAACCCCCATCTCCACCCATTAACCCCCCACTCATTAACCCCCATCTCCACTCATTAACCCCCATCCCCACATTAACCCCCTTCCCCACATTAAGCCCCATATCCTCATTAACCCCCATCTCCTATCTTCGGTGGTTCTTCAGCTCCACAGTGGAGCACACTTACCACCAGGGTTCTCTCTGGGCGCCGGGGAGTGACGTCAGCAGCGTGATCACATGACCTGATCACGCTGCTGACGTCGCTCTGACCCGGCGGTCAGAGCTTCAATTGTACTGGCGTCTGTATAGATGCCAGTACAATTGCTGCCTGGGAGTCGGCGCGGCCTCCTTCTCTGCGTCGGCTATCAGCTTGACAGCTGACACAGAGAACCGCCGACTCTCAGGATGGGGGGAGGCAGAACGCAGCCGCCGGGGGAGAGACACTGCCGACCGCTGCATTAGGCGGCCGGGCGGCCCGACTGCGCCCCCCTGCTGCCTGCGCCAGGGGCAACTGCCCCGGCTGCCCCCCCTGGATACGCCACTGCGATCCTGCCCCGTCTACATCGTATCCATCCTGCCCCATGATCCTGCACCATGTGTCTCCCATCCTGCTCCCTGTGTCTCCCAATCTGCCCCGTACTGTGTCTCACTTTCACATTCTGCCCCCTCCTGTGTCTTACTGTCACATTCTGCCCCCGTGCCTCACATTCTGCCCCTCCTGTGTATCACTGTCACATTCTGCCCCCTCCTGTGTCTCACTGTCATATTCTGCCCCCTCATGTGTCTTACTGTCACATTCTGCCCCCTCCTGTGTCTCACTGTCACATTCTGCCCCTCCTGTGTCTCACTGTCACATTCTGCCCCCGTGCCTCACATTCTGCCCCTCCTGTGTATCACTGTCACATTCTGCCCCCTCCTGTGTCTCATTGTTATATTCTGCCCCCTCCTGTGTCTTACTGTCACATTCTGCCCCATCCTGTGTCTTACTGTCACATTCTGCCCCATCCTGTGTCTTACTGTCACATTCTGCCCCCTCCTGTGTCTCACTGTCAAATTCTGCCCCTCCTGTGTCTCACTGTCACATTCTGCCCTCTCCTGTGTCCTACTTTCACATTTTGCCCCTTCCTGTGTCTTACTGTCACATTCTGCCCCCCGTGCCTCACATTCTGCCCCCTCCTGCACTTCACTGTCACATTCTGCCCCTTCCTGTGTCTTACTGTCACATTCTGCCCCCTCCTGTGTCTCACTGTCACATTATGCCCCCCTCCTGTGTCTTACTGTCACATTCTGCCCCATGTCCATTCTGCCCCAATGTCTCACATTCTGCCCCCTCCTGTCATTACTGTCACATTCTGCCCCCTCCTGTGTCTCACTGTCGCATTCTGCCCCCTCCTGTGTCTCACTGTCACATTCTGCCCCCTCCTGTGTCTCACTGTCACATTCTGCCCCCTCCTGTGTCTTACTGTCACATACTGCCCCATGTCCATTCTGCCCCCATGTCTCACATTTTGCCCCTCCTGTGTCATTACTGTCACATTCTGCCCCTCCTGTGTCTCACTTACATTCTGCCCCCATGTCTTACATTCTGCCCCCTCCTGTGTCTCACTGTCTCATTCTGCCCCATGTCTCGCATTCTGCTCCCTCCTGTGTCTCACTGTCACATTCTGCCCCCTGCTGTGTCTTACTGTCACATTCTGCCCCCATGTCTTGCATTCTGCCCCCATGTCTCACTTTCTGCCCCCTCCTGTGTCTCACTGTCACATTCTGCCCCATCCTGTCTTACTGGCACATTCTACCTCTCCTGTGTATCACTGTCACATTCTGCCCCCTCCTGTGTCTCATTGTTATATTCTGCCCCTCCTGTGTCTTACTGTCACATTCTGCCCCCTCCTGTGTCTTACTGTCACATTCTGCCCCCTCCTGTGTCTTACTGTCACATTCTGCCCCCTCCTGTGTCTCACTGTCACATTCTGCCCCTCCTGTGTCTCACTGTCACATTCTGCCCCCGTGCCTCACATTCTGCCCCCTCCTGCGTTTCACTGTCACATTCTGCCCCCTCCTGCGTCTCACTGTCACATTCTGCCCCCCTCCTGTGTCTTACTGTCACATTCTGCCCCTCCTGTGTCTCACTGTCACATTCTGCCCCCTCCTGTGTCTTAGTCACATTCTGCCCCATGTCCATTCTGCCCCAATGTCTCACATTCTGCCCCCTCCTGTGTCATTAATGTCACATTCTGCCCCCTCCTGTGTCTCAGTCGCATTCTGCCCCCTCCTGTGTCTTACTGTCACATTCTGCCCCTCCTGTGTCTCACTGTCACAGTCTGCCCCCTCCTGTGTCTTACTGTCACATTCTGCCCCATGTCCATTCTGCCCCCATGTCTCACATTTTGCCACCTCCTGTGTCATTACTGTCACATTCTGCCACCTCCTGTGTCTCACTGTCACATTCTGCCCCCATGTCTCACATTCTGCCCCCTCCTGTGTCTCACTGTCACATTCTGCCCCCATGTCTTGCATTCTGCCCCCTCCTGTGTCTCACTGTCACATTCTGCCCCCTGCTGTGTCTTACTGTCACATTCTGCCCCCATGTCTTGCATTCTGCCCCATGTCTCACTTTCTGCCCCCTCCTGTGTCTCACTGTCACATTCTGCCCCATCCTGTCTTACTGGCACATTCTGCCCCCATGTCTGCATTCTGCCCCCATCATATCTGCATTCTGCCCCCATGTCTTGCATTCTGCCCCATGTCTTGCATTCTGCCCCCATCATGTCTTGCATTCTGCCCCCATATCTTCCATTCTGCCCCCATCATGTCTGCAGTCTGCCCCCATCATGTCTTTCATTCTGCCCCCATCATGTCTTGCATTCTGCCCCATCATGTCTTGCATTCTGCCCCCATCATATCTGCATTCTGCCCCCATCATGTCTGCATTCTGCCCCATCATGTCTTGCATTCTGCCCCCATCATGTCTTGCATTCTGCGCCCACCATGTCTTGCATTCTGCCCCCATGTCTGCATTCTGCCCCATCATGTCTTGCATTCTGCCCCATCATGTCTTGCATTCTGCCCCCATGTCTGCATTCTGCCCCCATCATGTCTTGCATTCTGCCCCTATCATGTCTTGCATTCTGCCCCATCATGTCTTGCATTCTGCCCCCATCATGTCTTGCATTCTGCCCCCATCATGTCTTGCATTCTGCCCCCATCATGTCTGAACTCTGCCCCATCATGTCTGCATTCTGCCCCATCATGTTTTGCATTCTGCCCCATGTCTTGCATTCTGCCCCCATCATGTCTTGCATTCTGCCCCATCAAGTCTTGCATTCTGCCCCCATCATGTCTTGCATTCTCCCCATCATGTCTTGCATTCTGCCCCCATCATGTCTTGCATTCTGCCCCCATCATTTTGTTTAAATGCAGATTGCACATTTTCTGTTAGTTATATTTCTGGATTCAAATGAGGTTTATTGTACTGAGTCCATCAGTTATTAGATATATGAAACTGAAATAGCTGTTGCAAAATTGTTATATAGAAAAAAGGTTAACATTAATAGGGGTGCCCAAACTTTAACATATGACTGTAGATAAGGCATCATCTTGCCAGGGAGTAGCACCCTGAGGTGTAAGAAAATAAGTAGTGAACACATCACGTACATTGAGTCCAGAGATGGGACGACGGGGTGGGTTCACATGTGTCCTATGCCTACACACATTGCCAGACTCAACTTCAGCACCATCATGTGAGGGGCAATCATGAATTCGTGCGAAGTTATGTAGGACCACACAGGCTTTAACAACTTCATTTACATTAGCTTCACTCAGCTGAATGGTGGACTGGAGGACCCTCCATTTGGCACAAAGAATACCAAAGGCCCACTCCACCAGTCGTCGTGCTCGTGATAGGCGCAAGTTAAATATTCAAGGTTTTTGACGTGGATATGGCCTCATGACATGTCGGGTCAATTGAAACACCTCATGTGCTACAAGGACATAAAGCACCGGTTCAAGATTTCAGTCTGGAAGCTGACGTGGTGGTGGTAGGTCCAGCTGATTATTACGCAGTCGCCGACCCATAATAGAAGAATTGAAGACTCGGGAGTCTCCAGTTCTTCCATAGGCCCCAATATCTACAATTATAAACCTGTAGTGAGTGTCGACCAGGACCAACAATGCTACAGAAAAATATTGTTTATAACTATAGAACTGGGACCCTGAGATCGGCGGCTTACGCACACGGATGTGCTTCCCATCCAGGTCTCCAATACAATGTGGAAACTGTCACGTGTCCCCAAATCCACGGGAGATACGCAACCAGTCTGCCATTTTGGGCTCCGGCATTACCACATGATGGAGTCTGGACCAGATTTCCGAGCAGGTAGACCGGACAATGCCAGATATTGTGGATTCTCCTAGTAAAAATTCAAAATGCAGACCAGCATATGAAAGCCCAGTGGAAAGGAAGCTAAAAAGCAAAAAAAAAAAAAAACATGAGTACACAGCCCAACAAACAACAGATAAAGCTTTGAGCAAAGTTATAGTGGATCAATTTGGATCAATTCTAAAGCATGCATGGTCATCATTAAATTACATGCCATGGCTTGTGTGACTCCAGCCTTACACATGTGATGGCAGCCTAAGGGCTGATGCGATTCATGATTCATTTCTCTTCCCTCAGGAAAACAGACAATGGCTGGAGTCACACGCAACGACAAAAAAATCTGTCCGATTCTTACGGACCAAAATCGCACAAATATTTACTGAACAGTGATCCGTCTGTCATCCGATTTTCCTGCGATGATGCGATTTTAATCGCATCTAAGCATCCGTCTGCCGATATTTTGTCGGAGGCTAGCAAAATGGACAAAATGGTTTTTAGGCCTGAAAGTAATTTAAATCATCATCCAGCCCTATATTTATTGGCTCTACAACAGGTGTGAGCCTCCTAACTTTACAATAGAGTCTGTGCTTGGATTTGGATAGCTCTGCTTTGTGGTAAACATGACAGACAGACTGATTTTTAACACCACTGAGCGTGTTCTTTTCAATTGGGTTATATCAAGATGTTTTGGTGAGCCATACCCTGTGATTGTGGATCCGAGGATTGTGGATCCATTTTTTGATTGTCTGACAGTAACCTAGATTTCGGGGATTCGTTATCAACCCGTGTGTTTGATGAGAGGTGGCAGCATAAGAAGTCGGGGTGTGATTTATGCTCACTTTATAGCCTAGAACAGAGGTTGAGAACTGGATTGAGAGGAAAAAAGTTAACCCTTGCAGGTGTGGGAGGAGGACTCCCAGACAGTGAATGGGCAGGTACCCAGGGGACTGCCATCAGGGTTCCTGAGGGAACGATACTGGGAGAGCAGTAAAAGGAAAGACTTGATTGAAGTTGTCAGGGAAACAGGGGGCGGGGCAAGTTTAAAGGGAGCAGGGGGCTCGCTGAAGTGGCAGTTGATAGAGAGCCGGTCAACAGACAGGGAGCCGTGTGAGACAGAGAGAACCGAGGGAGCGGACGGTGTGTTGTGGAGTGACCGACAGGGGCCTGTGAAAGGAAAGCTGCGGACTCACTGACACGTGAGACTTGAGAGCCGGTCTCCGGCGGCCGCTCCCCTCATACAGTCGCATACAGCCACCTCCGCTGTTTCCCGCCCTGTTGTGGCAAGTTCACGACCTCTACTGACTGCTGCGACGACAGACCATTCCTTTACAGCGGTCAGGACAAAGCCCCCCTGCCTTCTCCCTCAGCTGCGGCCCTGTCATCACCGGGCCCAGGAGGCGCCACCTCGCTACAGGCGGCAGGAGAGGACCCCATCCGGTTTGCTAAGGGGCCCCAAGCAGAGGTTGGTGAACGGTTATATTTAGAGACTGCGTCATAACTCCGCGGTGGGACGAGAGCCGCAAGGAGACGCCTGTTGCGCCCCACCGGCATCGTTTCTTCAGGACCTGTTGTGCCCCACCGGCATCGTTTCTTCAGGGCCTGTTGCGCCCCACCGGCATCGTTTCTTCAGGGCCTATTGCGCCCCACCGACATCGTTTCTTTAGGGCCTGTTGTGCCCCACCGGCATCGTTTCTTCAGGGCCTGTTGTGCCCCACCGGCATCGTTTCTTCACGGCCTGTTGCGCCCCACCGGCATCATTTCTTCAGGACCTGTTGCTGTCACGGGGGCTTAGTTCAACTAAGGCTGAAATACCCGGGGCCCCTGTGGTGTCCCTTTACTAGGGGAAACCCTGTCTGACCCTCAACCCAGGGTTTTTGCTGAAGGTGCAAATGCCTGAGCCTCCGACCTTTCCTTATCTCCTGCTCAGCCCTGCACTTAACCCTCCACCCTCCACCCAGTGAGAAGTCACCACCAAAGCTCCCACACAAATAATGACAGACAGGGAGAACTTAAACTGCACTGCGCCGCACACACACAGAAATAAACAGTAATGTGAACAGGGCACAACTAAACACAAATATGGGAAGGAGAAAGGATAACGACGGATCATACGACACCAGATATGAATCTCTCTCTCTTGAACACCTCCACTCCAGACCGGAACCACTTGGTATGAAACACAAGCTATAATCGGCGACGCCCATAGGCCAGCATGACTATTTAAAGACCGTGGGCGTGACTAACCATCCAACCTGGTCTCCAGCAGGATTAACCCCCGAGAGCCTGAAGATCAGGCCGGCGCCACTGAGGCTATAGTGGCTGGAGGTGGAACTACCTCTGCCTGCCGGATGCTGTGGTGTGAACAGCGTCCGACATGACAGTTGCACCCCACCGGCATCATCTCTTCAGGGCCTGTTGTGCCCCACCGGCACCATTCCTTCAGGGCCTGTTGCGCCCCACCGGTATCGTCTCTTAAGGGCCTGTCGAGACCAGTTCCGTCCCGGAATATCGAGGTGTCAAGGCAGCCGCATCAGCGACCCCTACGCAGCCACGCTTGTGATCGTAACAGACCCCCTGGAAGGATAAGTTTAATATAGGAGATAAGGACCCGTAGTTTGGTCATACGTGGCCTATAGCACTGGGGCAAACTGGGTTAATCGCATTACAATAAGGAAGTGTTGTTAGGATTGTTGAGTCCCTGCGTGGACTAGTTTGTTGTTAACACTTTTGGTTTGCTCAATATAGCGCCAGCAGCTACAGTTTTATAAAAGTTTATTCCACAAACCACACTCAGTCTCGTGTCTCGTCACTGCATACTGTGAACCTGTTGAACCCTACACTTGGCAAAGACAGTGGTGCCCCAGATCAGGGTAGAGCTGTAAACTCTACAAATGATGAGGGTCCCCATGCCAGCATATCATTGGGGGCCATGCTGAACAACCTGCCTAGATTTTTTGGCTCCAATACTATGTTATGGAGCTGGATAGAGTGGATGCAGGGGCTCTTTAGCATGTACCCAATGACCCCTGATCTGGAGGGAGAGGTGGCACTCATGGCACTGGACGGGGCGGCGCGGAGGTCAGTGATGTTGAAACCTCCGGGGCACCGCAACACTTTTGAAAAAGTGTTACAGATAGTAGAACAGACCCATGGGGACCCTACTAATGTGGGAGAGTTAAGAACACGTTTGTTTAGTCGGATGCCAATAGTGGGGGAGACGATCACAGAGCATATGAATGTCCTTAAAGAATTGCATACGGCTATAGAAAGAAAGGACGGGGTAGGGGCAGGTGTTATGAATGGGTCACCGTGGAGAAAAAAAGCAAAACAAGCTAAGTCACAGAAAACCAGAGAGGTTGGTAACTATGCAGATTGCAGATCCCTGATCCTACCACACAACTAGCAGCAGCCGTGGAGCGTACCTACGATGTTCCTAGACACTTCGTCACAGCCGGAGGACTAAATACGCCTGAAGCATGAAAAGGGGAAAACTAACTGCCCCAGAGCAGACCCCAAAGGAATAGATAGCCCCCACACATGTATTGACAGTGAAACAAGATGAAGGCACAAACACAGGCAGGAAAATAGGCTGAGCAAACTATGGGGCCCAAACTAACTAGAAAGGAAAGGAAAGGAAAGGAAAGGAAAGGAAAGACACTGTCTGCCAACTGCAAAACCCTACAAAAATAATGTCCAACACTTCTGATAGCAAAATTAACCCTGAAGTCACTAGACTTCTCCCACTATATCAGCACTCTGAAATATTCTGAGACAGAGCAAAAAGAGACCAAACTAGCAAGGGACAAAAAGCAAATTGGCAAAATACTGATAAATAAGAGTGGAAATTCAGCACAGCCCCCAGCCGGGGCTGGCTGACCACACAAAAAACTGAATAGACCAACAAAATCAAGTGTGAACATTAGCAGAAAAACTTAGCTTTAGAAGACTGGAACAGAGCTGAAAACCAAGAGCTGACAAGCCAGAAGGAATCACCAGCAACTGAATAGGGCGTCGGCTGTCTTAAATCCAATCTGAGACTCCTGAGGTCCAATCGTCATCCTCATTCTCAGGTGGCAGATCTCCACCGATCAAATCAGCCTCACTACCTCCTGTTACCACCAGAGGGAGTCTGGAAGGAGAACTCACAACTGGTGAACCAGAGAATGAACTCACAACAGGCAGGACCTGTTGACATTACCCTACGTGACCTACTGGTGACTGGTTTGCGAGATCCATTAGTCAAACAGGCAATACGGGAACAGATCAGAATGAATCCCCGAATAGATTTTTCAGAGGTGGGGAGTCAGGCACGTGCTCGAGAGCAGGAGCAGGGGATGGCGGTCCCCGTTGAGAAAGTCCGAGGTGTGGAGGCCTCCGTGAGTGTAGTCGAGGAGCCTCAGTGGGTGGAAGAGATGAAGCAAGAACTGAAAAGTATTAAGGGCGAGTTGGCCGAAGTAAAGAGACCGGAACTGGATGACCTAGCTTTAACCCCAGCTCTTGGGGATCACGCTCACCGCGGGGTGGTCAGCCTACACAGGCCTGGTGTTTTGAGTGTGGAGAACCTGGCCATTTTGCCGGAGAGTGTCCGTGGCGTGGGAGATACCCACCCCGGCGGCCAGTAAACTAAAGGGCTCCGGGCTGGGGGGATGCCGCACGGAGCCGAAAACCACAACTAGGGGTGGTGGAAGTCCCGAAGATTTGGTAGCAAAATGTCAGGTGGTTTGGGCAGAAGTGGAGGGCCGGGCCATCCGGTGCCTGGTGGACATGGGGTCACAAGTAACCACTATGCCCGCAACATACTTTCAACAGAACTTCCCGGAAGCAGCAAGGCCTCAGTGGGGGCCCGTGATCAGACTAGTAGCTGCCAACCAACTGCCGGTCCCAGTTGCCGGGGTGGTGTGGGTGGAAGTGACGCTGTGCGGTAAATCCCTTGGTCGCAGAGGAGTGGTACTGACTCAAGGGGAAGCTGATAAGCAACACCCCGTCACCCTAGGCATGAATGTTCTACGAGAGTTCGGCAATCTACTGCTCAGTGACCCTACACAGAGGATACTGAAGCAGTGGGGTTCTCGCACAGCCCAGGGACAAGTATTCCAGCAGCTGGTGCGGGGAGCATAGGTACATCAGGACCGCCAGGAAGGCGAGGCTCTGGGTAAGGTCATCACGCCAGTGACTCCCCTGCTTGTGTCTCCTGGACAGACTGTGGTGGCCCTGCCCATTCGAGCCCCGATACCCTTGGAGGGCATGGAGGTGCAGGTGGAGCCGTGTCACTCGGAGCGCTTACCTCCTGGCATACTGGTGGCCCGTTCCCTGGCTACCGTGCAAAAAGGAGCCGTCCTGGTATGCTGCGTTAACCTTGAAGACCGAGACACTGTTCTGAAAGCACGGACTGTACTGGCCAAACTAGTAAGGCCTTTAGAAGAAGTGCTGCCAGCTCCGGCGGTTCAATTACGAGTACACCCTGAGGATCCTTGGGAAGTAACAATACGAACCTTACAGACCCACGATGTCTAAGCACAAGAGAAGGGCCGAAATATTTTGGAGCAGATGCGGGACGTGCTTTCTGGATTAACTGCGGCCCAACTCTCACAGATAAAAACATTGCTGGGACAGTACCATGAAGTATTTGCTAGTCATGAGGACAATTTTGGGTGTACCACCGCCATCACTCATGAAATCCCCACAGCAGGAGCGGCCCCTATCCGGGAACGATATCGACAGATTCCGCCACAACTCTATCAAGAGGTGAAAACTTTGCTGGCCCAAATGCTGCGAAAAGGGGTGATACGGGAAAGTCAAAGCCCCTGGGCGGCCCCAATCGTGTTGGTCCAGAAGAAAGATGGTACACTACGATTCTGTGTGGATTATCGTAAACTGAATGCTTGCACTATTAAGGACTCATACCCGCTGCCTGTCCGCCTTGGGGAAGGCAACATATTTTCCAACCCTGGACTTGGCCAGTGGGTACTGGCAGGTGCCCATGTCAGAGGAAGATAGGGCCAAGACGGCGTTCATATTGCCCATGGGACTGTTTGAGTTCAATCAGATGCCGTTTGGGCTGGCCAACACCCCTGGGACCTTTCAATTTTGAGGCCACGTTGATCTACCTGGATGACATCATTGTCTATGCCGCCACCTTCGAGGACCACCTGAAGCGGTTGGGACAGGCACTCAGCCGGTTGCAAAAGTACGGGTTGAAGGTGAAGCCTCAGAAATGCCACCTATTTCGCTCTCAGATTGAGTATCTGGGTCATGTCATTTCGGCAGAGGGTGTGAGGCCATCCCGGGAGAAGGTTGCTGCTATTCAGGAATGGCCTACCCCCTAGACGGTGAAAGATGTGCGGGCTTTTCTGGGGTTAGCCGGATATTACCGTCGCTTCGTAAAGAATTTTGTATGTCGAGCTCGAGCCCTGCACGACCTACTGAAGGGGGCTGCCGCTGGGGCCAATGGGCAAAAAATCCAGTGGCAACACCCTCAGGAAGAGGCTTTCCGAGACCTCAAGGCTGCACTCTCGGATGCCCCAGTGTTGGCTTATGCGGATTTCTCTCAGTCGTTCATCTTGCACACTGACAGGAGTCTTCACGGGCTGGGGGGCTGTGTTGTCACAGGTTCAGGATGGCCGGGAGAGAGTGATCGCATATGGAAGTCGCTCACTCCATGACTCCGAGCGTAACCCTGACAATTACAGCTCTTTTAAGATCGAGCTCCTCGCAGTGGTGTGGGCTATGACGGAGAGATTCACTGAGTACCAAGCGGGCTCTGAGGTGGTAGTGCGAACTGACAACAACCCGCTGGCTCATCTGGAAAATGCCAAATTGGGGGCTCTGGAACAATGATGGGTGGCCCGGATGGCGAAGTACAATTATAAGATTATCTACAAAAGAGGGGCCGAGAATTTCCATGCAGACGCCCTCTCCAGGATTCGACATACAACTCCAGGGCAGAATCGAGACAAAGAATTGGAAGGGGAGGAAATCCCGTTTGCTCTCACTGCTACCGTGCTCACAACTGGCAATAAAAAGATATCTTCATCTGATACCCCAAGGGGCATACTGGAACAATCCCGGGATAAGTGGTTACAGCAGCAACAAGAAGACGAAGAGGTTGGCCTTCTCAGGACATGGGTCGCCGCTGGGCAATTACCCACTGACTCTCAACGGCAAAATTTGCCTCAAGACCTGTTGCTTATGCTGCGACAATGGGAGAGGTTGGTTATCCGAAAGGGATTATTGTATCGTAAAATAACATCACAAACAACCTCGATGACGTTTTGGCAGGTGGTTACGCCAGGAGCCCAACTTCACGTATTGGCCCGGGAGGCTCACGAAAAAGGGGCCCATTTCAGAACAAAAAAACTTTGCAATGGCTGCAACAGAAAGCTTACCACCCGCGCTTGCCGGCTGTTGTGGACGAAATTTGCCGGACCTGCCGGTTGTGTGAATTAGCCAAACCACCCGCTCAGCAAGCCGCAACACAGACTATTGTGACCTCAGCGCCCCTTGAGCTCCTGACGGTGGATTATTTGACCATTGGGCCCGCATTTCCGGGATACGAACACTTTCTCGTTATGATAGATCATTTCGATAAGTTCGCTGTGGTCACCCCCACTCGGGATCAGACCGCAGAGTCAGCTGCCTCTGCAATTTGTAGAAACTTTATACAAGTATACGGCTGTCCTCAACGAATACATTCTGATCAGGGAGCATGTTTTTTGGGAAAAGTCATGGAAGAACTACATCATCTCTATGGAATTGACAAATCCTGGACGACACCGTATCACCCGCAAGGGAATGGGGCTTGTGAACGATTTAATCGGACATTGATCCAGATGTTGCGCACTCTGGAGAGTGACAAGAAGGCCCGTTGGCCCGAATATGTTTCCGAATTAGTTTGGGTCTATAACAATAGGGTACATTGAGTGACTGGGTATACCCCCTATTCCCTGTTGTTTGGGCGAGAAGGTAAAGGGATCACGGAGGTGGAGTTAGACCCCGAAGAACCTCAGGCCTGGGCTGGGGTGTCGTCTTGGGTCCGAAATCATCGTCATCGGCTGCAAACTCTTCACCGAATTGTACACACCAAGCTCCGAGACTGGGAGCACCCAGAGAAGAATACAACCCCGCCTCCTCACCTCCAAAGCGGGGACCAGGTGCTTGTGCTAGATCAACGCCCCCAAAACAAACTGGAGCCGCATTGGGAAGAAAGTCCTTATCGGGTCTTACGCCGTATCCATCCAGACGGACCGGTGTACGAAATATGACCTGAGGAGGATGAAACACTGCCCACTCGTGTTGTGCATTGTAATATGTTACGCCCATGTACTTCCTCGACCCGAAGCAACCGGAGCCTACCCTGTCGACATCCGAACCGTCTTCAGTATGTTGGGACCCGGACGACGACTAAGATTGTCTCCTAGGACCCGGAGGCCCTCCACGCAGTAATGAATCATCTAACACAATTAGCCCGCCCGCACCAACCAGCCTACCGATGTCCACCACCCCAGATGACTCTACCCCAGTTGAACTTAGACGCTCCGAGCGGTCAACAGCCGGCAAACCCCCCCCCGAACAATATAAGCAAGATCAATTCATATGGCAACAAAAATTGAAACCCCTACAGACTGAGCTCAATAGACTAAGGCCCTCGCCCGAGGACTGGCGGGCTTACAGGGTGGGGAGTGTGGGGAGGAGGACTCCCAGACAGTGAATGGGCAGGTACCCAGGGTACTGACAGCAGGGTTCCTGAGGGAACGATACTGGGAGGGCAGTAAAAGGAAAGACTTGACTGAAGTTGTCAGGGAAACAGGGGGCGGGGCAAGTTTAAAGGGAGCAGGGGGCGCGCTGAAGTGGCAGTTGATAGAGAGCCGGACAACAGACAGGGAGCCGTGTGAGACAGAGAGAACCGAGGGAGCGGACGGTGTGTTGTGGAGAGACCGACAGGGGCCTGTGAAAGAAAAGCTGCGGACTCACCGACACGTGAGACTTGAGAGCTGGTCACCGGCGGTCGCTCCCCTCATACGGTCACATACAGCCGCCCCCGCTGTTTCCTGCCGTGTTGGGGCAAGTCCACGACCTCTACTGACTGCTGCGATGACAGACCATTCCTTTACAGCGGTCAGGACACAGCCCCCCTGCCTTCTCCCTCAGCTGCGGCCCTGTCATCACCGGGCCCAGGAGGCGCCACCTCGCTACAGGCGGCAGGAGAGGCCCCTGTCCGGTTTGCTAAGGGGCCCCAAGCAGAGGTTGGTGAACAGTTATATTTAGAGACTGCGTCATAACTCCGCGGTGGGACGAGAGCCGCAAGGAGACGCCTGTTGCGCCCCACCGGCATCGTTTCTTCAGGGCCTGTTGTGCCCCACAGGCATCGTTTCTTCAGGGCCTGTTGCGCCCCACCGGCATCGTTTCTTCAGGGTCTGTTGTGCCCCACCGGCATCGTTTCTTCAGGGCCTGTTGCGCCCCACCAGCATCGTTTCTTCAGGGCCTGTTGTGCCCCACCGGCATCGTTTCTTCAGGGCCTGTTGCGCCCCACCGGCATCGTTTCTTCAGGGCCTGTTGTGCCCTACCAGCATCGTCTCTTCTGGGCCTGTTGCGCTCCACCGCCCCAGTTTCTTCAGGGCCTGGTGTGCCCCTCCGGCATCGTCTCTTCAGGGCCTGATGCGCCCCACCGGCACCATTCCTCTTCAGGGCCTGTTGCACCCCACCGGCATTGTTTCTTCAGGGCCTGTTGCGCCCCACCAGTATTGTCTCTTAAGGGCCTGTCAAGCCCAGTTCCGTCCTGGAATATCGAGGCATCAAGGCAGCCGCATCAGTGACCCCTACGCGGCCACACTTGTGATCCTAACAGACCCCCTGGAAGGATAAGTTTAATATAGGAGATAAGGACCCGTAGTTTGGTCATACGTGGCCTATAGCACCGGGGCAAACCGGGTTAATCGCATTACAATAAGGAAGTGTTGTTATTATTGTTGAGTCCCTGCGTGGACTAGTTTGTTGTTAACACTTTTGGTTTGCTCAATATAGCCCTAGCGGCTACAGTTTTATAAAAGTTTATTCCACAAACCACACTCAGTCTCGTGTCTCGTCACTGCATCCTGCGAACCTGCTGAACCCTACACAGGCTAACTCCACATGGAGTAAGTTCGTGACTACTTGGTGGCAAGTCGTGGGATAGTTTTTTCTTGTATTAGAGCATTAGTATTTGGTTTAAGCAATTATTCCCTGACTGAAGAACTGGCATCCTTGTGAAGAGTGCACCAGTTCTACAAGGTTCAACTCAGTTCTTACTTAGGTGTAGGGAAGGTGGACTGACGTACGGAACTGACAGTTGTGCCAGATACGGGGGTGGCCCTGACAGGATTAGCCGCAGACAGAGACAGCGGAGGCCACAGACGGAGAGCAAAGAGAGGCCGCAGACAGAGACAGCCTGGGGTATCACTAAACCGAACGGACTCGGACTGGTGAAACGCTGTGGTGGTTGCCTTTGCTTTTGCTTGTCAACAACAAAGAAGAAGAGAAAGACGGAGAAGACGTCGCTGTCGCTATTGGCAACACCCCATCCGAGAGAGCCGTGGAGCCTACCACTCTATGTACACCGAGCTGCAGCAAAACCTGAAGAAGTTTTTTGACTACACAAGGATGTCAGAACAGAGCTTCCATGAGTTGCTGCTACGTATTCAAGGATCCATCACCAGGCAAGACACACAGCTCCGCCGAGCAATTCCTGCTGAGGAACGTGTTTTGGTCACCGTGAAGTACGTAATTTGGAAAAAGAAACACCTGCCTTTAATATGATTGCTATAAAAGCCATGTACTGACTTTTTTTCTCATTTTTTGTTCCACAAATTCCTGGCCACATTATCATCATTCTTTTTCAATTCAGGATTGGAGTGTCCACACTTTCTGGAATTATTGGAGACACCTGTCATGCTTTAGGTGACGTTCTGTGGCAAGAATTCCTCCCCCAACCCAAAACTGAACTCTGGCTGGAAAATGCGTTCTGGTGGAAATATTTTTTTTTTGTCCTCGGTTTTCTTGACCGAGTGGGAGTGGTGGCCTCTGTAGCAGTCATCTGGCATGGTCCTGGACTGGGCCGCATTATGGATACCGCTGGCTGCAGGGGTGCTGGACTGGGCAAGGGTGCTGGACTGGGCAGAGGTGCTGTACTGGGCAGCGTTGTGGATACTGCTGGCTGCATGGGTGCTGGACTCTGGAGCATGATGGATGCTGCCGGCTGCAGGAGTGATGAACTCGGCAGCGTGGTTGATCTGTGAATTGGAGACGGTGGTGTTGGAAGATAGCTTGGTGCTGTGTGAGTTGGAAAATGAATAGGCTGCTGGTAATATCCTCTAGGTGGTCAAGGCGTTTGTTGACATCCATGAACCCACTCTTTAATCTGTCACCAATCAACCTAACCCCATCCTGGAAGACCGAGCATAAGTGCATAAACTCGGGCATGCCTGACCTCTCCCAGGCCCTCTGCCGCTGACGAGAAGACCCAACAAAAGCAGCAGCAGAGGGCTGGGAGAGAGGGAAACCAGATGGACCGGCTGCCTGTTCCCCAGCCTGTGAAGCCTGCAAGGTTGCTCCATCGCTGGTGGATGATTGGGACTGCGTCTGTTCAGTGGCTGGTAGATGAGGGGCCACTTCAAAAGAGGATGATCCAGGTTGTGTTGTGCTGCACTAGGTTCTGTATGGAAAAGAAGAGAAAATCATTAGTGAAAAAATTCAGGTTGTGTTGTGCTGCTCCAGGTTCTGTGTGGAAAAGAAAAGAAAATATTATTAAAAAGAAAATAAAAATAAATATATATACTTACGTTCGCTGAACCAGCGCAGGCCTCATAAATGCAAGGTTCTGGTGGTATTTGTACTTCCGGAACCTTTGAATGGCACCACTTCGAACACGAATCTCCTCTCTCATGTCCTTGTTGAAGCGGTCCTTCTTTGAATGCCAACGAATTTTGATTCTCTTCACTGTGAAGGGGGAAAAAAGTGAAATTAATTGTAAAACAATAGATATATATGTACATGTTAATGTATATTAACAGGTTCACTGCTGCGTCAGACCACATTGCAATACTTACCAAAATCATTTCTGGCACATGGAGTGGCACGGTCCCAATCAGCCAGCAGGGATGTTTCCACTTCTTCCCAGAGACGTTGAATCAAAACATTATCGGAGTGCTGACGGTCACAGGTGTCCCACAATGGTACTCGCTCTTGCACAAGGTGGATTAGTTGCTCATTGTCAATATCCAGTGTAGCTTCTTCCCGTTGTGAAACCTTTAGATAAAATAGAAAAAAAGAATTTTAAGTAAAACTGAAAAAAAAATTCTATTACAACTCTGATGAAAAGACTATTTACACCCCATCTGTTCTGTCTCCGACATTTAATTCACAACCTTTGACTGTCTATTTTGATAATATTTACAATGATTTGCTGTGAATATCCATAATGTTCAGTTTCAGCCATAGATTTAGTGTTTTCATTGTTTTTGGCTCCATCTAGTGACCAGAGTCATAACTGCAGTGTCATTGTGTATTTACTTTCATTTTTGCTTCTATAGTTTCCCTCTCTTCACAATGCATGCTGGGAAAGCTTGCAAAGCACCCTGGTAAGTTTGCAAAGCATTATGGTTTAGTTCAGCCCCCATTTTTCCCTCCAGTCCTCCATTTTCTATCAAACCTGCATTCTGGGAACATCTCATTTCTCTTCCGCCTTGTGTCAGCAACGATGGTAGGTAACCACGCTTCCTATATCTAATTCCTATCTCATATTAGCCTGTTTAGTTAGCTCCCTTGGTTAGCTATTAGTGCAGATAATGTAGGTTATGTATATTATGTATTCCTATGAACCCAGTACTGATTGTATTTATATGTTTTACTTGTAGTTTCACCACATCAATATACCACTACGTTCAATAAAGCACAGATTCAACCTACGGTCTCCTTATTGGACCCCCGGGATAGCAGTTTAGCTGTCTGTATAAGCTACATGAATCCCGGTTCATTTAGTGAGGACAGAACAGTGAAGCAGCGGCTCTCCAGCTAGTGGGAATACAGAGAGAAGAGCCTTCCATCTTGCAGGACCGCAGTAAAACAATAGCTATCCAGCTAGTGGGAACTCAGAGAAAGAAGAGTCTTCCATCCTGCAGGGGCCACCCAGCTAGTGCAATTCAGGGAAAAGACAGCCCTTCATCCAGCTTGCAGGAACTAGTAAACTACGGGAATCCATCTAGTGAAATTCAAGTCACCGGATACACAGAGACTAATACAGCTACAGCAATCTCTGCACAGCCAAGCATCCCTCCAAGACACCATATCACACAAGACAAAATCTGCTACATCCATCTCTTCAAAGACCGTATCCATCAGTAGCACGGTCGCCATTGCCCGCGCAAATTCTGAAGCCGCCAAAATGCAAGCAAGCTATGCTGAAGAAGAGAAGCAACTTAAATTAGAGAAAGCACGCTTAGAAAACCAAGAGAGAAGGTCACGCATAGAAAGAGAAGACAAAGAGAGAAGGTCATGCATAGAAAGAGAGGAGCAAGAGATAAGGTTATGCTTAGAAAGAGATGAGCAAGAGAGAAAGATTCAGTTAGAGAAGGCGCGTGTGGATGCTGCCTTAGAAAGCCTCAGCACAGCCACAGAATTAACTAAGCCTAAAGAGATAAATGGGAAAGTTAAACTGCCCCGGAGTAGAACCCCAAAGGAATAGATAGCCCCCGAACATATATTGCCGGTGAGACAAGATGAAGCACAAAACATAGGCAGAGAATAGAGTAAGCAAATGATGGGGCCCAAACTGTCTAGATAGAACTGGACAGGAAAGGATACTGTCTGCGATCACGCAAAAAAAACCTAAGAAAAATCCAACACGTCTGATATGCAAAAATACTGAGGCCACACGACCTCTCCCCACTAAATCAGAAGTCTGGTATGAACTGGTTACTAAAAAGACTAACATACACTGTGGCATATGGAGCAGGGTCCAGCACAGGTCCCAACAGGGAACCAGGCTGAACTAACACCAGCTAAGCAAAAATCAGAGACAAGCAAAAATGGATCCAATGCAAAAAAAGATTCAAGAAGACAAATAACTTATCTGAAAGATGCAGGACGGAGCAGGAGACAAGCAGACTTCAGAATATTTTCAGGAAGCAAACCAAATCACCTGCAAGAGCTGAGGGAAGGTTGTTCACTTAAATCTCCCCAGTCTGTAACACCTGACCTCCAATCATCCTGCTCAAGTGATTGACTTCTATCAGCTAGACCAGCTCCATTACCAGTGGCAGCCACCAGAGGGAGCCCAAACTCAGAAGCAAGGTTAAAAGTGTTCACAACAGTACCCCCCCTTGAGGAGGGGTCACCGAACCCTCACCCATGGACACCAGGCCGATCAGGATCAGGAAAGGCGTGAACCAATCTCTGGGCATGAGTGTCCGAAGCAAAGACCCAAGAATTATCCTCCTGACCATAACCTTTCCACTTGACAAAGTACTGGAGTCCCCGTCTAGCCAGACGAGAATCCAATATCTTCTCTACTTCATACTGCAGATTACCCTTAACCCCAATACAGGATCAGGGGGCGCAGCCATGGGAACTACTGGCTCCACAAACCTTTTCAACAAAGATTTATGAAATACGTTGTGAATGATGGTGGTGGGGGAGGAGGCAATGATTGAGGTGGTGGAATGGGCAGTGATGGGGTGGTGGGGGAGAATGATAGGGGTGGTGGGGGAGAAGGCAATGATGGAGGTGGTGATGAGGACAATGATGGGAGTGGAGAGGGGCTGCATTATACTTTATGAGGGGGCTACACTATATTCTGTGGGGGGACTGCATTATTCTCACGGGACTACATTATATTCTGGGGGTCTACATCATACTATATGAGGGGGCTACTGTATACTCTATGGGGGTTGCATTATATTCTGTGGTGGGGTTGCTTTATTCTCTCAGGGAACTACATTATATTCTGGAGGGGCTACATATTACTATATGAGGGGGCTACACTATATCGGGGCTGCATTATATTCTGTGGTGGGGCTGTATTATTCTCTCAGGGAACTACATTATATTCTGGGGGGCTACATCATACTATATGAGGGGGCTACAGTATACTCTGAGGGGCTGCATTATATTCTGTGGTGGGGCTGCATTATTCTCTCGGGACTGAATCATATTCTGGGGGGCTACATATTATTATATGAGGGGGCTATAGTATACTCTATGGGGGGACTGCATTATATTCTGTGGTGGGACTGCATTACTCTCTCAGGGGACTACATTATATTCTGGGGGGCTACATCATACAATATGGGGGGGCAGCATTATGCCCTATGAGGGGGCGACAATATACTCTATGGGGCGCTGTATTATATTCAGTGGTGGGGCTGCATTTTACTATATGAGGGGGGCTGCATTATACCCTATGAGGGTGCTACATTATGTTCTATGGTGGGGACTGCGTTATACCTTATGAGGGGGTTGCATTATATTTTGTGGGGTGCTGCATTATATTTTATGAGGGGGGCTACATTATATTCTATGAGGGAGGCTACATTATATTCTATGAGGGGGCTACATTATATTCTATGAGGGGGCTACCCCTCTATGATTCTACCCCAACCCTTGCTATATAATTAAGACGTGTACTACCTTATATTATACCCTGATATTAGCGTGTCTCAACACACAATTGGTGGTCTTGAATTTATGTCTATGTAGCTACATGATGGGCTGCATGAATGATTTTCTCTGGTGGGCCCAAGGTGCTCCAGTCCGACGCTGTCAGCATATATCACCTAAAAAGCGCAGTCAGGGAGTCAAGCCAAAGATGTCATGGATGTCCATGATAAGAAGGAAGCAGTCCCGAAACCAGAGAGAGGTGAGAGGAGCCCCACACTATTGCTGCGGAGGCAGCTTCGTCAAGGGGAGTGACATTGGTGCTCTTGCAGTATCTATTACCCATTTATTTTGTTTTAGCCCCACTAATAGGCTATTATACCTTGGGCTGTTTACCATCATATTTCTCTCTCGTTGGCCACCACATTACATGTATATATATTGTGTACACTCCTTTACATTCCAGCTGTCAGGATCCTGTCAGCGTTGGCAAACTGCCACGGCTGGGCAGGGTGACTTACCCACACTACTGGTGAGCCCGGGGTTCGATACTACAGTGAAAGTTCAAGCAGACAGGACCTGCGACACTGAAAGTAGTAAGGAGTACAAGAACCTACGATCATGTGACTGCAGGGGGCGGGGCTTAGCGTCCTACTGCTGCAGATGTAATATAGTTACTGCAGAGATACTGTAGTAGAGGAGAGGGAAATGCAGGTCAGACAAGCAGAGGTCATACACAGAGAGGGCAGTGCGGTACCAGAGGGACGAGCAGAGAATAGTCAAGTCACAGGCAGAGAGTCATACACAGAGAGGGTAGCGCAGTACAAGAGGGACATGCAGAACTCGTAACAGGGACGGAACCGGTTCAAAACCAAACAAGCAACAAGTTATCAGGCACAAGGCACATGTACGCAAGAGGTCAACTAACTCAGCCGAGGGCAGGAGTATAACTGACACTGGACCTAGTTCGAGTGGCCACTAAATCACTAAATAGCCGCCCTCTGCCAGAGAGGGGCAGAAACAATTAACCCCTGTCTTACCAGGAGGGGCCAAAGACAAAACCCCGTCCTGGATCATGACAGTACCCCCCTCTCAACGGGGGGGCCACTGGACCCCAGGGTCTCTCAGGATACTTGGCATGAAATGCCCGGACCAACCGATCCGCATGAACCGATCGGGCAGGAACCCACGACCAGTCCTCAGGACCGTAGCCTTTCCAATGCACAAGATATTGAAGAGAACGACGGACCAAATTGGAGTCAACAATTCGTTCCACCTCGTGCTCAGACTGCCCGTCTACCAAAACCGGTGGCAGGGAAGACAATAATCCCTCCCCACAGGACCCCACAGGTTTCAAAAGGGCCCTATGGAACACATTGGGGATCCATAGAGACGGCGGGAGACGCAACCGAAAAGCCACCGGGTTAACCGCCTCGGTAATTTCATAGGGACCAATAAAGTTAGGTCCAAGCTTCGCAGAGGGGACCTTGAGCCTTATATTCTTGGCAGACAACCATACCTTATCCCCAACCTGGAACACCGGCCCCACGGACCATTTTTGTCTGCAAAAAACTTATATTTAGCCTGAGCCTTCGTAATGATACTCTGGACTTCCCGCCATACCTCCCCTAACTGCTGGATAGTCTCATCTGCTCCAGGACACCCAGAGTCCAAACGGGAGAACTCTCCAAAATGTGGATGAAACCCATAGTTGCAGAAAAATGAGATGTACCCGTAGACTGGTTAATGCAGTTGTTAAACGCAAACTCGGCCAAAGGTAACACCAATCATCCTGTCGGGCTGAGGTCAGGCAACGCAGAATTTGCTCCAGAAACTGATTGGTCCGCTCAGTTTGCCCATTAGTCTCTGGATGATAAGCGGATGAAAAAGACAGACCAATACGCAACCTCTTACAAAATGCCCTCCAAAATCTGGAAACAAATTGTACCCCCCTATCAGACACCATATTCAAGGGTACCCCATGCAACCACACCACATGCTCAACAAACATTCTGGACAATGTTTCCACATTAGGTAGAGCCGCCAAGGGTACAAAATGTGCCTACTTACTAAACCTGTCCACCACTACCCAAATGACGGTATTACCCTTGGAAGGGGGAAGATTGGTGATGAAATCCATGGACAAATGGGTCCATGGTCTACCAGGAATTGGCGGTGGCACAAATTCCCCGGCTGGCCGGTTATGGGGGGTTTTCGCACGGGCACATACATCACAAGCAGACACAAATTCCCCAACATCAGAGGCTAAAGAAGACCACCAGAATACCCTAGCGATGGCCTTCCGGGTAGCCAAGATCCCTGGATGTCCACCCAGAACTGAGTCGTGGATCTCCCGAAGGACCTTGAGACGAAATTGAGCTGGCACAAAAGTTTATCCACCGGCTTAGCCAGAGGGGCAAGAGACTGAGCTTCCCAAATCGCCCGCTCCAACACATTAGAAATACCTGCCACCACCACCCCAGGCTGAAGAATGGAGGATGGAGGTTTGGGGGGGACACCGGATCCAGACTGCGTGACAAGACATTTTTGGATCCTGGCCGAAAAGTGATGGAGAACTGGAATCGGGAAAAAAAAGTGACCATCTAGCCTGTCTAGGAGTCAACCTTTTAGCTGACTCAATGTAAGCTAGGTTCTTGTGGTCCACAATTACGGTTATAGGATGGACAGCCCCCTCCAAAAAATGCCTCCATTCTTCAAAGGCTAACTTCACGGTCAGAAGTTCTCGATTCCCAACATCATAGTTTCTCTTCGCAGGGGAGACTTTCTTAGAGAAAAAGGCATAGGGTCTCAAATTAGTCAAAGTGGCGGGTCCTTGGGACAACACCGCCCCCACCCCCACCTCTGAGGCGTCCACCTCAACAATAAATGGTTCAGAAGGGTCCGGTTGAATAAGAACCGGAGCAGACATGAAACATTTTTTTAAAAACTGAAACGCCGCTATCGCTGCCGCTGACCAATTCTTGATATCGGCCCCCTTTTGAGTCATATCTGTGAGAGTTTTAACTACCTGTGAGAACCCCCTTATAAACTTGCGGTAATAATTAGCGAATCCTAGGAAATGCTGCAGAGCCTTCAAATCACAAGGTTGAACCCAATCAACAATGGCCTGCACCTTATTAGGATCCATGCGATACCCCTCAGCAGACACAATGAATCCCAGAAAAGACAGTTCCTGAACAAAAAATAAACATTTCTCTAGCTTAGCAAAGAGACAGTTCTCCCGGAGCCTTTGGAGAACTACCCGAATATGACCAATGTGAGCCTGTTCATCAGGTGAGTAGATAAGTATGTCATCCAAATACACAACCATAAAACGTCCAATAAAATCAGAGTACACATGATTGATGAAATTTTGGAAGACTGCTGGTGCATTGGTCAGACCGAAAGGCATGACCAAATTCTCAAACAACCCTTCAGTAGTGAGAAAAGCAATTTTCCACTCATCTCCCTCCCGGATCCGGATAAGGATATATGCTCCCCGTAGATCTAATTTCGAAAACCACTTAGGCCCAGACAACTGGTTGTACAAATCAGGAATAAGTGGGAGGGGGTAAGTATTTCTCACAGTTATCTTGTTTAACTCTCGAAAATCGAGGCATGGGCGCAAACCACCGTCTTTTTTTTTACGAAAAAGAACACCACCGCCATGGGAGAGACAGAAGGATGACTGTGTCCTTTACGAAGACTCTCGGAAATGTATTCTTTCATAGCAGCCCGCTCGGGACCCGAAAGGTTATACAAGCGGGCCTTGGGCAATTTAGCACCTGGAACCATGTCAATGGCACAATCAAATGGGCGGTGTGGTGGTAAAACTTCAGCCTCTTTTTCGGCGAAAACGTCCGTATAGTCCTTCAGGTACTCCGGAATACCTTCCACACCAACGGACGACACAGACACAGTAGCAAGACATCTTTCAGAACAATTAGGTCCCCATTTAACAATATCCCGGGAACCCCAGTCAATAATCGGGTTATGCCTTTGCAACCAGGGAAACCCTAACACCAGACCAGCAGAGAGGTTATCCAAAACAAAACATGACATACGCCTCTGGTGAAGGGTCCCCACCCTGAGGGTGAATTCCTCAGAAACAAAATGGAGACCGTCCTTGATGAGAGGTGTAGAATCAATGGCCATTATTTTTATAGGAGTCTCCAACCTAACTGTCCCTAATCTACAGCTGGCCACCAGCTTGGAGTTAATCAGGTTCTAGGATGACCCACAGTCCACAAAAGCCGAAGTAGGGAAAAAGCAGTTCTTAACACCAAGTTCCACCTTTATCAGTATCTTAGAAAATGAAGAAAGGGGTACCTGAGAGTCTGAGTGACCTCCAAGATGATCACCCAGACTCAGCCGCTTGTTAGGGCAGGAGGGGCAGTCCTTTTTCCAATGTTCAGAATCACCGCAGTTTTCCAAAGCGCCGTCATCTCCTTTCTTTCTCTTTGAGGTCGATGGTTCCCATCTCCATGGTCTCCAATGTAGGACTGGCTCCCCTTCCTTGGGAGAATAACGGGGTCTCAATCTGCATCACTCCTCTTGCCTGTAGCCTGCGATCCATTTGGACGGCCTGTGTCATAGCATCCTCCAGAGAATCAGGCAGAGGGTGGAGTGCCAAGGCATCTTTCAGATGTTCAGACAGGCCTCTACGGAACAAGCCCCGAAGGGCGGCATCATCCCAGAAGACCTCAGCAGCCCAGCGTCTGAACTCTGAGCAAAACCACTCGGCAGAGTGCTTCCCCTGACATACACTCATCACCATGTCCTCAGCCATACGCACCCGATCAGGCTCATCATACATATATACAGCAGGGCCTCAAAAAATGCATCCACAGTCATACGCTCAGGGGCGGTGGTCCGAAGGGAGAAAGCCCATGCCTGCAGGGCTCCCCTTAACAGAGACATAATGACCCCCACTCTCTGACTTTCATCCCCAGAAGAGTGTGGTCTTAATGAGAAAAAAAGCTTACAGCCCTCCTTGAAAACTTTAAATTCCTTTTTATCTCCAAAAAGGTATCTGGTAATTTAACCGGGGACTCGGGAAACTAATGTAACATCTTGAGCCCCCGATGATAAAACCCCCTGCACAGTGTCAGAGATCAGCTGCTGAGACTGAGCCAGGACTCGTTGCTCCCCAATAAGTTTATGAGACATCTGAGTCAGGTGCTTTACCTGCTCAGAAAGAGCGTGCATAGGATCCATCACACACAGGAGAAGGAAAAAAAAAAAAGGTAACGGTCAGTTATAATGTCAGGATCCTGTCAGCGTTGGCAAACTGCCACGGCTGAGCAGGGTGACTTACCCACACTACGGGTGGGCCCGGGGTCCGATGCTACAGTGAAAGTTCAAGCAGACAGGACCTGCGACACTGAAAGTAGTAAGGAGTACAAGAACCTACGATCATGTGACTGCAGGGGGTGGGGCTTAGCGTCCTACTGCTGCAGATGTAATATAGTTACTGCAGAAATACTGTAGTAGAGAAGAGGGAAACGCAGGTCAGACAAGCAGAGGTCATACACAGAGAGGGCGGTGCGGTACCAGAGGGATGATCAGAGAATAGTCAAGTCACAGGCAGAGAGTCATACACAGAGAGGGTAGCGCAGTACAAGAGGGACAGGCAGAACTCATAACAGGCACAGAATCGGATCTAAACCAAACAAGCGACAAGTTATCAGGCACAAGGCACATGTACGCAAGAGGTCAACTAACTCAGCCGAGGGCAGGAGCATAACTGACACTTGACCTAGGTCGAGTGGCCACTAAATAGCTGCCCTCTGCCAGAGTGAGGTAGAAGCAATTAACCCCTGTCTGACCAGGACGGGCCAAAGACAAAACCCCGTCCTGGATAATGACACCAGCAGTCTTTTCCCCCCAACTGTTTCCATCTGCTTATGATTTTTCATGTTGGGCCCAACATTTTGCATGCACTTCATCACCGTTCTTCGGGATGCCCATGTACGGGTACTAATATTGTTTGATACTGTGTATACTGCATACCTTGTATTGTCGAGCACCAAAGAACGAAGGAAGAGAATAAACCACCACCATGGAGTATAGTCCTAAAATGATTTTATTAAATATTACATACAAACCCAAACTGCTATATACCAATAGAAAAGGGGCAGGTCACCAGCTTAAAATGCAAAATTTCATGTAAATACAGCCAATCACAAAAATGACCTCATATTAATATTGAACAACCATATTAAAGTGCAATAGTGTTGAAACAATACCTTCAATAATAGTGATAAATGACCTATCATCATAATTGAGCGTACCCTCACAAGAAAGTGCTAAGTGCAAAAGGACAAAAAAGCTAAGATGGTCATACAAAATAGCCAACCTAAAATAAGGTAGTGCAAAACAGGTCAGAATTATCTATATCAAAATACAAAGCCCAATGCTCATATAATAGAAGCCAAATGAGCAATTATAAATAAATAAGTAGCCAAAAAAACCGACCTAAATACAAAGTAGAGCACAGGGAAAGTAACTTACTGCAGTGTAAGCGGTGACCAAAATTTCCCCTGCCGCCCTGGCATTGTATTTTGTCTTCCAATAAGACAATGATCCCAAACATAAAGCAAAATCTACAATGGAATGGTTCACAAATAAACGTATCCAGGTGTTAGAATGGCCAAAAGTCCAGACCTGAATCCAATCGAAAATCTGTTGTTCACAAACGATCTCCATCAAACCTGACTTAGCTCGAGCTGTTTGCCAAGGAAGAATGGGCAAGAATTTCAGTCACTCGATGTACAAAACTGATAGAGACATACCCCAAGCGACTTGCAGCTGTAATCGCAGCAAAACGTGGCGCAACAAAGTATTAAGTTAAAGGAGCCGAATAATATTGAACACCCCAATTTTCAGTTTTTACATTTCCACAAAAATTTAAAATAACCAATAAATTTAGTTCAACTTCACATTTGTGCTCCACTTGTTAATTCTTCACCAAAAATTTACATTTGGTATCTTATTGTTTGAAGCATGATATGTGGGAAAAGGTTGAAAAGTTCCAGGGAGCCAAATACTGGCACTGTAGCAACCATAACTCGTCCGGATATAACAGCCATAGTTGGAATTCTCTGCCTATGTGTAAGCAAGCCACGCCAAAAATAATGGAATGCAATTAAGAGAATTCATCAATATATTAAAGAAACTCAAAGGCTAAATCCTAAGATATCTGTATCAGGAGATCTCACTCTCAGAGGTTATGTTTAGGGATTGGGCTGGAGATTCAAGTGATCGGAAATCAACAAGTGGTTACTTGTTCAAGTTAGGAGAAAATTCAATCTCTTGGTCCAGCAGAAAACAAATGTCAGTCACATTATCGTCTACAGAAGCAGAATACATGTCTGCTGCTTATGCAAGACAAGAAGTAATTTGGTTGAAACAACTTTTGGAAGATTTCGGCAAGCCATTAGCTCAACCAACAGTTATCTATGAGGACAACCAAGGACGCATTAAACGTGCCAGCTGTGAGAAGATTAGTGCAAGGACTAAGCACATTGATGTAAAACATCACCACTTACGTGACTTAGTGGAACGTGGTGTTCTCGAGTTTGTTTATTGCGAGTCTGACAAGATGATAGCTGATGCTATGACAAAGCCATTATCAAGAGCCAAGTTTGTGGACTTCAGAACCGCAATGGGACTAACAGGATAAGTAGTTGTTGAGTGGGGGTGTTGGAATATGTTTGGTGCAACAACTCCATTCTTGTCTATAAGTGTTTAGTTGCTAGATTTGTATTCTGTTTATAAAGTTAAAAGAAAAACTCCCAGAGGCTCACACAGGGAGAGCATGTGACTGTATTTCCTGGTTTTCCTGTGTCTGTGTAAGAGAGAAGGAGCCTGCTGTAGATGATGCACAGATAGAGACACACAAATGATTTATTCCTGGTCTATTAAGCTTATCATATATTGTTCCTGATTGTTCCCGAATAAAGAAGCGCTGTTGTCACACGCTTGGAGAGTATCCTGAATAATTCACTGCCAACACTGCCAGTGGTTGCGTCTGTCTGCGGGTGTCTGTGTGTGTGTGTACCCCATGCTACAACCAGCCCATAGTGATTGTACTTAGGCGTCGTCTGATGGGACTACTACTCCCATCTAGCTATGTCTGCTGTCACATATAACAGAGACAGCATGAGCCGATGATGGGAGAATAGTCTCATCACCTGACACCTGTGTTCAATTGTAAAAAAAAAAATCAAAACATTTACATAATTACGTACCTAAAGACAGTGGTGTAACTATAAAGTTATGGGCCCCGGTGAAAACTTTCAAAAGGGGGCCCCCCCATGCCAAAATACACACATATCTCAGCTCCGTACACCTCGTAACACCCGGCTCTGCTCCGTACATCTCGTACACATGCGGCTCCTCTCCGTCCACCTCATACACATGCGGCTCCGCTCCGTACACCTCGTACACATGCGGCTCCTCTCTGTCCACCTCGTACACATGCGGCTCCGCTCCGTACACCTCGTACACACGCGGCTCCGCTCCGTACACCTCGTACACACGCGGCTCCTCTCCGTCCACCTCATACACATGCGGCTCCGCTCCGTACACCTCGTACACATGCGGCTCCGCTCCGTACACCTCGTACACATGCGGCTCCTCTCTGTCCACCTCGTACACATGCGGCTCTGCTCCGTACACCTCGTACACACGCGGCTCCTCTCTGTCCACCTCGTACACATGCGGCTCCGCTCCGTACACCTCGTACACATGCGGCTCCTCTCTGTCCACCTCGTACACATGCGGCTCCGCTCCGTACACCTCGTACACACACGGCTCCTCTCCGTACACCTCGTACACACGTGGCTCCTCTCCGTACACCTCATACACACGCGGCTCCGCTCACCTCGTACACACGCGGCTCCGCTTCGTACACCTCGTACACATGCGGCTCCTCTCCATACACCTCGAACACACGCGGCTCCTCTCCCTACAACTCGTACACATGCAGCTCCACTCCGTACACCTCGTACACACACGGCTGTGCTCCATACACCTCGTACACACATGGCTCCGCTCTGTACACCTCATACACACATGGCTCCGCTCCATACACCTTGTACACACATGGTTCCACTCACCTCATACACACACAGCTCTGCTCCGTACGCCTTGTACACACACGCTCCGCTACATCCACCCTGTAAATCCCTCCTGACCCCACACAGAAACTACCTCATCCAGCACCATGACAACCAGCACAGCAGAGTCCTGCAGAAAACGAGGCCCCTGATCATGTGACCCCCTGACTCCTCCCCTCCTGTGACCTCATCACAGGTCCTGTGCGCACAGAAAAGAACAGCCTAGGTAGTCATTGCAGGCTGAGGGGGGCTGCGGTGGGTCTATCTAGGAGGGTGAGGATGGGGTGCATGGGGGGGCGTTGCGGCTCAGTACAGTGCAAGAAGAATAGACTCCGCGGGGGGTCAAAAACGGGATTGTCCTGCGAGAATCGGGACGGTTGGGAGATATCTTGGTCTGACCTGCCGGGCCCCTGACTCCCCCCAGGCCCGGTTGCAGTGGAGACTGCTGAGACCGTGGTAGTTACGCCCCTGTATATTGAGATACAAAGTACATACTCACCGAACACCTAATCCCCGGCGCCCGCGTCTCCCTCAAGCAAGCAAAAATAATAAACCAACATATACTCCCTGTCCGCAGAAGTCCATTTAATACCAAGTGTCTCACGGCGATCTCACATGTAGAACAGTCACATCGGGAGTTCATCAGCTGATCAACTCTAGATCTCACGCAGCGGTGCCGTAAGTGAGAGCACCGGAGCTGATGAACTCCGGTGAACTCTCAAAGCAGCGCAGTGATACACTGCGGGAGCGATTACCTCCTGTCATTGTATCACCGTCAGACAGGTAGAGTGGTCACATCCTGGGACGGTTGTAGGCAAAAGTTTAAAATGGGGCACCAAATGCTAACATATTGCACATCACAGAGAAGCATTTCTGTTGTATTTACATGCGCTGAGTTCAGGCCGCAAAACGAGTGTGATCTACAATACTGAAGTCGTTCGACGCTTGTTTCCCGGCCTCTTTCCACCGGCTGAGGAATAATGATGGGGACAGAGCATCGGATAGTGGTATAAGAAAAAAATAGGATCAACTTGCTGAATGTATAAAAAATACCTTCTTTATTTCACACCATTAAAATAACAATGGAATCCATGTGAATAAAAACAGATCACATTCATACGCATTTCTCGCTATCAGCCCTTAGTCATAGAATGTGATCAATAAAATAAGTTTCTGATTTTATCTTTGGATACAAACTCCTCTCTTTTTTGCATGTCTGTATATCTAATGGAGTTTTCCTTGGGCTAATGCCCATTTGGTGGTTTGGAATTTCTGCTGTCGACCACTAGTGATTATGATCCTTGCCTCTGGGATTTTGTATTATCTATCCTTAATGCAGCAGCCAGGGTCGTCCATCTAGCTAATTGGTACTCAGACGTGACCGCTCTTCGCCAGTCGTTACACTGGCTGCCCATTCACTACATGATCCTATTCAAAGTACTTGTTCTCACCCACAAAGCTCTCCACAGTGCGGCACCCCCTGATATCTCCTCCCTCATTTCTGTCTATCGGCCTAGCTGATCGCTGCGCTCTGCAAATGACTTTCGACTAACCTCTGCACTGATCCATACCTCCCACTCTGGAATGCTCTACCCCAAGAAACTAGGACCAACCACAACTTGCACAGTCTTAGGCGCTCCCTCAAAACACATTTGTTCAGAGCAGCCTATCACGTTCTCTAATCGACATCATTTTATGTGTGTGTGTATAGCCATTCACTACCTCTATCTATCCCCCACTCCCTCAAGATGGCAGGACCATCATTGTAAATACACACCTGTACTTTGTATCTCCCCCACCTCATTGTAGATTGTAAGCTCTCACAAGCAGGGTCGTCTTATTTTGCTTTAGTTATTGTATTGTTAACGTTGTTACTTATGACTGTTGTGTTTGAAACTGCTAAACTGTAAAGCGCTGCGGAATATGTTGGCGATATATAAAGATTATTATTATTACAATGTAGCCCTACTCATATAGTATAGTGCAGCCCCCATAAAATATAATGTAGCCCCCTCATAAAGTATAATGAAGCCCCCATACAATATAATCCCGACCCCCACAGAATTTAAAGCAGCCTCCACAGAATACAATGTACCCCCTCATATAGTGTAATGTAGCCCCCTCAATCACCCCGAGTGGAGAAAGCAGAGGGCCGGGCGGTCCACGCGTCACCCCGACGTTCGTTTCGGAGGAATTCTCCTTCAGCAGGCAGTATCACACAGGATAGGATTAGATACACAGCTGAGCAGTCAGTATCACACAGGATAGGATTAGATACAGGGCTCAGCAGTCAGTATCACACAGGATAAGATTAGATACACAGCTCAGCAGTCAGTATCACACAGGAGAGGATTAGACACATGGCTCAGCAGGCAGTATCACACAGGATAGGATTAGATACACAGCTGAGCAGTCAGTATCACACAGGATAGGATTAGATACACGGCTCAGCAGTCAGTATCACACAGGATAGGATTAGACACATGACTCAGCAGACAGTATCACACAGGATAGGAATAGATACACAGCTCAGCAGTCAGTATCACACAGGATAAGATTAGATACACAGCTCAGCAGTCAGTATCACACAGGATAGGAATAGATACACAGCTCAGCAGTCAGTATCACACAGGATAGGATTAGACACACAGCTCAGCAGTCAGTATCATACAGGATAGGAATAGATACACAGCTCAGCAGTCAGTATCACACAGGATAGGATTAGACACATGACTCAGCAGACAGTATCTTACAGGATAGGAATAGATACACAGCTCAGCAGTCAGTATCACACAGGAGAGGATTAGACACATGGCTCAGCAGGCAGTTTCACACAGGATAGGATTAGATACACAGCAGCAGTCAGTATCATACAGGAAAGGATTAGACACATGGCTCAGCAGACAGTATCACACAGGATAGGAATAGATACACAGCTCAGCAGACAGTATCACACAGGAGAGGATTAGACACATGGCTCAGCAGTCAGTATCACACAGGATAGGATTAGATACACAGCTCAGCAGTCAGTATCATACAGGATAGGATTAGACTCATGGCTCAGCAGACAGTATCACACAGGATAGGAATAGATACACAGCTCAGCAGTCAGTATCACACAGGAGAGGATTAGACACATGGCTCAGCAGTCAGTATCACACAGGATAGGATTAGATACACAGCTCAGCAGTCAGTATCACACAGGATAGCGATAGATACACAGCTCAGCAGTCAGTATCACACAGGAGAGGATTAGACACATGGCTCAGCAGGCAGTATCACACAGGATAGGATTAGATACACAGCTCAGCAGTCAGTATCACACAGGATAAGATTAGATACACAGCTCAGCAGTCAGTATAACACAGGATAGGAATAGATACACAGCTCAGCAGTCAGTATCACACAGGATAGGATTAGACACATGGCTCAGCAGACAGTATCATACAGGATAGGAATAGATACACAGCTCAGCAGTCAGTATCACACAGGAGAGGATTCGATACATGGCTCAGCAGTCAGTATCACACAGGATAGGATTAAATACACTGCTCAGCAGTCAGTATCACACAGGATAGGATTAGATTCACTGCTCAGCAGTCAGTATCACACAGGAAAGGATTAGACACATGGCTCAGCAGGCAGTATCACACAGGATAGGATTAGATACACAGCTCAGCAGTCAGTATCACACAGGATAGGATTAGATACACAGCTCAGCAGTCAGTATCATACAGGATAGGATTAGACACATGGCTCAGCTGACAGTATCACACAGGAAAGGATTAGACACATGGCTCAGCAGTCAGTATCACACAGGATAGGATTAGATACACAGCTCAGCAGTCAGTATCACACAGGATAGGATTAGACACATGCCGCGTGCTTAGTTACCCGCTATTTACCTTGGACACCAGCATCCTCGCTGGTACTGATCGCTGGTGAGTCTGCCTGTTTGAGAGCTCACCAGCGATCATGTAGCGATGCAAGTGTGGGGATGGTGACTTGATGGATAGACGTGACTGGCAGTAGGAGGGGACGGTTTGTGCACCAGAGACGGAGATTGACAGGATAGAAGGGTGACATCTGGGAAAGGTAGATAGGAGGGTGTAGTACTGAGAAATGACCACAAGATGGCAGGGGAGAGTAGTTGAGGACTGAACATCAGCTTATGGCTCAAGAAAAGGCTTAGTCATGGGGGGCGGGGAGCTAGGAACCCAAGAGGGGAATTCCCGGTGAGAGAGGGGATAAATAGAAAAGGGTAGGGTTCCAGGCAGGTTAGTCCAGGGAGGAGCTCGGTAGAAGATGGTGAAGAGAGAAGAGCTCGACCAGGGGATGGACAGCAAAGAGACAGTCAGGGGGGTGGCCCTGACCTGACGGACCGCAGGACAGACGAGGCCCCGGGGGTACCGATTGGACGACGACCTCGGGCAGGTGAAGTGCTAGCGGTAGATTGGTCTAGGACAGCCCCAGCAAAAGATCCGTGAGGGACGTTACTTCGACTGGAGCAAAGGTGCAGCTACCCGGGCCTGGAGACAGAGAATTGTAAAGTGGCTGCGGTGCGTGGCTATGGTCGTCAGGAGGACGACGTATAAATCCGGAACTGTTACAACCGAAATCTGTCTCTGCCTCGTCCTTGCATCGCCTAGTGTCTGTGTCATCCAGACAGGGTAAGCAGCGGTCCACCCCCCTATCCGGCCCCCTACCACACACCAGCGATCCTGACCAGGTCGTATCGTTGTCGGGATTGCTGGTGCGTCGTTTAGTGTAACGGGAAACTTAGGGCAAATCCCTCAACGCTCTGATTCTGACCCCAGGGTTCTATTAAAGGGATCATTGGCATGCAAGTCATGGAAAATCCACTCAGTGCTCTGGTTCTGATGCCAGTCTCTCTTAAAGGGATCCCCGGTATGGAAGTGAGGGCAAATTCACTCTGCGCTTTGGTACTGACCCCAGGTCTCTCTTAAACGAATCTCCGGTATGGAAGTTAGGGTAAATCCCTCAGCACTCTGATTCTCACCCCAGGCTTCTATTAAAGGGATCATTGATATGGAAGTCAGGACAAATCCACTCAGTTCTCTGGTTCTGACACCAGGCTGACGGGATGATGTGGGATATTAGGCGTATTAGTCTGGTGGCTCTGGCTGATGGGATGACGTGGGATATTAGGGGTAGTAGTCTGGTGGCTCTGGCTGATGGGATGATGTGGGATATTAGTGGTAGTAGTCGCCTCCCCGCACGGCCTCCTGCATTGCTGTAGACCCGGCTGCGGAGGGTTCTGCAGCCTCCGCCGGGCTGAGCGACGCCGCTGTCCACGTCCCCGAGCCACCCCGCCCAGCGGCGCCACATCCGGTGTCGCCGGTGCGGGACAAGCCCGCGGCCAACGCTGCTGCGTTCCGCCTGCCAGCAACGGCCTATCCCCTGAAGCCGACCGCCACTCCGGCCCCATCCATGACTCCGTTTGCGGCCTGCCCCGCGGCCGCATCTGCGTCACCCCCGGGGTCGGCCACGGCCTGCTTGTCGGGCCCTGCGGTATACCCCTCGGGAACCACGGCTGCCTCTGCCCACCACCCGGCCCCAGCGGCTGCTGGGTTGCCGGAAGCTGCGGCCGCATCTGCCCCGCTCTCAACCCTGGCCGTGTCCCACCCACTAGACTCCGGGGCCTACACCGGACCCTCCGTCTGGGTCATGGAGGTCAT
Organism: Dendrobates tinctorius; assembly: GCF_039654945.1. Classification (NCBI taxonomy): domain Eukaryota; kingdom Metazoa; phylum Chordata; class Amphibia; order Anura; family Dendrobatidae; genus Dendrobates; species Dendrobates tinctorius. Next base: position 21,167,066 of record NW_027361716.1, read on the forward strand.
ACGGAAGAAAAAGGCCAGGGAGCAGGAAGTTTGGAACCTGCTCCATGAGAGAGGGGAGGCTGGCATGGCGGCTTCACGATCTATGGGGCGGCTCGTGTACACCAACTTGGAGAAGGGATAAGGGTTCATTCGGGACCTCGCAACCAGCCAGAAGGTGCACATCAAGGTGACCTCCATCCGTCACGGCCGGGCATTGTGGGCGGGGAACCTGGTAGCGTACTACAATGAGTACTGTCCCCACGGCTACTACGCAGTAGCCGTAATCGCTGAACCCGAAGACCACGAGCCCTCATAAAAAGGACCCCTAGAGACACTCCCTGCATCCCGGGAGCTCTACGGCTGTGAAGCCCCCTTACTACTGATGAGACATCGGCTGTCAGGCGATGGTCCGGACTGTCGGGATTTCGCTGCACCGTTGTGCAGGCCACGAGGACAGTTTTTCATCCAGGTTAAAAAGAATGTTTTTATTGTTTGATCTTTTTCTCCTGACATAGCGGGGATGTGGGGGAGAAGATACTAATGCTAAAGGGAGGGGGAGCATTTATATTCGGTTTTAAACAAAGATGTGGTGTTGTGAGAAAATGTTGTGTTAGGAAAAAACAAACAAAAAAAAGGGGGGGGATTACTCCGGTTAAGTAACTCCTATTGTTATTAAAGTAGTGGTAATTATATATACAGTATGTTAAGAGTTGATTTAATGAATAGTGTGTGTAACCAAAAAAAAAAATGTGTAACAGGTCCCGGGTACGAGGTAGATGTAACGAAGACGCCGACCATGACTCTTTTAAGTGATGGACAAAGAGACGAGAGATATAGAACCAGACAGTGGTCCATCAGTCAGGTCCCCGACACCACGGACACCCCAAAAGGACGCCAATGATGACCCGGTAGGCAAAAGGCCTCGGTCATGGCGTCCCGGACAGCTGAAGGTAGTAGAAGGGGAGAGTAGTGGGAGGTACACGCCATAGAGTAGTTCGGGTGGACCTCGCCAACCTGAAAGAAGTTGTCACGTGGTATGCGCGCCAGCGAGTAGTAGTAGGCTGCTCGGAGCATGGTGGTCCCGTTTTGGTTCGGCCCCCGTGGGCGGCGGGTTTGGCCCAACGACCGGTCTGACAGCAGACTGTGGACAAGCTTTAGGATGACGTAGATAGGAAGTACGATTGTCGGGACGACAATGGACAAAGGAAGGGGGAGGGTGGGGAAGGTGACTTGATGGACAGACTTGACTGGAAGTAGGAGGGAATGGTTGGTGCACTATGGACGGAGATTGACAAGGACAGCAGGGTGATAGCTGGGAAAGACAGACAAGAGAGTGCAGTACCTAGAAATGACCACAAGATGGCAGGGGGGAGTAGTTCAGGACTCAACAGCAGCTTAGGGCTTGAGAAACGCTTAGTCATGGGGGGCGGGGAGATAGGAACCCAGGAGGGGAATTCCCGGTGAGAGAGGGAATAAATAGGACTGGTTGGGGTTCCAGGCAGGCTAGTCCTGGGAGGAGCTTGGCAGAAGACGGAGAACAGCGAAGAGCTCGACCAGGGGACTGACAGGAAAGAGACAGTCAGGGGGGTGGCCCTTACCCGACGGACCGCAGGACAGACGAGGCCCTGGGGGTACCGATTGGACAACGACCTCGAGCAGGTGAAGCACTGGCGGTAGATTGGTCTAGGACAGCCCCAGCGAAAGATCCTCGAGGGACGTTGCTTCGACTGGAGGAAAGGTGCAGGTACCCAGGCCTGGAGACGGAGAACTGTAAAGAGGCTGCGGTGCGTGGTTGTGGTCGTCAGGAGGACGACGAATAAAATCCGGAACTGTTACAGCTGAACTCTGCCTCCGTCTTGTCCTTGCTTCGCCTGGTGTCTGTGTCGTCCAGACGTGGTAAGCAGTGGACCACCCCCCAATCCCGGCCCCCTACCACATTTGGCGTAGTCGGCAGGATTGCCGCCGCTAATACGATATCTTCCGCGGCAGGCCAGCGCCAGGAGGACTCCAAAAGAACTGTTCAACTGTGGATTACAAATACCAGTGGATTACAAAACTGCTCACCTGTGGATTATAATTTGGAGACTTGGTTCCGGTTCATCGTTTGTCATCAGAGGATCCGGGGTGGTACCAGAAGCCGATCAACATGGCTGTGGTACTCCAACGCCAGGAAGAGGCCCTGGCATTTGCAGTTATTTTGGACGGACTGGGGCAATCTCCAAGTTACCCCTGTGGGGAGCAGTGTATGTCTGGAGACCACCGCCCCTCATACTGGACCCGGGAAGATGGGTGGAGAAGCCGACCATCGCTCCACCCAAGGGAGGGAGTGGCCCGGGTGGGAAGACCGGCTGCACTGTTTGGCGCCATTCGATTGCTGTACACCGGACGGGATGCGACGCTGCAGTTGCCGTGACCTCGGACGCCTGGAATGGAGGTGGCGTCAAGAGGTCGGATCTCGCTGGGAGACCTGCTTTCTGGAGCCACAGACAGCCCCCCGGACATCGGACGGACAGGAGGAGCGACCGCGGGCCCTGCGGGATCAGCCGCCGAAGACATCACCTGGGAGCCTCCCTGCGGGACCCACGAGCCTGGTGACTGGCCCTGCTGGACGGCCGTGTGAAGATCGGAGGTTGCGGGAGGAGTCGCGGGATGATGTGGAATATTAGGGGTAGTAGTCCGGTGGCTCTGGCTGACGGGATGATGTGGGATATTAGGGGTAGTAGTCCGGTAGCTCTGTCTGACGGGATGATGTGGGATATTATAGTGAATGTGGCTATGCGGAGTGGGCGGGGCTATACACTTTGCTTTATATATAGATATACTCATTATAATTTGTTAGAACTAAGCGTAGTTACCGTATTTTTTGGACCATAAGATGCACTTTTTTCCCCAAAAATTTTTGGGGAAAGTGGGGGTGCGTCTGTGGCGCCCCCAGGAGTATGGTCGCCACAGTGGCATTACCTTCCTCCTAGGGAGAGTGATGTCATGCCTGGAAGCAATGAAGGGTCTCTCTGGCAGTTAATCACTGCATGCAACACAGTTTCCACTCCGGGTCAACAGAGGGAGCTCTGAACCCAGAAATGAGGGGGAGGAGCTGTCTCTGGGGGCCAGGAAGGAGTGAGTCAGTTAGTGTGAGGAGGGCGTCATGTGCAGACGTGGAGGAGAAGAGATGGGGAGACTGAGGAAAGTGGAGAGCTCAGTCCCAGTGATAGCGGATGATCTGGAGCCTGGTCTCCAAGGGTGTATGGATACTAACGGTCCTGCAACAGAAACCAGAGGAATAGGAAGCTGTAAATGCCCTATTACCACATAATCCTCGGAGGCACAACAGCGACGGGTGAGCCAAGAGAGATAGAAGGCTACGGCTGTCTGCCATGCGAGTGGAGTGTGGATAACATCAGAAAGGAGGAACTCCAGTGTAACTCAGTACTGGGAGTACTTCATAGAGAGCGCTAGTAAAGAGACTGCACAACCCATCTGCCAGAGTGATTCCTGATTTTCTTCCAGGCTAACCAGCTCCTGTGCCATCTGTACTCAGGACCCTGGACTGCATTTGCCAAGTAAAGGTAAAGAAATTGCATCTATTGTGTCCTTGCCTTCATGCTGCAACCTCCCCGGCACTGCTACATCTCTATGCCTGACACTGCACCTTCCTTCCCAACACCCATCTACACTGCCCTGGGACAACAGCCCTGCCTGTGGAGGGTTATAACATCTTGGCTGCACCACACCATCTGTCCCAGCAGATCTGTCTGCAGCGTCGGCTTAACATCTTCATTGCCGAACACCACAGGTGGCGTCACGAATCATCTATTCATAAACTTTATTCCATCACTTCACTCCCTTACATGGATGCCCAGGGCCACGGACCGGGTCACCGCTACTGTGACACTTCCCTGTGAAATACCGGCCCGGTACCGAGTACCCCACTGCCCTGGCGGGCGATCCATTTTGGCGTCACGAACAGGATTTACGGAGCCCGGTGTCCCCGGGTCTTGTGTGCCAGAGACTGTGCTGTGTGCTATGGACTATTTGTGAAAGTGCCACCATTATCCTGCTGCTTGGCGCGCGCGGGAAACAAAAGAGTCGGGCCGTTGTGGGCGGAGCCAGCCGAAGAGCACGAAGAAGTGAAGTGCCGCGCGGGAAGAAGTGACCTCGCGTGAGAGGTGGCAGAAGCTGAGGCCTGCAGCCGGTAAGCCTGCTCAACCCCGGGGCCTGGCTAATGTTAACTGGGGGGAGAGAATGTCAGAGGCATGCGCCGATGCAGTGGCGGATGCCCCCGCCAACCCCTCAGCGCCGCAAGATGCAGGGCCCAACGCGGCTGCGGCTCCAATAGCACCCACCGCAGCGGTCCCCATAATGCCGCTGTCTGTGCCTTACATACCGGGAGCAGCATGGCTACCGCAGTATTCATGGGAGTCACATACCCTGAGTGACTTCAAAGAGAGACTGTGCAGTTTGTTTGAAGTCTATCCTCTGTCTGAAGGCCAGAAAGTGAACATCCTTAATGGGCAGCTAACAGGTGCAGCACAGAGGGAAGTAAAAGCCTGGCAGGACACTGATAAAGAGACTGTTACAAAGATTCTGGCCAAGCTAAGAAGCACCTTTGACACTCGCCCTGCAGCTGAGATCAAGATGAGATTCTTTGGGTGTAAGCAGAAAGCCCAGGACAGTATACGGGACTATGCTCTTAACCTGCAGGAGGCGCTGCGAGCCGTCAAGCAGATTTACCCAGACAGTGTGAAAGATGGAGACGGACTGTTAAAGGAACAGTTTATTGAAGGACTCTTATTCAGCACCCACAGAGCACAGCTGCGCATCATAGCCCTACAGAACCCTGATCTGGACTTTGCTGATTTCAAAGACAGGGCTATCCGGGTGCTGCATGAACCAAATGTCAGCCATCCAGCGCCCCCTAGGCGCCCAGCGATTACATACCACCAGGAAGCAACATCTTTCCCTTCCATCCCTGTGGAGGCTGATGCACAGACTCTGGACAAAGATCCATCTGCAGAACTGCGTCTTCAGGTCCAGGAGTTGACCAATGGTATGGCTGTGGGTCGCCCTCCCAGGGCTGTGGGGTATTCGGTACCGGGCCGGTGTCAGTGGGATGTGTCACAGTGGCGGTGACCCGGACCGTGGCCCTGGGCGCCCAAGTAATAGAAAGATGTGAGTTAAATGAATAGTTTGTGACGCCACCTGTGGTGTTCGGCAAGGGAGGTGTTAAGGTGTTAAGCCGACGCTGCATGCAGATCCTCCGGGACAGATGGTGTGGTGCAGCAATGATGGTATAGCCCTCCACAGGCAGGGCTGTAGTCCCAGGGCAGTGTAGATATGGAGACACTTAGGTGATGTAGTGTCTGGCGCAGGGGATGTAGCAGTGTCAGGCAGACGCAGGAAGGAATGGAGGACACCAGGGTATGTAGTTCCAAAGCTTTACTCACAGTCTGTAGTGCCCGCTTCTGTGCCGTGTCCTCCGGGTCAGGGACTCAGTCAACCCCCAGGCAAGATGGAAAGATCCCTTCCACACTCTGCCAACTTATGTACCTTTCCTGAACGTCTCCTCTATAGCGCCTTTAAGTGTGAAGATCTCCAGTACCGTGTTACACTGGAGTTGCTCCTGACAGATGTTCCCAAGAACTCTACTTGCACGGCAGACAGCTGTAGCCTGCTTCGGGGACTCTCTACTCCTAAGTCCCGGCTCTCTATCCGTATTGCTGTTGTGCCCTCAAGTCTTAGATGGGAGTAGTGAATTTACAGCCCACTACTCCCCGGCCTTGCTCTTAGAACATCTAGGCAAGGTTCTTCCTCTAACCCACGTCCTCTGTGTTCCCTTTTACTCCTACGTTCCGTACTTGTCCTTTTCCCTTCTATGGAAGCTCAGGCTTCAGGTCAACGTCCTTCTCCTTCTTTCCTTTCCCGTGCCAGCTGGCTCAGGTCACTGAGGCAGCTGCAGCACTCCTTCCTTCATCCCTTCTTCCAGGGATCCCCACTCCTCCCGAGTGGCTTCCTTCCTCACTGACCTCCTGTCAGACTGACCTGTCATCCTAAACCATCCCGCTCATATATATACTCTGAACTCCACCCACCTCCCAGCACGTCTAGTGTTCCAAGCAGGGAACCACCAAAGGTGCTCTGCCTCTCTCTAAGTAAAGAGCCGCAATGTGGTTATGCTGAACTACTCTATTGTGTGGAGTGCGAGTGTTGGAGCGTGGTCAGGAGCCTCCAACTTACCTGGATGGTGGGGCACCACACCTTAGGAGAAGGTGCAGTACCTCTGTGGCGACTGAGCCTCAGGGGCGCCACAGCTGCACTTGCTAAAACCGTGCAGTCCCTGCAGGTATCCTCCAAGGAGAAGATCCAGCTCACCTCCAGTCCAGAAGATGTATTGTGGCTAAAGAAGAAGAGGATCCCGCCACTCCGAGGATGGAACAACGATCGCTATGACCAGGTTGGACGTCCCATCTGTCGTCACTGCCACAAGGCAGGCCACATCGCTAGATTCTGTTATTTAAACGAGCAACCCCTGGGGCAGAGGGCCAACCCCCAGGAGTAGGACCACAAGGCCCAAAGAACTGGTGAGCCAAGTATGTTTGAGGGAGACCAGTCCTCCCAGTGGTGATTGATGGTATCCCCATGAACGCTTTGCTGGACACTGGCTCCCAGGTGACAACTATGCCCTATATCCTTTACAAGCATTATTGGGCTGATTCTGAACTTACTCGCGGCCCAAGTGATGAACTCACAGTAGTTGCCAGTAATGGTCAGTCTTTACCGCAAGTGGGATGTAAAGAAATTACTGTTAAAGTGGGTCGAGTAGAGTTAAAATCTCAAGGTCTGATAGTTGTGAATATTGATCAACGAGAATGTAACCCAATGATGACTCTTGGTACCAATGTGATTGAAAATTGTCTTTCTGAGGTTATTGTCTTGTTGCAACAGGTGGCTGAGACTGCTGGTTCCAGTGACCAACGAGTCAGGGCCCTGATGCAAAGACAGCAGGTAGAACTCTCTGGCGGAGAAATTGGCAGCGTCAGAGTGAGTGATTCTTTCCCAATTGCAATACCCCCCAGATGTGAAATGTTGATTTGGTGTCGGGCAGCCATAGTCCTCAGAGGGAAACATTACCAGGCAATGGTAGAACCAGTGTATTCTGATAGCAGGCCCACTGTCCTGACAGCCAGGGGGGTAGTTGATGTCCATAAAGGGAGGGTACCTGTACGCCTCTTGAATTGTGGGGAGGAGGTCACAATACCTTGGTATGCCACAGTTGCTAAGCTGCTTACTGTCAGTAACAATGCAATACAGGCAGCAGAGCCCTTGGTCTCATCTGACCAGGTGGAGGACAATGGCTCTGTAAAGCAGCAGGAGGAGAGGTGTCAGCAGCTGCATGTGGGAACTGACTCCACCTCTTCATACCAAAAGAGTGGGGTTTACTGGGTGACCCAGGAGTATGAGCGGGTATTCAGTAAACACCCTCTAGACTTTGGGAAGGCAAAAGGGGTTCAACACCATATCCCCACTGGAGACCATCCACCCATAAAAGAAAGGTACCGGCCTATACCCCCAGCACAATACCAGTGTGCTAAAAGTATGTTGTGGGAAATGAAGGAAGCTGGGGTGATCAGAGACAGTTGTAGCCCCTGGGCAGCTCCAAAAGTATTTGGGAAAAAAAAGATGGTACCATGAGAATGTGTGTTGATTACAGAAAAATTAACAGCATTACACATAAGGATGCCTACCTATTAACCAGAATTGAAGAGTCATTAGCCGCACTTAAAACTGCTAACTATTTTTCCACCTTAGATCTCACTAGTGGGTATTGGCAGGTTCCCGTGGCAGAGGCAGACAAGGAGAAAACAGCGTTTACCACCCCAATGGGTCTCTGTGAGTTCAACTACATGCCATTCGGGCTCTGCACCGCTCCAGGGACATTCCAATGGCTGATGGAGTGCTGTCTGGGACACAAGAACTTCGAGACAGTCCTGTTGTACCTTGATGATGTCATTGCTTTTTCCAAGACTTATGAAGACCATCTGAAACACCTGGCTGAGGTGTTTGAAGCCTTGTCCAACTTTGGCCTGAAGGTGAAGCCTTCCAAATGCCACCTCCTGAAGCCCAAGGTTCAGTACCTCGGTCATGTAGTGAGTGCAGAAGGTGTGGCACCGGATCCTGACAAGGTCACTGTCATCCGGGACTGGCAGAAGCCCAGCAACCTCCATGAGTTACGTGAATTCCTCGGGCTGGTAGGCTACTAATGAAGGTTCATCAAAGGCTTTACTGAGATAGCCACTCCTATGCAAAATCTTCTGGTGGGTCAGCCCAAGAAGGCCAGAAAGCAGAGTCCTGCATTCGAATGGAATGAGGAGCTGGAGAGGTCCTTCACTCGACTGAAGATGGCTCTCACAGGAGATGAAGTTCTGGCCTACCCAGATTATGACCAACCCTTTGTGTTGTATACTGATGCCAGCAACGTGGGACTTGGAGCAGTACTGTCACAGGTACAGAATGGCAAAGAAAGAGTGATCTCCTATGCCAGCAGGAAGCTGCGTCCCACTGAAAGGAACCCTGACAACTACAGTTCCTTCAAGCTGGAGTTCCTCGCCATAGTCTGGACTGTGACTGAACGATTCAAGCATTACCTAGCTTCACCCAAGTTTACCATCTTCACGGATAATAACCCGTTGGCTCACTTGGACACAGCAAAGCTAGGTGCACTGGAGCAACGATGGATGGCTCGGCTGTCTAACTATGAATTTACCATCAAGTACCGAGCGGGGCACAAGAATTCCAATGCTGATGCGCTGTCCAGAATGCCCAATCTGCCAGATGCAGGAGAAGACCCTGAGGCACTTGAAGAAATAGAGCTACCTGCCTTCCACCGGCCAATTGCGGCCCAACGTGCCCAAGGAGTGAGGAACAGATGGTCTATCCTGAAAGAGCATACCCTCAATCCATTGCCTCATCATGACTGAGCAGAATCCCAGGATAGTGACCCTGCAGTCCGCCTGGTAAAGGAGCTGCTGTCACAAGCCTACTCACGCCCGGATTCAGATGCTCCTGAAGAAACCCAGCAGTTGTGGAAGGAAAGAGGCAGACTTTTCATCTATGAAGGAAAGCTGTGTCGGAGGAGTATCAATGCAGCACTCATGAGTTGGTCTGGCAGGTGGTAGTCCCAAAGAGAAAGGCATCGATGGTCCTGGAAGCATACCACAATGGAGCTGGACACTTCGGATGGAAGAAGTTAGAGGCCTTGCTTCGGGAGAGATTCTATTGGGCTGGTATGAGGAAGGCTATTGAAAATTGGTGCCGGGAGTGTGGACAATGTAATCTGCACAGAAAGAACCGTAACAGCCAGCGAGCTCCTTTGCAGCCAATAATAATCAAGCAACCCCTTGAGTTGGTCGCCCTGAACTGTTATGAATGTGTCACCGAGGAGGAAAAGCAAAAACAAGCTAAGCCCCAGAAAACCAGAGAGGTAGGTAACTAAGCGGATTGCAGACCCCTGATCCTATCCAAACAACTAGCAGTAGCCGTGGAGCGTACTTACGATGATCCTAGATGCCTCGTCACAGCCAGAGAACTAAATAAGCCTAAAGAAAGAAAAGGGGAAATCTAAACTGCCCAGAGCAGAACCCAAAGCAATAGACAGCCCCCAAACATGTATTGTCGGTGAGACAAGATGAAAACACAAACACAGATAGAAAAATAGGCTGAGCAAACGATGGGGCCCACACTAACTAGAAAGGAAAGGAAAGATGCTGTCTGCAATCACGCACAAAACCCTGCCAAAAAATACCAAGACTTTCTGATAACAAAAACCCTGAGGTCGCTAGACTTCAATTCCCTATATCAGCACTCTGGTATATTCTGAAGACAGAGCAAAAAGAGACCAATCTGATCAGGGACAAAAGCAAACTGGCATAAACAGAGACATAAAAGTGGAAATTCAGCACAGCCCCAGCAGGGGCTGGCTGACCACAAAAACTGAGTAAACCAGACCAAATCTCATGTGAAAAAATAGCAGAGCACACTTAGCTTGAGAAGGCAGGAACAGAACTGGAAACCAGAACCTCAGGGCAGGAAAAAATCACCAGCACAAAATTAGGGAGTCGGCTGTCTTAAATCCAGTCAGAGACTCCTGATGTCCAATCACAGTCCTCGTCCTCAGGTGGCAGGTCTCTGCCATTTAGATCAGCTTCATTACCTGCTGTCACCACCAGGAACATGGACGCCGGGAAGATGGACGCCGGTCCGGGGACGGCGTATGCTCAGGTTCAGATCTCGTCCCGAGATCTCGTTGCCAAGATTTGAATCTTGTCTCCCGCCAGCTGCCCCAGCACAGCCCACCTGCCCCAGCCCAGCACAGCTTCCACAGCCCAGCTTCCCCAGCACAGCCCAGCTGCCCCAGCACAGCCCACCTGCCCCGGCACAGCCCACCTGCCCCAGCACAGCCCAGTTGCCCCAGCACAGCCCACCTGCCCCAGCACAGCCCAGTTGCCCCAGCACAACCCAGATGTCCCAGCCCAGCTGCCCCAGCACAGCCCAGCTGCCCCATCACAGCCCAGTTGCCCCAGCACAGCCCATCTGCCCCAGCACAGCCCAGCTGCCCCAGCACAGCCCAGCCCAGCTGCCCCAGCACAGCCCAGCTGCCCAGCACAACCAACCTGCCCCAGCACAGCCCACCTGCCCCAGCACAGAGCTGCCGCCACCGCACCAGCCTGGACCACTAAATGACCCCTGTGACCACTCCTCCACATGTGCCGGATCTCTTCCCAGGTAAGCTGAATTCGGACTGTAAGACGGCCCTCCATTTGACACATTATTATTTTTTCCCTATTTTCCTTCTGAAAATTTGGGGTGCGTCTTATGGTCCGGTGAGTCTTATAGTCCGAAAAATACGGTAGTTACTATGCCCGGGCAGCGCCGGGCTCTTCATCTAGTATATATGTAAACTAGCTGAAGAGCCCGGCGCTGCCCGGGCATAGTAACTAACTGTGGTTATAGTAAATTATAATTATCCTCCATCCCATAGACCCGTGCCCATATACCCATCATACATATCCACGATCCCATAGGCCCGTGCCCATATACCCATCATACATATCCTCCATCCCATAGTCCCGTTCCCATATACCCATCATACATATCCCCATCCCATAGTCGAGTGCCCATATACCCATCACACATCCTCCATCCCATAGTCCCATGCCCAAATCCCCATCATACATATTCGCCATCCCATAGTCCCATGCCCATATACCCATCATACATATTTGCCATCCCATAGTCGAGTGCCCATATACCCATCACACATCCTTCATCTCACAGTCCCATGCCCATATACCAATCATACATATCCTCCATCCCATAGTCCCGTGCCCATATACCCATCATACATATCCTTCATCCCATAGTCCCGTGCCCTTATACCCGTCATACATATCCTCCATCCCATAGTCCAGTGCCCATATACTCATTACACATCCTCCATCCCATAGTCCCGTGCCCATATACCCATTATGACATCATCATCACCATGGCAACGGTTATGACATAACCGTCACCATTGCAACCTATGACGAATCAGCGTTGCCCATATACCCATCATACATATCCTCCATCCCATAGTCGAGTGCCCATGTACCCATCACACATCCTCCATCCCATAGTCCCATGCCCATATAGCCATCACACATCCTCCATCCCATAGTCCCATGCCCATATAGCCATTATACATATTCGCCATCCCATAGTCGAGTGCCCATATACCCATCACACATCCTTCATCCCATAGTCCCATGCCCATATACCAGTCATACATATCATCCATCCCATAGTCCAGTGCCCATATACCCATCACACATCCTCCATTCCATAGTCAACCAATATGACATCATAATGAGCTGCGGGGCTTGCAACCTATGATGACATCAGCGTCGCCATGGCAACTATTGTGACATTATAATGAGGGGCGGGTCTTCATACGCACACACTTTCCCCATTATGTAGAGAGGGGCATTATGACATCATAATGAGGGGCGGGGCTTGACGCGCACACACTTTTTCCCCAGTATATAGATAGGGGCAAAATTGTTTGGTGAATTGGAACGCTCAGGGTTAAAATTTCGCCTCACAACATAGCTTAGGACGCTCTCGGGGTCCAGACGTGTGACTGTGCCAAATTTTGTGGCTGTAGCTGCGACGGTGCGGATGCCTATCCCGGACACACGCACACACACACACACACACACACACACACACACACATACACACTTTGAGCTTTATATATTAGATAATACATAAATGTATAATCACTTATAATGATTACACACACAAAACAAATATATGTGACATGTGACCATGTGTATGTAATGATATTATGGTCTTCAATGGAGAATGAAAAAGAAGAGGTTGAACAAAGAAATGATATCACAATTCTTTTTTTTTTTTTAAATAATATACCTTTTTTTAGCTCTATGGATTTACAAAAACGCATAAAAAATGTGCTTATTTTCCACTGCTTTTTTCTGCCAAGAGAAGCGGAAATGTCTGCAAGCAAATACGCATTGTGTACACATAGCCTTAGTGTATTGTCCGCATGCTACTTTACCCTGATTGCCACCACACCAGGGCAATCGGGAAGAAGTGGGCCAAGCGCCAGAATCGGAGCATCTGATCTGATGTGCCAATTCTGGGGTGGTTGAGGGCTTGTGTTTTTAGGCTGGGAAGGGCCCAATAACCAGGGACCTTCCCGGCCTGATAGTATAAGCCTGCAGCTGTCTGCTTTACCTGTGCTGGTTATGGAAAATAGAGGGGGGGGCCCACACATCACTTTTTTAATTATTTATTTAATAGGTTTAATAAGGCTAAAAACACCCTTTAGTGCCACATGAAATGCATTAAGGGTGTTAGTTATAATTTGGGGGTCTTGTGACATATCTACAGGACAGCTACCTATTCTATCTATATCTGTATATAGGATTGCAGAACACCAGCCTTATAATACATAATTACAGTATATAAAAGATGATAACGCATTGCATACTCATGTCATGCGATGTCATACAGGTGCTAGTTGACGGAAAAAAATCGCACTGGCATAACAAGCTGAACTATGCGGATTGCACTTGTCCAGCTTTTCAGGAGCCACTGTGAGGTGAGCGGCCCTATAGGTGAGAGCCCACACCAGGTATGAAGACCCTCGTACATGCTGCAGTTCTTATTTTACATGGACACTCAGTGTGGGGGGGAAGCTGCCATCTGATCAGTCCTGCTGCTGGGCCACATTGCTCCCTGAGAAGTCAGTCCTTTCATGGACAACACCTGGAGAAAATCCAGTCATGTGACCTCCATACTGGTTGTGGAGCACCCCAGGGCAGAGGGGGTCGGGGCTGCAGTGCCTGCGCTGCTCCTCGTCTCCAGCAGAGGGCGCCGCGCTTCTGGCTGCTGTGATGCGTTCTTGCTTCTTGTTACGTGATCTCTTTCTCAATGAAGAGACGTTTCCGAGCTGCAGGAACAGTTTCATCCCCAGAGCAACAGAATTCCTGAATGAGAGCGGCTGCCACAGCGGCTCCCCACGGCGGGTGCACCGGGTGTCCTGGCACCATGACCCGCACCTAGCGGCTGAGGAATCGCCGACCCTCGCGTCACCCCCGCACATGTCTCCTGCTGAGAAGCGGCTCGGTGGGGCTGCGCAGGGTGTCCTCTCCATGGGGGCACAGGGGACTGTACGCAGGAGGAGCCCCCGGCCGGGCACAGCGCGGGCCACCGACCCATCCCTGCTACTGGCACTGATGGCCCTGATCTCAGCGCTGCAGCATCCTGTGCAAGGTAAGAAGAGAGGACCCGCTGCGGTCTCCTGCCCAGGGAGACACCACCCGAGATTGTGCCTCCCACACCGCGTGCAGGTGCAGGGCAGCAGTCACACACAGCGGCAGCCACTGAGAACCCAGAGCCGCGCACTCACTGCGATCACAGCCTAATGCAGGTGTGGGCAAGAGCAGAAATACAGCAGATACCCTGGGAGAGGGCTACAATCAGATCTGTAAGAGCAGAAATACAGCAGATACCCTGGGAGAGGGCTACAATCAGATCTGTAAGAGCAGAAATATAGCAGATACCATGGAGAAGGCTACAATCAGATCTGTAAGAGCAGAAATATAGCAGATACCATGGAGAAGGCTACAATCAGATCTGTAAGAGCAGAAATATAGCAGATACCATGGAGAGGTCTACAATCAGATCTGTAAGAGCAGAAATACAGCAGATACCATGGAGAAGGCTACAATCAGATATGTAAGAGCAGAAATACAGCAGATACCCTGGGAGAGGGCTACAATCAGATATGTAAGAGCAGAAATACAGCAGATACCATGGAGAAGGCTACAATCAGATCTGTAAGAGCAGAAATATAGCAGATACCATGGAGAAGGCTACAATCAGATCTGTAAGAGCAGAAATATAGCAGATACCATGGAGAAGGCTACAATCAGATCTGTAAGAGCAGAAATATAGCAGATACCATGGAGAAGGCTACAATCAGATCTGTAAGAGCAGAAATATAGCAGATACCATGGAGAGGTCTACAATCAGATCTGTAAGAGCAGAAATACAGCAGATACCATGGAGAAGGCTACAATCAGATATGTAAGAGCAGAAATATAGCAGATACCATGGAGAGGTCTACAATCAGATCTGTAAGAGCAGAAATACAGCAGATACCATGGAGAAGGCTACAATCAGATCTGTAAGAGCAGAAATATAGCAGATACCATGGAGAGGTCTACAATCAGATCTGTAAGAGCAGAAATACAGCAGATACCATGGAGAAGGCTACAATCAGATATGTAAGAGCAGAAATACAGCAGATACCCTGGGAGAGGGCTACAATCAGATATGTAAGAGCAGAAATACAGCAGATACCCTGGGAGAGGGCTACAATCAGATCTGTAAGAGCAGAAATATAGCAGATACCCTGGGAGAGGGCTACAATCAGATCTGTAAGAGCAGAAATACAGCAGATACCCTGGGAGAGGGCTACAATCAGATCTGTAAGAGCAGAAATACAGCAGATACCCTGGGAGAGGGCTACAATCAGATCTGTAAGAGCAGAAATACAGCAGATACCCTGGGAGAGGGCTACAATCAGATCTGTAAGAGCAGAAATACAGCAGATACCCTGGGAGAGGGCTACAATCAGATCTGTAAGAGCAGAAATACAGCAGATACCCTGGGAGAGGGCTACAATCAGATCTGTAAGAGCAGAAATATAGCAGATACCCTGGGAGAGGTCTACAATCAGATCTGTAAGAGCAGAAATACAGCAGATACCCTGGGAGAGAGCTACAATCAGATATGTAAGAGCAGAAATACAGCAGATACCCTGGGAGAGGGCTACAATCAGATCTGTAAGAGCAGAAATACAGCAGATACCCTGGGAGAGGGCTACAATCAGATCTGTAAGAGCAGAAATACAGCAGATACCCTGGGAGAGGGCTACAATCAGATCTGTAAGAGCAGAAATATAGCAGATACCCTGGGAGAGGTCTACAATCAGATCTGTAAGAGCAGAAATACAGCAGATACCCTGGGAGAGAGCTACAATCAGATATGTAAGAGCAGAAATACAGCAGATACCATGGAGAGAGCTACAATCAGATATGTAAGAGCAGAAATATAGCAGATACCGTGGGGAGGCTACAATCAGATCTGTAAGAGCAGAAATATAGCAGATACCATGGAGAGGTCTACAATCAGATCTGTAAGAGCAGAAATATAGCAGATACCATGGAGAGGTCTACAATCAGATCTGTAAGAGCAGAAGTATAGCAGATACCATGGAGAAGGCTACAATCAGATATGTAAGAGCAGAAATACAGCAGATACCCTGGGAGAGGGCTACAATCAGATCTGTAAGAGCAGAAATACAGCAGATACCCTGGGAGAGGGCTACAATCAGATATGTAAGAGCAGAAATACAGCAGATACCCTGGGAGAGGGCTACAATCAGATCTGTAAGAGCAGAAATACAGCAGATACCCTGGGAGAGGGCTACAATCAGATCTGTAAGAGCAGAAATACAGCAGATACCCTGGGAGAGGGCTACAATCAGATCTGTAAGAGCAGAAATATAGCAGATACCCTGGGAGAGGTCTACAATCAGATCTGTAAGAGCAGAAATACAGCAGATACCCTGGGAGAGAGCTACAATCAGATATGTAAGAGCAGAAATACAGCAGATACCATGGAGAGAGCTACAATCAGATATGTAAGAGCAGAAGTATAGCAGATACCATGGAGAAGGCTACAATCAGATCTGTAAGAGCAGAAATATAGCAGATACCATGGGAGAGGTCTACAATCAGATCTGTAAGAGCAGAAGTATAGCAGATACCATGGGAGAGAGCTACAATCAGATCTGTAAGAGCAGAAATATAGCAGATACCCTGGGAGAAGGCTACAATCAGATCTGTAAGAGCAGAAATATAGCAGATACCATGGGAGAGAGCTACAATCAGATCTGTAAGAGCAGAAATACAGCAGATACCATGGGAGAGAGCTACAATCAGATCTGTAAGAGCAGAAGTATAGCAGATACCATGGGAGAGAGCTACAATCAGATCTGTAAGAGCAGAAATATAGCAGATACCATGGGAGAGAGCTACAATCAGATCTGTAAGAGCAGAAGTATAGCAGATACCATGGGAGAGAGCTACAATCAGATCTGTAAGAGCAGAAATATAGCAGATACCATGGGAGAAGGCTACAATCAGATCTGTAAGAGCAGAAATATAGCAGATACCATGGGAGAGAGCTACAATCAGATATGTAAGAGCAGAAATACAGCAGATACCATGGGAGAGAGCTACAATCAGATATGTAAGAGCAGAAGTATAGCAGATACCATGGAGAAGGCTGCAATCAGATCTGTAAGAGCAGAAGTATAGCAGATTCCATGGGAGAGAGCTACAATCAGATCTGTAAGAGCAGAAATATAGCAGATACCATGGAGAAGGCTACAATCAGATCTCTAAGAGCAGAAATATAGCAGATACCATGGGAGAGAGCTACAATCAGATCTGTAAGAGCAGAAATATAGCAAATACCATGGAGAGGGCTACAATCAGATCTGTAAGAGCAGAAATATAGCAGATACCATGGAGAAGGCTACAATCAGATCTGTAAGAGCAGAAATATAGCAGATACCATGGGAGAGAGCTACAATCAGATCTGTAAGAGCAGAAATATAGCAGATACCATGGGAGAGGGCAACAATCAGATCTGTAAGAGCAGAAATACAGCAGATACCATGGGAGAGAGCTACTATCAGATCTGTAAGAGCAGAAATATAGCAGATACCATGGGAGAGGGCTACAATCAGATCTGTAAGAGCAGAAATATAGCAGATACCATGGGAGAAGGCTACAATCAGATCTGTAAGAGCAGAAATATAGCAGATACCATGGGAGAGAGCTACAATCAGATCTGTAAGAGCAGAAATATAGCAGATACCATGGGAGAGGGCTACAATCAGATCTGTAAGAGCAGAAATATAGCAGATACCATGGAGAGGGCTACAATTACCGTAGATCTGTAAGAGCAGAAATATAGCAGATACCATGGGAGAGGGCTACAATCAGATCTGTAAGAGCAGAAATATAGCAGATACCATGGGAGAGGGCAACAATCAGATCTGTAAGAGCAGAAATATAGCAAATACCATGGAGAGGGCTACAATCAGATCTGTAAGAGCAGAAATGTAGCAGATACCATGGGAGAAGGCTACAATCAGATCTGAAAGAGCAGAAATATAGCAGATACCATGGGAGAGAGCTACAATCAGATCTGTAAGAGCAGAAATATAGCAGATACCATGGGAGAGGGCTACAATCAGATCTGTAAGAGCAGAAATATAGCAGATACCATGGGAGAGGGCTACATTCAGATCTGTAAGAGCAGAAATATAGCAGATACCATGGGAGAAGGCTACAATCAGATCTGTAAGAGCAGAAATATAGCAGATACCATGGGAGAGAGCTACAATCAGATCTGTAAGAGCAGAAATATAGCAGATACCATGGGAGAGGGCTACAATCAGATCTGTAAGAGCAGAAATATAGCAGATACCATGGAGAGGGCTACAATTAGATCTGTAAGAGCAGAAATATAGCAGATACCATGGGAGAGGGCTACAATCAGATCTGTAAGAGCAGAAATATAGCAGATACCATGGGAGAGGGCAACAATCAGATCTGTAAGAGCAGAAATATAGCAAATACCATGGAGAGGGCTACAATCAGATCTGTAAGAGCAGAAATATAGCAGATACCATGGGAGAAGGCTACAATCAGATCTGTAAGAGCAGAAATATAGCAGATACCATGGGAGAGAGCTACAATCAGATCTGTAAGAGCAGAAATATAGCAGATACCATGGGAGAGGGCTACAATCAGATCTATAAGAGCAGAAATATAGCAGATACCATGGGAGAGGGCTACATTCAGATCTGTAAGAGCAGAAATATAGCAGATACCATGGGAGAAGGCTACAATCAGATCTGTAAGAGCAGAAATATAGCAGATACCATGGGAGAGAGCTACAATCAGATCTGTAAGAGCAGAAATATAGCAGATACCATGGGAGAGGGCTACAATCAGATCTGTAAGAGCAGAAGTATAGCAGATACCATGGGAGAAGGCTACAATCAGATCTGTAAGAGCAGAAATATAGCAGATACCATGGGAGAGAGCTACAATCGATGTGTAACAGCACAAATATAGCAGATACCATAGAGAAGGCTACAATCAGATCTGTAAGAGCAGAAATATAGCAGATACCATGGGAGAGAGCT
The DNA here is from genome assembly GCF_039654945.1 of Dendrobates tinctorius. Taxonomy (NCBI): domain Eukaryota; kingdom Metazoa; phylum Chordata; class Amphibia; order Anura; family Dendrobatidae; genus Dendrobates; species Dendrobates tinctorius. The sequence goes on from NW_027361716.1 coordinate 21,185,898, forward strand.
ACAATCAGATCTGTAAGAGCAGAAATATAGCAGATACCATGGAGAGGGCTACAATTAGATCTGTAAGAGCAGAAATATAGCAGATACCATGGGAGAGGGCTACAATCAGATCTGTAAGAGCAGAAATATAGCAGATACCATGGGAGAGGGCAACAATCAGATCTGTAAGAGCAGAAATATAGCAAATACCATGGAGAGGGCTACAATCAGATCTGTAAGAGCAGAAATATAGCAGATACCATGGGAGAAGGCTACAATCAGATCTGTAAGAGCAGAAATATTGCAGATACCATGGGAGAGAGCTACAATCAGATCTGTAAGAGCAGAAATATAGCAGATACCATGGGAGAGGGCTACAATCAGATCTGTAAGAGCAGAAATATAGCAGATACCATGGGAGAGGGCTACATTCAGATCTGTAAGAGCAGAAATATAGCAGATACCATGGGAGAAGGCTACAATCAGATCTGTAAGAGCAGAAATATAGCAGATACCATGGGAGAGAGCTACAATCAGATCTGTAAGAGCAGAAATATAGCAGATACCATGGGAGAGGGCTACAATCAGATCTGTAAGAGCAGAAGTATAGCAGATACCATGGGAGAGGTCTACAATCAGATCTGTAAGAGCAGAAATATAGCAGATACCATGGGGAGGGCTGCAATCAGATCTGTAAGAGCAGAAATATAGCAGATCCCATGGAGAGAGCTACAATCAGATCTGTATGAGCAAAAATATAGCAGATACCATGGGAGAGGGTAACAATCAGATCTGTAAGAGCAGAAATATAGCAGATACCATGGGGAGGCTACAATCAGATCTGTAAGACCAGAAATATAGCAGATACCATGGAGAAGGCAACAATCAGATCTGTAAGAGCAGACATATAGCAGATACCATGGAGAGGTCTACAATCAGATCTGTAAGAGCAGAAATATAGCAGATCCCATGGAGAGAGCTACAATCAGATCTGTATGAGCAAAAATATAGCAGATACCATGGGAGAGGGTAACAATCAGATATGTAAGAGCAGAAATATAGCAGATACCATGGGGAGGCTACAATCAGATATGTCAGAGCAGAAATATAGCAAATACCATGGAGAAGGCAACAATCAGATCTCTAAGAGCAGAAATATAGCAGATACCATGGAGAGGTCTACAATCAGATCTGTAAGAGCAGAAATATAGCAGATACCATGGGAGAAGGCTACAATCAGATCTGTAAGAGCAGAAATATAGCATATACCATGGAGAGGTCTACAATCAGATCTGTAAGAGCAGAAATATAGCAGATACCATGTTGAGGGCTACAATCAGATCTGTAAGAGCAGAAATATAGCATATACCATGGGGAGGCTACAATCAGATCTGTAAGAGCAGTGATATAGCAGATACCATGGAGAGGTCTACATTCAGATGTGTAAGAGCAGAAATATAGCAGATACCATGGGGAGGCTACAATCAGATCTGTAAGAGCAGAAATATAGCATATACCATGGGGAGGCTACAATCAGATCTGTAAGAGCAGTGATATAGCAGATACCATGGAGAGGTCTACATTCAGATGTGTAAGAGCAGAAATATAGCAGATACCATGGGGAGGCTACAATCAGATCTGTAAGAGCAGAAATATAGCAGATAACATGGGGAGGCTACAATCAGATCTGTAAGAGCAGAAATATAGCAGATACAATGGGAGAGGGCTACAATCAGATCTGTAAGCGCAGAAATACAGTATATCAGATTCCATGGAGAGGACTACAATCAGATCTGTTAGAGCAGAAATATAGCAGATACCATGGGGAGGCTACAATCAGATCTGTAAGAGCAGACATATAACAGATACCATGGGGAGGCTACAATCAGATCTGTAAGTGCAGAAATAAAGCAGGTACCATGGGGAGGCTACAATCAGATCTGTAAGGGCAGACATATAACAGATACCATGGGGAGGCTACAATCAGATCTGTAAGTGCAGAAATAAAGCAGGTACCATGGGGAGGCTACAATCAGATCTGTAAGAGCAGAAATATAGCAGATACCATGTTGAGGGCTACAATCAGATCTGTAAGAGTAGAAATATAGCATATACCATGGGGAGGCTACAATCAGATCTGTAAGAGCAGTGATATAGCAGATACCATGGAGAGGTCTACATTCAGATGTGTAAGAGCAGAAATATAGCAGATACCATGGGGAGGCTACAATCAGATCTGTAAGAGCAGAAATATAGCAGATAACATGGGGAGGCTACAATCAGATCTGTAAGAGCAGAAATATAGCCGATACAATGGGAGAGGGCTACAATCAGATCTGTAAACGCAGAAATACAGTATATCAGATTCCATGGAGAGGACTACAATCAGATCTGTAAGAGCAGAAATATAGCAGATACCATGGGGAGGCTACAATCAGATCTGTAAGAGCAGAAATGTAGCAGATACCATGGGGAGGTCTACAATCATATCTGTAAGAGCAGACATATAACAGATACCATGGGGAGGCTACAATCAGATCTGTAAGAGCAGAAATAAAGCAGGTACCATGGGGAGGCTACAATCAGATCTGGAAGAGCAGAAATATTGCAGATACCTTGGGGAGGTCTACAATCAGATCTGTAAGAGCAGAAATATAGCAGATACCATGGGGAGGCTACAATCAGATCTGTAAGAACAGAAATATAGCATATACCATGGGAAGGCTACAATCAGATCTGTAAGAGCAGTGATATAGCAGATACCATGGAGAGGTCTACATTCAGATGTGTAAGAGCAGAAATATAGCAGATACCATGGGAGAGGGCTACAATCAGATCTGTAAGAGCAGAAATATAGCAGATACCGTGGGGAGGCTACAATCAGATCTGTAAGAGCAGTAATATAGCAGATACCATGGGAGAGGGCTACAATCAGATCTGTAAGAGCAGAAGTATAGCAGATACCATGGGAGAGGGCTACAATCAGATCTGTAAGAGCAGAAATATAGCAGATACCATGGAGAGGTCTACAATTAGATCTGTAAGAGCAGAAATATAGCATATACCATGGGGAGGCTACAATCAGATCTGTAAGAGCAGAAATATAGCAGATAACATGGAGAGAGCTACAATCGATCTGTAAAAGCAGAAATATAGCAGATACCATGGAGAGGTCTACAATCAGATCTGTAAGAGCATAAATATAGCAGATACCATGGGGAGGTCTACAATCAGATCTGTAAGAGCAGAAATATAGCAGATACCATGGAGAGTTCTACAATCAGATCTGTAAGAGCATAAATATAGCAGATACCATGGAGAAGGCTACAATCAGATCTGTAAGAGCAGAAATATAGCAGATAGCATGGAGAGATCTACAATCAGATCTGTAAGAGCAGAAATATAGCATATACCATGGGGAGGCTACAATCAGATCTGTACGAGCAGAAATATAGTAGATACCATGGGGGAAGGCTGCAATCAGATCTGTAAGAGCACAAATATAGAAGATACCATGGAGAGGCTACAATCAGATCTGTAAGAGCTGAAATATAGCAGATACCATGGGGAGGCTACAATCAGATCTGTAAGAGCAGAAATATAGCAGATACCATGGGGAGGCTACAATCAGATCTGTAAGAGCAGAAATATAGCAGATACCATGGGAGAAGGCCTCCTGCAATGACACAAATCTACACTGGTCTCAGCGCTTATTCCATTCTCCCCAGTCGTTTTCCGAAGAAAAAAGCACCAGCAAATCTGCATTTTTGACCCTGTGACAGATCCCCATACCTCTGCTTCCTGGACCCCAGTGACCGAGATGTTGGGGGGACCAAGGTCCCACATGTTATTCTGGCTGCAGAATCTTTAATTAGGGCGTAAAAAAGGTGCTGGATTATCAGAGGAAATGTCCGTTGTATTTTGGGATGTTTAATCTATAGGTGCTGGAGTTTGTGGACAATCGGATTACTATTGTTTTACTGTACATGCAAAATATATACATGCACTTTTTTGCCATATAATCTGTATTAAAATAAACTTTAGAAAACTTGCAATTTTCCCACTGGGGCTATTTTAGTCATTGTGCAGGAAGGGGGAGGAGGTGAGCTGTGACATCGCCTATTGTGGTTGTTGTATCCTGTGTTATCAGCGGTGTGTGGAGATGTTACCTGTGTTGTAATCCTGCCTCTGATGATAGTGGAAATGCAAACCATTCTCCCTGATGGGAAAGGAAATCTGAGTGTAAAACAGCCCTCGTGATCAGCATGAAAATTGCAAGATTTTTTTTTTTTTCTAAACAGATATGTAAAAAATGTTGACAATTTAAAAAAAAAAAAAAAAAAATACATGAAATGTAAAAACCTGATTTAAACAATAGGTGAATTTCTGCTTATACACTGCCTTTATGCGCTTTCTCATTGATCACACAGAGTAGCGGTTTGTGTCCATGGCAGTGTGTGGCTGCTGTATTAACATTTAGTATTTAAAGGGTTACTCCCATCTTCATAATTTAAGCACTTTTGCAATTTGCTACTTATTACATTTTTTAGGCTTTCCTGAGAAATTCTTTCCTTTAGTTTTCAGTTCATTGCCTAGGAGACCGACCACTGCTGCTGCCTAGCTTCTAAGCCCTGTGCCTAAGCTGGCCGGGATTGGGAGGTAACAGTGTGTTGCAGCAATCCTAACCAGCTTTAAAAATGTGCTTATAAGCTAAATAGAAAAGTGCTGGTGAGCACTGAAAATGTACTGCTGTCTAGTACAGGTGATCGGTCTCCAAAGCAGCAAGCCGTAAGCAAAAGAAAAATGGTAATATCTCAAGAACAACGGACAATTTGAATAAGCAGTATACTGCAAAAGTGCTTGTATATACAAGCGCTATCCGACAATACCTATTGTAACGAAATGGGTCCTATCATTGGTTCTCCATATTCACTGGTTCAGAGTCATTGTACATTATCCTGAGACTTTGTGTCGGTAATAACAACAAAGGTATGACCGATAACAACAAAGCTATGACCAATAACAGCAAAGCTATTACCGATAACAACGAAGCTATGACTAATAACAACAAAGCTATTACCGATAACAACAAAGCTATGACCAATAACAACGAAGCTATTACCAATAACAACAAAGGTATGGGCCGATAACAACAAAGCTATGACCAATAACAACAAAGCTATTACCGATAACAATGAAGCTATGACCAATAACAACAAAGGTATGGGCCGATAACAACAAAGGTATGGGCCGATAACAACAAAGCTATGACCAATAACAACAAAGCTATTACCGATAACAACGAAGCTATGACCAATAACAACAAAGGTATGGGCCGATAACAACAAAGCTATCACCAATAACAACAAAGGTATGGGCCGATAACAACAAAGGTATGGGCCGATAACAACAAAGCTATGACCAATAACAACAAAGCTATTACCGATAACAACGAAGCTATGACCAATAACAACAAAGGTATGGGCCGATAACAACAAAGCTATGACCAATAACAACAAAGCTATTACCAATAACAACAAAGCTATTACCGATAACAACGAAGCTATGACCAATAACAACAAAGCTATGACCAATAACAGCAAAGCTATGACCGTTAACAACAAAGCAGTGACCGATAACAACAAAGCAGTGACCGATAACAAAGGTATGACCATCAGTCTGCTGTATGCCAGGTTAGCCCCTGAACGACCAGGGGTAGATTTTGGTTTTGCATTTTCATTTTTTGCTCCCCCTTTTCCCAGAGTTATAACTTTTTTATTTTTTTGTCAGAATGGCCATATGAGGGCTTGCTTTTGCGGGACAAGTTGTCATTCCAACTCACCGGTATCCCATGATCCGGTGACGTTGGACACCGGTATGCGTATTTCCGGCTCGATTGCTGGAAGCGCATGTTAAATGCTGCTGTCAGAGTTTGAAAGTGGCATAGCCACTGGTGAATCATGATTCCACCCACGGCTGTTCAGGCACATGTCAGCTGTTCAAAACAGCTGCCATGTGCCGGGAAAGATGTGGGCTCAGCGCCGGAGCCCACATCAAAGGGAGGCAGTCCGACATCGATGTACTATTACGCCTGACGTCGGAAAGTGAAAGAAACTGGGGTATGGGTTGATTCACACAAGTGTCTTTCATCTGTTTGCACAACAGAAAGTGTTGGCATGCATTACTCTGGTCCCTTGTAATAAGCAGCTCCTGCACGGCCTGCAGTATAGATGGGCACACAGAGCTAATCACCCTACCATTGGTATATGTCCATCTGAACCCTGCCTAGGTCTTCATTCTCACATTTGTGTTTAAACACATACGTGAAAAAATGATATCGGTGTCATCATTGTTTTGGATCAGCGTGCCATCAGGGTACGGATCATGTGTCCATTTTTACCATCAGATGTCGGTAACGCATCCAATCCACATAGGAAAAGAAATCAAACCATAGATGTCCATAAATTAATTTATGTGTAATCATGAGAAATGACGCATTGAAAAGTATTGAAGACACTTACTGAAATGTATTTAATAGAAAAGCCCTTGTTGATGATGATAGCTTCATGCATTGCTCAGGTGTGATTTTGGCCCATTCTTCCACACAAACACTCTGGCTGGTTTCACATTAGCGCTTTTTAAGCGCACGCACGGCCGGGGGTAGCTCCGCCCCCGAGCCGGCTCTCTGCCCGGCGTGCCCGCCCCTTGCTTGTAGCGCCGCCTCCTAGCGGACAGCGGCGCCTGCGATCGGCGCACCCTATCTTTAGCATAGGGTGCGCAGATCGTGCGCAGGCCGTGCGCTAGTTGCGCTTTGACCTGCGCTGCGCACTTTTGACGGTGCGCCGTGCGCGCCAAAATCGAACTTTTCGGATTTTGGCGCGCACGGCGCACCGTCAAAAGTGCTCAGCGCAGGTCAAAGCGCAACTAGCGCACGGCCTGCGCACGATCTGTGCACCCTATGCTAAAGATAGGGTGCGCCGATCGCAGGCGCCGCTGTCCGCTAGGAGGCAGCGCTACAAGCAAGGGGCGGGCACGCCGGGCAGAGAGCCGGCTCGGGGGCGGAGCTACCCCCGGCTGTGCGTGCGCTTAAAAAGCGCTAATGTGAAACCACCCTCTTCATATCTGGAAGGTTCCGTGGGTGCCTTCTACAATCTCTGAGCTTTAGCTCCTTCCATACATTTTCTATTGGATTCAGGTTAGATGATGGGCTCAGCCATTTTATCAGCTTTATTTTATTTCTCAAACCAATTTATAGTTTCCTTGGCTGTGTGTTTGGGATCATTGTCTTGCTGAATTGTCCACCCTATTTTCATCATCCTCGTAAATAGCAGCAGATTTTTATAAAGAATGTCTTGGTACATTTATCCATTTATCCTTCCTTCAGTCATATGAAGTTTGTCAGTGCCGTATGCTGAAAAACAATCCCCACGCAATGATGTTCCTGCCTCCAAACTTCACCGTTGGTATGGTGTTTTGGGTGATATGCAATGTCTTTTGCCCTCCAAACATCTGTGTATTATGGCATCCAAATAGTTCAGTTTTGGTCTCATCTGACCAGACTATATTCTCCCAGTATTTCACAGGCTTGTCTAAATGTGGTTGAGCAAACTATAAACATTCTTTTTGTTCAGCAATGGAGTCTTGCGTGGTGAGTGTGCATACAGGCCATGGAGGTTGAGTGCATTACTTATAGGTTGCTTTTAAATAATTGTACCTGCTGATTCCAGGTCTTTCTGTAGCTCTGTGAATAGCACCATAGGCTATAATGTGTATGTGGAGGTGAACATGTATTCCCATAAAATTTAATTTTATTCAATAGAAATTAAAAAACACCTATGACCGTGAGTAAATAATCAATAAATTTCCTTAAAAGCCCTGTTAAAGGCTACAATATACTATCTGCACCCTTCCTTGCCGTGGAGGTTGGCACCCTAATAGATACGGTTGTTTGGCGCCCCCACTCAACGTCGTCTGACCCTGTCTCCCCTACCTCACCCTAATTTCACAGGTGGGAAAACAATGCCAGATAGAAAAGATATGAAGGAAGGGAAAAACCTTAGCATACACAGAATGCAATGCAAGAGTAACCAGGGCAATAAGCCCACAAATATAATGATAGTAAAGGTAACCCAAAAAAAGGCTACTATCAATAGCCCTCACAGAACAACTATTAAAATTGCCTATTGATACACAATAAACCAATGAGCCAGAAGATAACCATGAATTGCTACCAGCATGATGAATAAGATAAACATGCAGACAAGGACATCACGTCCCAGCAATAAATTAGCAGTATATGGCAATTGGTAATCGCCTCTGTTAATGCAGATAAAGAAACCACTGATGGTGTATAAAAATAAACATGATGTAATATTGTTCCATAATAAACAAATAAATAAAGAGATTTTAGAACACCACCCGGTGGCTACTTATCGTCAAAGTCGCCCCGACGCGTTTCCCCGGTGTAACGGTTCATCAGGAGGCCCCAGCCAGACTTCAATACCACTGATACTCGATATGCTCCATGATGCCAAAAGATAACAGGATATAAACATGGCATGGCGGCGGTCACAGAAAATAAATTTAAATAGCCCCGCTATCATGTGTCAACAAAGCCCATTGGGTACACGGTCACAAAGGATACACGTCATCCACTTTGCCCAGCCAATCACTGAGTGTTACTCATTACCCATTCCCATTGCGTTCCACTATCGGACCAGCGTGCGTGTCACGCCTACTGCGCATGACCGGAAGTGATGTACCGGAACATAACGGCGCTTGTTACCTTGCGACCAAGAAAAACAGACACGGCATCAAACCGTGACCTAATCGCACGCAGGCGCATTAGCGCCAAGGTGATAGACCAAATAACGTCACATGACACATGATAGCGGGGGCTATTTAAATTTATTTTCTGTGACCGCCGCCATGCCATGTTTATATTCTGTTATCTTTTGTCATCATGGAGCATATCGAGTATCAGTGGTATTGAAGTCTGGGGCCTCCTGATGAACCGTTACACCGGGGAAACGCGTCGGGGCGACTTTGACGATAAGTAGCCACCGGGTGGTGTTCTAAAATCTCTTTATTTATTTGTTTATTATGGAACAATATTACATCATGTTTATTTTTATACACCATCAGTGGTTTCTTTATCTGCATTAACAGAGGCGATTACCAATTGCCATATACTGCTAATTTATTGCTGGGACGTGATGTCCTTGTCTGCATGTTTATCTTATTCATCATGCTGGTAGCAATTCATGGTTATCTTCTGGCTCATTGGTTTATTGTGTATCAATAGGCAATTTTAATAGTTGTTCTGTGAGGGCTATTGATAGTAGCCTTTTTTTGGGTTACCTTTACTATCATTATATTTGTGGGCTTATTGCCCTGGTTACTCTTGCATTGCATTCTGTGTATGCTAAGGTTTTTCCCTTCCTTCATATCTTTTCTATCTGGCATTGTTTTCCCACCTGTGAAATTAGGGTGAGGTAGGGGAGACAGGGTCAGACGACGTTGAGTGGGGGCGCCAAACAACCGTATCTATTAGGGTGCCAACCTCCACGGCAAGGAAGGGTGCAGATAGTATATTGTAGCCTTTAACAGGGCTTTTAAGGAAATTTATTGATTATTTACTCACGGTCATAGGTGTTTTTTAATTTCTATTGAATAAAATTAAATTTTATGGGAATACATGTTCACCTCAATATTATGTTATATTCCTTTCTTATAATGATTTTGTGGTACTATAATGTGTATGTGCCATATCTCTGAAAATCAACAAGTATACAACAGGTATTTGCAACATGGACATCTGAATGAGGCCTTACAGGGGTTGTCCAGTCCAATCCGATAAGTCGATAATCATTCTATGTGACTGCAGACTTCTGAATCCCCCCAGCGAACACACTGTGTGTGGTGGAGATGCGCCGGTTTCTGAGTCGGATCGGAAGGTATGTATGAGTTATACACTTGTATAGAGTGAGGCCGGACCTTCTAGGCAGCCACAACCACTGGTCGGCCGCATCACTACAATACAAGTGTCTGGAGCGAGGTATATCTCATACATACCCTCTGGCCCCAACTCAGAAACCGACGAGCATTCACTGAGGGGATAATAAGTTTGCAGTCACACGGAGTGACACACAGAGTGACTGCAGACTTATCAGTTTGGACCCGGCAACCCCTTTAATGAAGAGAAAAAGGAAAGCGCTTTAGATCTTTTGGGACTTTGCTGCTATATTTGCAGTTTGGGAACGGAATTCGGACAGTTATGAAACAGTTGGTAAATAGTTTTTGGGCCTGCAGGACAGGAGCTTCATCTTATCCATAGTTTGCCAGTTGTCATTGATGTCTTATAGGGTAATATAGTGCAGATTTTGGTGTTTTTTTCTCTTTAGTTAAAAGTAGAGGATGCAAAGTAAGACAAGTAGAAGGCCATGTTCAGATGCAGTGAATTCCAGGACTGTGCAAATATGTGTGATTTTTTACAAGACACAATTTCCAGACAGCTGATAGAACCTGTAAGGATTTGAGGGTGTTCTATGGAAATTCAGATCTGCAGATTTACCACCTTTTCATCCAATTTTGGCTGGGGTCAGACCTGCAAGAAACTTGGACGAGTCTCGCACGTCAATACCGGATCGGAGTGTTCAACTCCATGTATTTCTATGCAGCTGAACGCTCCTATCCGAGTGCCAGTGTCAGTGCCGGGTATTGACGTGCAAGACTCGTCCGAGTTTCTTGCAGGTCTGACCCCGGCCTTTCAGAAATATCTAGAAAAATCCACAGCGGAAATTGACCTCTTCTGCAGAGTAATTGATGCTGCAATGTTTTCAATGTGGATTTAAAATACACAGCATTTGTGAGGATAAAATGGGCAATCCATTATGCAGCAGCCGAGTCCCATGTGCATGTATCTTATAAAGGTATGGGCACATGGGACAATGACCTTGTAGAAAGTGCTTGGTGATGATTTCTGGCTGCCTCTGTAATACGCTGCTCTTGCACAGATCACAGCTATAAAATACCGGAGCAGTGACAAATGTCGGCATTGCTATATACGGTACATCTGTCTCACGTTGTCCTGTTAGATACATTTATCTTACAACTCTGCTGGCGAAACATTTTTCTTTTCTCCATCAATGAGCCGTCTACGGAGTGTCTGTGTTTAGCAGCTTTTTGCCTTTGCTTAGCTATCAAGAGATACTGTGCATGGATGGATCACTCAGATTCTAAATACACAGATATATAATGATCAGTCATATTATTGACCCTTTAAAGGGGTTGTCCACTACTCAGCAACACCATCTCAATCAGCAATAGTGAAACCTATACTCACAATGACACTGTCTCTCCCGGGGCTTCCATAGCATTGTTATGTCACACCATCCCTGCGGGCAATCAATGGACGCTTTGCTCTTCCTGCCTTAAGGCAAATCACATATATCCAGAGGAAGTAGGAGCTGTTGCTCTCTCACTTCCTCCATATGTATGCGATACATCCAAAAGCGGGGATAGTGAAGCGGCTGCTGATTGGCCACAGGGATGGCGTGACATCAATGCTATGGAAGCCACGGGAGAGACATCCCCAACACCGATGGAATGGCGCCGGCATGTAGTAGCTTAAATATCAATTAACGGTTTCTGGGAAATGGACAAAACTAAAAATAGAAATTCCAGCATTTAGCATTATAAATGTTGTGCGATATCATATACTGTATAACAACTTACTCTGATTCTGCAGGTCCTTAAGATCACAGCTATACCAGACTGATATGATTTTTTATGTTTTACTGCATTTTGCATAGCAAAATCACTTTTTGTAAAATAAATCTTTTGTTTTTATGTTGCCAGGTTTTCATTAGTACCAGTTTGCGTACACATAAATGTCACTGAGTCTTTGACCAGTTAGATTTTTTCTTTTCAGTTATTTTGGAAGATTGAATAAACAAAACCCAGCAATATTGGCCCTACTTGTAGGGGCCTCTTCCTGGCATTCAGCGCAGAGTATAGATGACATGCCACCTTTATTCTACATACATTCCATACATTATTCCATACAACACGTATATTGTTTCCTTCATGTGCCAATAACTTTGCATAATAAAAACATAAGAGCTTTTACCCCATTCAAAGGTAAACTGTAATCCCCACACAGCTCTCCATACAGTATAACGGGCCCATAAAGTACTCCATACAGTATAATGGCTTTACACAATGCTCCAAACTGTATAGTGGCCCTATACAATGCTCCATACTGTATAACAGGCAGATAAAGTCCTACATACAGTACAATGGTTCCACATAGATCTTCATAAAGTATAATGGCTCCTCATAGTCTTCCATACAGTGTAATGGCCCCCACATAGTCCTGCATAAAGTGTAATGGGCCCCACATAGTGCTCCATGCAGTATAATGGCTCCACATGATGCTCCATACTATAAAATGGCCCCACATAGTGTTCCATACTGTATAATGGCCTCACATAGTGCTCCATGCAGTATAATGGCTCCACATGATGCTCCATACTATAAAATGGCCCCACATAGTGCTCCATACTGTATAATGGCCTCACATGATGCTCCATACTATAAAATGGCCCCACATAGTGCTCCATACTGTATAATGGCCTCACAAAGTGCTGCATGGTGTATAATGGCCCCACACGATGCTCCATACTGTATAATGGCCCCACGTGATGCTCCATACTGTATAATGGCCCCTCATAGTGTTTTATACTGTATAATCTGCCCACATAGTGCTCCATATAATATAATGACCTCACATACCGTATATAATGTATTCGTGTATAAGCCGACCCGAGTATAAGCCAAGGCACCTAATTTTGATGCGAAAAACAGGAAAAACTTATTGACTTGAGTATAAGCCGGGTTGCATTGTCCCCTAATCCCTATTTTGGTATGCATGGTTCTTCACCCCCATCCTTGTCTGCATGGCTCCTTATCCTCCATCCTTGTCTGCATGGCTCCTTATCCACATCCTTGTCTGCATGGCTCCTTATCCCCATTCTTGTCTGCGTGGCTCCTTATTCCCATCCTTGTCTGCATGACTCCTTATCCACATCCTTGTATGCATGGCTCTTTATCCTTATCCTTGTCTGCATGGATCCTTATCCCCATCCTTGTCTGTATGGCTCCTTATCCCCATCCTTATATGCATGGCTCCTTATACCCATCCTTGTCTGCATGGCTCCTTATCCCCATCCTTATATGCATGGCTCCTTATCCCCATCCTTGTCTGCATAGCTCCTTATTCCCATCCTTGACTTAATGGCTCCTTATCCCCATCCTTGTCTGCATGGCTCCTTATTCCCATCCTTGTCTGCATGACCCCTTATCCCCATCATTGTATGCATGGTTCCACATTCCTATCCTTGCATGCATGCTTCCTCATCCCTGTCCTTGTATGTATGGCTCCCATGAGAAAAGCATAAAAAAACCAAACATCCTACTTAACTTCCGTGCGTGCCCTCGCAGCATCTTTTTACGGTGCCTGCAGCATCTGCAGCTGAGCGATAACGTGTCCCCACTCATTAAGGTAATGAATATTGACCTCTCTCCATGCCTATGGGAGTGGAGAGAGGTGAATATTCATCACCTTAATGAGCGGGTACTCGTGATAGCCCGGCAGCTGCTGGAAGCCGGCGGCTGCAACTGTGCACGCTATAAGAAAAATGAATACTCACTGCCAGTGCAGTGAATATTCATTTCTCTTTAGCAGCAGGCATAGTTACATCCGCAGCATCCGGCTCCTGCCTCCTGTGATCCGCTGCTCTGCCTCTCCCCCTTCCCCCTCCGTCTTCCAGTCCTCTGGAGATGGCGCACGTTCCGGCCGGGAGGGCTCTGCGTTCCCCCTCTGGAACGCATATCATAATTTCGCCGCCACTGATCTAGGGTCTTGACTTCAAAGTTCAATTCCTCATATAATACCCTGCATATACCCTTACATTGCCGTGTATTAGTCTCTTTGGCAGAAGGCTTGCAGGCATGCTCTAGGCCGTGTTCTGGTTGGGTTTAATAGAAGTTCTAAGATGGCAGCCATGCAGGCCATTGTTAGGCTCCTGGCTGCCATAGCAACTGCAGGCACTTGACAAAGGGAGCCCCCTCCTTCTGTCTATCCCCTAGATGCTCTCTGAGATGTATTGCCATCTTAAATGTTAGTGATTTCCGTGGCATTATGGCGCTGAAGTCATCCTTCTAGGGCATTATGTCACTCCACTGACAGTGACATAGCTGCTCATTCCCACGGTCAGGCTCCTATCTGAATCCATCAGCCATGTGCTCCTCAGCAGAGGTTGCCAAGGGAAGTAAATCAGTTTGTTTCATGTCTGTAACCATAGCAACAGAATACAGTACATTTTCTCCCTGTCATTTGGCGCGCACCTCGTAGACAAGTCAGAGTTCAACTGAAATTAAAGCTTCAAAAAGTACCAAGTTTTGTCCCTAAAGAGAAATTGTTTCCATCCAATTTTTATCTTAATTCTTAAATGGGTAAAATACAAGCAATTTTCTGATTTATCCCTTATTAAAAATTATCTACCTTCTCAAGAATGGAGGGATTTACAATGTTATAGTGTATAGCTCATTGCCTAGACAACCGGCCACTCCGCAGCCACAGCCTGGCCGGCAAGGAACATGTGTCGTGAGTAGGCTTTATGCTTTAGCGGCTATCCTCACCTCCCTAAAGTTGGTCAGATTGCTGGATCCGACCAGTCTTAGTTGTCCTGTGCTTCACTGACGCTGTAGAAGCAAAGCCGCCTAACAATTCAGGAGCACTCAGTTCTGGCCAGCAGCACCACCATGTCGATGGTCGAAATGCATCACTTCCAGCAAAGCAGGAAGCCGAAGATCAGGAGCAATTGTGGAGATTACAAGTTGATCAAACTCCTTTAAAGCAACTTAATATTCATATAGTGGGTAAAATAAGTATTTGTTGCACTGTTCGATTTTGCAAATTTTCCCACCTACAAAGAACGGAGATGTCAGTCATTTTTATTGTAGGTACAACTTCAACTTGTGAGACATATTCTTAAAATAAAAACCAGAAAATCACATTGTATGCTTTTTACATAATCAATTTGCATTTTACTACATGAAATAGTAAAAATATTAAATAGTAAATAGTAAAATTTACTACATGAAATAGTGATCTACAGTCTAGATCACGTGAAGTCATTATTTCCCTCTACTCCTCTTTGGTCAGACCTCATCTGGAATATTGTGTCCAGTTTTGGGCACCACATTTTAAAAAAAGACATCAACAAACTGGAGCAAGTTCAGAAAAGAGCAACCAGAATGGTGACCAGTCTGCAAACCCTGTCTTATGAGGAAAGGTTGCAGGATTTGGGATTGTTTAGTTTGCAAAAGAGAAGACTGAGAGGAGACTTAATAGCTGTCTACAAATATCTAAAGGGCTGTCACATTGTAGAAGGATCAACTTTATTCTCATTTGCACAAGGAAAGACTAGAGCAATGGGATGAAACTGAATGGGAGGAGACACAGATTAGATATTAGAAAAAACTTTTTGACAGAGTGATCAATGAGTGGAACAAGCTGCCACGAGATGTGGTGAGTTCTCCTTCAATGGAAGTCTTCAAACAGAGGCTGGACAGACATCTGACTGGGATGATTTAGCGAATCCTGCTTTGAGCAGGGGGTTGGACCAGATGGCCCAGGAGGTCCCTTCCAACTCTACGATTCTATGATTCTATGAAATAAGTATTTAATATAATAGAAAAACAGGACATAATATTTGGTACAGAAACCTTTGTTTGCAATTACAGAGTTCAGACGTTTCCTGTAGTTCGTGACCAAGTTTGCACACACTGCAGCAGGGATTTTGGCCCACTGCTCCATACAGATCTTGTCCACATTTTTCAGGGCTGTTGCTGGGCAACATTGAGTTTCAGCTCCCTCCAAAGATTTTCCATTGGCTTCAGGTCTGGAGACTGGCTAGGTCACTCCAGGAACTTGAAATGCTTCTTATGGAGCCACTCCTTAGTTGCCTTGGCTGTGTGCTTCAGGTCATTGTCATGCTGGAAGATCCAGGCACTACCCATTTTCAGTGTTCTAAGGAAAAGAAGTTGTTGGCCAAAATCTCACAATACATGACCCCATCCATCATGTCATACTGTTCCTTTTGCAAAAAACCACCCCAAAGTATCATGTTTCCCCCACCATGATTCATGGTTGGGACAGTGTTCTTGGGGTTGCACTCGTCCTTCTTCTTCCTCCAAACACGATGAGTGGGGTTAATACCTTAAAGTTCTATTTTGGTCTCATCTGACCACCTGACCTTCTCTTATGGCTCCTCTGGATCATCAAGTTGGTCATTGGCGAACTTCAAAAGGGCCTGGACATGTGCTGGTGTGAGCAGGGGAACTTTTGGTGCTCTGCAGGATTTTAATCCATGACGGCCTAGTGTGTTACTTTGTTGGAGACTGTGGGCCCAGCTCCCTTCAGGTCAATGAACAGGGCCTCAAGTGTAGTTCTGAGCTGAGATCTTTTGTTTCTTTCATTTTCTTAAAAAGGAGCCAACAGTTGTTGCCTTCTCACCAAGCTGCTTGCCTATTGTCCTGTAGCCCATCCCAGCCTTGTGCATTTCTACAATTTTGTCCCTGTTGTCCTTAGACAGCTCTTTGGTCTTGGCCATGGTGGAGAGGTTGGAGTGTGCCCCTCACACAGTTTGATGGTCCCACAACTCTCACATAGTATGATGGTCCCACAGTCTCCACGCCATATGATGGTCCAACAGTTCCCCCATTCTATGATGATCCCACAGCCCCTACACCATGTGATGGTCCCACAGTTCCCCCATACTATGATGATCCCAAAGCCCCCACACCATATGATGGTCCCACAGCCCCTATACCGTATGATGGTCCCACAGTTCCCCCACATGCTATGATGGCCCCACAGCCCCCACACCATTTGATGGTCCCACAGTCGCCACATACTATGATGGTCCCACAGCCCCCACACCATATGATGGTCCCACAGTTCCCCCATACTATGATGATCCCAAAGCCCCCACACCATATGATGGTCCCACAGCCCCCATACCGTATGATGGTCCCACAGTCCCCCCACATGCTATGATGGTCCCACAGCCCCCACACCATTTGATGGTCCCACAGTCGCCACATACTATGATGGCCCCACAGCCCCCACACCATATGATGGTCCCACAGTTCCCCCATACTATGATGGTCCCACAGCTCCCACACCGTATGATGGTCCCACAGCCCCCCACATACTATGATGGCCTCACAACCCAGCAACAACGCAGCAATTGTCAAACATCAAAGCTTCCAACTGTTGTGTAAAATATATGACATTAAGGGTACACAATGTATCCGCCTAACTATATATATGGAGATTGATGCAGTTACTGCTACTAATGGAAACTGATAGAAAGATACAAGACCAATAGCTACTAAGATAACTCTATACAAGCATGTATTTACCTTGCCATGATAGCAGTAAATGCAAGCAAGTGGTCAGGGCCATAGTGCCATAGCATAATTTATTTCACAACCCAATGGTCCACTGTTCACTGAACATCTAAATATGAATGGTCCATATTGTTCAATATCATGTAGGGCAAATGTGAGGCCTGGAATTAGCAAGAAGCAGCATTGAGCCTTTTATAAGTAGTGGGAAGGAATATACAACTGATTGGATCTTTTACTATTGACCAGTAGAGAAGTGAAGAGAGAACAAGATGTAAAGTACTTTGTGTAATTTGCTTGTACTGGCAAGGGCACTTACCCCTAAATGGCGATCTACAGGTGGGTGTCTCTAGTTCATGGAGGAGACTTTGATTTGTCTACAACCCGACAATCCCTGTTGCAAGGAATTTTTGAGAGTTCAACACTGGTCTTCAGGGAAACAGAGCATTGCATGGAAGACTCCAAGTGCCAGTTGTGTTTCCTCAAGGAAAAGCACTCCAAGAGCTCTTAACCTGGACATAGAAGGTTTTATTCTAATACTGAGACATAACAAGGGCTCCTAAAAGCACTGCTGTGTTCTTATGACATAAGGGGGCATCTACTGCCTGTATCCTTGGTGTGGATACAAACCCTATACTCTATCTCTAGACCCCTAAACTAGTGTATATAGGGTAGAACATTAACATCCACAAGTTCCCCAATGTCTGACACTGCCAAACATCTGTCTACTAGAGATAGTCATTCATAAGGCGCCGACTAGTCCACCACTCACCCCCTGATCGCCATGATAATTGTGTGCTCTGACCTTATAGCTGCTGGTAAAAGATTTTTCAGCCAGTAGTCATGTCTTGTTTATAATGGGTTTGTCTATTTCTCCTGTCCTTAACGCTATGTTTAGAGGCCATGGGGGTTTCCAGTGACATGGGACTGGTAACCATCTTTTTTGGCAAGTTTGTACACGCAGCTATGATGGGTTGTTGTTATTCTTCTAGGAAACACACAAGCTTGACCTCAATGATAATAAACCTGTACGGCGACATAGTTCAGATCGAAGGACATAACAACAAAAGAATTACTGACTGTTCAGTGACAGCTGACTATGAGGGGTCAGGGCTGTCGTGTGCATTGGGCTGATGCTATAGCAACAGGAAACAAGTTGCCCGAGCTTCCTGGAGCCATAGAGTGGTGAGCATCCTATTATAAGTGTGTAGGTTCAGACATATAACATTAATTATATCATATAAAGTACAGTACAACTCAGAGAGCAACACGTGTGACCCAGAGATAGGTCAAAGGGAAAAATGTGTGACATGGCATTTCAGGTACAACATGGGTCAGGGTTACAGCTTTAAATATTAATTCATATACCATACTCTTCTGGAATTAAGTCAAGAAAATAATAATCTCCTCAAATCATAAGGAACACCTTAAGCCTAAATGTAACACCAAACCTCGGGTACATAAAAAGAAGACAGCCAGGGAGACGGTTCCACTTCTTGATAGCATTTTCACATAGAGTCATATCATTAATGCAGAAAATTACTATTGAACGCAGTCTTCCATTTACTGCAGTATGGATTCTAGCTGATGATAAAATATATTGGCATAATCAAAAGAATCATAGTCAAAGGTTTTACTCAGCACAGACAGATGGCTGGAGTTTTGGCCATTAGCTAGTAACTTCTTTGGCTAACACCTTCATGACCGATGACGATAATGTGCGATGAGCCTACATCTTTCCCCACACTTGATGGCTGATTTAATCAGGCACCAAGTGCCTCTAACAGCTGCGGGTGGATCAGAGATCCATCCGTGTCTGTTAACAAGTTAAATGCCTCCGTTAATCACTGACAGCAGTATTTAACACGTGCCAACTGGAAGTACATCACAAGTCCCGCCCATCGACAGCCGGGGGTCTGCAGAAGACCACCCTGCATATCATTACAATCCTCCTGTGAACGCCAGCCCGTGGTGGCTGAAGCACTGCTAGGTATAGCAAAGGCGATTGCACAATTGCTGCTTCAAGTCTCTGAAGGGGACTATTAAATAAAGTAGAAAGTGAAAAAAAAGTTTTTAAAAATATTTTAAAAAAGAAATCACAAAAGTTCAAATCACCTACCAATAATAAGTGATCGAAACATCGTATCTATGCCATATAGTATCAATAATAACAATAGCTTGGGGCACAAAAAATAAGCCATCACCCAGCCCCTGATCATAAAAAATGAAAATATTATAGGTCTTTTAAAGTGTCGACAAACGCAAAAACTTTTTTTCATAAAATTTCTGAATTCCACTTAAATAAAAAAATAAAGTATACATGTTTGGTATGTCCATACTCATACTGACTCGGGGAATCATATTACCAGTTGAGCTTTACCATGTAATTAACATGGTAAGCAAAAAAAAAAAAAACAATTGCAGAATTGTATTTTTTTTTGGCAATTTCACCGCACTTAGAATTATGTTCTCCATTTTCGAAGTACACTATATTGTAAAATCAATGGTGGCATTCAGAAGTACATCTCATATCTCATTCCGCAACAAACCCTCATACCACATATTGGTAGAAATGAATGTAATCTGTTGTTATAAAATTATGGGTATATTTCTCCTTGTGAAGAGTACCATGTTGGCATAAGGAAATTCACAGGCCATGCAATGCTTATCTGGGAAATTAAATATGCAAATATCCTGTTCAGAGGGGAAGTGGACTAGACCCACATACCGGGTTTTGGGTCTTGTCTCTCCCTTCCCGGTCTGGTCATGTCAGGGGTTAGCTTTCTCTGCCTCGTTCCGGGGTCGGGTCTGCTATTTCTTTGCGCTGCATTCTGCAACTGGTACTGGCCAGTTATATTTCCTGCCTACGGTGCGTGTAGCTGCCTCTGGTGAAACCCTGATTTGTCCTGCTGCGTTTAGCTGACTTTGCCCATATCTGTTCACTCCTCTTCTACCTGTCCCGACTTTGTGTGTCCCTGTGTGTTTGGATTCCCTGGTTCTCGACTCTGCTTTGGCTGTGATCTGATTCTGTTTTCTCCTTCTGGTACTTCTGCTACGGACTGGTACTGACCTTTTGGCGATCCTCTGACTCTATGTGTGGGATTCCCCTTGGTACTATGCTACTCTCTGGTATCGACCTGGCTTGTCTGACTATTCTGATGACACCTGGTGGTAGTGTCGCTGCCGTTCTGCTGGTCTGCTCTGAGCAGGATTTCAGCCCTCTGTCCACTCTGCTGTCATCTAGTGGAGTTTGCGTTACTCTGCATTTACCTGTATTTGGCTGCCTATTAGGGGTAGCAATCCTAAAAGTCAATATTGACCCTTTACCAAGCCTCTCGAAATGACTTAGGATAAAAAGTCAAACAGTCACTCCATTTACAGACACATTTTTCGGGGTGTTTCACCCTCATCAGTGCAAAGCACAACCCCCTGTCAGAGGCCTCTTATTTAGCCATATCAAATCTTCTGCTTTGCACTTTGCACAAACACTTTTAGGCGGGCGTGGAAAAAGTTATCATAATACAAAGAGAATAAACCAAAGAGAAACCTAAATCAAATCAATACCTTTGCTTTCAAAACTACAGTACATCAATCATCCATTCTTCTAGGAACGCATGCAGACAGTTTTTGAAGGAACCTGATCTTTGGAGTCATTGTCCTGCTACATAATAAATTTGGAGCTAGTCAGATACCTCCCTGATGGTATTGCAAGATGGGTAAGTATCTGCCTGTAATTTTCAGCATTGAGGACACTAAGAAATGGCAAAAAATTGTAGCTGCAGTGGTCATCCAAGGAAACAGTGCAGCAGAAGAATGACATATCATGCTTCCCTATGAAATAAGAAGATGCCCAGCAATGCCAACAGCTCAGACCTGGTAGAAACCAGTGGACTCAGCTACCCCATTCTACTCTTCGGAGAAGTCTGACTAGAAGTGGTCATCATGAAAGAATTGCAGACAAAAACTATATATATATATTATGTCTTACTTTTATTTTTTCCCCCCAGAATCAATGTTTTTATATTGGATCAATCAGTGGGGACAAAAGATAAATTCTGTTGGACTCTAAAAATCGTGTCAGCATTGCAGTGTATGAGAAAAGCAATCAAAATGAAAAATATTAAGGTCCCAAAGTGGGACTTGATAAGATTGCAAAGAAAAGTTTGATAAATCTTTTACAAATGCAAAAAGGAAAATAGTCACAGAAATTTGATTCGCCACTAAAAATGCAGCTTTTATGTAAAAACTATAAAAAAAGCACATAATTGGTAGTGACGAATCCAGAACAACCGAAAATGTAAAACTGTCACGTTATTTGTCCCGTACAGTGAGCAAGATTAAAAAAAATAAATTCACAACAAAAATGTAATTTTTTTGTCAAACTGCCACACAAAAGATGGAATAACAGGTAATCACAAAGTTTTATGTAAAAAAATGTTATCAGTGAGAATCCTGCAGGTAGCTGAAAGGCTCTAGAAGAGTGACATGTCCTCCACCCACCTCCCAAGGAAAATTAAAATCCAGTATGATCCCAAATTCAAATCTCCCCCTACGTCTGAGCCCTGCAATGGGCCTATGCTGCAGGTATCGACCACATTTGGCAATGCTGTAGTGGGGAGAGGCCACGTAAAGATTTTGCGTTGACGTTCAGCGGTTTGTTACGTCTCTGTATAACGGCATTCACTGACACTTATGTAGCATTTTTTATACACACTTTGCTCAGTGGTGCTGACAGTATAAGGCTAGTTCACATGTTGCAGCTGGTTGTGTATTTTTCCCAATGACAGTTTTTGCAAAAACAAAAAACTGCAGCAATTAAGCGCATCTTTATTGGGATTGTGCAGTGGAAATTCACCGGATAGTTGGTTACTGCTGATTGGTGGGTGTCCCACCTCTGGGACCCTTAACTAGTGGCAGAATGGAGAATTTATATCTCAATCCACTGCTCCAGTCATTCTCTTTGGGGCTGCCGGAAAAATCCAAGCGCACCGCTTGGCAGCCCTATAGAGCTAGGGTGGATGGAGCACAGGTCGGGCATGCTAACAGGGATAAAAGATCCCCATTCTCCCAATCAGTGTAGGTCCCCCACCAATTAACAAGTTATCACCTATCCCATAGAAACAACCCCTTTATTTTTTGAAGCCACTCATCCTGTGACAATAGTAATGTCCAGCTGGTAATTTATTCTTAGGCTTGTTTTTATGTAAACCGGCTTTATGGAACTTTAACCAAACAAGTCTTTAGATGTTTGGAGAGAGATAGGCTTTTGTATTGGTTCCCATAGGTCTAGTGAAGTAAGACCCATGCATGGATATAGGCAGAAGGGAGGCAGCATTGTGAAAGGACTGAATTGTGTCCTCACTAATCTCATACAATGCATGCAAATGTGAAAAGCCAGAGTGGCCATATACAATTACATAGGGAAGTAGTAATTAGCAAATGCGATCTTTATCATTATGCTACAGACCCAGCCAAGGACACAGGCTTTTCTTCATGTGTCATTGTTGCTAATGAATACTTTTCCCAAATGGACAGACATAAAGGACTTCATATATAAAGCTTTTGCTTTCACCGCATCATTTTCCTGTCAATTACCCCTGATTGTTTCATTGCTTGTGTAACCGTTTTATTCTGTAGTTGTGTGATCACTTTACAAACCTCCAGATGTTCAGGTTACTGCAGGGCCCACTTGTAATACAAATGATTATTTATACCATTTGTTATTATTGACAGTTTAATGTTGCAGAGAAAAGCTGATAAAACATAACAGCAGCTTTCCTTGTAGATGGCAATAGACTGTAAGGTAAACGTAAACTTAGTTATCGCCAATCCTTCCCCCCAAGCAATCCATCTACCACTCCGCTACAGACTGTCTTAGGGCTCTTTCACATGTCAGTGTGTTCTGTGGTGACAGTTTCTACACATACCGGAGACACTTACACCCATAGACCCTTTCATCAATGTGACACGTACCAGCGCCTGGGAATCAGCAGTACTGTTCGCGCTTTTCCTGGGCAGCGAGTGCTGAAGACAGCTCACATCATTGTTCACTGCTCTGCCTGTGATCAGGGTACAATATTGAGAGTTGCATTCAAGTGTAAAATTAAGAATAAAATAAAAAATCACATTCTACTCACTTTAAGTCCGGCGTCACACTAGAGAGGAATACGGATGAGTGAGAGGCGTTAAAAACACGCATTGCACACGGACCAATGATTCTGTATGGGGTAGCTCCCATCAGCCGTTTTTTTGTCGCGTACTTTTTACGGGCCGAGCCAATCACAGCATGCTGACCGTAGTACGCCAATGCAAGTCTATGGTTGCGCATAAACAACGCATTACACACGGACCACACGTGTGACTTGCGAGAAATACGCCAGACTTCTCCTGGTGACAGGAAATGGGCCAATCCATCATCAGGAAGCTTAGACATGCAAATTAGCTCAAAAAGCGCTCCAAACATCCAGGAAGTACGCCTCCACGGAGTACAGCATCATGTCTAGCCACATTAATGTGGAGCTCTTAGTTGTGCTGGTCCAGGAAAGGCCCGAACTTTGGGACCAACGGGATGCCCATTATTCAGACCGGGCATGAAAAGAGGCGGCATGGAGGCTCATCTGTGGGCAGATGTTTCCAGACTTTGCCCAACGACCATGTGAGGAGCAAGAACAAATTTGTAAGTAATTGCCATTTTTAGCAATCAGCTTAAAGGCCTGAAGTGAGTTTTTTGAAAAGTAGCCCCTACAATCCTATACTGTGTATGTAGGTATCCCTGCTTGCTAATGAAAAATTTAGCTAAAAAGCACCCCCTACTAGGCCACATGACTATGTGAAGTGTTAGGAATATTGCTTAAGGTTAAAGTCCATTTTCACTTCACATTACAGTTGAGGATGTGATGAGACGCTGGCGCAGCATCCGCGACCAGTATCGGCGGGAAAGACAGCAGAGGGCCAAGAGTGGGGCAGCTGCACCGACCAAGTGGAAATACATATATTTTGACCGCTTGTCATTTTTGGCACCCAGTATGGATCTCAGACCATAAGTACAGACATCACACCACATGACACATATGCTTTTTAGGGTCAGAGCTACATTTTTGTTTTTGTACATTTCCTAACAGAACTCAGTCCAACCTCACAGAGAGGGAGACAGGATCGGATACTGAGCCCATTATAGACCCGGACGGGGGATGTAAAGAGGTGGCTGGCCCATGTTCTGACCCGAGCTTTTGCAACCCCCCAAGCTCCACCAGCACCAGGACCAGCATCAGGTTCTGGACCTGGTCCAGAACCAGCAGAGCCACCAGCAGCCAGCAACGTAGAAGACCCCGGGAACAGCAGCAGCCCTACTGGCCGTCTTGAGGGGTCCCCCCAGCCTGCAGCCGTAGGCCGCCGTGGGAGACGGAGAAGAGACAACACTGCCTCTGATACCCGGAGGCATGTAGACACAGGTGTCCTAAATTACCTGTCCAGGGCTGCCTGGTACCTCCGTCCCCTACCCCGTGAGGTGAGGCTACGTGTGCGAGGATCCATTCAGATCCTAATTGATGCATGCACACACCCCAATGACCCATATGAGTTGTTTGAGTATCTTGAGAGGTGTCAGCTCTCAACCCGTAACCATCTCCGCCTTGCCCGACAACCAGATGTGCATGCTCAATTAGGATCTGAAGTTCCTCCTGCACATGTGCCTACACCTCCATCCATTCCCCCCCAAACCAACCGTGGCAACAACAGGTCCAAATGGCAGCCTATAACCAACCTGCCCAATATGGCCACTTGTACAGACCCGGTGTTGGAGGCTGGCCCCAACCTGGGTTTGGACGACATGGTCATATTGGGGGGTATGATGGACGTGGCTACAATCAGCAAGAGGATTTTAATCGCCATTATCCTTATGGTCTCTTTGGTGCACAGCTACATGTCCATGGCCACATACTCCCACAGGGCCACGAACAACCACCCCAACAGGGTGATGGTCAAGCTGGGCACCCCAACCCCCAACAAAGAGATGAAGGCCTCCCGCCATCACATCCGCCAAGCTACCAGCAGTTATAAAAACAAAAAGTTGTTTATGTTTTTGTGTTAGAAAATGATTATTTCTTGTTGCCTATTTGGGAGTCCAAATAATATAATGTGCTATACAGAAAAGCCTAAATGGCCAGGGCAATATCTGCCATATGACCAAAATATGGTAAACAGTATTCTAAGTTATTTTTTGCATTTATAAAAAATTTGAAAATGCAACTTTGGCCCTCTACTTGAATTATTTTAGGAATTCGAATAAGTAAGTCAACTTTAGCCCATATAAACTGAACACACAAATCATAGAACAGAAAAAAAATAGATTTATATACACAAACATAAGAACATCACAACATAGATACAGCCTGATCTTTCCAGGTAGTAGCACCATGAGGTGAAACAAAATACTGGGTGAACACATCACGTAATTTGAGTCCTGAGAGAGGACATTGTAAAGGGAGCACATGTGGCCTAGGCCTATCCCCATTGTCCACCACACCTTCAGTCACATCAGATGAGGAGCAATCATGCAGTCTAGTAAAGTTATGGAGGACCACACAAGCTTTGATGACCTCATTGACGCTGGCTTCACTCAGCTGAATGGCAGACTGGAGGACACGCCATTTGGCACAAAGAATGCCGAAGGCGCACTCCACCAGTCTTCGGGCACGTGAAAGGCGCAAATTAAAAATCCAGTGCCGGTGGTCAAGGTTTCTGCGTGGGTATGGCCTCATGACATGCCTGGTCTCCTCTGGAGGGGTCACAGTGTCAGCGAGAAGGAAATACTCTGGTCTTGTCATCACAGAAACTGTGCACCCATGATACCTTCTGGAAAAAGTCCCTCCCTTACTGACACAGGGTCTACCTTTTTATACACAAAACTCCCAGATCCTCCCCTATTACATCTGTGCAGTATGTTTAGGCTGAATCATCATCAGAATCTTAAAATTGCACAGTAGGTTGTTGTCTTGATAACAGCACAAGACTTCAAGGTCTGTTTGTTATAGACTCCTACAATCTTAGTTTGTTTGCACCAACCAGAGATTCGTTTGCCATTAGCATGTCTCTTAACAATAGCACAATGCATCAGGGTTGTTTTAAGATAAGATAAGATAATCCTTTAATCGTCCCACCATGGGGAAATTCAGAGCATTACAGCAGCTAAGCAGGAACAAGTACAGATACAGATACATAAAGGCATTACATTGACAGTAGGTAGGTACATATAAGAAAAAAAAAAATGTAACCGGACTGTCACAACTTTGGATCTATCAGTTCTCTGTTTGGGTCGTTCTCCGTTTTGGACAGTGCTGGTTATACAGTCTAACTGCAGCAGGAAGGAAGGACTTTCGATAGCGCTCCCTCTCACATTTAGGATGAAGTAGCCGGTCACTGACAGTACTGCACATCTTTGTCACGGTCTCATGCATGGGATGGGAATCATTCTGCACCATGTAGCTCACCTTGGCCAGTATCCTCCTGTCGCCTACTTCCTGAACTGGGTCAAGGGGGTGAAGGGGGTTTTGCTACTGATTATAACCCAAGGTCTGTTTGCCTCTAACAATCAATGTTGCCTGTCCAGGTCCAACATATGTTGCTTGTTACAAAGTTAACTCTTCATGATCATAGCATAACGCTCTAAGATGGTGGCATTTGGTCAGCATGACTTCCATAATCACCTATTCTGAAAACTGGATACCTATCGTAACCCAGGCACACACTCATACTTGTCTCATTTGTATCACAATCGGTCCTTGATTATTGATGTCATGCATCACCATTGCTACATTTTGGTCTCCTTTGTAGAATTCCCATCAACCACCCTCCAATTGGCAGGATATAGAAAAGTGAAAGTATTCAGTATCTATCACTGTTTGACAAAGCAAATACCATATTGGTCACTTGTGTGCAAATCAGGATAATGAATCTTGGAAACACACAGCTTCAAAGACCACAGAACAATTCCTTGTCTTACGGTATTAGCCACTTTGTGGCTCAGTATCAAAGTTCAGCATTAATGATATTACACCATAGTATATTGCAATATATAGCGTTTGGATTCAAACAACCATATTTCATATTTGCAATACATTCCACCCTTGGTCTAGAGACCACACTATATCAAAGCATATAAACAATATATTACAATATGTAGGCTATAAGATATCCATATTTTCATTAACACCACAGGCACCGCTTCTTGATTTGAGCATGGCAGCTGACGTGGTGGTAGGTCCAACTGGTTATTGCGCAGCCGCCCACCCATAATATAAGAATTGAAGACTCAAGAGTCTCCAGTTCTTCCATAAGCCCCAAAGTCTACAATTATAAACCTGTAGTTACTGTCAACCAGAATCAACAAAACTACAGAAAAATATTGTTTATAATTATAGAATTGGGACCCTGAGTTCGGTGGCTTACGCACACGGATGTGCTTCCCATCCAGGGCTCCAATACAATTGGGGAATTGGCAGTACAACTCAAATCCCCTGGCAATCCTCAACCAGTCTCCCATCTTGGGCTCTGGCATGATCAGATGATGAAGTCTGGACCAGATTTCCGAACATGTAGCATGAACGATGCCAGATATTGTCGATCGCCCAATCAAAAACTCCAGATGGAGTGCGGCATAAGAAAGGCCAGTTGTGAGGAACCTGCAATTAAACAAATGTCGAAAATATATACATTAATACATGCTAAAGGATGCACACATTACATATAGATCACCAGAACAGTGTGTAAGAAGCTAGGCGAACAATACATATACACATGTATCACGGCTAGGTAATGTGGAATAACACAACAAAGTCTTCTAACTTTTAGAGCATATATTTGGTACCAATTCATAATGTTACTCAGCCAAAAAGGTGTCACTGAGTAAGAGAATTCTTTTTGAAACTAATCATCTACATACATTCTGTAGCTAAGGAATACATACTGTAATGTAAGGAGAAGCCGCTCCTCCGCAGAGATACATTTGCGCATCCGGGTGTCCTGGAAGGTGATCCCTGGGCGCACTTTCTCCAACAAAACATCAAAGGTAGAAACGGTCATCTGACAATAGAGGAAAAACTTGTCGGGATGTGTCCTCAGAGCTGCATAAAGCCTGTCTCCTCCTCCTCGCATCCACAATCACTGGGTATGGCTGGCCAAAGCGCCGGGACAAAACCCAGTGGAATAGAACACGGTCAGTTGGGATGAACTGAAGTGTGTCTGACATGTTTGCTAACAACCACCAAGACACCAACACAAGCACAGCACCAAAATGGGCAGATTGGAGGCTGCCACCTGATGTTGAGGCAATAAATAGGGTTGGTGCTGATGATTTAAATTATGTGCAGGCCTCAAACCGTTAAATGTCCATTTTGCAAGGTTGCGAGAAAAAAACGCTATACGGATCACATACGGATTACATATGGATGCTTACATGAGAAAAATATGCGACCACACCCTGACAACGGATGACATACGGATCACTATTTAGGGACCATTTATGCGTAATACGGCCGTACAATATGGTCCGTATTTTTCTACGTTGTGTGTGACTCCAGCCTAACTCCTAATCCTCTGATGCCATTGTCCCCTGTAAACAAACAAAAATAAAAAACAGCAATATCCCTCACCTGTCCGACGTTCTGTCCTATGCCGTAATCCATGTCTCCAATAAATAGTTTACAAACTGGACAGTGCCAAGATGTGACCTTCCAGGCTGAAAAACACTGAGGAATGAGCTGGTGTGAGGGCAGCATCAGTGACCAGCGGTAGCCTTATCAAGGCTGAGACTGCATTCCCATCCGGACCAATGAACTGCAGTGACCTCAGTTAGATCACTGCTAACACAGTGAGAAAAAGTTTCACAGTGTAGTGTTGACCTCAGTGAGATCACTGCAGTTTACTGTGAGGCCTAGTCTCGCTGCAGCGAGTCATTCTCCCCAGCTCTTCAGCGTGAGCTGCCGTCTTTGCCCACTGCTTACGCTGATGAGCAAATGTCGCAGAGAAGGATTATGGCGTGGGACACTAAGGATTCTTTCAACTTTGGACAGGTGAAGGGTATTGTTGTTTTTTTATTTTTGTTTGTTTATAGGGGACAGTGGCATCAGAGGATTATGTTTTAAGGTGAGTATAGTGTGATTTCTTATTTTATTCTTATTTTTACACTTGAATACAACTCTCAGCATTTTCCCTGCTCACGCTGATCGCAGGCAGAGGACAATGATGTGAGTGGTCTTCAGCACCTGAGAACAGCGCAAACTGTGCTGGCTTTACTTAGACCCATACTGTTGCGACACATGGGCGGCACACGTATGCCACAAGTATGAAAAACACATACACACGGACACGGATATCTCCGGTACTGGTTTTTCCAGTACCGGAAATATCAGGACGTGTGAAAGAGGCCCAAGATGTATTAGAACAGACCTATTTTTTACCTTTGTTTGGTCTTCTAGAAACACAATTCTCCTAATCAGAGGTGAACAACCTGCTGCTCTCCTGATGTTGTGAAACTACAACTCCCAGCATTAGATTAAATATCTGGTTTAATTGTGTGCAGGATGGTCACTTCTCCTTAGTGAAATTCCATATTATATAATCTTTAGGATTACTGTTAAACTAAATGCTGCTGATTTTTTTTTTGGTAAAATTATTTTTTAATAGTATTATTTTATGACCTTTTCTGTCTCAGGAAATTTATCATGATGTTAATCCTATGGAATATTATTGAATTTGTCATAGCTGCCAACTTTATAACAAGGGGGGGTTTACTTATTTATTTTTACACATAAACCTAGTGTTTAAAGGGAATCTGTCAGTAGGATCAACTCTTCTAAGCCATCTTATATGGGCATGCAGGTCGTAGGAAACAAAATAAAATATCTGTGATCTGATATTTATGATTCCAGAGAAATCCATGTTTTTCTCACATGTAAATAAGCTATTCAAGGCCATGGGCCGGACACTGATCTGCAAGGGAATCTGCCTCCAGGGATTATTGTAAATGAAAGGAGGCCTTACCAGTGTGAGATATGTATCTAACACAGAACAGTTGTTAGGCATTGGGTTCCTGTCGCTGCACAGCGGGAATCCCAAGCCTTGCTTCCGGCGGTCTCCCATTCCTCTTCAGCCGCAGAGGAGGCTGCTCAGCAGACTCGTCGGTCCTGGCGCTCTGCCCAGACTAGCTCTGTGGGTTTGGTTGCTGCTGCCATCTCTGGCCCAGCTATAGCAACGCATGCTGGTCAGCAGCGAACTACTCCAGGGAAATTCCTGATGTCCAATCACAGTCCTCTTTCTCAGGAGGCCGGTCTCTGCCATTTAGATCAGCTTCATTACCTCCCTTCACCACCAGAGGGAGTCCAGATAGAGAACTCACTACTCCTCTGTCAGCACAGCCAGCTCCATAACCCTCACCAGAAGCCAGAGGCAAACCCGAAAATGAGCTCACAACAGTACCCCCCCCCTTGAGGAGGGGTCACCGAACCCTCATCCACGCCACCGGGCCGATCAGGATGGGCCCGATGAAAAGCACGAACCAATCTATCGGCATGAATATCAGAGGCAGAGACCCAAGAATTGTCCTCCTGGCCATAACCCTTCCACTTGACCAAATACTGGAGTGTCCGTCTAGCCAGACGAGAATCCAGTATTTTCTCTACCTCATATTCCACATTACCTTTAACCAATACAGAGTCAGGAGGTGCCGACATAGGAACTACTGGCTCAACATATCTCTTCAACAGCGACTTATGAAACACGTTATGGATCTTAAACGTAACAGGAAGAGCCAATCGAAAAGAAACAGGATTAAGAATCTCCAAAATCTTGTAAGGTCCAATAAATCTTGGCTTGAAATTTGGAGAAGCCACCTTCATAGAGATATTCTTTGATGACAACCAAACCATATCACCCACATTAAACCGGGGACCAATGGTCCTATGCCGGTTAGAAAACCGCTGGGCCTTTTCCTGGGAGAGAGACAACTTATCCACTACTTGGTCCCAAATCTGCTGCATTCTCTCTACCACAGTGTCAACACCTAGGCAGGCTGAAGATTCCACTTGCCCTGAAGAAAATCGAGGATGAAACCCAAAGTTACAGAAAAAGGGGGACATCAAGGTGGCAGAACTAGCTCTATTATTTAAAGCGAATTCGGCCAAGGGCAAAAATGAAACCCAATCATCCTGATCAGCAGATATAAAACATCTCAAATAGGACTCCAAAGTCTGGTTTGTTGTCTCCGTCTGCCCATTGGTCTGAGGGTGAAACGCAGAGGAGAAGGACAACTGAATTCCCAGCTTGGAACAAAAGGCTTTCCAGAATCTGGAAACAAACTGAACTCCTCTGTCCGATACAATGTTCTCAGGAATCCCATGCAACCGAACCACCTGTTGTAAAAACAAGAGTACCAACTCTGAGGAAGATGGCAACTTTGGGAGTGGTACAATATCGACCATCATAGAGAATCTATCACAAATCACCCAGATAACAGTCATTCTCTGAGAGACAGGAAGATCATAAATAAAATCCATTGAAATATGGGCCCATGGCCTCTTAGGCATCGGCAAAGGCATCAACAACCCACTAGAGCGAGAACAGGGTTTAGACCGGGAACAAGTCCCACAGGACTGCACAAAATTCCTGACATCACGAGATAAGGCAGGCCACCAAAAAGACCGACTCACCAAATCTCTGGTACCAAAAATACCTGGATTACCAGCCAATGCGGAGCAATGAACTTCAGACATCACTCTCTTCCTCCAATGGTCAGGAACATACAATTTTCCCATAGGACAACGCTCAGGTTTGTCCTCCTGGAATTCTTCCAGAGCACGTCTCAAATCGGGTGAGATGGCAGAAAGAACTACCCCCTCACCTAGGATGGTAGTAGGCTTGGTCACAATAGGAGAATCCGCAAAGAAACTCCTAGAAAGGGCGTCTGCCTTAACATTCTTAGGTGCCTGGAAGAAAGGAGACCACAAAATCAAAACGCGTAAAAAACAAGGCCCACCTAGCCTCTCTAGGATTCAAGCGTTTGGCCGACTCAAGGTAAATCAAATTCTTGTGGTCAGTGAGGACCACAACTTGATGTCTAGCTCCCTCCAACCAATGTCTCCACTCCTCAAATGCCCATTTCATGGCTAACAATTCCCGATTCCCCATATCATAGTTGCGTTCAGATGGGGAGAACTTTCGGGAAAAGAAGGCACAGGGATTCATTTTAGACGTCACCGGATCTTTTGGGGACAAAACAGCTCCTGCACCAATCTCTGAAGCGTCTACCTCCACCTGAAAAGGAAGTGAGACATCAGGTTGCCGCAAAACCGGAGCAGAAGTGAACCTCCGCTTCAGCTCCTGAAAGGCCGAAACAGCCTCTGAAGACCAATTCAGCACATCAGCACCCTTCTTAGTTAAATCAGTCAGTGGTTTAGCAATACCAGAAAAATTAGCTATAAATTTACGATAAAAATTAGCAAAACCCAAAAACTTCTGGAGAGCCTTCAAAGAAGTGGGTTGGACCCAATCATAAATGGCCTGTACCTTGGCCGGGTCCATTTCAATAGTTGACAGAGACAAAATAAATCCCAAAAATGAAATCCTCTGTACACCAAAAAGGCACTTCGATCCCTTAACATACAAGGAATTCACTCTCAAAATCCGGAACACAGTCCGAACATGTTCCACATGAGAATCCCAATCCCTGGAAAAGATCAAAATATATGATCCAGATAGATGATCAAAAAAATCCACAAAGTCCCGGAAAATATCATTCATGAAGGATTGGAAGACAGAAGGGGCATTAGTGAGCCCAAAAGGCATCACCAGGTACTCAAAATGTCCCTCCGGAGTATTAAACGCCATCTTCCATTCATCCCCATGCTTGATGCGAAAAAGATTATACGCCCCCTGAGGTCAAGCTTAGTAAACCAGCAAGCACCTTTAACTCTGGAGAATAAATCAGAAATCAGGGGTAACGGATACTGATATTTAACCGTAATTTTGTTGAGGGAACGATAGTCAATACAAGGCCTTAATGAACCATCTTTCTTGGCCATGAAAAAAAACCCAGCACCTAAGGGCGAAGAGGATGGTCTAATATGACCCTTCTCCAACGACTCCTTAATATAAGATCGCATAGCCTCGTGTTCGGGTACAGATAAATTGAAAAGTCGACCCTAGGGAAATTTACACCCAGGTCTCAACTCAATTGCACAGTCATAACTCCTATGAGGAGGCAAAGACGCAGACTTGCTCTCACTAAATACATCATAAAAATCAGCCAAATAGTCAGGAACATCATGCGACTGGGGAGAGGTGGAGAAAGCAGGAGTGTCGCTAAGAGCACACCGACAACCCCAACTCACCACAGACACAGATTTCCAATCAAAAACCGGATTATGGATTTGCAACCAGGGAAAACCCAGAACAATGGTATGTAAATTATGCAACACCAAAAATCTGCAATTTTCTTGGTGGTCTGGGGCGACCCGCATTATCACCTGGGTCCAAAACTGAGGTTTATTCTTCGCCAAAGGAGTAGCATCAATACACCTCAAAGGAATAGGCGTCCGCAGAGGTGTCATAGAAAAACCACAACATTTAGCAAAATCCAAGTCCATCAGATTCTAGGCCGCTCCTGAATCCACAAAAGCCTTCGTGGAAAATGTGGATAAGGAGCAGATCAGAGTAATTGCCAAAAGAAACTTAGGTTGTACACCACCCACAGCAAATGTGTGTGCAAAACGTTTCTCTCGTTTAGGGCAGACAGAAATAACATGAGAGTTCTCATGGCCGGAGAACTAAATAAGCCTAAAGAAAGAAAGGGAAAATCTAAACTGCCCCAGAGCAGACCCCAAAGCAATAGACAGCCCCCAACATGTATTGTCGGTGAAACAAGATGAAAACACAAACACAGATAGAAAGATAGGCTGAGCAAACGATGGGGCCCTCACTAACTAAAAAGGACAGGAAAGAAAAGCTGCTGTCTGCAATCACGCAAAAAACCCTGCCAAAAAATGTACAACACATCTGATAGAAAAAGGCCCTGAAGTCGCTAGACTTCAATTCCCTATATCAGCACTCAGGTATATTCTGAAGACAGAACAAAAGAGATCAACTGATCAGAGACAAAATGGGGATTCAGACCAGTCCCAGCCAGGGCTGGCTGATCACAAAAACTAAGTAAACCAGAGGAAAACTCATATGAACAATAGCAGAGAAAACTTAGCTTTAAGAAGGCAAGAACCAAACTGGAAACCAGAAGCCACAGTCAGGAGAAATCACCAGCAAGAAACTAGGAAGTCTGCTACATTAAATCCAATCAGAAATTCCTGATGTCCAATCACAGTCCTCTTCCTCAGGTGGCCGGTCTCTGCCATTTAGATCAGCTTCATTACCTCCCTTCACCAACAGAGGGAGTCCAGATAGAGAACTCACTACTCCTCTGTCAGCACAGCCAGCTCCATAACCCTCACCAGAAGCCAGAGGCAAACCCGAAAATGAGCTCACAACACTCTACCCTTGGTACGCATGTGTTGTGCAGCCTGGCCTGTTAAGCGCCCAGGCTTAGGAGTAGGTAGAGGCAGAGTCTGAGACTGGCATCAGTGTCCACCAGTGGCTCTGCACGCCACAGTGCACGTGCTCGACATTCCACCATAGTCAGCGTCTATAGTGGCGTCCACAGGTGCGACGCTGCGTGCTCAGAAGGTCTAGAGGGACTCTAACTCCGTGTCCTTGGGGCAGAGTTCTGTGACCGCATTCTCTGTGCTCCGTTGCCGAGCTCTGTGAGCTAAACGGCATTTATGTTCTGTGGTAGTGCAGCTCTGTGAGGTAACAGAGTTCGCCCTCTACACACCGGGTGACGCTAAACCGCGTGTGTTCTTCCTTTATACCGCCATATAGCGTCCGCCATTACCTAGCAGCAGTATACCACCTCTGCATGGTGGACCCCAGGTTGCGATCGCACTTTCTCATATTTTATATTTAGTGCGCAACCCTAACATTATACTAGCGCGCCAGGGTCTGGCTGGCAACGGCGGACGAACAGCGACTGCTGCAGTACATCCGGAAGCTGGAGGGCAGGTTGGCGGCTCTCGAGCGTTCAACCTCAGCTGAGGATGTTACTGCGGTCGCTGTCCAGGCAACCACGGAGGCTGTCTCCCGTGTCCCCACTATCATCCCTGCACCGATGTTATCCCGCCTCCCGCTGCCCGAGAAGTTCTCGGGCGATAGTGCCTCCTGCAGGGGCTTCATGAGCCAGTGCGCTGTTCAGTTAGAGCTGCTGGCTGCGCGATTCCCCTCTGAGCGGGCTAAGGTGGGATTCATCATTTCCCTTTTGGCTGGCAGGGCTCTGGAGTGGGCCACTCCCCTACGGGAGCGTGGTGACCCCGTGGTACAGAGAGCCTCACAGTTCCTAGTCTCTCTGAAGCAGGTTTTTCTGGGACCACGGGTCACACACGATACCGCTCTCCAGTTGTTGGCCCTGACACAGGGTTTGTCCCCGGTCAGCCAGTATGCCATCCATTTTCGGACGCTTCCGAGTTGGAATGGTCAGACAAGGCCCTTATACCAATTTTTTGGAGGGGTTTGGCTGACCACGTTAAGGATGCCCTGGCCACTCGGGAGGTTCCCGTCATTCTGGAGGAGCTTATTACCATCTCCACCCGCATTAATCTCCGCTTCTTAGAGCGAGGGTTGGAGCGCTCCCAGTCCAGACAGAGGTTTAGGTTGGCACCAACCTTCTCTAAACCTCTGGAACCACCCGATCGAGCATCCGAGCCATCGGTGGCTATGAAGGTGCCTGGCACGGGCTCTAAGTCCCGCTGTGCTCGAACCTCCACAGCCCATTTCCATTGCCAACAGTCTGGTCACTTAGCCAATAGGTGCCCACAGCGCTCGGAAAAATGCCCGCGTCTAGTGGCAATAGGAAGAGGCCTACTAGACACCTCACCATTCTCCTCCAAGCTAAGCTTCAAGGGGATGCTAGAGTTCGGTTCCTCCACTCTGGCGGTAGAGGTTTGCGTAGATTCCGGAGCGGAGGGTAATTTTATGTCCTCAGCCTTCGCTCTTTGGCACGCAATCCCCTTGGTTATGCTACCTCAGCCTGTCACCATCAGAGTGGTGAACAGCTCGACACTAACCTCTCAGATTACCCATCAGACTGCTCCACTAAGGCTCTCGCTGTCTCCGTCCTCCCATCATGAGACAGTGTCCCTCCTTATAATGCCCCAGGGTATCGATCAGGTTCTCTTGGGAGTTCATTGGTTGCGTTGCCACTCTCCCCATATAGAGTGGTCCTCGGGGAGAATTCTTAGTTGGAGTAAGTCCTGTGAAGGTAGATGTCTGAGCAGATCTTTCTTTGCTCCCTAAACACTATCAGCAGTAAGCAAACGTGTTCTCCAAGATAGCGGCAGAGACTCTTCCGCTGCCCGCCCCTATGACTGTCCTATTGACCTCTTGCCTGGTGCAGAGGCTCCCCGGGGACGTGTGTATCCCCTGTCTCTCCCGGAGACGTAGGCCATGTCACAGTATATCAGGGAGAATACTTCCCTTCCCAGGTATACACTGACCACAAGAACTTGGTTTACCTGCAGAAGGCCCAGCGGCTAAATTCTCGCCAGGCCAGAAGGTCGCTTTTGTTCTCCTAGTTCCACTTCACCCTTCATTTTCTGTCCGGTGAGAAGAACGTCCGGGCCGATGCTCTCTCTCGCTCCATAGTGTCATCTGAGGAGGAGGAGACTGAGCCTTGGCTGATCGTCCTGTCCAAGAGCCTGAGGACCGTGGCTCCGGTCACCCTTGAGTCAGTACCTCTGGGCAAGACATTTGTCCCTGCCTGCCTGTGACTGGAGGTCCTCTCTTGGGTTCATTCGTCCAGGGTGGGTGGACATTTCGGGACAAAACAGACCTCTGAGCTTCTGGCGAGGACGTACTGGTGGCCGCATATGGCCCGTGACGTCAGGGACTATATTCAGGCGTGCATCTCTTGTGCCCAGAATAGGTCCTTTCGGCAGCGGCCCGCTGGGTTACTTTACCCCCTGCTGGTAGCGGACAGGCCCTGGGAGATGGTCGGTATGGACTTTGTGGTGGGGCTACCCAAGTCTAGTGGCATCACCGTCATTTGGGTTGTCACCGACCATTTCTCCAAGATGGTGCACCTGGTACCTCTCTCCCGGTTACCTTCTGCACAGGGCCTGGCAGCATTGTTTATTAAGCACGTTTTCCGCCTGCACGGCATGCCGGACAAGATTGTCAGCGACCGGGGTCCCCAGTTTACATCTCGGTTCTGGAGAGAGCTCTGTAGCCTGCTCAGCATTAAGCTAAATCTCTCCTCGGCCTATCATCTCGAGACAAATGGGTTGGTAGAGAGAGCCAACCAGACCCTGGACACATATCTACGACATTTTGTCTCGGCCAGGCAGGATGACTGGGCATCCTTGTTGCCGTGGGCGGAGTTCACTTTGAACAACGCTGTGGCCAACTCCACCGGCCAGACCCCATTCCTCCTAAATTACGGCCAGCATCCGAGCGTCCCTGTGCCCATGCTCGTGTTGTCCACCGATTCCAGGGTGGCAGACTGGGCGGTGGAGGCATGTGACATTTGGGATCGCACTCAGGATGCTATCCGGGCCTCCAAGGAGAGAATGAGGGCCTCCGCCGACACACACAGGCGTCCCGCTCCGACCTTTGCTCCTGGTGACTTAGTGTGGCTCTCCGCCCGTAGCATCAGGCTGCGGGTCGAGTCCGCAAAATTCGCACCTCGCTACATTGGCCCCTTCAAGGTCCTTGAGCAGATCAACCCTGTGGTCTATCGTCTGGCCCTTCCACCACCCTTGGCTATCTCTGACACCTTCCACGTGTCCCTAATTAAGCCTGTCCACATGTCCCGGTTCTCTGAGTCATCTGCCGGGACATCAGACCTGTCCTCGGACGAGTTTGAGGTTAATGCCATCGTGGGATGCAGGGTGGTGCATGGTAAAAAGTTTTATTTGGTGGACTGGAAGGGTCATGGTCCAGAGGCTCAGACCTGTTAGCCAGTGGAGAACATTTGCGCTCCACTTCTCATTGCGGCATTTGAGCGTAGCGAGGCTCAGAGAGGGGGGGCAATGTTAGGCGTCGGGTTCCTGTCGCTGCACAGCGGGAATCCCGAGCCTTGCTTCCAGCAGTCTCCCATTCCTCTTCAGCCACAGAGGAGGCTGCTCAGCAGACTCGTCGGTCCCGGCGCTCTGCCCAGACTAGCTCTGTGGGTTTGGTTGCTGCTGCCACCTCTGGTCCAGCTATAGCAACGCATGCTGGTCAGCAGCGAGCTACTCCAGGGACTAAGTCCTCCATTCGGTCCACTAAGCATGCCCGTGGGACGTGGAGATCGTCCGGTCATGTGCTCAGGTCCTTCTCCAGCTTGGATTGGACCATCAGGAAGGTCCCGGAAGGACGCTGCTACAAAAGGGTCGCATGGCCACTAGTATAGACTGCATTACCAGACTATGAGGAGTGAGTGTTGTATGCATGTATGAATGTCTCTGGTGAATGACTCATTAAGAAACCCCTACCCTTGTTACGCGTGTGTTGTGCAGCCTAGCCTGTTAAGCGCCCAGGCTTAGGTGTAGGTAGAGGCAGAGTCTGAGACTGGCATCAGTGTCCACCAGTGGCACTGCACGCCATGGTGCATGTGCTCGACATTCCACCGTAGTCAGCGTCTATAGTGGCGTCTGCAGGTGCGACGCTGCGCGCTCAGAAGGTCTAGAGGGACTCTGACCCCGTGTCCTTGGGGCAGAGTTCTGTGACCGCATTCTGTGCGCTCCGTTGCTGAGCTCTGTGAGCTAAACAAGCTCCGGCATTTATGTTCTGCGGTAGTGCGGCTCTGTGAGGTAACAGAGTTCGCCCTGTACACACTGGGTGATGTTAACCCGCGTGTGTTTTTCCTTTATACCGCCATATAGTGTACGCCATTACCTAGCAGCAGTATACCACCTCTGCACGGTGGACCCTGGGTTGCGATCGCACTTTCTCATATTTTATATTTAGTGCGATCCACAACCCTAAAAACAGTAGAATTGAATTTTGTCTCATAACAAACACTGTAGCAGTCGCAGCTGTCACAGTTCTGCTGTATTGCAACCCTGTGTCTGCCTGTGAGCTGGAAGCTGAAAGGAACATGCAGATGTGTCAGGTATTATCACACACAGCTCTGCAGTGAGATCATATCACACTGTTGTCTCATCTTTTTTACATAAAATAATCTCTGGAGGCAGATTCTTATGCAGATCAGTGCCCGGCCCACGGTCCTGAACAACTCATTTACATATAAGAAAAAACTTGGATTTCTCTGGAATCAGATCTCAGATATCAAGGTATAATTTTATTCAGCTTCCTATGACCTACATGCCCATATAGATGGCTTAGGAGGGTTCTTTCTACTCACAGATTCCCTTTAAACACAGTGGATGGGAAGTAACAAGATGGCACCAATGTCTTCATGGACAGTGTCAGAATGTCCTCAAATTACAAAATAAGAATGCCCCAAATAACAGTACCCACAAAAGTGCTCCTGTGGCGCCCCTGAGGGTTCAGTCGCCACAGAGGTACTGCACCTCCTCCTGAGGCGTGGTACCCCACTATCCAGGTAAGGTGGAGACACCTGACCACGCTCCAACATTCACATCCCACACGCACACCAGTAATGTAGCAGAGCAACCTTTGTGGCTCCCTGCTTTGAACACAAAGAGTGCTGGGAGGTGGGTGGAGCTTAAACTGCACAAGAGAGCGGGAGAATATTAGGAAAGGGTCAGTCTGTGTGAAGAAGTAATCATGGGCAGTCCGGCTGTTTTTGGTGATCTGGCTCTCACGGCTCCGCTCACCAAAAAGAGCCGGCTCTTTTTGGATCCTAAATGGATCCCTATTGCTTACGTGCTCAGGCTTCCATAACTCTGCCCACCTGCTGCTTAAGCCACGCCCACTTTCTAAAGCCCAATTACATTGCTAAGTGGGTGGAGTTACGCCTGCCGAACGCGGGGATTTTACACCCAGTGAGAGCCAGTCAAGGATTTTAGTGGCTCTCACTGAGGTGCCGGCTCCCATCATTCGCAGCAGGGTGCCGGCTCTTTGTGTCGGA
This sequence comes from Dendrobates tinctorius, assembly GCF_039654945.1. Taxonomy (NCBI): domain Eukaryota; kingdom Metazoa; phylum Chordata; class Amphibia; order Anura; family Dendrobatidae; genus Dendrobates; species Dendrobates tinctorius. Next base: position 21,226,480 of record NW_027361716.1, read on the forward strand.
TCGTTCGCGACCGACACATCACTATGAAGAAGATCCCCTGAGAGGGATGGAGTGAAGGAAGTGCTGCAGCAGACTCCTGTGACCTGGAGCTGTTGGCACAGGAAAGAGCCATAGAAAGCCTGATTCTTCAGAGGGAAGAAAGTTTAGTACGGAACGTAAGGAGAAGAAGAGAGCTAAGGACTAGGGTCAGAGCAGAGCCCTTCCTCAAGTTTGAAGCGCATGGTCGGGGTCGGGTCCCCGAGGTTGTATGGATACTGATGTTCCTGCTGCAGAAACCGGAGGAATAGAAGTCGTCACCACTTTATTCCCATCTAAGACTTGGCGGCACAACAGCAACGTGGGTGAGGCGGGACATGATAGCAAGGAGTCCCTGAAGCAGGCTACAGCTGTCTGCCGTACAAGTAGAGTTCTAAGTAACATCAAGAAGGAGGAACTTGAGTTTAATACACAACTACAAGTACTTCAGATTAGGCGCTAGTGAGGAGACGTTCAGAGAAGGCACATGTTGGAGGAGTGCTGGAAAGGTGTACTTTACCTTGCCTGGGAGTTGGCTGAGCCCCTGACCTGGAGGACACGGCACCGAAGCGGGCATCTGTGTGCTCCAGACTGTGAGTAAAGCCTTGGAACTACATGCCCTTGTGTCCTACACTAATTCTTGCGCCTTACACCCGTCTCTGCTACATCTACTTCTTTACACCATGTCCCCATTTGCCAACCTCGTCTACTCTGCCCTGGGACTACAGCTCCACCTGTGGGGAGCTTCATCATCATTGCTGCACCACACCATCTGTCCCAGAGAAGCAACCTGCAGTGCTGGTCAAACTGACCAGAAACCACAGGTGGCGTCACGAATAATCTCAACAACTTTATCGCCATCACTCTACCCCTTTTACATTGACCGCCTGAAGCCACGGACCGGGTCACTGCCACTGTGACATCTCCCATAGAAATCAACGGGCCCGGCACCGAGTACCCCACGGCCTCTGGGGGCGAGTCATTCCCATAAGATCTCTCATGCATAGTCCTGATAAAGTGTTGTCACAACAGTAGAGTGTCTCCAGAAATAGTGACAGAGGATCTTCATCAACTAAAATTAATGCCAGATTATTCCAGAGCAACCCTATTTACAAAGTCAGAATTCCCAGACTGACGGAGCACGAGCTTTATGCTATATGAGCACATTGCGGACTTGCTTGCGGAATTTTCTGCGCGGTTTCCGCATCTCTTGGCAGAAAATGCAGTGAAAATTCCTTGTGGATTTCATGCGGTTTTGATGCGGATTTACATGATATATTATTTTAAAAAAATAAAATAAAAAAGTTATTTTCAAGTCCAACCTCCATTGTTGATGTGTTTCAACCAAGATAGGCTCTATTCTAGATTCTCCGCCCACAAACTCTTCCTCCTTCTGACATCATGTCCTTTTAACAAATCTGCTGCATTTTTGGCACCAAATCTGCATCAAATCCGCAGCAAATTAGCAAACCTTTTTACACTTGCGGTTTTGCTGCGGATTTGACTAACCCAGTGCAAGTCAATGGGTGAAAAACACTGCGGCCCCGGCATCCCTGTAGTGAGCAGGAGATGCTGTGTATTGCTAAGATGCCATTGGCAGTGCAGAGATGAATGTCCCTTGTATGTGTATGTAGAGACGCTTCCCTGTCTACCGCACTGCAGTGAGGTCATGTAACAACTTGCATTGTGATTGGTAATGGAGCTGACCCCCCCCCCGTTAACAAGAGGAATGTTTGCAGAAATTTTCTGTGCACCGATGGCACAACTCAGGCTGCAGGAGAGAGAAGGCTTCAGATTTACTCACTCAATTCCCCTGTTGTGCCCACACTACTATTCATGAAACATCTCGAAGATCCCATCCACCAAATCTAATATATAAAGCTCAATGTGGGTGTGTATGTATGTATGTGTGTGTGTGTGTGTATGTATGTATGTATGTATATGTATGTATGTATGTATGTATGTGGGTGTGTATGTATGTATGTATGTATGTATGTGTGTGTGTGTATGTATGTATGTGTGTGTGTGTATGTATGTATGTATGTATGTGGGTGTGTATGTATGTGTGTGTGTGTATGTATGTATGTGTGTGTGTGTGTATGTATGTATATGTATATATGTATGTAGGTGTGTATGTATGTATGTATGTGTGTATGTATGTATGTATATGTATGTATGTATGTATGTGGGTGTGTATGTATGTATGTGTGTGTGTGTGTGTATGTATGTATGTATGTATATGTATGTATGTATGTGTGTGTGTATGTATGTATGTGTGTATGTCCGGGATAGGCATCCGCACCGTCGTAGCTACAGCCACAAAATTTGGCACAGTCACACGTCTGGACCCCGAGAGCGTCATAGGCTATGTTGTGAGGCAAAATTTTAACCCTGCGCGTTCCAATTCACCAAACAATTTTGCCCCTATCTACATAATGGGGAAAAAGTGAAAGGAAAAGTGTTGGAGGCAAATTGACAGCTGCCAGATGTGAACAAGGGGGACTGAAAGAATGAGAGCGATGGCGCCAAAGAGTATATACCGTACAGTTGCTAAGGTGGGGCCCTGACATGGGATACTCACCACACACGGGGATATGAACACACACAAAATGCGCCACACACTACCACATGCTTCATTAGATTAGATACACGGCTCAGCAGTCAGTATCACACAGGAGAGGATTAGATATACGGCTCAGCAGTCAGTATCACACAGAATAGGAATAGATACACAGCTCAGCAGTCAGTATCACAAAGGATAGGATTAGATACACGGATCACCAGTCAGTATCACACAGGAGAGGATTAGATATACGGCTCAGCAGTCAGTATCACACAGGATAGGAATAGATACACAGCTCAGCAGTCAGTATCACAAAGGATAGGATTAGATACACGGATCACCAGTCAGTATCACACAGGAGAGGATTAGATATACGGCTCAGCAGTCAGTATCACACAGGATAGGAATAGATACACAGCTCAGCAGTCAGTATCACAAAGGATAGGATTAGATACACGGATCACCAGTCAGTATCACACAGGAGAGGATTAGATATACGGCTCAGCAGTCAGTATCACACAGGATAGGAATAGATACACAGCTCAGCAGTCAGTATCACACAGGATAGGATTAGATACATGGCTCAGCAGTCAGTATCACACAGGATAGGATTAGATACATGGCTCAGCAATCAGTATCACACAGGATAGGATTAGACACATGGCTCAGCACACAGTATCACACAGGATAGGATTAGATACACGGCTCAGCAGTCAGTATCACACAGGATAGGATTAGATACACAGCTCAGCAGTCAGTATCACACAGGAGAGGATTAGATACACAGCTCAGCAGTCAGTATCACACAGGAGAGGATTAGACACATGGCTCAGCAGACAGTATCACACAGGATAGGATTAGATACACGGCTCAGCAGACAGTATCACACAGGATAGGATTAGATACATGGCTCAGCAGACAGTATCACACAGGAGAGGATTAGACACATGGCTCAGCAGTCAGTATCACACAGGATAGGATTAGATACATGGCTCAGCACACAGTATCACACAGGATAGGATTAGATACATGGCTCAGCAGACAGTATCACACAGGATAGGATTAGATACACGGCTCAGCAGTCAGTATCACACAGGATAGGATTAGATACATGGCTCAGCAGACAGTATCACACAGGAGAGGATTAGACACATGGCTCAGCAGACAGTATCACACAGGAGAGGATTAGATACATGGCTCAGTAGACAGTATTACACAGGATAGGATTAGACACATGGCTCAGTAGACAGTATCACACAGGAGAGGATTAGATACATGGCTCAGCAGACAGTATCACACAGGATAGGATTAGATACACGGCTCAGCAGTCAGTATCACACAGGATAGGATTAGATACATGGCTCAGCAGACAGTATCACACAGGAGAGGATTAGACACATGGCTCAGCAGACAGTATCACACAGGAGAGGATTAGATACATGGCTCAGTAGACAGTATTACACAGGATAGGATTAGACACATGGCTCAGTAGACAGTATCACACAGGAGAGGATTAGATACATGGCTCAGCAGACAGTATCACACAGGAGAGGATTAGATACATGGCTCAGCAGTCAGTATCACACAGGATAGGATTAGACACACAGCTCAGCAGTCAGTATCACACAGGAGAGGATTAGATACACGGCTCAGCAGTCAGTATCACACAGGATAGGATTAGATACGTACATGCTCAGCAGACAGTATCACACAGGAGAGGATTAGATACGCAGCTCAGCAGTCAGTATCACACAGGATAGGATTAGATACATGGCTCAGCAGACAGTATCACACAGGAGAGGATTAGATACGCGGCTCAGCAGTCAGTATCACACAGGATAGGATTAGATACATGGCTCAGCAGTCAGTATCACACAGGAGAGGATTAGACACATGGCTCAGCAGTCAGTATCACACAGGAGAGGATTAGATACACAGCTCAGCAGTCAGTATCACACAGGATAGGGTTAGATACATGGCTCAGCAGACGGTATCACACAGGATAGGATTAGATACACTGCTCAGCAGTCAGTATCACACAGGAGAGGATTAGATACACGGCTCAGCAGTCAGTATCACAAAGGATAGGATTAGATACACAGCTCAGCAGTCGGTATCACACAGGATAGGGTTAGATACCCGGCTCAGAAGACGGTATCACACAGGATAGGATTAGATACACTGCTCAGCAGTCAGTGTCACACAGGATAGGATTAGATACACGGCTGAGCAGTCAGTAACACACGATAGGATTAGATACACAGCTCAGCAGTCAGTATCACACAGGATAGGATTAGATACACTGCTCAGCAGTCAGTGTCACACATGATAGGATTAGATACACGGCTGAGCAGTCAGTAACACACGATAGGATTAGATATACAGCTCAGCAGAAATTATCAAACAGAAGAGGATTAGGTACACAGCTCAGCAGACATTATCACACAGGATAGGGTTAGATACACTGCTCAGAAACAGGATGTGCCAATGGAGAGGACATTTTCATTCCAAGAATTCCACTCATTCCATCTGATTTGTTTTTTGATTTTAAACGCCTCCAGTTTCCAGTTCAACTGCTATTTGCAATGTCCATTAACAATGGTCAGGGACAGTCCTTGAAAGTAGTAGGGATTGATTTGCAATCTCCATGCTTTTCTCATGGTCAACTTTATGTGGTCTGTTCAAGAGTTGGAACTGCCGAAAATCTGTTCATCTTTGCACCGAAAGGAAAAAACAAAAATTTTGTTTATCAAAAGGTTCTTGAATGAGTTGAAAATAAAATACTATCAATACTTAGGTAATCGTTTAGTTAATTTGTGTTGCAAATCTGTAGTGTTGAATATACCTGTATGATGTGAAATGTTTTTATGTGCAATATAATCATGATAATTTGTTATAACTAACCACAGTTGGTTACTATGCCCAGGCAACGCCGGGCTCTTGAGCTAGCAATAAAATATTTACCCCATTACGCCGAAACCTGTTTTCACCTTCCTGAGGCTAATTTCACACTTGCTTCTTTTTGCAGCGCGTTTTTCCCGCAAAAAAACGCATTGAAAAAACGCATACAAACGCATACAAATGCTGCGTTTTTTTCAAGCATTTTTATGAGCATGCATGAAAAAAACGCAGCGTTTTTATGCGTTTGTATGCGTTTTTAGTGCGTTTTTACCGCGTTTGCGTTTTTTTCAACATTAGGTGGCCCCTCACACTAACCCAAACCATGACTTTACTAACCCTAACCCTAACCCTGACCCTAACCCTTAACCAAACCATACTAACCCTAACCCTGACCCTAACCCTGACCCTAACCCTAACCCTGACCCTAACCCTTAACCAAACCATACTAACCCTAACCCTGACCCTAACCCTTAACCAAACCATACTAACCCTAACCCTGACCCTAACCCTAACCCTTAACCAAACCATACTAACCCTGACCCTAACCCTAACCCTAAACCCCCTTAACTGACCCTAACTCTAACCCAAACCCCTAAATTCCATTGTCAAACTAATGGTAAAAAAAAAAACGCATGCGCAAAAAAACGCATACATAAGCATGCCAATGCGCACATATGCGCACCCATAGGCTTATAATGGGTGTCCTGCCGTAAAAAAACGCATTGCGCGCGCATGCGTTTTTTTGAGGCAAGTCGGACGCCCAAAAAATGCAACAGGATGCATTTTGTGCGCCCGAGCGCATACCGCAAAAAAACGCATGCGCGGAAAAACGCATACAAACGCATGTGTATGCGCACATAAGCGCATCCCATGCAAAGTATAGGAAAAAAAACCGCATGCTTTTTTAGCGCTAAAATCCCGCGAAAAAAAACGCAAGTGTGAAACCAGCCTGACCCGGCCAATTTTTACAATTCTGGCCACTGTCACTTTATGAGGTAATAACTCTGGATCACTTCAACGGATCCTGGTGATTCTGAGACTGTTTTCTCATGGCATATTGTACTTTATGATATTGGTAAAAAAATTTTGACATGACTTGCATTTATTTGTGAAAAAAACGGAAATTTGGCAAAAAATTTGAAAATTTCGCAACTTTAAAACTTTCAATTTTTATGACCTTAAGTCAGAGAGTCATATCACACAAAATAGTTAATAAATAACATTTCTCATTTGTCTACTTTGCATCAGCACAATTTTGGAAACATAATTTTTTTGTTAGGAAGTTATAAGGGTTAAAAGTTGACCAGCGATTTTTCATTTTTACAACACCATTTTTTTTTAGGGACCACATCACATTTGAAGTCACTTTGAGGGGCCTATATGATAGAAAATATCCCAAAATGACACGTGTCTAAAAACTGTACCCCTCAAGGTACTTAAAAGTTTATTAACCCTTCAGGTGCTTCACAGAAATTTTTGGAAAAAAATTAGACCTAATTTTTTTTTTACTTTCTCAAGGGTAACAGGAAAATATGGACCATACATTTTGTTGTGCATTTTCTCCTAAACATGCTGATACCCGATATGTGGGGGAAATGTACTGTTTGGGCACATGGCAGGGCTTGGAAGGAAGGAGCGCCATTTGACTTTTTGAATGTAAAATATGCTGGAATAATTAACGGTTGCCATGTTGCGGTTGGAGAGCCCCTGATGCCTCTAAACAGTGGAAAACCCCCACAAGTGACACCATTTTCAAAATTAGAACCCGTATGGAACTTATTTAGATGTGTATTGAGCACCTTGAACCCACAGGTGCTTCACAGAAATTTATAACGTAGAGCCGTGGAAATAAAAAAAAAATTCACGTTTTTCCCAAATAAAACTTTAGCTACATATTTTGCATTTTCATAAGGGGAACAGAAGAAATTGCTCCATATCATTTGTTGTGTAATTTCTGAGTAATCCAATACCCCATATGTGGGGCAATACTACTGTTAGGGCACTCGGCTGGTCTTGGAAGGGAAGGAGCGCCATTTGACTCTTTGAATTCAAAATTTGATGGAATAATTAGCAGATGCCATGTCACGTTTGAAAAGCACCTGATGTGCCTAAACAGTGGAAACCCCCCACAAGTGACACCATTTTGGAAATTAGACCCCTTTTGGACCTTACCTAGATGTCTATTGAGCACCTTGAACTCCCAGGTGGTTAACAGCGCAGATTGTCCTTGACTAGTTTGTGGATTCCATACAAAGAGCCCCTAAGTGCTAAAAAGCAGAATCCCTTCTCAAGTGACCACATTTTGGAAATTCTAACCCTATGGGAATTTATCTACAGATGTAGAGATGAAACATGTAGCAGTGGATGTTGATGAGTGAAAATTGCAAACTGCCATTGTAGTGACCAGTACGCTGTAGTGATCAGTACGTTGCAATCGCCAGTACATTATGCTCAGTCCGTGCTTCTGAAGACATGCACCTGTAAATTAGGCGGGCTCTGACTACAGAAATGCCAAACATGTTGGAGCTAAATGTTGTTTGCACACTGTGGCTCAGAAGGGACAGGGGACATTTTGATTTGGGAGCGGAAAATTTGCTGAATTTATTTTGGGGAGCGGAGGAGCCATTTTGCTTTTTCAGAGACCTGAGTGGGGTCTTGTTTTTTTTTTGTGGACTGAGTTGAAGCTTTTATTGGTAACATTTTACATAACATTTGGGATCACAGTTATCTGGCGCTCTACAATGAGCACTTACTTTGGGATTTCCATCTAAATCTCCGAGTGACGTGACAGATGAAACCCCCAAGGGATCCATTCACTGTAATGAGGCAGCAGCTTTACTCTGGACACTGTTCAGTGGTGTCCTTTTCAGAAGTGCAGAAAACTGTGGCCGACGTTACTTTTATGCAATCCTAAAAAAACGGACACCGCCGGATCACAGGTCCTGTGTCATCCATAGTGACTCTATCTGCCTCATTATAGGGAATTTTCCACCGGGGGTTCTGTCTGAATCACGTATTTCAAAGATTTACCTGGAAACCCTGGTAAAAGTGCTCAGTGCAGAGTGCAGTATAAATGTGCACTGAACCTTACTGCGATCTTTGGGAGGCAGAATGAAAAAATCAACAGTAGGTGAAGAATGGGTTTTATTTATTTTTCACGCCATTCCTCATATCGGGTTTTTATGTTTGGCTGCTGTCACACACTAAAAGACGCTTTTTATTGTGAAAACTAGGTTTTGCATCACCATATTTTGAGAGCTGTAATATTTTTATAGTTCGGCCAACAGGGTCATATGAGGGCTTGTTTTTTTGCGGGACGAGCTGGCGTTTTTATTGGTACCATTTTCAGGCATTAACATTTTTTGATCGCTTTCTATGCTGATTTTTGAGAGACAGAATGAACAAAAACCAGCAATTCAGGAACTTTTTTTTATACCGTTCTGCGTGTAGTAAAATTGGTAAGACAGCTTTATTCTTCGGGTCAGTACAATTACAGCGATACCTCATTTATATTTTTTTTATGTTTTGGCGCTTTTACACAACAAAAACTATTTTATAGAAAAAATACAGGAAAGATGTATATCTTTGTACCGTGTTAGCCAGTAGATAGAAAAATATTCAGAATTGAGAGTCCTCAGTGGTTGATACCTTTTAATTGCTAACTGAAAAGATGGTAACACATTGCAAGCTTTCGAGACTACTCAGGTCTCTTCATCAGGCTAGACTAATACAAAATCTGAAGTCACATATTTATGCACAATACAGCCTAGAAAAAATGCAATGGATAAGACAAGTGACGTGAAGCAGAACTATCAATATGGGAGAGATTCTGCTTCACGTCACTTGTCTTATCCATTGCATTTTTTCTAGGCTGTATTGTGCATAAATATGTGACTTCAGATTTTGTATTAGTCTAGCCTGATGAAGAGACCTGAGTAGTCTCGAAAGCTTGCAATGTGTTACCATCTTTTCAGTTAGCCATTAAAAGGTATCAACCACTGAGGACTCTCAATTCTGAATATTTTTCATAGAAAAAATAATTATTTTTGCATCCCTTTATTCTGAGAGCCATAGCTTTTTTTTATTTTTCTGCTGATGGAGCTGTATGGCAGCTTTTTTTTGCAGGACAAGATGACGTTTTCAGTGCGTTTTATTGCACTTTTCGTTCGGCAGTATGATAAAGCATTGTTTTTTGCCTAGTTTTTTTTTTCTACGGTGTACACTGAAGGGGTTAACTAGTGGGAAAGTTTTATGGAGCAGGTCATTACGGGCGTGGCGAGACCAAATATGTGTACTTTTATTGTTTTTTTATTCACATAAATAAATGTATTTATTGGAAAAATATTTATTTTTTCTTTATTTAGGGATTTGTAAAAAAATATTTTTACACTTTGTAATTTTTTTAAAACTTTTTTATATCGCTGATCTGACACTCTGCACTACAGAGTATCAGATCAGGATCTGACAGGCAGGAAAGGAGGCATGCCGGCGCCTGCTCTCAGCATGCGCTCACAAGCCATTTTCCCTCCAGGACCCGGTAGGACCATGAGGCCATCTCGGTGCTGGGGGTCTCCATGGAGACCATCAGGCTAACGCGATGCCTCTCTATGCCGCTGTCACTACTCATAGAGGCATCAGAGGGGTTAAATATATGCGATCGGTGCTAGCACCGATTGTGGGCATTGATGCGGGGTGTCAGCTGTCGCATACATCAGACACCCACACATGATTGCCGCGGCGCTTAGCATGAGGCCGCGAGATTGTACCACTGTAGATATACTGCTGTTTGTAGGAACGCACCTCCCGCTGAGCAGTATTTGTACGGCGCATGTCGGGAAGGGGTTAAAGAAGCAATACCATCATCAAAGTTTTTATCCTCTTAAAGGGAACCTGTCACCAGAAAAAAAACTCTATTAATCAGCATATACAGTGGCATGTAAAAGTTTGGTCACCCGTGGTCAAAATTATTGTTATTGTGACTAGTTAAGCTGGTTGAAGATGAAATGATCTCTAAAAGGCCTAAAGTTAAATATGTCACATTTCCTTGGTATTTTAGGGGAAATATATATATAGTCACTTTCTACATATTAAAAATTACAAAAAGCAACATGGTCTTATGCAAAAGTTTGAGCACCATTGGAAATGTGTGTGATCAGATAACTTTGACCAAGGTTTCAGACCTTAGTTAGCTTGTTGGGGTTATGGATTACTCACTATCATCATTAGAAAAGGCCAAGTGATGCCAATTTCCCAGTTTTATATAAAAAACTAGCCTCATCTAACCTTGTGCCAAAAAATATCTACAATGGGTTCTTCTAAGCAGCTGCCTAGCACTCTGAGAGTAAAAGTGGTGCAGGTCCACAAAGCAGGAGAAGGCTATAAGAAGATAGCAAAGTGTTTTCAAGTTGCACTTTCCTCAGTTCGAAATGTAATTAAGAAATGGCATTAACAGGACCAGTGGAGGTCAAGTTAAGATCTGGAAGGCCAAGCAAAATTTCAATGAGAACTGCTCGTGGGATTGCTATAGAGGGAAATGAGAACATCAGAACTTCTCTCTTGACTGCAAAAGACCTTCAGAAAGATTTAGCAGACTCTGGAGTTGTGGTACATTGTTCTACTGTTCAGAGACACCTGCACAAATATGGCATTCATGGAAGAGTCATCAGAAGAAAATCTCTTCTGCATCAACACCATAAGATTCAGCATCAGAAATATGCAAAAGAACATCTAAACAAGCTGATGCATTTTGGAAACAAGTTCTGTGGACCGATGAGGTTAAAATAGAACTCTGTGGCCACAATGATCACAAAGGTATGTGTGGAGAAAAAAGGGCACAGAATTTCAGGAAAAGAAAATCTCGCCAACCATTAAGCATGGAGGTGGATCAATCATGCTTTGGGGTTGTGTTGCAGCCAATGGCACCGGGAACATTTCATGGGTAGAGGGAAGAAATTCTTGATGCAAACATGATGCCACCTGTATAAAAGCTAAAGTGGAAGGTTCTACAAATGGATAATGACACACGTCAACATCCACAATAGGCTACCTCAAAAGATGAATGTTGAAGGTTTTACACTGGCCCTCACAGTCCCCTGATCTAAGCATCATTGAAAATCTGTGGCTAGACCTCAAAATAGCAGAGGATGCAAGACAGAGCAAGGAATCTCACAGAACTGGGAGGATTTTCCAATGAAGAATGGATGAAAATCCCTCAAACAAGAGTTGAAAGACTTCACTGGCTACAAAAAGCATTTTCAAGTGGTTATACTTTTAAAAGGGGGTGCTGTGAGGTACTAACCATGCAGGGTGCCAAAACTTTTGCATCAGCGCATTTTCCTTTTTGTTATTTTTAAAATGTAAAAGATTTTCTTTTACCTAAAATGCAAAGGAAATTTGTCATTGATCCTTTAACTTTAAGCCTTTTACGGATAATTTCACCTTCAACTTGCTTAACTGTTCACAGTAACAGTAATTTTGACCAGTGGTGCCCAAACTTCTACATGCCACTGTATAAGGTTAATTTGCAGGTTAATAGCATTACTAACCTGCCCAGTTTCAGCAGGTAGCTGAATGCTGTTTGGGAAGAAAATTAACTTTAGTGTACAGAGCGGCAGCTGTAACCGCGACCCCGGCATTGACTGACACTGGCTCTGTATTGGAGCTGGCTGTCCGTCAGGGCCGGGGGGCTATTGCAGCTGAACTTGTGCCCCCATGACTGAACCTGGAACGCTGCCGGGGAGAATAATTAACAGTTTGTCCTAGCAGCGTTCGGGGAAGTACAGGCATCGGGCAGGTTAATAACGCTATTAATTTGCAGATTAACCCCATATCTGCAGGTTAATAGTGTTTTTCCTGATGACAGGTTCCCTTTAATATATTGCAGTCATCATATTACATAGCACTGTGTACTTACAATTGCTCATTTTGCCTTTCGACCCAGTTAATTTTTCTCTTTTCTCTTTTGCTTCATGTACAAACAGAATGTTTCTTCTACCTGTAAGAGTCATTCCACTGTTCAACCCCTGACCCAACTGCTCGGTTCCTCCCCCCTGCCAAGGAATTTTGCAGTGACTCATGACTCATGCAATGAAAAGAGACTTCCTGTTATTGCATAGAAGTTAGGCAGATTCAGCTAGTCAGTTTTTAATCTTGTGATGTCATAGACCTAATGGAAAAGAGAAGAATTAATTGGGTAGAAAGGCAAAATGAGCAATTGTAAGTACACAGTGCTATGTAATATGATAATTTTAATATATTAAGAGGATAAACACTTTGATGAGAGGAGGGCTTCTTTACGCAAATGTGGAGTTCTTCATAGGAAGGAACAGCCTTTGGATTCATACCGGTCTCTTAACACATCCCTCATGTTTATTTCGTGAAGCAGAAACCTGTTGGGTATCACATCCTGATCCCTTCTTAGGCAGCTGACGGTTTTAATTAGATGTGCTACCTTTCTCTATTTTTACTAGGGCGCTCTCCTGATCCTTCAGTGAAATTGTGAGTAGACATCTGCAGCTGCATCTCCCTCCTCCCCTCCTTTGTGTCTACTATTAACTGTTTTATGCTAAATGTAATATTTCTGAATGTTTCTGAAAGTTTAGTCTAACACAGAAATTGGTTACTATAGTGTGCTGGAAGGTGAAGAAGATGTCACTTTCTCCTACTAAGATATATTATCAGGTTTCATATATTCATGTATTATAAGTCCAAAACATGAGTCTATAATTGTTCTTATTGTATACATGAAAAATTACCATATGCTAAAAAAGATTATTAGGAAAAATGGCTGATAAAGTGATTACTGATTCACTGACTACAGATTTTACCCTTGAATTGAGCATTTTGAGAATGAATGATCATTCCGGGAGGAGAACGAAGCAGATTTCTCTGATAACATTTATTATAGCAGCTGCTTATTTTCATGTGTTCTAATTATTTATGAATAAAAATTAAAACAACGGTTACTCTTTAAGTTTGGAAACTATCCGCTATCCATGCAGCATAACTTCCTGATCACTGGGGTGTCTGAATGCTGGGACCCAGGGCTGCCACTAGGAATTTCAGGGTCCATACTGGCAAAATTTTCATGCCCCCTTGTGACTCTGCCCAGGCTCCACCCCAGCTCCACCTCCACCCCTCAAACCTTCCACAGTCCCTCTGCCCACACTTGGAAAAACTCTACTTCTGCACTATATCCTCACTAACCACACATTAACAGTTCCCATTGAACACTATATCACATAAATAGCCAGCAATTTTTGTTTTGGCCACCACCACAACAAGGTAGACTTTTGGCAGTGTTCTATTCTACTCTAACCTATTAAACATTTCTTAAAATATGCAATACTCTTTTTAGGTATATTTTTTCTTTATTTTTCTTTAAGGGAATAAGACAAATACATTTTTTATAATACCACATGCAAGGGACAAATACCGTCACACCATGACCGGACCACATATTACCACCACATAGTGACCAAATAATATCACATACAAGGAACAAATACCACTACACTGTGACCAGATCACATATTACCACCACATAGTGACTGAATAATACCTCATACAAGGCACAAATGCAGCCAAACCTTGACCAGACGACATATTAAAATCACAGTGACCGAATAATACCACATACAAGGAAAAAATACTGCCACACCATGACCAGAGCATGTATTACCATCACATAGTGGCTGAATAATACCACATACAAAAAACAAAATCCGCCACATCATGACCAGACTATATATTACCACCACATAGTGACCAAATACTACAATACTGATCAGTAATGAAAAAAACTAAATATTAAGTGTCATTATGCACAGGAGCTCTACATATACTGTCAGTGTACAGGTAATCCAGTGATCACCAGTGACATTATACATAAGAGCTCTGTATATAGTGTCAGAGTACAGGTAATACAGTGATCACCAGTGATATTATACACAGGAGCTCTGTATGTATTCTATAGTGTACAGGTAATACAGTGATCACCAGTGACATTATACACTGGAGCTCTGTGTTTAGTGTACAGTGTACAGTATATTGTATAGTGTCAGTGTACAGATAATACAGTGATCAACGGTGACATTATACACAGGAGCTCTGTATATTGTGTCAGTGTACACATAATACAGTGATCACTGGTGACAGTATACATAAGAGCTCTGTGTATAGTGTACAGATAATACAGGGATCAACAGTGACATTATACACGGGAGCTCTGTATATAGTGTCAGTGTACAGATCATACAGTAATCACCAATGACATTATACACAGGAGAGCTGTATATATTGTCAGTGTACAGGTAATACAGTGATCACCAGTGACATTATACACAGGAGCGCTGTATATAGTGTCAGTGTAAAGGTAATTCAGTGATCACCAGTGGCATTATACTGTATACTGTTGTGAGTTCATTTTTCGGTCCACCAGTTGTGAGTTCTCCTTCCAGGCTCCCTCTGGTGGTAACTGGAGGTAGTGAGGCTGATTTAATCAGTAGAAATCTGTCACCTGATAATGAGGATGACGATTGGACCTCAGGAATCTCAGACTGGATTTAAGACAGCCGACTCCCTAGTCTGGTGCTGGTGATTCCTTCTGGCTTGTCAGGTCTTGGTTTTCAGCTCTGTTCCAGTCATCTAAAGCTAAGTTTTTCTGCTATTGTTCACACTTGATTTTGTTGGTCTATTCAGTTTTTTGTGTGGTCAGCCACCCAGCCAGGCTGGGGCTGCGCTAAATTTCCACTCTTATTTATCTGTATTTGCCAATTTGCTTTTTGTCCCTTATTAGATTGGCCTCTTTTTGCTCTGTCTCAGAATATTTCAGAGTGCTGATATAGTGGGAGAAGTCTAGTGACTTCAGGGTTAATTTTTCTATCAGAAGTGTTAGACTTTATTTTTGTAGGGTTTTTTTGCAGATTGCAGACAGTATCTTTCCTTTCCTATCCTTTCTAGTTAGTTTGGGCCCCATCGTTTGCTCAACCTATTTTCCTGCCTGTGTTTGTGCTTTCTTCTTGTTTCACCGTCAATATATGTGTGGGGGCTGTCTTTCCTTTGGGGTCTGCTCTGGGGCAGTTAGTTTTCCCCTTTTCTTGCTTCAGGCTTATTTAGTCCTCCAGCTGTGATGAAGCATCTAGGACCATCGTAGGAATGCTACACGGCTGCTGCTAGTTGTGTGGTTAGGATCAGGGATCTGCAACCTCTCTGGTTTTCTGTGACTTAGCTTGTTTTGTTTCTCCTCGGTGACCCATTCATAACAGTGTACTATATACAGAGCTGTGTATAATGTCACTGGTGATCACTGTATTACCTGTACACTGACACTATATACTGTATACTATATACAGAGCTCCTGTGTATATAGTCAGTGTACAGGTAACACACTGACTTACCAGTGACCAGGGGTGGACCCAAGCATCAATGGGCCAGTGCAGGAAATACGTCGGGGGCCCCCTCATGCATGTACACTGTGTATAAAATACCTATAATCACATACGTGTATACACAGAAGAAAATACACACACACTAGCCCTATATACACAGCAGTATAAAAACACACTAGCCCTATATACACAGCAGTATACACACACACTAGCCCTATATGCACAGCAGTATACACACACTAGCTCTATATACACAGCAGTATACACACACACTAGCCCTATATGCACAGCAGTATACACAGCAGTATACACACACTGGCTCTATATACACAGCAGTATATATGAAATATAGCTCCTTTATTGACACGTAGTTACATGTCAGGTCAGAGTAGAGTGGCAAGAGTGTTCACAAGCTGACAACGGCCGTTTCGCGCTGTTCTAGCGCTTCCACGGGTCAAAGAGCAGGAGGAAATGACGGGCTCATATACTACTCGCCTCATCTCGTCTGCCCTCCTGCTACAGCTGAAACATAAGTGATAAGTGAATTAAAAACATGTGCACTATACAATTCACAAAATACACCATGAAACACACATTTTTCATTAACCACTTAGCTGCGGGGTAAAAATTCCTCATATAGATTGATAACAAGATTACTATACCGTTACTTTATACTATTTTTTCATACATGCTGGCCTATAATTTATTATAATTTCTTATTTTTTTTTGTGGAACAATTAAACAGAAATTTATGCTCATAGATAAACAACTATAACGCATATACTAGAATACAATTCTGCTCAATAATATTCTCATTGATGCAACTAACCTGCAGAATGAAAATTCCTCATATAGATAAACTACAAAATTACCTTGCCACTTTTATATGCTATTTTTTCTATATTTGCAGAACTATAATTTATTATAATTATTTGTCCTTCTTTTCTGTGGCGTAATTAAGCAGTACTTATGTCTACTAATATCAATAACTGTATCACATGTGCCTGAGAAACTTCTGCCCAACAACACTTCAATAGATGCAAATTATATAAGACTAAATGGCTACAAAATATCAAGCATTTATAATAAACGTGTATATAACTTGTAATTATCTTAATAAATATTTCAACATACTCTAATTAATATGTAAAATGGCTGTTATGTACTAATCATGTAAGTGACATTACGATGTATATGTAACCCAATGAGAATACATATAGTCCCCTCACGTATATGGAAAAAAGATCCAACCTATATATTACTTCTAATCAACATTATTTACTCAGGACCCTCTATTTATGGATATCTGTTATCAAAGGAAAATAGCCATATCGACTCTATCATTAAAGCCCTTTGGACCCATTGCTCGTGTTTTAACCCCTTCACTACCAAGGGTGGTTTGCACGTTAACTCCCGGGCCAATTTTTACAATTCTGACCACTGTCCCTTTATGAGGTAATAACTCTGAAACGCTTCCATGGATCCCGGTGATTCTGACATTGTTTTCTCGTGACATATTGTACTTCAAGATAGTGGTAAAATTTCATTCATATAATTTGCGTTTATTTGTGAGAAAAATGGAAATTTGGCGAAAATTTTGAAAATTTCGCAATTTTCCAACTTTGAATTTTTATGCCCTTAAATCACAGAGATACGGCACACAAAAAACTTGATAACTAACATTTCCCACATGTTTACTTCACATCAGCACAATTTTGGAACCAAAATTTTTTTTTGTTAGGAAGTTATAAGGGTTAAAAGTTGACCAGTGATTTCTCATTTTTACAACACCATTTTATTTTTAGGACCACATCACATTTGAAGCCACTTTGAGGGGTCTATATGATAGAAAATACCCAAAAGTGACACCATTCTAAAAACTGCACCCCTTAAGGTGCTCAAAACCACATTCAAGAAGTTTATTAACCCTTTAGGTGCGTCACAGGAATTTTTTTGAATATTTAAAAAAAATGAACATCTAACTTTTTTTCACAAAAAAAATACTTCAGGTTCAATTTTTTTTATTTTACCAAGGGTAACAGGAGAAATTGGACTGCAAAAGTTATTGTGCAATTTGTCCTGAGTACGCTGATACCTGACATGTGGGGGGGAACGACTGTTTCGGCGCATGGCAGAGCTCAGAATGGAAGGAGCACCGTTTGACTTTTTCAATGCAAAATTGGCTGGAATTCAGATCGGACGCCATGTCACGTTTGGAGAGTCCCTGATGTACCTAAACAGTGGAAACCCCCTACAAGTGACCCCATTTTGGAAACTAGACCCCCTAAGGAACTTAACTAGATATGTGGTGAGAACTTTGAACCCACAAGGGCTTTACAGAAGTTTATAACGTACAGCGGTACAATTAAAAAATCATATTTTTTCCACAAAAATGATCTTTTCACCCCAATTTTTATTTTCCCAAGGGTAACAGGACCCTAAAAGTTATTGTGCAATTTGTCCTGAGTACGCTGATACCCCACATGTGGGGGTAAACCACTATTTGGGCGTATGGCAGAGCTCGGAAGGGAAGCAGCGCCATTTGACGTTTTTGGCTGGAATTGAGATCGGACATCATGTCGCGGTTGGAAAACCCCTGATGTACCAAAACAGTGGAAACCCCCCACAAATGACACCATTTTGGAAACTAGACCCCCTAAGGAACTTATCTAGATGTGTGGTGAGAACTTTGAACCCCCAAGTGCTTCACAGAAGTTTATAACGCCCAGGCGTGAAAATAAAAAAATATTTTTTTTCCACAAAAATGATATTTTTGCCCCCAAATTTTTATTTTCCTAAGGGCAACAGGAGAAATAGGACCCCAAAAGTTGTTCTGCAAATTGTCCTGAGTAGGCTGATACCCCATATGAGGGGGTAAAACACTGTTTGGGTGCATGGCAGAGCTTGGAAGGGAAGGAGCACCATTTGACTTTTTCAACGCAGAATTGGCTGGAATTGAGATCAGACGCCATGTTGCGTTTGGAGAGCACCTGATGTGCGCAAATAGTGGAAACCCCCATTTCTAACCCTAGCCCTAACCCTAATGGGAAAATGGAAATAAATACATTTTTTTAATTTTATTATTTTTCCCTAACTAAGGGGGTGATAGCGGGGGGTTTGATTTACTATTTATGGCGGTTTTTATGTTTGGCGGCTGTTGCACGCTAAAAGACGCTTTTTATTGTAAAAATAGTTTTTGCATCACCACATATTGAGAGCTATAATTTTTCCATATTTTGACCCACCGAGTCATGTGAGGTCTTATTTTTTGCGGGACGAGTTGACGCTTTTATTGGTATCATGTTCGGGCATGTGACATTTTTTGATCGCTTTTTATTTCGTTTTTTGGGACGCAGAATTTACAAAAACCAGCGTTTCATGAATTTCTTTTGGGTGGTGCGTTTACGCCGTTCCGGGTGCGGTAAAATTTATAAGGCTGTTTTATTCTTCGGGTCAGTACGGTTACTGCGATACCTCATTTAGGTCTTTTTTTATGTTTTGGCGCTTTTATGCAATGAAAACAATTTTATATAAAAAATAATTATTTTTGCATCACTTTATTCTGCGAGCTATAACTTTTTTATTTTTTTGCTGATGATGCTGTATGGTGGCTCGTTTTTTGCGGGACAAGATGACGTTTTCAGCGGTACCATGGATATTTATATGCGTCTTTTTGATCGCGCGTTATTGCACTTTATGTTCGGCGGTATGATAATAAATCATTATTTATTACTTCGTTTTTTATTTTTATTTTTTAAGGGGTTCGCTTAAGGGGTTAACTATTGGGACAGTTGTATAGGGCGGGTCGTTACAGACGTGGCGATACCAAATATGTGTACTTTTATTGTGTTTTGTTTTTTTTATTTCCAAAAAATGAATTTTTTGGGGAATATTTTTTTTTTTTTTATTTATTTAGCAATTTTTTTAAAATTATTTTTACAATTTTTTTTTTTTTTTTTACTTTATTACAATGTCCCAGGGGGGACATAACTGTCCTGTGACAGATCGCTGATCTGTCACATCACAGATTACTGTGACAGATCAGCGATCTGTCACAGGCACTGCACAGGCTTCCTCATGCCTGCGCTTTGCAGGCACTGAGGAAGCCAGCTTCCTGCAGGCCCCCGGAGGTTCCCGTCGCCATATTGGATCCGGGGACCTGCAGGAAAGGAGTCCCCCGCAGCAGCGCTGCACATTGCGCTGCCGTGGGGGGCTCAGGGAAGCACGGAGTGAGCCCCCTCCCTGCCGATGCTTCCCTTTAACCCCCGGTACACCGCGATCGTGTTTGATCGCGGTGTGCAAGGGGTTAACGTGTCGGGGGCGGTCCGTGACCGCCCCTGACACATTGTGCCGGGTGTCAGCTATGATAATTAGCTGACACTCGGCCGCGATCAGCGGCGCTCACCAAGTGGGCGCCGCTGATCGCGGTGACGTAATATTCCGTCCATGGTAATTAGGTCCAGGGTCACATGGACGGAATATTACGTCAATTGTAGGTAAGGGGTTAAGGATCCATTTAGACTCCCTTCTATCTATCCATAAATAGAGGGTCCTGAGTAAATAATGTTGATTAGAAGTAATATATAGGTTGGATCTTTTTTCCATATACGGGAGGGGAGTATATGTATTCTCATTGAGTTACATATACATCGTAATGTCACTTACATGATTAATACATAACAGCCATTTTACATATTAATTAGTATGTTGAAATATTTATTCAGATAATTACAAGTTATATACACGTTTATTATAAATGCTTGATATTTTGTAGCCATTTAGTCTTATATAATTTGCATCTATTGAAGTGTTGTTGGGCAGAATTTTCTCAGGCACATGTGATACAGTTATTGATATTAGTAGACATAATTACTGCTTAATTACTCCACAGAAAAGGACAAATAATTATAATAAATTATAGTTCTGCAAATATAGAAAAAATAGCATATAAAAGTGGCAAGGTAATTTTGTAGTTTATCTATATGAGGAATTTTCATTCTGCAGGTTAGTTGCATCAATGAGAATATTATTGAGCAGAATTGTATTCTAGTATATGCGTTATAGTTGTTTATCTATGAGCATAAATTTCTGTTTAATTGTTCCACAAAAAAAGATAAGAAATTATAATAAATTATAGGCCAGCATGTATGAAAAAATAGTATAAAGTAACGGTATAGTAATCTTGTTATCAATCTATATGAGGAATTTTTACCCCGCAGCTTAGTGGTTAATGAAAAATGTGTGTTTCATGGTGTATTTTGTGAATTGTATAGTTCACATGTTTTTAATTCACTTATCACTTATGTATCAGCTGTAGCAGGAGGGCAGACGAGATGAGGCGAGTAGTATATGAGCCCGTCATTTCCTCCTGCTCTTTGACCCGTGGAAGCGCTAGAACAGGGCGAAACGGCCGTTGTCAGCTTGTGAACACTCTTGCCACTCTACTCTGACCTGACATGTAACTACGTGTCAATAAAGGAGCTATATTTCATCCTGTCGAGTGCGACCTTTTTCTTCATATGGATTCAATTATTTGATCATTGCGAGGTCAAGCACCCAGGAGCATTGGATGACAGTTTGCTGCCAGACGCATACCATCAGCTGATATATCGTAATAGCGGTGCCGTCCGCGACTTCTATTTTTTAACAGCAGTATATATGCACACACAATAACCCTATATACCCAGCAGTCTATACATACAATAGCCCTATATACACAGCAGTATACACACACTAGCCCTATATACACAGCAGTATGCACACACTATCCCTATATACCCAGCAGTACACACAAACTAGACACATCAACATACATCATATGGAATGTGCACCTACAGTGAGTGCAGTTGCAGGGAGCTGGTCCATCCCAGAGAAACACACAAAATGATCAGGGGAGAAATGGAGCCTGTCTAGACTGTCAGCTCTCAGCCCTGCAGACTTTTATTCCCTGCGGGCCGACCCTTCTTCTACCTAGACTAGTGATTCCTCCTCAGTCCCCCCCTATTTTCATGTGTATCCCAGTCCTTCAGATCACTGAGACGCTGAGAAGATTGCACACACACACAGCAACACTGAGTCACAAGCAGAGCCGCATCTACAGTGACTCACTGAGGATCCCTCCCTCTCTGTCACTCCTCTCTTCCTTTGTCTGCCGCCCGTCACCACACCAATGACAGCCGGACAGCAGCATAATGTATGCTAGCAGGTGAGGTCAGGAATGGGACCCGTTTGACCATCATATCACATGCGTGCAGCAGAGCGGGCCCCTCTGCTTCTCCGGCTGTCATTCACCTCATTGCTCTGTATGTCCGTGGAGGGCCCCTCCCGCTCTGGGCCCCGGTGCAGTTGCACCTGTTGAACCGGCGGTATGTCCGCCCCTGCCAGTGACGTTTCTAGTTGAAGTCCTTTATTTTCTTTTCTTATTAATCCAGAGCAGACCGCCATCAGTTCTTCCAGCCAGGACTTGTCTCTTCTTAGGCTAGGTTCACATTTGCGTTCAGGAAGGCTGCGGATGGCAGCCTACTTCCTCCCTTCTTCCTCCCTGAAGCTCCGCCTATGCTACGCCTACTTCTGTATGCATCCTGCGCTGCCCTGTGTACCTATCTTTAACATTGGGTACGCAGGGACATGTGTTGTATGCAGATGCGTCTGCATGCAGCAATTTGATGTGTGCGGCGACCGCATGGAAATACAGCATTTTTCATAATTTGCAGTCTCCTTCCCCCTCACCCTTCATCATTTGCAGTCCCCACACTCATTTCATCATTTGTAGTCCCCCTCCCCCACTTCATTTGCAGTCCCCCCACTTCATTATGTGCAGTCCCCCTTCCCCCATTTCATCATGTGCAGTACCCCATCCCCACCCTTACTTCATCATTTGTAGTCCCCCCCTCCATCACTTGCAGTCTCCCTCCACCTCACCCATATAATTCATTTTATAAAGAAAAAAAAACATTTTTCAGACTTACCTCACAGATGATCCTCTGCAGGTGCAGCTCTGCTTCTGGTGTCCTCGTACAGGACGGGGCGTACGCGATGATGTCATCGCGTATGTGCCATCTTCTGACCAGAAGTCCAGAGATTGGAGGGAGCAGGAATTGTGCAGCCATTCAGGTTGGACGGCTGTGGAGCTCCGAGAAAAACTCCCAGTGTCGAGGTGCGTGCCGTGCATAGAACTTCATTGCGCGATGGGGCCCGGTGAGCAGAAGCATAAGAGGTGGAGCCTGGATTGCTGCTAACCAGGCACCATACAGCAGTAAGGGCAGTAATGCCCTGATGGCGGCACTGCCGGGACCCCCTCCAATCCCGAGAACCAGGGCTCTGAGGAGCTCTGTGTGAATGGAGTGGTGGTAGATCATGCGCATTGCTGCTCCATTTATTCTTATGGGAGTGGCGCCTGATAGCTGACTGCTGCCGTCCTCTGGTTGTTGTCACTGCCATGACAATGAATGGTGCAGCAATGCACATGATCGACCACCACTCCATTCACACAGAGCCTTGATTCTTAGGATTGGAGGGGGTCCCAGCAGTCAAATCACCAGGAATCGAGAAAGGGAATGTTAACACTTAATGGAGTAGGTGAATGCCAACTGAAACCAATACTTGTACAGTAGCCCCACAACAGTGTAAACTACAAATCCGTGGCAGGAACCTGAGGTGCTTCCTGGGACATCTGTTGTGGATTTAGGGAGAAAACAGTGACTTTGCTCACCTACCTTCACATGTCTCAAGCACCAATGCCAGTGTTACCCCTGTATTCATTGTCCACACATATGCAGTCAATGCAGAATGCAAAGCAGATACATGTCAGGATCCCGTGTAACCATGGTGACCCCTCCATGAAGCTTAAGGCTTTGAAACACTGAATATATTACATTACACAGAAGGAGGAAAAACGTGAGATAGTTATAAAACAAGAAGAAGTTTTTGAAGTAATTGTAAGATGTCTCTGACAGGGTGAGGTTCCTTGGCGTAGAGAAGTCACAGCTTAACGTGTTAATTTGATGGGCGGTGGAGTGTTACACATTGCATAAGGATGGCTTCAAATAAATCATGTGCACAAAACTAGGAACATAAGCCAGAGACTAAGGAGCATACAAGAGGAGCAAACTGCACAGTTATACAGTAGATGAGTCTTTCATTAAATGGGATCTGTCCCTAGGTGTCGATGGTCGGGGCCCGGTGCGTGCAGGCCCCAGCCGCGGACTGGAGTCGAATGGCTTCGCAGTGGGCGGCAGCGGGCAGGCCGAAGCCGCTGGCTGGAGTTGGCCGGCAGTGGCCGCAGGCTGCAGTGGACGGGCTGCCGCCGCGGGCTGGAGTGAACAAGCGGCAGCCGCGGACGGCAGCGGGTAGGCCGCAGCCGCAGACTGAAGTCGGACAGAGGCGGCCGCGGGTGACCGTGGGTAGGCCACGACCGCGGACTGGAGTTGGCTGGCGGCCGTGGAGGGCAGCGGGTAAGCCGCGGCCGTGGGCGGCAGCGGGCAAGCTGCAACCGCGGGCTGGAGTTGGGCAGTGGCGGCCGCGGGTAGGCCGCGGACTGGAGTGACAGGGGCGGGTACGCAGTCGTTTGGTCGGCGTCCCCCTCCTGGAACACCAGAGGCTGTGTCACTCCTGGCAGTCGTGGATCCCCCTTCGTCCAATCTGGCTGTCACTCACTTCTTCAGGCTCTGGCTCTCTGGCGCCGCCTAGACCTCCTGCTCCTTCTCTCCTGCTCTGTCAAGTTCCCCCTGCTGGCGTCCTCAGCTCCTTTTATATTGGCTCCACGCCCACTCCTTTTGGAACTGTCTCTGGTCTGCCCTCTCAATATGTCCCCCAGAAACAGTCTCCCTGGGAACCTTAGTGACAGTCCCCTTGGTTCTGGTCCGGCTACACAGTGGGGACTTTCCCTCCTACACTAACACAGCAACATAGTTAACAAGGCCGAAAAAAGACATTTGTCCATCCAGTTCAGCCTATATTCCCTCAGAATAAATCCTCAGATCTACATCTTTATAAAGAACCTAATAACTGTAAGATACATAGAAACATAGTTAGCAAGGACGAAAAAAGACAAAAGGCCGAAAAAAGACAGCTGCCTTGTTGCTGCCTTAGGCTTTCTCTCAGCATCTCATCTTTTGGCACCATTCCTCTGATGTATTCCTGGATACTCCTAATTTCATCCATGATGGTGGCTTGGATGCTTATCAAGCCTCGACCACCCTCCTTTCTGTTGGTATACAATCTTTGGGCGCTAGACTCAAGGGGGTTTTACACTAAGCGATATCGCTAGCAATATCGCTAAAACGTCACTGGTTTTGTGACGTTATAGCGATATTGCTAGCGATATCGCTATGTGTGATACTTACCTCCGACCGGCTCCCCCGCTGTCCATCGCTGATCGCGCGAGAATGTCCGGCTCCATTTCTCGTCGGGCGCTTCCTGCTGAGACTTCCTGCTGTGATGACGAGCGACGCTGGAGGCGGGCGGGAGGACGTCTGGATCGCTGTGTGTGAATGGTAAGTATCGTGCGCTGTGTCGCTGCTGAATCGCTGTGAGGTCTTTCTATATGAAAGCTCACTAGCGATCATTTAGAGATGCACCAGCGATCCTGACCGGGTGGGATCGCTGGTCGGATCGCTGGTGCATCGCTAAATGTAAAAGGGCCTTTAGGGTGGAGATCTCCATGCATTGTGAGGAGCTTTAGTGTCTTCACATCTGCAGCTTCCATCTCTTCTTTTGGCCAGCACACTATGCCAGCAGGGTAGCTGATAACTGGCAGGGCATATGTATTGATGGCGTGGATTTTATTCTTCCCATTGAGCTGGCTCTTCAGGACCTGTCTTACCCTTTGATGGTATTTGGATGTTGCTGCTATCCTTGCCTCCTCATCATGGTTACCATATACCTGTGGGATGCTGATTTACTTGTGTCTGTACATCTGCCATGTGCCCTGCTGGTAATTCCACTCCATCAGTCTTGACTACCCTTGCCTCTCTTTATTACCAACCAGCGGAACTTCTCCAGTCCGATGGACATCCCGATGTCTTCACTGTAGATCTTTGTCAGGTAGATCAGTGAATCGACGCCTCATTCGTTTTTCATATACAGCTTGATGTCATCCATGTAGAGGAGGTGACTGATAGTGCTTCCACTCTTGAACTTGTATCCATAGCCAGAATTCTGTAATTATCTGACTGAGAGGTTCAAGCCTATGCAGAACATCAATGGGGACAGTGCATCACCTTGGTATACGCTGCATTTGATGGTCACTTGTGCTAGCTGTCTTGAGTTGACTTCCAATGTTGTTCTAAGGAGTTTCCATGTTGTTGTAAGGCAGGTTATTGGGCGGTAGTCGAATGGAACTGTTCCTTTGTGAAGATCCTTCGTGATTTGCACTGCTCTTCCTTGTGTTTGCCAAGCAGGGTGGTGGCCTGCTTCTAGCAGTTGGTTCATCGACTTTGCCATGCGTTTATGTAACACTGTTAATTATATATATACACACACACACACACACACACACACACACACATACAGTATATTAGGGGTCTGTACTCACTCGGTTGCGGTTGAGGTAGGCACGGGAGCAGTATTGATGAAATGTCCAAGCACATTTATTAAAACGGCATCTACTGCTCTGGACAGAAAAGCAAATGAACAGCCTTTTCTGGTGTAGGGTCGGCCAGGTTCGCAGGATGCAGTGACGAGACACTAGACGAATGGTGGTTATCGAAATCACTTTTATATAACTCTAGCCAATGGGCTAGGCTGAACAAAACAAGGATAAAGAAACAACACCAACAGTCCACGCAGGGACTCAACAAACTTAACCAAATATAGTTTCACTTAGCCTTCCAGGGACTGCTGGGTTCAGTAACGTGGCCGCGTTGAGGTCGCTGAGGCGGCTGTCCTGAGGAAAGTGACGTCGGTGGGGGCAACAGGCCCTGAAGAAAATAATACCGTTGGGGCACAACAAGCCCTGAAGAAAACGAGGACGTTGGGGCGCAACAGGCCCTGAAGGAAACGGGGACGTTGGGGCGCAACAGGCCCTGAAGGTAACGCTGCCGCTGGGGCGCAACAGGCCCTGAAGGAAACACTGCCGCTGGGGCGCAACAGGCCCTGAAGGAAATGGGGACGTTGGGGCGCAACAGGCCCTGAAGGTAACGCTGCCGCTGAGGCGCAACAGGCCCTGAAGGAAACGCTGCCGCTGGGGCGCAACAGGCCCTGAAGAAAACACTGCTGCTGGGGCGCTACAGGCCCTGAAGAAAGCAATGCCGTTGGGGCTCAACGGGCCCTGAAGTAAATGATGGAGGTGGCGCGCGGTGATGACGCAGTTCCCCAGAAAGGCCTGTAGCCGTCCTTTACCAAGGAGTCTCTTCCTAAGCCAGGGTAGCGAGCCTTTTATCCCGCCTGTGACAAGGTGGCGTATCTTGAGGCCGATGATGGCTGGGTCGGCGTGATGGGGGAAGGCTGGGGGGAAGGGCCCAGGTCTCTGAGGCCTGGTTACCGGTACTCACGGCCACAACCGGAGGTATAGTTCCTCTCTCTTCAAGGCGGGGGTTAGCGGGGATAATTCTCTCAGAACGGGAGCGGGGAGCAGTCTCTGGGCACAGTCCCTCACGTCTCTCTTGTCGGTAAATCGGTCGCTTTCTCCTCGCAGGCTCCTCTCGGTGCCCCTGCAAGTCACCCTGCGTCCTGCCTTCACTCCCTCTCTTCCCCAACTGCCACTTCAGCGCGTCCCCTGCTCCTTTTGCCCTAGCCCCTCCCCCTGTTGCCCTGACAACCTCAGTCGCATGTCTCCCTTTGTAATTCCCCTGTTGTGCTTCCTTCAATAACTCTGATGGCGGTCCCCTTGGTTCCGGCCCAAACACTATATGGGGGTCCTCCTCCCCACATTCCTCCACCCTGTAAGCTCGCCAGTCCTCGGGCGAGGGAGTTAGTCTATTAAGATTGGCCTGTAAAGGTGTTAATATTCGTTGCCATACGAACTTATCTTGTTCATACCGTTCGGGGGGTTTGCCGGCTGTTGACCGCTCGGAGTGTCTAAGTTCGACTGGGGTGGAATCTTCTGGGGTGGTGGACATCGGTGGGCTGCATGGTGCTGGTGGGTTAATTGTGTCAACTGGCTCATTATTGGGTGGAGGGCCCTTGGGAACTGGAGGGAAATCCTCGTCTTCCGAGTCCCAGCATATGGACTCCGGTTCGGATGTCTTCGGGACAGGTTCCAGTTGCTTCGGGTCGGTGGAAATACACGGGCGTAACATATTACGATGCACAATGCGGGTCGGCAGTGTTTCATCCTGCTCAGGCCGTATTTCGTACACAGGTCCTTCTGGATGGATACGGCGTAGTACCCGATAAGGACTCTCTTCCCAACGTGACTCCAGTTTATTCTGGGGGCGTTGATCTAGTACAAGCACACAGTCCCCGCTTTGGAGATGGGGAGGGGAGGTTGTATTCTTCCCTGGGTGTTCCCAGTCTTGAAGTTTGGTATGTACAATTCGGTGAAGAGTTTGCAGCCTGTGGCGATGATTTCGGACCCAAGATGACACTCCGGTCCAGGGCCGAGGCTCTTCGGGGTCCAATTCTACCTCCATGATCCCTTTACCCTCTCGTCCGAACAGCAGGAAATAAGGAGTATAGCCCGTAACTCGATGTACCCGATTATTATAAACCCATACTAATTCAGAAACATATTCAGGCCAATGAGCTTTCTTGTCACTCTCCAGAGTGCGTAGCATTTGAATCAATGTCCGATTAAATCGTTCACAAGCCCCATTCCCTTGCGGGTGATATGGTGTGGTCCGGGATTTATCAATCCCATAAAGATGATGTAGTTCCTCCATAACTTTCCCCAAAAAACATGCTCCCTGGTCGGAATGTATACGTTGAGGACAGCCGTACACTTGTATAAAGTTTCTGCAAATTGCGGAGGCAGCTGACTCCGCGGTCTGGTCTCGAGTATCGGTGACCACAGCGAACTTGGTGAAATGATCCACCATGACGAGGCAGTGTTCGTATCCCTGGAATGCGGGACCAATGTGCAGATAATCCACCGTCGGGAGCTCAAAGGGTGCTGAAGTCACAATCGTCTGTGTTGCGGCCCTCTGAGCAGGCGGTTTGGCCAATTCACATAAGCGGCAGGTACGGCAAACTTCTTCCACAACAGCCGACAAGCGTGGGTGATAAACTTTCTGTTGTAACCATTGCAAAGTCTTTTTGACTCCAAAGTGGGCCCCTTTTTCGTGAGCCTCTTGAGCCAGCTCGTGTAGTTGAGCTCCGGGTGTAACCACCTGCCAAACAGTCGTTGAGGTTGTTTGCGAAGTGATTTTACGGTACAGTAGTCCCTTTCGGATAATCAGTCTCTCCCATTGACGCAGCATCAGCGACAGGCCTTGGGTCAAAGTTTTCGTTGAGTATCAGTGGGTAATTGACCAGCGGCGACCCATGTCCGGAGAAGTCCAACTTCTTCATCTTCTTGTTGCTGTTGTATCCACTTATCCCGAGATTGTTCCAGGATGCCCCTGTGGGCCTCTGGGGAAGATACTTTTGCATCAACATTGGTTGGCACGGCAGCGGTAAGAGCGAACGGTATTTCCTCTCCTTCTAATTCTTCATCTCGATTCCGTCCGGGAGTTGTATGTCGAATCCTGGAGAGAGCATCTGCATGAACATTCTCGGCCCCTCTTTTGTAAATAATCTTGTAATTGTACTTCGCCATTCGGGCCACCCATCGCTGCTCCAAAGCCCCCAACTTGGCGTTTTCCAAATGAGCCAGTGGGTTGTTGTCAGTTCGCACTACCACCTCAGAGCCCGCTAGATACTCTGTGAATCTCTCCGTCATAGCCCACACCACTGAGAGGAGCTCGAGCTTAAAAGAGCTGTAATTGTCAGGGTTACGCTCGGAGTCATGGAGTGAACGGCTTCCATAAGCGATCACCCTCTCCCGGCCATCCTGAACCTGTGACAACACGGCCCCTAGCCCGTGAAGACTCCCGTCAGTGTGCAGGATGAACGGCTGAGAGAAATCCGCATAAGCCAACACTGGGGCATCCGAGAGTGCAGCCTTAAGATCTCGGAAGGCCTCTTCCTGAGGGTGTTGCCACTGGATTTTTCGCCCATTCGCCCCAGCGGGAGCCCCCTTCAGCAGGTCATGCAGGGCTCGAGCTCGACATGCAAAATTCTTTACGAAACGACGGTAATATCCAGCTAACCCCAGAAAAGCCCACACGTCTTTCACCGTCTCGGGGGTAGGCCATTCCTGGATAGCAGCAACCTTCTCCCGGGACGGCCTCACACCCTCTGCCGAAACGACATGACCCAGATACTCAATCTGAGAGCGAAATAGGTGGCATTTCTGAGGCTTCACCTTCAACCCGTACTTTTGCAGCCGGCTGAGTACCTGTCCCAACCGCTTCAGGTGGTCCTCGAAGGAGGCGGCATAGACAATGATGTCGTCCAGGTAGATCAACGTGGCCTCAAAATTGAGATCTCCTAAACATCGCTCCATCAATCGCTGAAAGGTCCCGGGGGCGTTGGCCAGCCCGAATGGCATACGATTAAACTCAAACAGTCCCATGGGCATTATGAACGCCATCTTAGCTCTGTCCTCTTCTGACATGGGCACCTGCCAGTACCCACTGGCCAAGTCCAGGGTCGAAAAATATGTTGCTTTGCCCAATGCAGACAGAGATTCTTCTATGCGGGGCAGTGGGTATGAGTCTTTAATAGTGCAAGCATTCAATTTACGATAATCCACACAGAATCGTAGTGTACCATCTTTCTTCCGGACCAACACGATGGGGGCAGGCCAAGGGCTTTGACTTTCCCGTATCACCCCTTTTTGCAGCATCTGAGCCAGCAAAGTTTTCACCTCTTGATAGAGTTGTGGCGGGATCTGTCGATATCGTTCTCGGATAGGGGCCGCTCCTGCTGTGGGGATCTCATGAGTGATGGCGGTGGTACACCCAAAGTCATCCTCATGGCTAGCAAATACTTCGTGGTACTGTCCCAGCAATGCTTTTACTTGTGAAAGTTGGGCCGCAGTTAGTCCAGAAAGCTCGGCCCGCATCTGCTCCAAAATATTTCGGCCCTTCTCTTGTGTCGAGACTTCGTGGGCCTGTAAGGTTCGTATTGTTACCTCCCAAGGATCCTCGGGGTGTACTCGTAATTGAACCGCAGGAGCGGGCAGCACTTCTTCTAAAGGCTTTACTAGTTTGGCCAGTACAGTCCGGGCTTTCAGAATGGTATCTCGGTCTTCAAGGTTAACGCAGCGGACCAGGACGGTTCCTTTTCGCACCGTAGCGAGGGAACGAGCCACCAGTATGCCAGGAGGTAAGTGCTCTGAGTGACACGGCTCCACCTGCACCTCCACGCCCTCCAAAGGTATCGGGGCCCGAATTGGCAGAGCCACCACTGTCTGTCCAGGAGGCAGCACAAGCAGGGGTGCCGCTGACGCGATGACCTTACCCAGAGCCTCACCCTCCTGGCAGTCCCGATGCACCCGCGCACCTCGCACCAGCTGCTGGAATACCTGTCCCTGAGCTGTGCGAGAACCCCACTGCTTCAGTGTCCTTTGTGTGGGATCATTAAGCAACAGGTTACCAAACTCTTTTAAAATATTCATGCCTAGGGTGACGGGGTGTCGTTGATCAGCTTCTCCTTGAGTCAGCACCACCCCTCTGCGGCCGAGGGGTTTACCGCACAACGTCATCTGCACCCACACTACCCCAGCAACCGGGACCGGCAGTTGGTTAGCAGCTACTAGTCTAATCATGGGTCCCCACTGAGGCCTTGCTGCCTCTGGAAAGTTTAGTTGAAAGTACGCTGCGGGCATAGTGGTTACTTGTGACCCCGTGTCCACCAGACACCGGACGGCCCGGCCCTCTACTTCTGCCCAAACTACCGGACACTTTGCTATCAAATCTTCGGGACTTCCACCACCCCTAGTTGTGGTTTTCGGCTCCGAGCGGCGTCCCCCCAGCCCGGAGCCCTTTAGTTTAATGGCCGCCAGGGTGGGTATCTCCCACGCCGCGGACACTCTCAGGCGAAGTGACCTGGTTCTCCACACTCATAACACCGGGCCGGTATAGGTTGACCACCCCGCGGAGAACGTGACCCCCAGGGACCGGGATTAACACTGGGTCGTCCAGTCTCTGGTTCGGTTCTTCTCTTTACTTCAGCCAACTCGCTCTTAATATTTTTCAATTCTCGCTTCATCTCCTCCACCCACTGGGGTTCCTCAACTGTGTTCGAGGAGGCCTCCACACCTCGGACCTTCCCCACGGGGACCGCCATCCCCTGCTCTTGCTCCCGAACCCGTGCCTGACTTCCCACTTCTGAAAAATCTATTTGGGGATTCATTCTGATCTGTTCCCGTAATGCCTGTTTTATCAGTGGATCTCGCAGTCCAGTCACCAGTAGGTCACGTAGGGTAATGTCAACAGGTCCTACCCCTACCCCGTCTTTTCTTTCAATAGCCGTATGCAATTCTTGGAGCACATTCATATACTGAGTAATCGTCTCCCCCTCTGCCTGCATCCGACTAAACAGACTGGTCCTTAACTCTCCCACATCAGTGGGATCTCCGTGGGTCTGTTCCACTATCTGCAACACCTTTTCAAAAGTGTCGCGGTGCCCCGGAGGTTTCAACATCACTGACCTCCGCACCTCCCCGTCTAGGGCCATGAGTGCCACTTCAGCTTCCAGGTCAGGGGTCATTAGGTGCATCCGAAAGAGCCCCCGCATTCGCTCTGTCCAGCTCCATAGCATAGTATTGGAGCCGGAGAATCTAGGCAGGTTGTTCAGCATGGCCCCCAATGAAATGCTAGAACAGGGTCCCTCATTATTTACAGAGTCTACAGCTTCCCCCTGACCTGCGCCACCACCGTCTATGTTCGGAGACTGCATCCTGCCAACTACGCCAAGTGTAGGGTCGGCCAGGTTCGCAGGATGCAGTGACGAGACACTAGACGAATGGTGGTAATCGAAATCACTTTTATATACCTCTAGCCGATGGGCTAGGCTGAACAAAACAAGGATAAAGAAACAACACCAACAGTCCACGCAGGGACTCAACAAACTTAACCAAATATAGTTTCACTTACCCTTCCAGGGACTGCTGGGTTCAGTAGCGTGGCCGCGTTGAGGTCGCTGAGGCGGCTGTCCTGAGGAAAGTGACGTCGGTGGGGGCAACAGGCCCTGAAGAAAATAATACCGTTGGGGCACAACAAGCCCTGAAGAAAACGAGGACATTGGGGCGCAACAGGCCCTGAAGGAAACGGGGACGTTGGGGCACAACAGGCCCTGAAGGTAACGCTGCCGCTGGGGCGCAACAGGCCCTGAAGGAAACACTGCCGCTGGGGCGCAACAGGCCCTGAAGGAAACGGGGACGTTGGGGCGCAACAGGCCCTGAAGGTAACGCTGCCGCTGGGGCGCAACAGGCCCTGAAGGAAACGCTGCCGCTGGGGCGCAACAGGCCCTGAAGAAAACACTGCTGCTGGGGCGCAACAGGCCCTGAAGAAAGCAATGCCGTTGGGGCTCAACGGGCCCTGAAATAAATGATGGAGGTGGCGCGCGGTGATGACGCAGTTCCCCAGAAAGGCCTGTAGCCGTCCTTTACCAAGGAGTCTCTATCTAAGCCAGGGTAGCGAGCCTCTTATCCCGCCTGTGACAAGGTGGCGTATCTTGAGGCCGATGATGGCCGGGTCGGCGTGATGGGGGAAGGCTGGGGGGAAGGGCCCAGGTCTCTGAGGCCTGGTTACCGGTACTCACGGCCACAACCGGAGGTATAGTTCCTCTCTCTTCAAGGCAGGGGTTAGCGGGGATAATTCTCTCAGAACGGGAGCGGGGAGCAGTCTTTGGGCACAGTCTCTCACGTCTCTCTTGTCGGTAAATCGGTCGCTTTCTCCTCGCAGGCTCCTCTCGGTGCCCCTGCAAGTCACCCTGCGTCCTGCCTTCACTCCCTCTCTTCCCCAACTGCCACTTCAGCGCGTCCCCTGCTCCTTTTGCCCTAGCCCCTCCCCCTGTTGCCCTGACAACCTCAGTCGCATGTCTCCCTTTGTAATTCCCCTGTTGTGCTTCCTTCAATAACTCTGATGGCGGTCCCCTTGGTTCCGGCCCAAACACTATATGGGGGTCCTCCTCCCCACATTGGCACAAAGTAACAAACAGAAAAATAACCAGCCCATATAGCCCTGCGGGTCCGCCCGCTCAGGTCAGTGTCTTCAGCAGCACATGCATGGAGGTCTCCACACCTCCAGCCACAGACACTGAATGAGGCAACTGGCCTCCATTTTATAAGCCAAACCACGTCCCTAGGATTGGGATATGTGAGCGGTCATTCCCACCCATCTCTTATGACCGCTCGTAAAACCTGGCCCTGGAATGGCCAAATAACTTTCTCAGCACTATATGTACTGGAGCATGCTTCCGAGTTCACATCACCACAGCTAATAACCGCGATGACACATACAGTCATGGCCAAAAGTATTGACACCCCTGCAATTCTGTCAGATAATACTCAGTTTCTTCCTGAAAATGATTGCAAACACAAATTCTTTGGTATTATTATCTTCATTTAATTTGTCTTAAATGAAAAAACACAAAAAGAATTGTCCTAAAGCCAAATTGGATATAATTCCACACCAAACATAAAAAAGAGGGTGGACAAAAGTATTGGCACTGTTCGAAAAATCATGTGATGCTTCTCTAATTTGTGTAATTAACAGCACCTGTAACTTACCTGTGGCACCTAACAGGTGTTGGCAATAACTAAATCACACTTGCAGCCAGTTAACATGGATTAAAGTTGACTCAACCTCTGTCCTGTGTCCTTGTGTGTACCACATTGAGCATGGAGAAAAGAAAGAAGACCAAAGAACTGTCTGAGGACTTGAGAAACCAAATTGTGAGGAAGCATGAGCAATCTCAAGGCTACAAGTCCATCTCCAAAGACCTGATTGTTCCTGTGTCTACCGTGCGCAGTGTCATCAAGAAGTTTAAAGCCCATGGCACTGTGGCTAACCTCCCTAGATGTGGCCGGAAAAGAAAAATTGACAAGAGATTTCAACGCAAGATTGTGCGGATGTTGGATAAAGAACCTCCACTAAGATCCAAACAAGTTCAAGCTGCCCTGCAGTCCGAGGGTACAACGGTGTCAAACCGTACTATCCGTCGGCATCTGAATGAAAAGGGACTGTATGGTAGGAGACCCAGGAAGACTCCACTTCTTACCCCGAGACATAAAAAAGCCAGGCTGGAGTTTGCCAAAACTTACCTGAAAAAGCCTAAAACATTTTGGAAGAATGTTCTCTGGTCAGATGAGACAAAAGTAGAGCTTTTAGGGCAAAAGCATCAACATAGAGTTTACAGGAGAAAAAAGAGGCATTCAAAGAAAAGTACACGGTCCCTACAGTCAAACATGGCGGAGGTTCCCTGATGTTTTGGGGTTGCTTTGCTGCCTCTGGCACTGGACTGCTTGATCGTGTGCATGGCATTATGAAGTCAGAAGACTACCAACAAATTTTGCAGCATAATTTAGAGCCCAGTGTGAGAAAGCTGGGTCTACCTCAGAGGTCATGGGTCTTCCAGCAGGACCATAACCCAAAACACACTTCAAAAAGCACTAGAAAATGGTTTGAGAGAAAGCACTGGAGACTTCTAAGGTGGCCAGCAATGAGTCCAGACCAGAATCCCATAGAACACCTGTGGAGAGATCTAAAAATGGCAGTTTGGAGAAGGCACCCTTCAAATATCAGGGACCTGGAGTAGTTTGCCAAAGAAGAATGGTCTAAAATTCCAGCAGAGCATTGTAAGAAACTCATTGATGGTTACCGGAAGCGGTTGGTCGCAGTTATTTTGGCTAAAGGTTATGCAATCAAGTATTAGGCTGAGGGTGCCAATACTTTTGTCCGGCCCATTTTTGGAGTTTTGTGTGAAATGATCAATGTTTTGCTTTTTGCTTCATTCTCTTTTGTGTTTTTTCATTTAAGACAAATTAAATGAAGATATAATACCAAAGAACTTGTGTTTGCAATCATTTTTAGGAAGAAACTGAATATTAACTGACAGAATTGCAGGGGTGTCAATACTTTTGGCCATGACTGTATCTTCCCTCAAGGACCTGTCCAGCGGCCATCGTAATATATATATATATATATATATATATATATATACATACAGCTCTGGCAAAAAATGAAGAGACCGCTGCAAAATTTTCAGTTTGTCTGATTTTTCTCTTTATAGGTATATTTTTGAGTAAAATGTAAATTGCTCTTTTATTCTATAAACTACTGACAACATGTCTCCGAATTTCCAAGCACTAAATTTTGTATTTATTTTCAGAAAATGAGAAATGGTCAAAATAAAAAAATGCAGTGCTTGCAGACCTCAAATAAAGCTAAAGCTAAGTTCACACTTGCGTATGACTGGCCTGCGTATGGCTACGTATGTGACCCGTAGAAGCGCATTTGCGCAAAACGGCCATCGTCATTCCTGCAGCCCTGTTCCCATTCTCCCGTTGAAGATGTCCCAATAAAGATTGAACTCGAGCCTGGTGAGGGCCATTCTTCTTTCTTCACTACATCTATATGGGTCGCCCTCCCAGGGCTGTGGGGTACTCGGTACCGGGCCGGTGTCAGGGAGATGTGTCACAGCAGCGGTGACCCGGTCCGTGGCCCTGGGCGCCCAAGTAATAGGGAGATGTAGTTAATGGTAGAATAGTTTGTGACGCCACCCGTGGTGTTTGGCAAATATGGTGTTAGGCCAACGCTGCATACAGATCCGCTGGGACTGATGGTATGTGCAGCTAAGATGGTAAAGCTCCCCACAGGCGGAGCTGTAGTCCCAGGGCAGTGTAGATGTAGCTGGCACGGGGATGTAGTAGTGCCAAAAGCGTAGGGAACAGACAAGACACAGCGGTTGTAGCTTCTGTACCTTTACTGAGTATATGCAGTCTAGGGTCCTGATTACAGATGGTATTGGAGCAGGTTAGCCTGGAAGCAGATCAGGATTCTCTCTCAGCACAGCAGAAGGGCTGTGCAGTCTCCTTCCTAGCGCTTGTAGTGTGAAGCACTCCCGTACTTAGTTACTCTGGAATGCCTCTCTTCAGATGTTCCTAGAACTATACTTGTATGACAGCTGTAGCCTCTCTCGGGGACTCCTTTCCTGAGTCCTGGCTCTCTATTTAATTGCTGTTGTGTCCCAAGTCTTCTAGGGGAGCAGGGCATTAACAGCCTCCTACTCCTCTGGTATCTGTGGCAGGACCGTTAGTATCCGTACCACCGTGGAGACCAAGCTCCAGACTTTGCGCTCTAGCGGTGAGGGAGCTCTCCTCCCGGAGCTCAGCCTCCACCCCGCTCCACACGTCTGCACACGTGGACCTCCTCACACAATCTGACTACTCCCTCCTCCTGACCCTCAGAGAGTCCTCTGCTCCTCAATCCTGGTTCAGAGTCCCCCCTGCTGGCCCGGAGTGGAACTGTGTTGCATGCATTAGGTTAACTGCTGGAGAGACCCAGCACTGCTTCCAAGCCTGGCATTACCCTCCCCTGGAGGAAGGCAAAGCCAGAGTGGCGACCATACTCCTGGGGGCGCCACATATATTCTAACATGTGCTCTATTTACCTGAATGTGGTTGTTTTTCCAGCTTTTGCAGAAAAGTGATTTATTTTTAATCACATAACTTTTGGTTTAGTAGGTAGTCTCAACACTCTTACAAAAAGAGAAATTTCAGCATAGAATGTATTGGATGCGGAGATTCCGCATGGTTCAGTGATCACATGCGGATTCACCTGCGTTCAATAGACGGCAGTGCTTTGGACCCTGTGGTCATGCATGTGCTTCCAAAGCACTGCTAATTACTGACCGTGGGGATGTAGACTAATGCCCCGAGAATGATGGGAGTTAAGTATCTACAAACACAAAAGTCTTGTGTATATGTGAAAGTGTATGTACTGTATGTGCGACACACAAACACAAATACATTTATATACAGTGGATATAAAAAGTGTACACACCCCTGTTAAAATACCAAGTTTTTGTCACATAACAAAATCACACCAAGATGAAGCATTTTAAGACCTTTTTCCACCTTTGGAATTGAAAAATAAACTGAAATCTTTTTGGGTGACAAAAGAACTAAAATAATGTAGTTGCATAAATATGCACACCCTTAATCTAATTGTATCGCTAAAAGGTGGCAAAAAAACCCCACAATAGGGCATCACCAGGGCAAGAAATATTGTAGACAGTATAGTATTGTTCACCTGGCCCAACTCCTATGCAGGTATAGACTCCCCCTGCTGCTCCGTAGACTGGAATAAAGCCAGCAATAAGTGCAATAGTAGAAAGGGATATACAGAGAATTCTGCTGCTGGTCAAGAAGATATCCAGTGGAGATGATGGTGTTATAAATGTATGCGTCTCAGTGTTCCTCACGAGCTCCACAACTGCTGCAGTTCCAGCCGCCGGCAGGGTGCCGGGTGTCCCAGCCCCTCTGCCCTGATCAGACATTGATGACCTTTCCTGTTGGTAATTCTGAACATAACCACATCCCCAATTATAAGACTGTGTTCACACTTATGCAGATACATTATTTTACATTTGTTGTTTTTATTTCCCTTATCAAAATAGTTTCAGTTTGTTTCTCAGTGGATATGTACAGATTATAGGTGACACTTAGGCTGTGTGCCCACGTAGCGATTTTTAAGCGTTTTTGCCACGATTTTCGGCGCGAAAACGCAGCGAAAACGTTTATAAATAGTGTACAGAGCGCCCCCCATGCATTCCTATGGCATTCCGCACATGCTGTGCTAATGCTGCGCTTTTTTCCGCGGCGGAATCGCATCGCAGAAAAAATCGCAGCATGCTCATTCTTTTGTGCGGAATCGCAAAGAATTGCCGCGATTCCGCACCCATAGGGATGCATGAGAATCGCTTACTTCCCGCATGTGGCTATGCCCACCATGCGGGAAGATAAGCATCTCATGTGCGGTTGGTACCCACGGTGTGGAGGAGAGGAGACTGTCCTCCAGGCCCTGGGTACCATACCCCTGTAAAAAAAAGAATAAAAAATCGGGGTATATTTACCTTCCGGCGTCCCGCGCTGCCATCCCGGGCCACAGCGTTCCCAGTAATGCCTTGCGGCAAGGCCCTGTGATGACGTAGTCTCGCGTGACTCTAGCGGTCTCGCGAGATCGCTATAGCAACGTGAGACTACGTCATCACAGGTCTCGCAAGGCATTACTGGGAACGCTGTGGCCCGGGATGGCAGCGCGGGACGCCGGAAGGTAAATATACCCCGATTTTCTTTTAAATTTTTTTTAGCATTTTAACATTCTATCTTTTACTATTGAGGCTGCATAGGCGGCCTCAATAGTAAAAAGCTGGTCACACTTGTCAAACACTATGTCTGACGAGTGTGACCAACCTGTCAATCACTTTCCAAGCGATGCTTCAAATCGCTTGGAAAGTGCTTGAATATCGCACACGAAAATCGCGGCAAAATCGCGGTGAAATCGTGCGGGAAAAAAACGTGCGATTTCTGGGAATGAGTCCGGTTTTTGGTGTGCGTTTTAACACGCAACGTGGTCACATAGCCTAAAGGTGGAAAAAGTTCTACATTGATTCTTCTTGACATGATTTTTTCCATAACGACACCTAGCAGTTTAACAGGGTGTGTAGACTTTTTATATCCACTGTATGACAATGAACACAAACATTTTTTATTCACATATCATAATATTAAAAGGAATCGGGTAGCGGTGTACCTTTACGTCGCCCTCAGAGCCTGGTGGTTGTAGCATTGTGGGTTACTTTTGTGGACAAATGTTCTGTATTTTAATTAAATTATCAGTTTATTAATGTGAAAAGGAAGAAAGCTGTAAATCAGCCATAAAAAGGGATCTCACAGCTCAGGAATACTGTGGACTCCTCTTTCACAGGATTTGTAGGAAGTTGCAACTAATAAACTGTTAGTTAAGCTAAAATACAGCATATTTAAATTAAAAAGCACATATTGCTCTGAGTGTGTGTGTTATTTTCATTGTGTGTGTTTTGTGTGAATTATATGTGTTTGTGTATATATATTGTGGGAGATTGGCTCACTCAGGGATACATGGAAGTAGACACTGGATCGCCGTCTCTTTAACAACACCTTATCTCCACCCTAGGGAGTGGTCTGGGACTTAAATAGGGTGGAGATTAGGTGGACAACCTCCCGCCCTCTGTATGGATGTCCAAAAAAACCCCCAGCCCATTAAACAAATTCCATGTTAACCCCTTGCAGCACTTAATATGCTGGAGGAAAATCTCTGGGTCTTAAGGTATGTGCACACGCTGCGGATTCTGCTGCGGATCCGCAGCGGATTTGGCCCTGCGGATCCGCAGCAGTTTCTGCTGCGGTGTACAGTACCTTTATAGCCTATGGGAAAAAAAAACGCTGTGCAGACGCTGTGGAATTTTCCGTGCGGATTTGCTGCGGTTTCAAAACCGCAGAAAGAATTGACATGTCAATTCTTTCTGCGGATTTCGCTGCGGTTTGCCATCTCCTCCATTGTGGAGATGAAAAACCGCAGAGCAATCCGCAGGTAAAACCGCAGGTCTTTTGACCTGAAGATTTACCTGCGGATTTTACAAAATCCGCGCGGCCAAATCCGCACTGGAATCCACGGCGTGTGCACGTACCCTTACATCACTGTCGCCATTAAGCACGGCGAAACATATCTCCCCTCCAGCACTTTACCAGTGACTGTCACAATATATATATATTTATATGTGCATATATGAAAGGTATACAGATTTAAAAGGAACCTGACAGCTGATTCATGCTGCCTGTGGAACAAGTAGCATGTATCAGACTCTGGCTGCATGATTTCAGCTTTATAGCCATCGAGTAGTGATCGGCATGATAGACAAGTCAGAAAAGCGGCTTCTTCCCGCCCACTGAACTGGAGTGACAGGCCTTTCTCTGAGTGCGTCCGAATAGTCACCCATGTAGCTTGGTCTCCGGTTGCTATTAAACTATGTTTTTCACAGTGTTTCAGAGTGAAACATATATGACATATTGACATCACAGAGCCACGTACGGTCGCATACACGCTGGCCATGGATCGGGCAGCACATATTACCTACCAGGTTCATTTAAATGTGAGGGGAAGTAAACCTAACAAGTTTTGCATACGCACATGACTTCTTTGCGTTTTCAGGGACATTTTACTGTCACATTTGTTAGATTCTAAAACGATACGAAGAAAATGACCCAGCGGCTCCTCAGCTGCGTTGAGGTCTAAGGGGTAAGGTTTCTCCTTGTGGAGAGTGACATACCAGCTCTGGCTTGTCAAGGTAAGGAGGCTTATTCGCCGTGCAATGCTCCTCTTGGAAATTTAATATGCAAATTACCTCTTCAGAGAGAAAGAGGACTTGAAATCTATAGCGCCACCTGTTGGTAGTAGCGATCCTACAAGTCACAATCAACCCTTTAACGAGTCTTGTAATATGTCACTCTTCAGAAGGAGAAACCTTATCCCTTAGACCTCAGTCCAGAGCCTATCACCTAGCCAAATCAGTTCTCATACTTTGCACTGACGAGGGCCAATAGCCCGAATCACCGTGTGTGCAAATTGAGATTCTCATTTGGCTGTTATCCTAAGTCATATCACAAGACTCGTTAAAGGGTTGATTGTGACTTGTAGGATCGCTACTACCAATAGGTGGCGCTGTAGAGTAAAAGTCCTCTTTCTCTCTGAAGAGGCAATTTGCATATTCAGCTGGGCCGAGCACTAGACAGCTCTATCATTATGTGGTCCAAAATGCATCCATAAAAAGCACAACTTTCCTTCTCCAGTTTAGAAGCCTCCCTCATCAACCGCCTTCAGTATATACATTAGGAGCAGGATATCACTCGTCCTCTATGTTCTTTTGATCCATAAATTACATATACATTTGCTGAATGGTCAAGGAAAAGAAAAGTCTTTTTTTTTATTACTGTGCACTGAATCTGAATATGCTGAGCATGAAGACTACTTGCTACTGAAGGATTTTATTATGGATTTACTCTTATTCTAAATATTCCTTATATAAGTATCCATGGCAGCTCATTTACCGAAAAGGATTGTCTAACAAAAAAGTATTGTTTGAAGCATGGATTGATTAAAAATAGTAAATGCCTGTAAATGTCCCTTCCAGTGCTAATTTTTAAAATGACCAATAATCTCACATACAAGGGACAAATACCACCGCACTATGACCAGACTCCATATTACCACCACATGGAGACCTATAATACCACATACAAGGAACAAATACCACCACACCATGTCCAGACCACATATTACCACCATAGTGACCGAATAATAGCACATACAAGGGACAAATACCACCACACCATGTCTAGATCACATATTACCACCACATGGTGACCAATAATGCCACATACAAGGAACAAATGCCACAACACCATGACCAGACCACATATTACCACCACATAGTGACCAAATAACAGCATATACAAGGAACAAATACCGCCACACCATGGCCGGACTACATATTACCACCACATAGTTACTGAATACTACAATACTGATCATTAATAAAAAAAAACACAATACTAATATCACCATAAGTGCCATTATACACAGGACATCTGTACTTAGTATGCAGAGTCTGTGTACAGGTAATACAGTGATTACCGGTGACATTATACACAGGAGCTCTGTATACAGAATCAGTGTACAGTTAATACAGTGATCAACAGTGACATTATACACACGAGCTCTGTATATATTGTACAGGTTATACTGTGATCAATGACATTATACACAGGAGCTCTGTATACAGTCAGTGTAAAGGGAATACACTGATCACTGGTGACATTATACACAGGCTATCATGCATCATCTGGGTATCATACATGGATATGACGTTTATTGATTCCTCCTGATGAACCGCTACAGGCGGGGAAACGCGTCGGGGTTGATCTACACATGATAAGTGACTTTGTTTATTATATTATGATTCAGAGTATACCCTTGAGAGGGGTTAGTTTGTATTATCTGTCTATCGGACATATCAGTTTGTCACATATGATCATGATGTGGAGGTATTAGATTTTTTATCGTTTATATTATCCTGGGATCCTACCTTAGCCTAAGGCAACTCTAATGTTCATTGCTATAATATCAGATGGGCATACCTATACATGACAAGCAATTTATTGGTTAATATACCCCTATGTGGGGGCTCTATCAGGACAATATCAATTGTTTGAGGTTTTGCTTGAGCTTAGGGCATTCTGAATTCAGATTATTGTTTTCCCTCCTGTCTGAATAGGGACTGGTAGGGGAGTGAGGGATAGTCCATGTTGA
The DNA here is from genome assembly GCF_039654945.1 of Dendrobates tinctorius. Lineage (NCBI taxonomy): Eukaryota > Metazoa > Chordata > Amphibia > Anura > Dendrobatidae > Dendrobates > Dendrobates tinctorius. Next base: position 21,269,685 of record NW_027361716.1, read on the forward strand.
GTGGGGGCGCCAATTCTCGTTTTTAGGGTGCCAACCTCCTTGATGCGCATGGGTGAAGAATAAAGGTAAATTACCTATAAGTAAATGTGGAGGAGAAGCCAGGGGGCTTAAGGGACGTCCAGGCTTCTCCTCCACATTTACTTATAGGTAATTTACCTTTATTCTTCACCCATTTTGCGGTCTAAACCGTTAGTATGTCTATATTATAGGGACAGGCTTCAGTGGTTGTTGGTTAATTAACCTTTGTCTACCTGCTGCTAATTTACCTTCATTTTGTTTATCTATATTGCGGGTTTAACCGCTAACATATTCACATTAGAAGGGAGAGGCAGTAGTTGTGTGGGTTGGTCAATTTACCCTTAATTGTCCATTTACCTGCGGTTAATACTGTCAGGTTATTTTTGTAATAATAAAATTGATACTGTCCATTAGTGTTGGTTCTACACAAGACAAAGGTTATTTCATATACAATGCACTATGTGTTTTTGTCCCTTGATTAATTTATTCTTGGGTGTATTGCCATGTTGGTTCTACATGTTTTGTGGTAGGAATATCCATGGACTTTTTTAGTCTCTTTTTTGTATTGTCTTGACACCTTTTTCTTATCATGTATTGTTTTATATGTCTTGTATAAATAAAAATATTTTTTTATTATATACCATTTAGTGGTGCCATATTTTTACTATTTTAGGTAACCACAAAGTGTTTATACTCTGGTGGTGGTATGTTACCCTTATTGGGAATGTGCAATTATTGGGCAATTTATGTGATAACAAGATCAAATGTTGAGGGGTGTGGCCTGCACGCTGATGGCGAAGGCTGCTTGAAAGGAGAGCTCTGTGCTTCAGCAGGATAAACCGGCTCTTATCAGCTCACAGATAACAGGATTACCAGCTAAAGGAGGTGTGAGTAACCCCAGCCCTCAGCTATGCCTAAAGGCCCTTTTACATTTAGCGATGCACCAGCGATCCGACCCAGTCAGGATCGCTGGTGCATCGCTAAATGATCGCTAGTGAGCTTTCATACAGAAAGATCTCACAGCGATGCAGCAGCGACGCAGCGCACGATACTCACCTTTCACACACAGCGATGCAGACGTCCTCCCGCCCGCCTCCACGCGTCGCTCGTCTCACACAGCAGGAAGCCCCAGCAGGAAGCGCCCGACGAGAAATGGAGCAGCCCAATCTCGCGCGATCAGCGATGGACAGAGGGGGAGCCGGTCGGAGGTAAGTATCACACATAGCGATATCGCTAGCAATATCGCTATAACGTCACAAAACCAGTGACGTTTTAGCGATATTGCTAGCGATATCGCTTAGTGTAAAACCCCCTTAAGTTGAGACCTAAAAAAACTGGCACTCCAGCCAAGCTGACAGACTTTTACCCCCGGCATAGGGAAGTCTCCTCACCAAGCAAGATGGCGCTGGCTTCCCACTCAGCATCTTCCCACTCCTCACAAGGAGATACAGGCTGCGTGAGAGGCAATACAGGCATTCCTCTGACAGAGGAAACAATGCAATCTCTGCTGAAAACGCTGAGGGCTTCCCTACAGGGTGATCTCAGAGAAATAGTCAGAGAGCTGAAGGAAGAAATCAGGTCTCTGGGTGATCGCACAGAGCATGTAGAAACTAAAATGGCTGAATTTGCAACATCACATAACAATCTGATAGACGCTAACACAGCTTTGGAAAAGGAGGTGGAGGCATTAAAACTTAAAATCAGTGATATAGAGGACAGATCCCGAAGAAATAACCTAAAAATCAGAGGGATTCCCTCATCTGTAGCAGATAAAGACCTACATGAATACTTCCACAAGTTTCTGCAGCTTATACTTCCTGGATGGGACGTCAGAGACCTGATAGTGGACAGAATTCATAGAGTCCCTAAATCCAAAGGCATAGATCCAGCTCTGCCTAAAGATGTCCTGGCTAGACTTCATTTCTATAAAACAAAAGAAGCTGTGCTGTACACACTGAGGGAAAGTCCAGCCCTGCCAGACACTTTCATGGGACTAAAAATCTTCCCAGATCTTTCTGCTACAACTCTTAATAAAAGAAGAGAATTCGCCCACCTTTCTAAACTCCTTAGAGATCAAGACTTCAAGTACAAGTGGGGTTTTCCGGTGAGGATGATAATTTTCAAAGATGGAGGCACTTACATATGTCATACTCCTTCTCAGCTGGGCAAATTGCTGGATGGATGACTGGGGAATAGCCCACCCACCAAACCCAGGCGGGCGTGAGAATCAAAGAAGATCTCCAGACAGGATTAACCCTGAATGGTCAGCAACTTAGCTGGGACTCCTTCCTGCTTATGGCACCTGCTGTCCTTGCTCCTGTGACACGGGATGTCACGTAGCCCCCCTGATGTTCTCGCCTATGGCGAGCGGTTATACTCCGGTCACCCTACTCGGGGCAAACCGGTGTTGATGGAACTTTTTTGTTTTTGTTCTTCTTCTTTTCACAAATGTTCTTTAATTTTTTTCGGAAATTTCTTTCAATTCCTTGTTTGTCTAACCCTTCTCATCCCTGATGGCGTTCCTAGGAATTCAACCCCCCCTGCGGCTCCAATATGAGAATTAAGATATTGTCTATTAATGTGAACGGACTCAGCTCCCCAGCAAAAAGGTCAATGATGTGGAGAGAGGTGATGGCATCTAACTGTGATATAGCGTGCATTCAGGAGACCCACCTTCTTTCCACAGATAATAAACGGATACTTCATCCCAGGTTTCAACACGCCTTTTTTGCTAATGACTTAAAAAAAAGAGGAGGAGTGGCCATTTTAATAAAGAACTCGGTGGCCTTTAAATTGATAAATGTCAGTTATGGAGCGGATGGAAGATATATTATTTTGTCTTGTTATATCAACAGCGTCCCTTATACCTTGGCAACGGTCTACTCCCCAAATTCATCGCAATTGACCTTTGCTAGGAAATTTTTCCAAGCATTCAAAGATACTGCCACAGGGGCGGAAATCATCTGTGGAGATTTTAATATACCTGTTATGCGCTCCATGGATTGCTCCAACAGCAACATCTCACATGCTAAGGAACTTAAGCATCTCATCAATGAATTCCATTTTCATGACATCTGGAGATATTTACACGCATCAGAAAGAGACTATACATTCTTCTCTTCCAGGCATCGCTCATACAGTAGAATTGATTTCTTTTTGGTCGACAGCAAATCTATAAGTAATTGTGTTGCAGCTGATATTGGTTTAATCACTTGGACAGATCATGCGCCGATCTCTTTGTCTGTTCAGGGTGGCTTTAATGTTCAAAATTCCCCCAGGTGGAGATTGAATACTAGCTTGCTTGGTAGGCAGAAGGTACATGATGAAGTAGAGTTAGTGTTAACAGAATATTTCAAACTTAATAATAATGGGGAAATTTCTGACGAGACCCTGTGGGCTGCTCATAAAGCAGTAGTCAGGGGGCAGTTCATAAAACTAGCCTCCATCCAAAAACGGCAAAAAGACGCAGATATTAAATATATATTAACCCGTATTCATCACCTCGAATCCCTGAATAAAGCCAACGCAACCCCTAACTTGACTAAAGAAATTGTAACCCATAGATTCCAACTAAGATCCCTATTCCTGCAAAAATACGAACATAATCTAAAAAAAATAGATCGACATTTTATGCTATGGGGGATAGAGCGGGGTCCTTATTGGCAGGAAGGACGAAAAAACGTGAGATTCAATCTAAAATAGAATTCCTGAGGGACCCAAATGGAACAATCACTAGACATCCCATTGAAATAGCAGAAGCATTTGCGAAATATTATGAGGCCCTGTATAATCTAAAATATGATTCCAACACGTCACAGCCGACTCAAGTGGATATACAGGGCTTTCTAGACACCCTGGATCTTCCCCGGGTCTCAGATGAGCAATTAGAGGAACTTAATCTTCCCTTTACTACACATGAAATCCTAGGTGCCATCAAAATGACTAAATCTAACTCTGCCCCGGGCCCCGATGGGCTGCCATACGAATATTACAAACAATTTACATCCACTCTGTCCCCTTTTCTGTTAAAAACCTTCAATTTTTGGCAAAATAAAGGGTCAATTTCTCCAGACAATTTGGAAGCAATTATTATCACGCTACCCAAGCCAGGGAAACCTGCAGACACCCCGGGTAATTTTAGGCCCATTTCACTCCTAAATTGTGATGTTAAAATTTATGCCAAACTAGTGGCGGATAGACTTCATAAAGTGATCCCGGCCTTAGTGGCTCCAGACCAAGTTGGTTTTGTGACAGGCAGGCAATCTAAGGATGGCACCAGACGGATGCTTGACTTGATTGGACTGGTGGAGATATCGGGTGAACCCAGTGCATTCCTGTCTCTTGATGCTGAAAAAGCCTTTGACAGGGTGCACTGGGGATACCTGGAGAGAGTTCTAACAAAATTCGGGTTCTTGGGGAAAATTTAAGTCATCCATTCTAGCTCTCTACTCTTACCCAAATGCGTCAGTGTTGGCATCGGGGTTTCTGTCATCTAAATTTCAAATAAGTAATGGCACTCGCCAGGGGTGTCCATTGTCTCCCGCTATTTTTGCTTTAGTTGTAGAACCTCTGGCGGAAGCTATACGAAAAAACATAGCCATTTCTGGTATAAGAGTTGGGGAATTTGAACATAAACTTGGTTTATACGCAGATGATGTGATAATTTCCTGTTCTAACCCTGTAGTTTCGATTCCAGCAGTGGTGAACACATTATCGAACTTTTCTAAAGTGTCGTATTATAAGCTTAATGTGGCAAAGTCTTTGATATTGCAGTTTAATGTACCGGTGGAGGCCAGGAGTGTGCTGGAGGGGGCCTTTCAATTCAAATGGTGCAACAGGGGGATACCTTATTTAGGTATTAAGCTGACACCATCGCAGATGTTAATTAAAGAAAATTTGGAACCTCTGATCCAAAATTTAGAAAAGGAATTGGGAAGGTATGAAAAAATATCGTTGTCCTGGATGGCCAGGATACAGTCCTTTAATGGTTTTCTTACCCAAAATATTGTATGTGCTCAGATGCTTACCCATCAAAATTTCTCACAAAACCCTGATGAAACTTCAATCGTTGACTAACAAATTTGTCTGGGGTAATAAAAGGGCCAGGGTCGCAGGTAAAGTGTTATATCCCCCATATGACTCGGGGACTGGGCACCCCAAACATAACGGCATATTATAAAGCCTTACTAATTGAATCACTAAAGGAATGGTGGCGTCCAGGCAATTCACATAGATGGGCTCAGATTGAAAATTTCCTGTCCCTCCAGGGCTCGGTCAGAAGAATGATGGAAGCAGAATATTTGAGCCGTTCACGGTTCTCCCCGTGTGTTCCCACCATGTCAGCTTCCCTGGAGGTCTGGCGAAATGACTTGATTCATAAGATTCAGATTCCTCTTTCAGAGATTTCCCTCAAGTCGTTGGAATCTCAAATCCCCTGTTTGAATCTAGCCAGGTGGGATGGATCGGGTATTACAGTGCTGGCAGATCTATTCTCTGACTTGGGTGTTAATCCCTTTAATGAAATAGTACGGAAACACCCCTCTTTAAAGGGTTGTTTCTATCAACACATCCAAATTAGTCATTTTCTGGCCTCTAAATTTCCTCTAAAGTCGAATCTTCTGTTACCTACAACAAAGGCTTTGGTATTTAATAAGATAATTAAATCCAAAGGTATCTCCTCAACATACAAATGGCTCAATAACCCCCCCGAAGAGCAAAAATCTCCTTATATGAATAAATGGGACGTGGAGTTGAATGTCTCTACCTCTCCTCCAAACTGGCACTCAGCTTCAGCAAATATCCAAAAATATTCCAAGTGCATAAATCATCTGGAGCAACTGAAAAAAAGTACACCTGCGATGGTATCGGTCCCCAGCCAACTTAGCACAATTCCTCCCAAATTATTCGCCACATTGTTGGAAGGGCTGCCTCCAAAGGGGTACTCTTGGTCACTGCTGGTGGGCTTGTCCCAAGGTTTTCTCGTTCTGGCTGGAGGTGTTTGGCCTGATGGGTGAGCTGACAGGCAATCCTATTAATCCGAATCCGGGTCTGGCAGTGCTAAACGTGGGTATAGAGGAGTTCTCTTGGGAATCCAGAGGATTATTGGTTCACATTCTAGTTGCTGCCAGATATTGCATAAGTAGCTATTGGAAATCCCCAAGTACACCTACATTAGTTGAACTATATAACCGAATTAATCTCCAGTGCCAATACGAGTTCTATCTGGCTCACTCCATCCCCGCCAAAAACAAAATACTTCAGACTTGGGACACGTGGCTAAACTCTGTATATGCATCCCCTGTCAGGTATCTGTTTCCAGGGCAAACTGTCTGAGATTAATAAAATGGGTCAAATAGGGTCAAAGAGAGTGTTACGCAGGGAGTTCATCCGTACCACATGTCAATATTCAAGATGTTTATATCTATGTTGTTGTTACTGCTCGGGCTACCCCGGAACGCCATCTAATTCCCTAGCTCCCCCCTCCCCCTCCCTGGTTGCCTCTTTGCAACCATCCATGGTTCTCCCCCCCACCACCACCTCTTCCTCCCTTCCCCTTTCTTTTCTTCCTTTCTTACTCTCTGGTTCTGGTTGTTTAAAACCCTCATTTTGAGGATTAAAGAGTAAATGGTAGGTTGACTTTATACGTATTAGGTGTTGATTAACCAAAAAAAAAAAAGTTGTAACTTGCATCAGACATGATTGATGGTGGTGTGATAGGAAATGTGAATCATAATCAAAAGATATACTACCACGTGTTACAGCGTTGTTCTCTTTGTGTATTAATGCCATTGATACCTGAATTTATCCTTTTTTCTAATGTAACTTCCTACAATAAAAATTGATTGGAATAAAAAAAAAAAAAAAAAAAGATCAAATGTTGTAAACATTTTTTCTTGTGTATTTGTTAATAAAAATCCTGTTTTGATACCTGTACCGAGTGCACTCTTTTTGTATACACTCCAATACAATAATCAACTGCCCAGGTGTACCTGTGAATTCATGATGCTGTGTTTTTTGCATCATGCATTTACTAGTACTCCTGACCAGGTGACTATACATACACACAAGTTGTATGAGTTTTATCATCTCTCCAGTTTGTGTTCAATTTATAGCGACGGTGGAGATAATACAACTAATATTTGTGTCACCTGGCCTGATGTTACAAATAGTGATGTGGGGATACACTAGCATCCTTCACTCTTTATGACACCTGACCATGTGATTATAAATATTATTTGTAGGATCACTACTGTGGCTTGACTTTGAACGCAGACTGTAGAGATTATAAAGGTTATACAACTTCTACAATACCCAGGCCTGGTGTCATGTTGAAGTGAGAATGCCCAAAATAACGCATCCTGACTTCAGAATGTTATCACACATGGGCAGGTGAATACACATATGAGGTAAACTGCAGCATCACTACAGTCTGCATGAAATATATGCAGACTGAAGCGACGCTGCAGGTTAAAACTCATGTGTATTCACCTGCCCAGGTGTGATAAATAGTTATGATACCAGGCCACGATATTGTAGATATGACATGATGTGTATGTTCACCATCATCTCCTCAGTTCATTCACCACACACTGAATAGAGGATGTGGTTAACTACAAGGTATATCTACAATCCCCTGGCCTTGTGTCACAAAAAGTCAATTGATTATGGTAATACAACATCCTCAATTAACTTTTTATAATACCTGGCAAGGTAACAATAGATATGCCTTGCAATCCACATCACCCTCTATTCAGTCTGTGCAATATTAGCAGACTGAAGACAGTAATGGTGGTGAAATTACAAGTCATATATTTGTGTTTTTTACTACACATATCTCCAGGAATGACACAAGAAACATGTGCCATTCCTGGAGTTATGGTGTGGCAGAAACGCAAAGTGTACGGCGCAGTGTGTGTATGGCGCAGTGTGTGTACGCGGCGAAAGACTCAGTAACCAAACAGTTTTATGGTAAACCATAATTTGACTTTTGTTTAAAAAAAAGGGGTTATTGTGAATGACGGCTGGGGGAAGATGGGTGCACTTTGGGGGTGTGGAGAGATGAGGAACGGCTGGAAGGTGATGAAGGGGTTTTAGGGGAAGGGGTGATGAATGTAGTGGGGGACTCAGAGATGCAACTGGAGGCAGGGTGAGACACATTAGGAGGAGAAGGGGGAGCCACATACAAAGTCTTTTTTTTAAGTTTTATTTTATTTGGCACTGGAGTCTCCTGGCTGGAATCAATTAAAGTGCTTGACCGCCTGGAGCTGCTAGACCTTTGCCTTGACTCAAAAAAGAGGGAATGAGGGTCATCCCTCTGATGATGATGCTCGGTGGTGGCAGTGGTGGTGGTGCTTCTATGAGAAGGAGGGCTGGCGGTGCTCTGAGCAGGATGCGGAGTGGTTGCAGTTCTCCTAGGAGGAGGAGCACTACCGGTCCTCCGAGCAGTATGAGGAGTGGTGGTGATCCTAGTTGGAGAAGTGGTAGCGGTGCTCCGATCTGGATAAGGAGTGGTGGCGGTGCTCCTAGAGGGAGAAGTGGTAGCAGTGCTCCAATCAGGATGAGGAGAGGTGGCGGTGCTCCTAGACGGAGAATATGCGGCAGTGCTCATAGGTGGTGCTGTGGCGGTGCTCAAAGCAGGTTGAGCGGGGGCGGTGCTGCTAGGCTGAGTCGTGGCGGTGCTCCTAGGAGGAGAATAGGCGACAGTGCTCAAACAAGGTGGTGCCGTGGCGGTGCTCCAAGCAGGTGTTGTGGTGGCGGTTCTCCAAGATGGTGGAGCGGTGGTGGTGGTGGTGGTGCTACAGACAGGAGCAGCACTTACCATGGTGGTGGCGGTGGAGTGTCCAGCAGTACTCGGAGCGGTGTAGTGGTGTCCGACTGCAGGTGGCCGTGCAGTGGTATGCAGCAGGAGTCGGTAGTGAGGTGTAGCGAGTCAGTGGTGGCACAGTTGGAAATGACACCACTGACTGCTGCACATACTGATTCTGCTGCATAGCCTGCAAGTAAGCAGTGTTGCAGGCCTTCAACACACTCAGCTGTTGCTCAGGACTAAAGTGTTCCACCATGCCCCGTTCAATTTTACTGAAAAAATGGTGCGCTGGTCTGTTGAGGTCGGCCTCCAGCTGGTCATGGCGCTGGTCGACAGAGTAGAAGCGGTGTTCCATGTGGGTAAAACCACGTTCCATGAGTGAAAAACCACTTTCCACTCTGACAGCGACTTGAGGCTGGCATGAAAGCCCTCGCTCAAGTGCTTGAACTCGGACCAGACAGGCCTGTCCGAGGCCCTCTGCCGCTAGCGGGAAGTGCCCGCATAACCAGTGGCAGAGACCTGGGACAGAGGAACACCTGATTGACCAGCTTCCTGGTCACCAGCTGTCCGTGTTGCTGACCTGCAAGATGCTTCCTGGCTGTCGGATGGCTGGGACGGGTCCGAGGTCGTCCGATGAAAGACCGCTCCAGGGACAGGTTGCAGGGTGCTGCTTCAGGTGCTGTGGAAAGAAAAAAAAAAACATTAGTATCATGCATTTACAAGAAACATCAGCTGTGGATTAGAAAAGCACAGATTAAAAAAAAAAAAAAAGAATTTAAATACTACGCTCTGGTGGCAAGAACCAGTTTTAGGAAAGCCAACTCGCGATGGTAACGGTATTTGGTTCTGGTCCTTGCCGCTGAGCCACTGCGAACCTGTCCCTCAGCACGAACATCAGTGTTGAAGCAGTCCTTCATTGAGCGTCAACGTGTTCGGACATTGTGCACTGTTGGAAAAAGAAAGAAAAAAACATTATACAATGCACTGACGGCAAAATCTGTATCATCACACACACCAGAGTGAACATGGCAAACAGTCAATGCGGCATCACAAAACAATTCAATATACAATACACTGATTGTTCGCCATGATAATACAATTATGTTTCATGATAGAAATATATCTAGCAAGAAACACAACAGTATCATCAGGAGAAAGAGTCAAAGCAGGATCAATACAGCAGTGCAATACACAATGCAGTCACTGTTGATCCTGAGAACACTGTTGTGTTTCCTGCTACAATATGTTCTAGTAGGAAACACAACAGTATCATCAGGAGAAAGAGTCAAAGCAGGATCAATACAGCAGTGCAATACAAAATGCAGTCACTGTTGATCCTGAGGACACTGTTGTGTTTCCTGCTAGAATATATTCTAGCAGGAAGCACAACAGTATCGTCAGGAGCAAGAGTCAAAGCAGGATCAATACAGCAGTGCAATACAAAATGCAGTCCATGTTGATCCTGAGGACACTGTTGTGTTTCCTGCTAGAATATATTCTAGCAGGAAACACAACAGTATCATCAGGAGCAAGAGTCAAAGCAAGATCAATACAGCAGTGCAATGCAAAATGCAGTCACTGTTGTTCCTGAGGACACTGTTGTGTTTCCTGCTAGAACAGTGTTTCTCAACTCCAGTCCTCAAGACCTACCAACAGGTCATGTTTTCAGGATTTCCTTAGTATTGCACAGGTGATGCTGTTAATGTTTGAGCAGCTGATGAAATTATCACCTGTGCAATACTATGGAAATCCTGAAAACTTGACCTGTTGGTGGGTCTTGAGGACTGGAGTTGAGAAACACTGTGCTAGAATATAGCTAGCAGGAAACACAGCAGTGCCATCAGGAAAAACAGTCACTGCAGCATCACAGAGCAGGGAAATACTTACTAAACGCCTTTTTGGAAGTTGGAGAGGCGCTGTCCCATTCATCCATCATCGCTGCGGCCACCTCATTCCATAGCCGCTGGGTCACCACAGTGTCCTTGTACTGCTGGTCACAGCTGTCCCACAACGGGACACGCTCCTGGACCAGGTGGATCAGGGCGTCGTTATCCAAGTAAAATTCTTCATCCCGTTGTGGAACCTAGAAAAAAAAAACATTATAATCTGGGAAATTTTTGAGAATGAGAAAGAGAGAAAAAGAAACAGAAAAGAAGAAAGATAGAAGATGAAAAACAGGACAGAAAAAAAGAAGGGAAAATAGAAATTTAAAGAAAAAAAGAGACATTCAAAGTCATTATATACTTACATTACGTCTCACCACCGGGACTTGTCTTGGCTGCTCCCGCTGTTTGGGCTTACTGGCTGTATCCGATGATGTCTGAAAAAGAACACAAATTATTACACATTTGTAGATGCAGCTATACTTACCCAAAGGCAAGAAGATAATCACCTCATGCTCTTCTTGGTCCAGTTCTTGCTGGGACGGGTTGTATTCATCCTCAGAAGACATGCTGCAAGTAAAAAAAAACAAAACATAGTACATAATACATTTGAACGGACAGGCAGACAGATAGATTTAAGAATACTCACATTTTTGGCTGCTGCAGTTTGGATCCAAAAGGCTCTGGCTGTCTGGTCTCTGGTCTCTTCCAGGCTGTCTGTAGAGTAGTGGTCTGACCATGCAGACACCGTCTTTTATCTAGACTCCTCCCAAACAATGTTGCTTGTTTAGGGGGTGGTTTAAACAAGTGTCTAGAAATTGATTACTCTGAAATTGCGTGCGCGCAAAAAGCACTGACGTGCGCACATCCATGCGCATGCCAGCGACCCCATAGACTGTAATGTTATTTTTGTGCGCATTCCGTGTGCACACGTGCGCATGCGATTTTTTTAGCGAGGTTGGGCGGAACAAAAAATGCAACATGTAGCGTCTGGCACATCTGGGCGCACACCTGGAAAATGCGCAGCGCACGAAAACGCTGATGAACGTGTGCATGCGCTAGACCCTGCGCCTGCCATGTTAGAGATAGGGGACCATTGCGCGTGCACTCGATAGCGCACGATGCGCTACATGATAAAACGCTAGTGTGAAACTAGCCTTAGACGTTCCAGGGTCAACACCAAAAGATCACGTACTAAACCAAAGGAAAATACGAAGTCATAAGTCAGGTCACATGCCATGGTCAGAATACCAGAGAAATAGCGGATAAGCAAAGGGGAAATAACAAACGGGTAACATAGTAACATAGTTATTAAGGTTGAAGGGAGACTTTAAGTCCATCTAGTTGAACCCATATCCTATCCTAACTTGCCCTAACATGTTGATCCAGAGGAAGGCAAAAAAAACCCCATGTGGCAAACAGTAAGCTTCACATTGGGGAAAAAAATTCCTTCCCGACTCCACATACGGCAATCAGACTAGCTCCCTGGATCAACGCAATATTAAGAAAACTAGTGTATATACCCTGTAATATTATACTTTTCAAGAAAGGCATCCAGTCCCTTCTTAAATTTTAGTAGGGAATCACTCATTACAACATCATATGGCAGAGAGTTCCATAGTCTCACTGCTCTTACAGTAAAGAATCCGCGTCTGTGAGTATGCTTAAACCTTCTTTCCTCCAGACGTAGAGGATGCCCCCTTGTCCCCGTCACAGGTCTAAGAGTAAAAAGATCATTAGAAAGGTCTTTGTATTGTCCCCGCATATATTTATACATTGTAATAAGATCACCCCTAAGCCTTCGATTCTCCAAACTAAATAACCCCAAGTGTAATAACTTGTCTTGGTATTGCAGACCCCCTAGTTCCCTAATAACCTTGGTCGCTCTTCTCTGCACCCGCTCCAGTTCAGCTATGTCTTTCTTATACACCGGAGACCAGAACTCTACACAGTAATCTAAGTGTGGTCGCACTAGTGACTTATATAGAGGTAAAATTATGTTCTCCTCATGAGCATATATGACTCTTTTAATGCATCCCATTATTTTATTTGCCTTTGCAGCAGCTGCCTGACACTGGACGCTAAATGTGAGTTTGTCGTCCACCCATACACCCAGGTCTTTTTCAGTGACTGTTTTGCCCAGTGTTTTACAATTAAGCACATAATTATACATCTTGTTCGTTCTACCCAAGTGCATGACCTTACATTTATCCCCATTAAAGCTCATTTGCCATTTATCAGCCCAAGCTTCTAGTTTACATAAATCCTCCTGTAATATAAAATTGTCCTCCTCTGTATTGATTACCCTGCAGAGTTTAGTGTCATCTGCAAATATTGAAATTCTACTCTCTATGCCCCCTACAAGGTCATTAATAAATATGTTAAAAAGAAGCGGGCCCAAAACTGACCCCTGTGGTAGCCCACTGCTAACCGTGACCCAGTCAGAGTGTGTTCCATTAATAACCACCCTTTGTTTCCTATCCCTGAGCCAGCTCTTAACCCACCTACACATATTTTCCCCTATCCCCATTGTTCTCATTTTATGTATCAACCTTTTGTGTGGCTCCGTATCAAAAGCTTTTGAAAAGTCCATGTACACCACGTCCACTGCATTCCCTTGGTCCAGTCCGGAACTTACCTCTTCATAAAAGCTTATCAGATTAGTCTGACAGGAACGGTCCCTTGTAAACCCATGTTGATATTGGGTCATAAGGTTATTCTTCTCCAGATACTCCAGTATAGTATCTCTTAGAAAACCCTCCAGGATTTTACCCACAGTTGAGGTTAAACTTACTGGCCTATAATTTCCAAGTTCAGTTTTTGTCCCCTTTTTCAATATTGGCACCACATTTTCTATACGCCAGTCCTGTGGTACAGACCCTGTTATTATGGAATCTTTAAAGATTAAAAATAATGGTCTATCTATGACTGTGCTTAATTCCTGCAGTACTCGAGGGTGTATCCCATCTGGGCCCGGGGATTTGTCAATTTTAGTGCTTTTTAGATGCCGCCGTACTTCCTGCTGGGTTAAGCAGGTGACATTTAACGGAGAATTTTTATCCCTGATCATGTTATCCGTCATGGGATTTTCTTGTGTAAATACTGATGAAAAAAAGTCATTTAGCATATTGGCTTTTTCCTCATCTTCATCCACCATTTCACCCAGACTATTTTTAAGGGGGGCAACACTATCATTTTTTAGTTTCTTACTATTTATGTAGTTTATTTAATGCCTCATCACTACCTACTTGCTTTAGTTCTCTAAATGCTTTATTTTTATCTCTTATTGCGCCCCTTACAGCTCTATTTAGCCATAGTGGTTTCCTCTTATTTCTAGCATGTTTATTCCCATATGGTATATATTGTGCACAGGTCCTATTCAGGATGCTAATAAACATCTCCCATTTTCTTTGTGTATTTTTATGTCTCAGGATATCGTCCCAGTTAATTGCACCAAGATCATCTCTCATCCGTTGGAAATTTGCCTTCCTGAAGTTTAGTGTCCTTGTAACCCCTCTACTACACATCTTATTAAAGGATACATGAAAACTTATTAATTTGTGATCACTATTACCCAAGTGACCTTCAACCCTTAGGGTATGTGCACACGCTGCGGATTCTGCTGCGTTTCCGCAGCGTTTTTGGCTCTGCAGATTCTGCTGCGTTGTACAGTACCTGTATTTCCTATGGAAATAAAAAAAAGCTGTGCACATGCTGCGGATTTTTCCGCGCGGTTTTGCTGCGGTTTACAATCCGCAGCATGTCAATTGTTTGGTGCAGAAACGCTGCGGTTTTACACCTCATCCATTATGAGGTGTAAAACCGCAGGGCAAAACCGCGGAAAAAACGCAGATAATCCGCAGATAAACCGCAGAAAAACCGCAGCACTTTGTCCTGCGGATTTCCTGCGGTTTTCTCTACAAAATCCGCAGAGACTAAAAACTACGTGTGCACATAGCCTTACATTTGATATGCGGTGCGGCCTATTGGTTAATATTAGGTCTAGCAGTGCCCCCCCTCTTGTTGGGTCCTGAACCAGATGTGAAAGGTAATTGTCTCTCATAGTAGTCAAAAACCTATTACCTTTGCTGGAACTGCAGGTTTCGGTTCTCCAATGTATTTCAGGGTAGTTGAAGTCCCCCATAATAATGACTTCTCCTTGAGTCGCAGCTTCATCTATTTGCTTTATGAGGATATTCTCTGTTGCTTCCATTATTTTTGGAGACTTATAACAAACCCCTATCAGTAATTTATTATTTTTCCCCCCTCCCCTTATCTCTACCCACAGGGACTCTACATTTTTTGATTAGATTCATATATATTATCACGAAGGATGGGTTTTAAGGATGATTTTACGTATAAACACACGCCTCCCCCTCGCTTATTTGTTCGGTCATTTCTGAACAGAGTATAGCCCTGTAAATTAACCGCCCAGTCATGGCTCTCATCCAGCCATGTCTCAGATATCCCCACCATGTCATAATTATGTTCCAACAACATTGACTCCAATTCCTCCATCTTGTTGGCGAGGCTTCTGGCATTAGTATACATGCACTTTATGTATCTCTCTGTACCTCTATTCTTTCTTAAATTATTAACTGTTCTAACCCCACCCCCCATGCCACCTCCACCCCAATGTCATTATTTGTGCCCAGGTCTCTATCTGCACTGTCTTCCCCTCCTATAAAAGGAATACCCTCCCCCCCATCCCTAGTTTAAACACTCCTCCAACCTTCTAGCCATTTTCTCCCCCAGCACAGCTGCACCCTCCCCATTGAGGTGCAGCCCGTCCCTAGCGTAGAACCTGAAGCCAACTGAGAAGTCGGCCCAGTTCTGCAGGATCCCAAACCCCTCCTTCCTACACCAATTCCTGAGCCACTTATTAACCTCCCTAATCTCCCGTTGCCTCTCTGGCGTGGCACGTGGTAAAGGAAGTATTTCCGAAAATACCACCTTTGAGGTCCTTGCTTTAAGCTTACAGCCTAATTCCCTGAAATCATCTTTAAGGACCTTCCACCTACCTCTAACTTTGTCATTTGTGCCAATGTGCACCATGACCGCTGGATCCTCACCAGCCCCTCCCAGTAATCTGTCAACCCGATCAGCGATGTGTCGGACTCGAGCGCCAGGTAGGCAGCACACCGTTCGACGATCCCTGTCTTTGTGACAGATTGCCCTATCTGTTCCCCTAATAATTGAGTCTCCCACTACCAGAACCTGTCTGACCTGCCCTGCTCTCCTATTTCCCCCCTTACTGGAGCAGACACTCCTCTGGCTTTCAGAGGACATGCCTTGCTGCAGCAGTGCTACTCCTGCACTAACACTTCCCTCATCTGCCAACTTAGCAAACTTATTGGGGTGTGCCAGATCAGGACTAGCCTCCCTGGTGCTCTTCCCTCTACCCCGCCTTCTAACTGTCACCCAGCTAGCTGCTTCATTGTCCTTCAGCTCCAACCTAGCATCCCCCTCCTCATCTATCCCATTGAGCGTCTGTTCAGTGAGCAGAAGACTCCTTTCCATATTGTCTATGGATCTCAGTGTTGCCAGCTGCACATTTAGATCCTGTATCTGAGCTAGTCTGAACACGGTCCAAAGGTCAGCAGCAGAATACCAGATGCAAAGGGGAAATGACAAACGGGTAGTCTGAACACAGTCCAAAGGTCAGCAGCAGAATATCAGATGCAACGGGGCAATAACAAATGGGTAGTCTGAACATGGTCCAAAGGACAGCAGCAGAATATCAGATGCAAAAGGGCAATGACAAACAGGTAGTCTGAACACGGTCCAAAGGTCAGCAGCGGAATATCAAATGCAAAGGGGCAATAACAAATGGGTAGGCTGAACACGGACCAAAGGTCAGCAGCGGAATATCAGATGCAAAGGGGCAATAAGAAACGGGTAGTCTGAACATGGACCAAAGGTCAGCAGCAGAAGGAGATCAGAATTTACAGCACAGGGTACAGGCGAACACACCAGAGAGCGCAAGCTTAGAACAAGCTTTTGACTGGCAATGATCTGGGCCAGACAGCTCACCTAAATAACCAAGAATATGGAGCACCTGTGGCAGTCTCTGCACTTTCCAGTCAGATAGGTCAATCGAGCTATCAATCAAAGCACCGACAGCTCAGCACGCCCCAGCACAGGATAGGATGCTAGAGCTGTCTATCACAGAGTCCCAGACACTCTGAGCAGAGGAATCGTGACATTAAGAAGGGGTTGAATCATTCTGAGATTCCAGTAAAAGTGGTGTTTTATTGTGAATTTAGAAAAAACGCTTGTTATATTACAATTCCATGACTGCCAATCAAGGGATTCCTAACTGGAATATTTCATAATCCAATATTAACTGAAGGTGAATTATTCTAAATGATTAAGCCTGTGATTTACATATCATTATCTCCCTTCTTTTCATGCTAAGGCTTTCAATGTCTCCTTAAAGCCACAGCATTGGAAAATAGAAAGCTTATGTAAAAAGATTATATTCACATATATAGACTTACAGGAGAAAAGTCTGATCCTTATTATCTCTTTAGAACTTTAACATGATAAATTAAAGGCAAAGAAGCCAGTTGACTATCTCAGATGAGAGGATGATGTTGGCTTACAAGCTCGTTTTCACTTTCTTCTCCATCTCCTCCAACAACCAGACTCCCCCAGTTCTTGGATACTAAGCAGTCATTACCAATCACTATGGGAGGCTTAAAGGGAATCTGTCAGCAGGTTTTTTTCTATGTAATCTGAAGACAGCAGGAGTTATTATTATTTATTTATATAGCACCATTGATTCCATGGTGCTGTACATGAGAAGGGGTTACATTCAAATTACAGATATCACTTACAGTAGAAAAACTAACAAACGTAGACTGGTACAGAGGGAAGAGGACCTTGCCCTTGCGGGCTTACATTTTACAGGATGATGGGGAAGGAGACAGTAGGTTTGGAGTTACAGCAGTTCTGGTGGTGTTGAGGTGGCCATGTGGTCATTTCAGGTTGTACGCTTTCTTAAAGAAATGGGTTTTCAGGTTCCATTTGAAGACTGAAACACAAAATTCAGGGATATGTCACTTGTCAAAGTGCTGTCACAAGTAGGTTTTCTCAAACATCTCCAACTGTAATGGCGGTGTCAGGGTCAGCTTCTCTTTCCCTAAATCATGTTGCTTTCAGATGAGGTAGCAAAGACCTTCTGACAGATTCCCTTTAACTGGCATCCAAGCTCCTGCACCAACAGCCAGGGTCAACATTTAGATACTTTTGAGAGTGAGCCGGGTCCCTCTCTCATACTATAGCCCCACCGCCAACTCCCTCAATGAAATTGCGAATGCCAATCATTGTGATGGCAACAGAAGGCCATAAAATGACCAAAGAATGACCTTCCGGTCTGCCAGGTGCGCTGGCCTGATAAGCCCTGCCATAAGTTGAGTCTGACAGGTTTACATTCTGACCTGTCAGTGTGATATTAGACTAGCAATCAAATTATTAAATATTCATAGAGGGACTAAATATAAAATTAAAAAACAAAGATTGAAAAGACACTGGAAAATGAACTTCAGCTTTTACAATAAAACATTTTTTATTTAAAAAGAAAAATAAGTTCACATACGTATACAGTAATATCTGAAGTCATATTAAGTAGTGCCACTAACACAGTGTATTTCTCACTTTAAAAATTAATACTTTATTAGATTATATTAAAATACAGAAAAACACACATCACAAATGTCACGCTGTGATGGTCTTAGGTAGGGGAGGGGGGGCCTCAAACTGTCCCTGGAACTGGGACCCTAACTATCCACGTTTTGGGGTACTCTTGATGGTAGAGAGGCCCAAGTCTCTGACCTCACTATGCACCTGTTATTCCCTGGTCTGTCCCTTCACCCACTCTATGGAGCCTGGGACAGAAATGTAATGTGAACGAGACACAAAAGACAAAACAGATATAACAGAAACCATCTATCATACAAAAGCACCAACCAACAAAAGGGAGAAGGGTGGAGACAGGGAGGAATAAACTAAATGGGAAACAGGGAACAGGAGATAAACACACATGTACAATAGAAAACCTCTACAACAGCTTCTCTCCAAAATACTTAGATAAAGAAGGTGAATCTCCAATAGCAACAATGAACTACTATCCAGCACTAAAGCTTCCACTGACAAGACAGGGTCTGGTCGAGGGTCTGGTCAGGTTTTATAGGAAGAGTTAAGAACCATATCAGAAGCAGCTGAAATGGAACCTCTTCAGCACTAAAGGATATAGGATCCAGACACAGGCTAAATTGAAGATCTGTGATTCACAATACGCAGTGATCTTCTACCCCCAGATCTCTCAGGTTGGTGTGATACACTCGTAACAGTACCCCCCTTCTATAAGGAGCCATGTTTACCCTGATGAGCCAGATGAAAGGATCGTATCTACTTACCAGCATTAAATTCAGATGCCAGCACCCACATCCTCTCCTGCAGACGATAGCCTTTACAATGTACCAGGTACTTTAAAGAGTGGCGAACCATACGGGAATTGATGTCTTTTGCTACCTGAAATTCTAAATTGCCATCAACCAGAACTGGTGGCAGCGGTAAAGTTGACAGTTCCACAGGCGCAACAAATTCTTTGAGCAAAGACTTGTGAAAAATATTATGGATCTTGAGAGTTGGCAGAAGCTTGAGACGAAAAGCTACAGGGTTGAATATGGCGACCACCTTATAAGGACCAATAAACCTAGTACCTAATTTCCAAGAAGGATTTTTCATTTTAATATTTTTGGTAGATAGCCATACTAAGTCATTCACCGCCCAGATCCGGACCAGACAATTGTCTCTTATACGTTTGTATTTGCCCCCCATGATCTGAATTACTTCCCACACAGATGAGAGTGAAGAAGATACTTGTTTCTCCCCATCAACCCCTGAAGACTCATCTGTACTGAAAGTACAGAATTGTGGATGGTAACCATATGTGCCAAAAAATGGCAGTGGACTCACCACAACGGTTGTCTAACTCAAACTCAGCCAGTGGTAGAAAAGAAGACCAATCCTCCTGGATATCTGATACAAAACATCTGAGGTAAATCCCCAAACTTTGGTTTAGGTGTTCAGTCTGGCCATTAGTATGAGTAGGGAACACAGAATAAAAGGATAGATGCATCCCTAAACGAGCACAAAATGCCCTAAAAAATTTAGATACAAATTGGGTCCCCGATCTGACACCACATCAAAGGGAACCCCGTGAAGCTTCACGATTTCAGTGAATAACACCTGAGCCAGTGTCTTGGTGTTAGGGAGAAACCTATCCACCACAACTAAGATAACAGTTTTACCAGTGGATGAAGAAAGATCCGTAATGAAATCCATGGATAAATGAGTCCATGGTCGGTCAGGAATCGTCAATCGCAAAAGAGCCCCAGATGGACGAGTATGCGGGGTCTTGGAATGCACACAGACACAACATGAATACACAAAGTCAACTACATCCTTACGCAACCTTGGCCACCAAAAACGACGAGAACGGATTCCAAGGTTCTACTTACTACCTGGGTGACCAACAAGAGCTGAGTCATGATGTGCCTTCAAAATTTTAAGATGCAGATGAACAGGTACAAACAATTTCCCTGATGAACCAGTAGGGACGTCCGCCTGAGCCTTCATTACCTCACCCTCAAGTTCAGGACACACTGTGGAGACGACCACCCCTTCTTGCAAAATAGGAACAGCATAGTCAGTACTCCACTCCCAGAAACTCTGAGACAATGCATCCACTTTGACGCTTTTAATCCCAGGGCAGTCATGCACAAGATGAGGTGGTTCTTGACACCTCTTTTCAGAGAACACTTCCTCAAAATCGGACAGGGAAGATTGAATGATTTTAGGGGAGATACTAATAAATACTAGCATCTAGGCAATTATTTTTGCAAAAATCACTCCATTTAATAATCACTCTGGCATGCCAGTCTATGTCTGGATTATGTTTAGTCAACCAGGTAAGACCCAGCACAATAGGAGTAGGGAGACTTTTCAAGATAATGCAAGAAAAGAACTCCATGTGAAGAGCCCCTATGTTCAGGTTTACACTATGCACTACTTGTGTATAATGTCTCTGACTGAGAGGCGAAGAGTCAATTGTAAGGATAGGGACCGGCTTTGCCAGAATACTACAGGAAATACCAAGGTCCCATGCAATCCAAGCATCCACCATATTGGCTCCCGCTCTACTATACAAGAGGATGAATATATTGTCAGTTTTCATACCAATAACCACTTCTGCTGGTAAGAAAAACTGAGATACACATGCGGAGGAGATATATACACCCAGAATTTTATCCTCCACACAACCTGGGGTCACAAGTTTTCCGACGGATTTTTATGCTTTACTTAAATGAAATGTCGCTTTTGACAACAGATAAAGAACAACCCTGTTTTTGCGGTGAACCGTAAGACACTCATACCAAGGGGAGGCCCCTCCTAACTGCATTGGTTCTTCAGAGCACACAGGAAGAACCTCGGTTTTAGGGAATACCATGGGGGGTCAGAGTCACAACAGGTCTACCCCTGAGGCATCTATCAGTGCATATAGCCAGATCCATGGCGGCCTCCAATGACTCAGGGGGTTTCGTAAAGCATGAGTAAATCTTTTAGCTTTTCAGACAGGCCCTAACAAAACTGACTCCTAAGAGCAGGATCGTTCCACCGGGTTTCAATGGCCACAGGCCTTGACAAAACTGACTCCTAAGAGTAGGATCATTCCACCGGATTTCAATGGCCCATCTACGGAACTCTTAGCAGAATTCCTCTGCCAGCTGGTCTCCCTGCTGGAACTTACATAGCCTAGACTCAGCCAGAGAGACACAATCTGAATCATCATACATGAGGCTTAGAGCCTCAAATAAACATCAACTGACCGAAGAGCCAGTCCGCCGGAAGTGAAATGGCCCAAGATTGAGGATCTCCCTTAAGGAGAGAAATAACAATCCCCCAACCCATTGCTCCTCACTCTCAGATGAACGAGGACGAAGCCTAAAATACAACTTGCAGGCTTCATGGAACACCATAAATTTATAGGTGTTCAATAGAGTGGGACTGGTATGTGAAGACTGTCTCTTCATTTAATGTTTTTTCTATGGTTCTATTTGATTACTATCCATACATGTCCTGTTCCCTCCTGAGGGTTGGGAGCTGCAGTCCAATGTGTCAGGCCCCCTTGTAGAATACTATGTGATGGCTCTTTGCTCTTCTTTTTGAAACATGTTAAAGGGAACCTGTCAGCAGGATTGTGCTGAGTGACCTACAGACAGTGTCAGGTTGGCGCTGTTATACTGATTAAAATAATACCTTTGTTGATGAAATCCTTCTTGTGGTTGTTTAAACTTTATTTTCAGTTTTGAGTTAATGATATGATCGTGCTTCCGGGCGGAGCTGTGGGGGGGGTCTTCATGTGGTTCTCTGATTAGGTATTCATCAGTATAGCTTCTGACAGGTCACTGATCTCTGTGACCTGCCCTCTATTTTACATAATGAATATTATATCTATTTAAAAAATAAGTCACTTTCTGCAGGCATGTGCCGTGGTGGGGCCTGGGCTGCAACATGATTGCATCTATAATGTGTATTTTCTATATTTTTCAGATTATAAGACACTTTTTTCACAAAAATTTTGGGGAAAATGGGGTTGCGTCTTATAATGTGGATATACCTTACCGATACCGTTGCTGCAGGCCGCAGGCTGGGATGAGGGGGTGTCCGGTGGTGCTGCGGGTGCCCAATGGTGCTGCGAGGGTGTCCGATGCAGCTGAGGGCATCTCCGGTGCTGCATGAGCTCTGCCGACAATTTCTAAAAGGCCAGAGCTTCCGCAGTGTTCCATAATTTCCTATGCAGTGGACTCCAGGAAAATGGCTGCTAGGGGTGACACATGTGCAGATAGAGATCTCGGCACCAAGATCTCAGGAGATGAGATTTCAGCACTGAAAAAATTGTTTTTAGTGTGTAAAATTACCCCAAAAACATTCCATAAATCTGCCACCGCTATAATTGCACTAACCCATGGTGTCTTATCACATATACAATATAACGTATTGTTGAACTGCTGTTAATTTGTTCATTCTGCCTCCCAATTGTAATAAGGCTTGGTTTACATTTATCCTCTGTTCTATGCTTCATCAGTGTCTGTGCTTCATCAGTGTCTCCATCCAAATGTCCAAAAAACAGCCTTCAGGTAAATTCTCCAATGAAACAATGGATCATCAGGAGGCCATTAGATTTATTGAGGCAGATTGATTCACTTTAGACTTCATCTCTCCTCTTACCCAGCAGTGTCCCATCTTTTTAAGCATGCACAAAAGCACAATCGTCTCCACTTTTGGGCACCTCTAAAAAGATGGAGTCTAAAGTAACTCCATCTGCCCCATTATACTGAATGATTCTGTCAGGGGCTCCATCTGAATCACGTATTTCAGAGATTTAGACAGAAATTCTGACACAAGTCCTCAGCTTTAAAGCCCAGGATCTCCAATTTTTTTGGGAGGATTTTTCTTGTACATTACATTTTTGTTTGATTGTGTTTTTGGAATTAAATAAAAATCCGTCTGTATTCATCTTTACTGGAAAACAAACCCAGTTTCTGTATATATCTTGTGCGGCAACCAAACTGTTATCTTGAGTTCTCCCTGCATGAAAGTGATAAAACATTTGTACAATGTCTATGAAAACTCCAAGCAGTTTCCATGACAGCAAGTCGAGAAAAAAACATGTTGGAAGTAATTTACCTGTTTGGGTTTTTTAAGATGTGAATTGAGCTCTCACTGTCACCCCAGGCCTAACTTTAAAAAGGACTTTTCACCAAATTTTTCATGTTGAACTAGGCACACAATGTAATAGTGGCTGGAGAGCAGAGTAAATAATCTTGTTTTATTATTTCACCTCTCCATTGTGGAGTTATTAGTAATCAAATATTTGTCATCTAATGAGGAAACTTTAGTTAGTCCAAGTGGATGTTATATAGTTTTTCCTGGGGACGTTTACTTTTGCCTCCTGTATGATGCTGACCAATCATAAGCATGCAGCTACATAGAAGTGCAGAAGGAGCTGTGATGATGTCATCTGTGTGACCCGACTATAGGTCCTGCCAGCCGGGGTGTGCAGCTAAATAAGCACTGAAGATTTATTAGGCTATATTCACATGTCCAGTAAACATCAATTAGAACGGATCCAGCAACATTTCATTAACAAAAAGGTTCTGCGGATAAAAAAACTGATTTCAACTGAATCCATTTTATTTATAACATTGAAGCCTGTCAGTTTTTCTTTCATTTGAAAAGGTCAGTTTTTTGCTTCGTTTTGCTTACGGTTTCAAATGAAAGAAAAACAGAAAACTTTTTAACAGATCTGTTTTCCTTAGACTACAATGTTGAAAAAAGGTATCCAGTTGAAATATTTTTTTTATAGCTGGACGAAAAGTTGTGTCTGCTGCTGAATCTGTTCTAAGTGATGATTACTGGACATGGGAACATAGCCTTACTCAGCACAGAAATGCGGAAATATTAACAGGAGTTAAAGAAATCTGTCAGCAAGTTTTCGCTATTTAATTCAAGAGCAGCATGATAAAGGGGTTGAGAGCCTGATTCCAATGATGTGTCCAGGGTTGCCATCTTAACGCTTTATTTTTTTCTGGACACCTTACGAAAAAAATCAGACAGGACATATTTTTTATGGACACACTGGAAAACCCATAATAAATCATAATAGTGATGAGTGTGAGGATTTCCTAACAAACAGGCAATCCCCACATGTATTCAGCCTGTCCAGCTGTCGCAAATCATGCAGCTGCGTTGACAGAAACTAAATCTCCGAGTACACCAAAATACTCGAAAGACATCCGTGCATGCTCTGGAAAACCCGAGCAAAGAGTATACTCACTCATCACTAATAATTATTCTAAAAGATCTATGTCTACAGCCCATAAGTCTGATATGAAGACAAACAGCTGCAATCACTGTAAACTGTATAGTGATGTTAATTACAACCATAATTACCATATATACTCGTGTATAAGCCGAACCGAGTATAAGCCGACCCCCCTAATTTTGCCAAAAAAAAAACTGGGAAAACTTATTGACTCGAGTATAAGCCTAGGGTGGAAAATGCAGCAGCTACTTGTAAATTTCAAAAATAAAAATAGATGCCAATAAAAGTAAAATTAATTGAGACATCATTATGTTAAATGTTTTTGAATATCCATATTGAATCAGGAGCCCCATATGCTTCATACAGTTCATGATGGCCCCATAAGATGCTCCATATAAAATAGACCCCATATAATGCTGCACAAAGGTTAATAATAGCCACATAAGATGCTCCATAGAATAATATGTCCCATATGCTGCTCCATAAAGGTTATGGTCCCATAAGATGTTCCATAGATTATGCCCCATATGCTGCTCCATAAGATGCTCCATAGATTATGCCCCATAAAATGCTCCATAGATTATGCCCCATAAGATGCTCCATAGATTGTGCCCCCATAAGTTGCTCCATAGATTATGCCCCATATGCTGCCCCATAAGATGCTCCATAGAATAGGCCCCATATGCTGCTGCTGCAAATAAAAAAATGGCATACTCACCTCTCGTCGTTGGGGTCCAGGTGCTGGTGTCCTGAGCAGGCAGTGACACTGGTGCGCTATGGGGGACAGGTGCCAGTGTCACCTCTGGCTCAGTGCCCCGGCACCTGAGATATTCCCCTGTCCCCGCTGTGTGTCACTCTGTCTTCCGGGTACTCTGTGACTGTTCAGGCACAGGGCGCAGCGTGCACTAACTATGTCATCGGGCCCTCTGACCCGAACATCACAGCCAGAGGACGCGGAGGACTTAGCGGCGCGCAGCGGTGGAACGAGGACAGGTGAATATCACATATACTTACCCCCTCCTGGCGTAGTCTCTGCAGCCCCGCTTCTCCCACGGTCTCCGGCAGCTATTCCTTCCTTCCGCGGTCACGTGGTACCGCTCATTAAAGTCATGAATATGTGCATATTCATGACCTTAATGAGCGCTACCACGTTACTGCTGAAGGAAGGCGCCTGAGACCGTGGGAGAAGCAGAGGGCTGCAGAGACGCGCCGGGGGGTAAGTATGATCTGACACCCCAGCTTCCCCTCCCCCGCCGACGCCCTGGCATATATGACTTGCGTATAATCCGAGAGGGGTACTTTCAGGCCCAAATAATGGGCTGACAAGCTCGGCTCATACGCGAGTATATACGGTAGCTATATGCATTTCTTCAGCTTCAAGAAAAATCACAGACACTTTACATTTTTTTTGGACAGGGCAAAATTTTTTTGCCTTATTTTTGTAAACTGTCCTGGAATTTCTGGACAGTCGGCAACCCCAGATGTGTCACTTGCTCAGCAGCTTGCTGTAGTTAGAGCACAATGGATGCTTGATCAGCAGATGATAATCACTGCTGGACTAGGTGTGCAGTGCAAGTCAGAGCAGCTAATCTGTGTATCCCAGCCACCACCACAGATTGGCAACTTTCTGACAATCTACACAGGAAGCTGTCAGAGAAAGCATGAATTCTATCAAAACTGCAACAAGCAGTCCAGTAAGTGATATATCACTGGAATAAGGCTCGCTGACTCTACATTATGCTGCTCTCAGATTCCCTTTATTAGCTCCACACTTCTGTGCTGTGTAATATTTATTCACTGCTTATTTACGTTGCACATTTTGGGTGGCAGAATCCACGTACCCTGGTCATGTTACCCTGGTGACATCATCACATGTCTTTCTGCACTTCTATGTTGCTGTCTGCTTATGATTGGTCAGTGTTATACAGGGGGAAGAAGTACACTCCCTCAGTTAAAAATAATTTTACTCAGTTGGGCTTAACTAAAGTTAACTCATTAGGTTTCAAACATTTGATTGCTAATGTCTGTGCAATGCATGGGTGTAATAAAAAACAACAACATTTTTTCTGCTCTACAGCCACTATTACATTATGTGTCCAGTTCAGCATAAAAAATTTGGTGGCAGAAAAAATTTGGTGACAGGTCCTATATAGGACACCCATTGCATAATCTAAATTTGAAATGCATATTGGCTGTTAAATGGGTATTCCAGTTTTGTACAAATAAAAAGAACTCTCTGAGTACTGTAAAATAATACAATGAGTAATCTAAACCCTATCCCTTGCCACTCCTGATGCTTCCCAGGTACCCAAAAAAAGTCTCAACTTACTGCAATGTTTGAAAGACTATCTGACCTTTGAAACTGAGAAAAACTACAAACACCAGCAGGGAGTCCTGGCAAGCATAAATGGGATGTGATTAGTCATATATCTGTAGACTGAATATTGCTTTTTCACTGCATTCTGAGAGACTTTTATGCTTTTAATTGCTAGAAAACCCACTTTATACACAAATTATTTGCCAAATGTTAAATCGGTGGGGTCCAATTGTTCCTGTAACAATGAAACACTCTCAAATCAATGACTTTTATGTGAAACTTCAGTTTTCCTCTATTGAAATAAGTAGGACTGAGATGAAATAGTGAACCAACACCGTCACGTCCTATCCAAACACAATTGACAACTTCTGTTACTGGACAGGCTACTCCATTTCCTTTCTTTGCCAGCTGCACAGCAGTACACCTTGTTGATAAGGGCCAGAAAGAGCATGTTCGCCTTGAACATCCAGAAAGAGCATGTTGGCCGTGAACATATTGCTTTCCTCCTGGTGGATACAGATGGTTTACAAAAGTTGATGGCCATGGCAGTCTCCCAGTTCCAGTTGACCAGTCGCCATTACGTCTCCAAGAAAGCTGTGTCTGTGCTACAACGGCATGTCACAGACATCACCCATTCCTTGAAAAAAATCTATTTCTGCCATGGTGCATTTCACCACTGACACATGGACAAGCAAACCTGGCCAGGGGCATTATATGTCGCTGACTGGGCACTGAGTGACTCTGGTGGCTATGAGGGCAGGTGGGCAAGGGGCTGCTCCACAAGCCTTGGAATCCCCAAGGCTTGCAGGATAAATCTCTGTATCTAACACTTCCTCCACTGCTTCTGCCACCTCCACTTCCTCTAGGGCCTCCACCTGTGCCCTCAACCTCTCCCTTAATGAGACACACGTTCCAATAGTGCAGAGAGAATCCCCCCATCTCTATACTGTGCAACCAGGGCTCACCGCAATCAGGCAGTGTTTAAATTAATATGCCTTGGAGATCGCAGTAACACAGCTCCAGAGTTGTGGACAGATATCCAGGCTGAGTGTAAGCAATGACTGTCTCCATTGTACCTGGAGTCAAGGAATGCCATGTGCGATAATGGTGGAAACCTGGCGGTGGCCCTATGCCGGGGCAACATCACACACATGCCTTGCGGGGTTCACGTCCTCAGCCTGGTGGTACAGCAATTTCTACACCACTATCCCGGCCTGGATGCACTGCTGCAGAAAGCAGGGTCCTGTGTGCTCAATTCCACCATTTACACCCTGTAGATCATCGACTTGCATCGATACCAAGGTCTTTTGGCCTACTGGTTAACTGTTTTATATGCAATGTGTCGACATGGTGGAATTCCACTCTGCACATATTGCAGCGACTGTGGCAACCATCTGATATTTGTACCACCTGAGTGTGACTGAGCAAAGAAAAAAAAAAACAGTTTGAGCTGTTGCATGAGGTATCAGAGAACCCAGCACTGCAGACTTACACCAATTCCTCACCCACCTCATCTTAATTTAAACTTAAATTCAAAGCTGTAAATGCTGCCCAGACCCTGACACTGCATTGTATGGCCCATGGCTGACTGATAATGTGCCATTGTCAAATTTAGTAGGTCCATTGTGGGAGCATCCTCTCGTGTATGCCCCTTTCCTGCTCTTGTCCGGAGTGATGGTAATGGCCACATGCTCCGGCCTGAAGTTCTGCTGCTGAGTCGCGGCACAAGCAGGGGGTGTGAACAGTGTGATGTCACTGAAAGCAGAGATACTGGACCTTGTTTCGGCAACATATCAGTGCATTTAGAAGGAGTCACAGTCCTTTTTCCATATTCACTGTATGTCACTGAAGGTACAAATTATCCTGCACTCACAACTCAGATGCATAGTTGTTTTATTTCTACATGTGACCTAACATCTAACAACATTGATTTTACGCGTCTTATTTGTACCATATACAGGTGTTAGCGTGGTAGTATACACTGATATCTCCTTTTGAGAATAGACAACGGTGCTCGGTGTAAACAGCTGCAAACAAAATAATTCAAGTCTGATTGTATAAATGAATAAGCCAATTAGGCTGCATTCACTGTATTACTGTGGTCTTTCCACTGTTTACCTGCACAATCACTTTATCATGCAGGAAAAAGGCTTTCTCAGGGTGGAGGGTTGCCTTAAAAGGAAGGTGCCACTTTTTTATTATTTAAAAAAATATTTTTTTTTTACATAAAATGTTGTTTTAATATATGCTTTATTAAATTGTATTTATGGTTTTTTTTTAGACATTTCTAATGCAGTTACTGGGAGCTGCCATTTTTTTTTGCAGGTCTGTAAGGATCGCTGCATGACACAGTCGGCAAATACGGCAGCCCTTGGGCATAGGAGACAGCAGTTGGACACCGACCCTATCTCCAACATTGCATCTGCATTAGCTGTGAATTGGTCACGCCTCTGTGATCTGTCCAATTCATAGTTGAAGGTGTGGCAGGGCACCATTTTATTATTGCCAGGATATGTAACCGGAAGCAGGCCTGATTCTAACACCGCAACATCCCTGACTCTCACACCACCACTGCTCTGATACATCACCGCTGCCCTGATACTTACTAATGGATGAAGTCACCAGCACGATCCTGTCCACGCTGCTCCTATGATCCACACCGCTAGACTGTCCACGTCGCTCCCACGGTCTACTCTGCTTGCTGCTCCTCTGACCACACTGCACCTCTGGTTTAGTAGCACATGTAGATCACAGTTCAGTCACCAACAAAATGGCGATGCACTGTGATTCTAGTCTTTAGTCAGTATTGAGCACTATATGGGGCCATTTTACTGTGGAGCTCTATGTAGGGCTGTTATACTGTATGGTGCACTATATGGGACACATTATACTGTGGAGCGCTGTATGGGGCCATTATACTATATGGAGCTCTATGTGGGGCCATTATACTGTATGGAGCACTATGTGGGGCCATGATACTGTATGGAGCGCTATGTGGGGCCATTATAAAAAAAAAACTTTACAAATTTGGTATCACCATAATTGTACTGAGCTGGAGAATCATGATGTCAGCCCGTGGATTGGGCTCATAGCAGCTGGCAGGCTTCTTGTAAGAACCTTGTGCTTAACATTTGGTATGATGTTATTTCTATTTGGAGACTGGAGTAATATTTTTGGCATAAGAAACTCCATCATTTTCCAAGAATTTGATGGGTGGATGTGGACTGGCCTTATCCCCACCCCAGCACTTCATATTTTGGAAAAGCTGCTTGAAAATGCCAAAATTAGAAACATTTAGGACATCACTACACATTGTGCCAGTTTTCTGGTATAAACACATAATTGTTCATTTTGTCACTAATTTAACTATAACCCACAATGTTATGTGTATTGAGGAAATTGTCCAGTCCTATTTTAAAAAGCTGTCATAATGTCTGCCATTACTATCTCTTGATAGTCTGACAGTCTGACTGCTCTAACTGTAAAGAACCCGTTCCTGTTTAGCTGCCGGAGTCACCTTTCTTCCACCTCTAATTAGTGCCCCCTGATTCTTAGGGTGTGTGCACACGCTGCGGTTTTGGTCCTGCGGATCCGCAGCAGCTTTTGCTGCGGTGTACAGTACCTTTATATTCTATGGAAATCCAAAACTGCAGTGCACACGGTGTGGATTTTTCCACACGAATTTGCTGCGGTTTCAAAACCGCAGCATGTCACTTCTTTGTGCGGAATCCGCAGCAGTTTTATACCTGCTCCATTGTACAGGTGTCAAACCGCAGGGGCAAACTGCAGGCTAATCCGCAGATAAACCGCAGGTCTTTTGACCTGCCGATTTACCTGCGGATTTTGCAAAATCCACGCATATAAATCCGCAGTAAAATCCGCAACGTGTGCACACACCCTTAGTCCTCTGTACTGGCCACACATATATTTATACTTGTGAATGAGATCCCCTCTGAGGCGTCTTTTTCAAAGCTAAACATGCCCAACTTTTCCAACCTCTCCTCATATGAGCGGCCTTCCATCCCTTGTAATAATCTAGTTGCCTGTCTTTGAACTGACTCTAACTTATGAATATCCTTTTTAAAATTTGGAGCTCAAAATTGGTTCCCATATTCTAGATGTGGCTTCACCAGTGATTTATAAAGGGGTAATAATACGTTGTGATCATGGAATTTTCTCTCTCTTTACACCCTAAAATCTTGTTTGCAGCTGCTGTTTGTCATTGAGCACTGCTGCTCAGCTTACTTGTAACCAGAATACCCAAGTCCTTCTCTTGATCTGTAGTCTCGAGTATACTCCCATGTAATGTATATGCAGCAATAGGATTACTCTGTCCTACATGCATTACTCTACATTTGTGTACATTAAACCTCATTTGACAAGTCTTTGCCCATTCAGTCATCTTATTCAGATCGTTTTGCAAAATTGTAATGTGAAGGTCACATTTTAATATCCTACATAGTTTGGTGTCATCAGCAAAGACTGACACTTTACTCTCAATCCCATCTACAAGGTCATTAATAAAGAGGTTAAAAAGAATCGGTCCTGGCACAGATCCCTGCGGTACCCCACTGCTGACCATATCCCATTTAGAGAACGTACCATTTATGATGACTCTTTGTTTCCTGTCATTTAGCCAATTCATTTCCCATCTGCATATATTTTCCCCCAGTTCTTGCTTCTTTAGTTCAGTATAAGTTTGTTATGTGGAGCTGTATCAAATACCTTTGCAAAGTCCAGATAAATTACATCAGCCGCATTACCAACATCCAGATTTGCACTTACCTCCTCACAGAAACCCAACATATTAGTTAGACACGACCTATCTTTTATGAATCCATGCTGGTTGTCAGTTATTATATTATTCTCTGCAGGTCATCTCTTATAATGCCCTCAAAGATTTTGCACACCACTGATGTCAGGCTTACCGGATGGTAGTTGCATGGATCCACCTTCTTGTGTTACAAGAGAGTCTAAAGGGGGTTTTACACATAGCGATATCGCTAGCAATATCGCGAAAGCATCACTGATTTGGTGACGCAGCAGCGATATCGCTATGTGTGATACTTACCTCCGACCGGCTCCCCCGCTGTCTGTCGCTGATCGCGCGAGATCGGGCAGCTCCATTTCTCGTCGGGCACTTCTTGCTGGGCTTCCTGCTGGCGCCGATGAGCGAAACGTGGACACGGGCGGGAGGAGATCAGGATCGCCTCGTCTGAAAGGTAAGTAACGACCGCTGTATCGCTGCTGCATCGCTGTGAGATCTGCCTGTGTGGCAGCTCACTAGCGACCATTTAGCGATGCACCAGCGATCCTGACCGGGTCGTATCGTGGTCGAATATGAGACACAGTGGTCTGCCAATTAATGAGCCCAACTCCCTCAGTATCAGGATGATTGCCATCTGGGCCAGGGGATTTGTCAATGTTTAATTTGCTGAGAGGCAGGCATACTTCTTGTGTTAAACTAATTATATCAGGTTGTGAACTTGGATTTTTGCCTTGTTGAATGATTCCTGGAACAGACAGTTCAATAGTGAACACGGATGAAAAGTGCCTGTTTAATATCTCAGCCTTTTCTTTGTCCTCTGTAAATATCTTGTTATTATCATCTTTTAAGGGGCTTAGGCCATTTTTTTCTTTTTGGCATTGATGTATTTATAAAATTTTGGGGGCTTTATTTTAATATCGCTGGCAATTTGTTTCTCTGTAGATAACTTTGCCAGCTTGATTTCTTTTTTACATTGCTTATTTAGGTCTTTATACTCCTGAAATGCTTTTTCAGTATTCTCGACATTCATGATTTTGAATGCCCTTTGTTTTAGTCTTATTAAACTTTGTAGTGTCTTATTTATCCATAATGGTTTATTTTTATTCCTGGACATTTTATTACCAGAGGGTATAAGTTTTCTACAGGATTCTAGTAGTATATCCTTAAACATGCCCTATTTATGGGTGGTATCCCCAGTTACCATGAGATGGTCCCAGTCTCCACAATTAAGTTATTTCCTTAATTTGTTGAAATCAGCTTTCCTAAAGGTCCAGGTTTTTGCATTTCCCCCTTTGAATGTTTGATTGAAAATTACTTTGAATCTCACCATATTATTGTCACTGCACCCCAAATGCTCCCTGACATGTGGATCTGAAATTGTATATAGTTTAATTAACAGAACCCGTTCTAGCACATCAGGGACAGACTGAAACTGAAATTCAGCCCTTGCATTTGAAATCACACAGACCCATGCTGTCCTCAGCCCCGAACCCCAAATGGGGAAATATTACTAATATTATCCTGCCTGGAGGAAATCAAGATTTATTAGAAGAACACTATTTCTAACAATACCAATAATATTGCTATATATGATTATAATATCAAGATAATAATATTGCAATATTACAAATACCAACAAACCATAACCAAATATTACCAGCCTATACAGTTATAATAATACCACCATACTGATTGTTAAGGGGGTGGAGGTTAAGGTCTATGTAACTTCAGACTTCTGAATCCTCATAGCGCACACTGTGAGGAATCTCTGGGGCTGGCATTGAGAGCGGGCCGTCATGGCTTTGCTAACTTCACTTGTATTGAGCGAAGCCATGCACATCTAGCTGGCGAAACTACAGTAGGTGCAAAGGTTGCAATCGCTCCCCGGCCCTGGAGCCTAGGGTGCCCAAAAAGTCCCTTTGGCCTATTTAAAAAGACTAATGCTATTAAAGACTTGCAATAATTGGGGGGCCCATTAGAGATTTAGCTTTTTTCCCCAGGAGAGGTGACCTATCAGGACAGGGACCTACCTTTGACGGACGCCTTGACATGGCAGTGATGCTCAGATATAATGACCAATCTATGCGCTATGTACCTTTACTGTTTTTTCATAGCAATTTTGCAGATGAATATTTCATGTATACGCTATGTAGTGCTTTTTCCCCCCATTTTCTATGGCAGTAATATAGTTTCAATGTTCTAGATTAATCATTCTTGGTAATTCATGGTGCAACCTTTACAGTTTTTCATGTTGCCCTGTTGGTGCTGGTCTCAGCAGGTCGCAGACAAAAGGGATACCCTTGGCCTGCTGAGGTAGGTGATGAAGCCAGCGACTTTGTGCTGTATCACAACTGCTAACAGCGTGGACGTCTTGAGGATGCAGATCCTGATAACAATGTAGCAGCCAAGGCGTCCCAAGACCAGACAGGCCCTTCTGGCATTTGCCAGAATAGCTAGATGGCCAGTCCGGCCCTGCAGCAGATTGTCTCCCCTGGTCGGTTCATTTACCAGCTGGGAGAGGTAATTGTCCTGAACTTCAGATAAGAACTTGTAGCTTTTAGGACAACCAGAAGAAACTATGTCCTATGGAATGTATGGATAGTTAAAATCCCCCCATATTAAGGTCCCTATTATTATTTGCTGCCTTTTTAATGTACTGCTACATTGTCTCCTCTACCTGTTCAGCTAAATTAGGAAGCAAACTCAAATTAGCAGCTTTCCATTATTGCCTTCCCCATGTATATTTACCCATAGTGACTCTACATTACCGTAGGTAGCTCCCCCCTATATCATCTTTGAACACTGGTCTTACGTTACATTTAATAAAATTACACAGCCCTCAACCTTTTCTGTCTTTTCTAAATGTAGTGTAACCTTCTATGTTTGTCACACAGTCATGGCTTTCATCCAGCCACATTTCCGTAATGCCCACCTCATCATATTTTGTGGCAGACATAAGAGTCTCCAGTTCATTCATTTTGTTTGCAAGACTTTTTGCATTTGCCAATAGACATTTAATACTATTAGCACATTTATTACTCCTACTCAGCTCCCTGCTTTCCTTG
The DNA here is from genome assembly GCF_039654945.1 of Dendrobates tinctorius. NCBI lineage: Eukaryota > Metazoa > Chordata > Amphibia > Anura > Dendrobatidae > Dendrobates > Dendrobates tinctorius. Next base: position 21,304,436 of record NW_027361716.1, read on the forward strand.
CATATCCCTGCCCTCCTAAATCCTCATTTACTTCTACTGCCTCCCTCTCTCTATCCCCTTATTAGAACAACTACCCTCCCTCCCCCCATATCCTAATTTAAAAGCTCCTCCATCCATCTGACCATTTTCCCCCAAGCACAGCTGCACCCTCCCCTTTGAGTTTCAGCCAGGGCCGGTCTGGCCATCTGGCAATTCCGGCAAATGCCAGAAGAGCCTGTGTGGTCATGGGCTGCCTTGTCTGCTACAGTGTTAACAGTATGGGTGTCTTGAGAACACCGATTCAGTTAACAATTGTGATGCAGCATAAAGTTGCTGACTCCGTCACTTACCCCAGCAGGCCACAGGTATCATTAGAAATATTGGTCTTGCTTTATAGGAGTGGATTCAGGGGATCCCACGGCACAAGAAGACAGGGATCAAGGGGAGGACCATGAAATTCGGTCCCAGGCTTCCCCTCCTAGAAGAGGCCTGAAAGCCACAAACAGCTCCACAGATCACAAGCAGAGCGTTGCACTAGCTAGTGCGGGAGAACCATTAACTGAGCACACTATGAGACATCTTATGTCTGAAATAATGTCTAACTTCAAAAAGGACATGCAGAACATGCTTAGATCTATGCAGAGGGACATCAATGTTATAGAAGAACGCACATCCCACATAGAAGATAAGATGGCGGAATTGACCACAGCGCACAATGAGGTGGTGGACTCGGTGGTATCCACAGATGAAGAGATAGATGTACTTAAACTTAAAATAGCGGATATGGAAGATAGGTCTCGACGCAATAATGTCCGTCTGAGAGGCATTGCGGAAACGGTTAAAACAGATGATCTCAAAGAATTTCTTACTGATTATTTCTCATGCCTGTTGCCGGACACCACACAGCTAGATTTGATTATGGACAGAGCCCACAGGCTTCCTAAGCCAAACCATCTCCCGGCTACGATACCAAAAGATGTTATAGTCAGAATACATTTCTTTCATATAAAAGAGAAGGTGTTGGAGGCTGCTCGTAACCCACCGTCCCTGCCCGACCGCTTTAAAGACATAGCTATATATGCGGATCTATCTGCATTTACCCTAGCACGCAGGAGAGCATTTTCATCATGCACAGGGATCCTGAGGGAACACAATATCCCGTATAAATGGGGGTTCCCAGTGAAGCTGGTGATAACAAAAGATGGGCGCAAGCATGTGGTGAATAATCCGGAGCAAGCCTTATGCCTTTGCAAGGAATGGAATCTTCCTTCTGATACTAGGGACAACCAAGGGAAAAACCCACTACCACGACCAATTGTGGAGGAATGGTCCAAAGCGTGATTAAGATGTAACGAGGAACTGGTTTAATCTCACAGTTCAGGATATGGAAACCTGGGAAAGGATCTCTGCTAATTGACGTTTTTCAGAAGAACTCTTATGGTTTTGAATTTCGGTTCTATAGGTTGTGAGCGGCAAGTCCTCTTAGGGAAAGACAGTTCGGGTCTGTGAAGTCGGGGGTCAAGTATGGCAGGACCCCCTCGATTATGGTTAGCGGGACTTGGACATGGATTGCCTAACAGGATTTTCTGATCTTCGGTTTTTGTTTTGTTTTTTTCTTCACATCGAGATTTTACAAGCAACCTTTCGGATTGCTTATTTTCTATTACCTTTTAAGGTTTTATTTTTTGTTTTTCTTGGGACCCGGTACTTTTTTTGTTTCCGGTTCCTATTGGGGTCATATGTCAGAACCCAGGTCACATCTGGTTCGCTAGACTTTTGCTGGGTTTCTGATTCCCGTGGAAGGCAGTCTGCACGGGCTCCCTATTTTTGTGCTCATGAGAGCAAGGTTTTTAGTTTGAATGTTATTTCTGTCTGTTTTTGTGTTTATCTTTTTCTTTATCTACAGTGGCAGCTTTTTCCAGTCGGATCTACAGGGGTGGAAAAGGGGGCGTGAAGCAATTTGAAAAAACGATAGGCGTGGGCACCAGTAACCTAGATGAGTATGAGTTTGAATGTCTGACACTATGTTATGTAGACCCACGTATGGGAGGAGGGAAAATACACGCACATCAAATTCCAAAAAACAATCATATGAGAAATAATGTGATATCTGAGTATGGCACTAAAGTGATATACTTTTCCAGTACACACAAAACAAGGGTGATAAAATATAATCAGCATAGACTCACAGCAATCTTGACCAAATTTATAGATGGTGATTAAGTTTATATCAGTGAATGCCAAAGGCTTAAATTCCCCATACAAACGGTCAACTTTATGGAAAGAAGCACTGAGGAACAACGCAGACATACTGTGTGTACAGGAAACTCATTTAAACAGTGATGACACAAGTAGATTAAAACATAAAAAATTCCCACACGTGATCCTGGCGCCGGCAGATAAGAAAAAAGGTGGGGTGGCGATTGCAATAAGGGACTCTGTGGCCTTCTCCCAAATAAACCAAATTATAGACCCACATGGAAGGTACATTATATTGCAATGTATAATCAACAATATTCCATATACGTTGGTGACCATATATGCCCCCAACAAAGGACAATATACCCACATCAAGAAGATAATAGTAAAGGCCATTAAAGTCAAGAAAGGCTCTCTAATTCTGGTTGGGGATTTCAATGTGGCGTTGTGGCCCAACATGGATTCCACATCTAGATCGAATAAACTTAACCCTAGCCCGCTTACAAAATTGCTTCACATACAAGAACTATATGACATTTGGAGACTAAAGAATCCATCCACAAGAGATTACACGTTTCTCTCTCACCCGCATAACACCTATACGAGAATTGACTTTTTTCTAGTTGATAAGTCGGTAATTCCACAAGTGTTAAATGCCAAAATAGGAAATATAACATGGAGCGACCACGCTCCTATCACACTAGAAATAGAGGAAAAGTACACAACAGATAGATCTCCAATTTGGAGGCTTAACACCTATGTCCTGAACCATCCCACTTACGCATCACAAACGCAAGAATCCATCCACGATTATTTTATACAAAATGATAATGGAGAAGTATCAGACACAACTCTATGGTGTGCACACAAAGCGGTACTGAGGGGACATTTTATAAAACAGGCTTCTCATTACAAAAGATCTACACAAACTGCAGTAAATGACATCCAAACCAAGTTGGGAAGATTACATAGAATGAATAAACAGTCTTACTCACCCACAAGAGCGGCGGAAATCTCAGTTCTACATCAACAGCTTCATGAGCTTAATCTACACACATACGAGAAGGCCCTCAAAAAACTTAAAATGAAATATTACTGGCATGGAAATAAATCCGGGAAATTATTGGCCAAACAGGTGAAAATACGCGCGGCTAAATTCCGTATCCCATATCTAAATGGCCCCAATGAGGGGAAAATAATAGATCCTCAGCGAATTGCCAACGAATTTGCTAATTATTACGAAGCCTTGTACAACTTAAAAGGAGATGTCCAGTCCCACCAACCTAGTGATGCAGAAATAGGGACATTCCTGGAGTCAGTAAGCTTACCAACACTATCAGCCTCACAGAAAGAAACCCTGTCCCAAAAATTTACAACTCTTGAAATTCATAGAGCTATTGATACTTTGAAAGCACATAAAGCCCCAGGACCAGATGGTATGCCAAACGATTACTATAAAAAGTATAAAAATTTAATTTCCCTGTACTTGGTAAGAGTGTTCAATGAGGCAACCGAGAACAAAGCCTTCCCAGCAGAAATGCTGAACGCCCATATTATTACCTTGCCAAAGCCAGGAAAGGACCCAGACACCCCGGCAAATTTTAGACCAATTTCTCTATTGAATACGGACGTCAAATTATTTGCTAAAGCAATGTCTTTAAGGCTCCTGCACGTCCTTCCAGAGTTGATCCATTGGGATCAGGTCGGATTCGTCAAAAATAGACAAACCAGTGACGGAACTAGACGCCTTGTTGATTTGATCGCTGTGGCGGAGGGGGGTCGGACGCCTTCTCTGCTCCTATCGCTGGACGTGGAGAAGGCGTTTGACAGGATCCACTGGGGATTTATGGAGAGGACGCTTGAGAAATTTGGTTTTGAGGGACCCATTCTATCCTCCATTATGGCATTGTATTCTAGGCCCTCGGCCCAGGTATATACAAATGGATACCTATCTTCGGGTTTTAATATTACAAATGGAACACGACAGGGGTGCCTTCTATCCCCACTGATATTCGTATTAATGATGGAACCATTTGCTCAAATGATAAGAATGGAGAAAGAAATTTGTGGGATTAACGTGGGCTCTGTGGAGAACAAGATAGGTCTATTTGCTGACGATGTCATACTGTGTGTCACGAATCCTGAAGTCTCCCTGCCCCATATATTTAGGATAATTACCCTTTTCGGCCATGTTAGCTATTACAAAATTAATCTAAGTAAATGTTTGATTCTTGATATGGGTATCCCGCAGGCCACAAAACAGAAACTAATGGAACAATATCCCCTGACTTGGAGAGTTGACGCGATCCCATACCTAGGGGTTCAGTTAACTTACCCGATCAAAAATCTGGGGAAAACAAATTATGCACACTTATTGCAAAATATCCATAAGGAAATACAATCATTCTCCAAAGCAATGGTGTCCTGGTTGGGCCGAATGTCAGTGGTAAAAATGATGATCCTTCCCCAGATTTTATATTATTTCCGCAACCTACCTATTCAAATCCCACTGCATACCCTCAACAAGCTCCAATCAGCTTTAATGAATTATATATGGAACCAACGAAGGGTGAGAGTTTCGGCAAAATTCTTGTTCATGCCAATAAAATACGGGGGGCTAGGTTGTCCATGTATACGTACATACTATCGAGCCACGATGCTGGATCAAATTAGATGCTCGTGGGATGGGAATTCTCCAAAGGCATGGGTAAAATTAGAAGCGCAGATTGTGGAGCACCCCTCTATGGCCTCATATATGTGGCACCTTCGTTTGGCCCAAAAAAAGCAATTGCCACGACACCCCACAATAAAAGCGGGCGCGAATATTTGGATGATGCAGTCATTAGGGCAGAAATTACTCCCCACAAGATTACATAAGATTCCAATGGATATTATGGGTAATTTAATCCAGAATATAGACTTGGGTGATTGGATTTCCAAAGGAATAATTAAAGTAGGAGATATTATGAACGCCTTGGAACTTAGACCGTTTGGTGACCTGGTTAGCGTTTTTGGAGTAAACAAGAGGGACTTTTATAAATACCTTCAAATTAGACATTTATTATCAAGCGTGAAAACAGAACAGCAGAAGCTGGTCTCTTCTTATGAGAATTTTTTTGCGGTAAACAAAGACACCAAAGGGGGGATATCAAAGGCTTATGAGGCCTTGAACGACACATGCAACCCGCACTCCTTGCCTTTTGTGGGGAAATGGGAAATTGATTTGGGGAAAATATTTGGGGAAGAACAATGGGAATATTCCTTCCAAATACACAAAAAAATATCTCACTGTATTAATCATTTGGAAACATCAAGGAAAATTTTATACAGATGGTATTATACTCCAGCGCACTTAAAAAAAATATACCCTCAAAGTTTAGATACGTGTTGGAGGTGTAACAAGCGGCCAGGCTCGTTGTTCCACATATGGTGGGATTGCGAGCTGATCCAACCAGTTTGGACAGATACACAACAGAAATTAAGCTCAATACTAGGTTATAGTGTGAAACTGGGACCAGAAACTGCCTTGTTGTCCTTGGGTCTGGAGGACATGGATCACAATGACGTACTAATAACTATACAATTTTTGACAGTAGTAAGAATGTGCATCGCGAGCAAATGGAAGAGTTCACAGGTCCCGACCGCCCAAGAAATACTGACCAAGATGCAACATAATTGTAATATGGAGAGGATGATAGCAATCAGTAGTGATAGGGGATTCAAGTTTGAAGTGGCATGGGGGAAATGGTTGGATTACTCCAATTCTAGGTATGAATGGGAATAGGGAAATAATGATATATGTGTCCATTTGGTGTCCATTTGGTGTCCATTTGGGGTTCTTTGATATATATTGTTGCTGATACTGAAAATTGGAACTCAGAATACAGATAATTATTTACTGTTATGGATTGTCGGCTGGATTAAGATTGAAATTGAAATCACAATGTAAATGTAAATGAAAATGGAAATGAATAATGCTGCCCATCATCTATATGTGCAAAATTTGTTGTTAAAATTTAATAAAAAATGTTATGGTTTAAAAAAAAAAAAAGAAATATTGGTCTTGTAGTAAATCTTCCTTTCCTCCATCCAGGGTAATATTAGTAATATATCCCATCTGGTGCTTGGAAATGGGGACAACATGGGCCTGTGTGATTGCAATGCCAGGGCTGAATTTCAGTCCCAGTCCATACCTGGGTTCAGCCCATCCCTACCGTAGAGCCTGTAGCCGACAGAGAAGTTGGCCCAGTTCTCCAGGAACCCAACCCCCTCCCTCCTGCACCAATTTCTAAGCCATTTATTTACCTCGCTAAGCTCCCGCTGCCTATCTAGTGACGCTCGTGGCACTGGCAGTAATTCTGAAAACACCACCTTTAGGTCCTGGCTTTCAGATTCTCTCCTAGTTCCCAGTAATAATTTTTAACCCCTTAGTGACGGAGACAATTTGCAGCTTAATGACCAGGCCAATTTTTATAATTCTGACCACTGTCATTTTATGAGGTTATAACTCTAGAATGCTTTAATGGATCCCGCTGATTCTGATGTGGCGCCCCTGAGGCTCAGTCGCCACAGAGGTACTGCACCTTCTCCTAAGGTGTAGTGCCCCACCAACTAGGTAAGTTGGGAACTCCTTTCCACACTCCAACACCTGCACCCACACACAGGATAGTTCAGCAATGGACCAGATTGCGGCTCCATGCTTAGAGGATAGGGTCCTTGCTTCGTAACACGAGATGTGCTGGGAGGTGGGTGGAGTTGAGATTCATATAAAAGGTTTGGAAGGTTTAGAATTACAGTTCAGTCTGAGAGAGCAGGCTGACAGGAGGTCAGCCTGACGGGAGGTCAAGGCGGAGGAAGACAGTAAGGAGAGGCTGAGGACTGGTCTTAGTGGAACGAGCTCCCTCGGAGAAAGGGATGGAGGAAGGAGTGCTGCAGCTGTCTCTGTGATCTTAGTCAGCTGGCACTGGGAAAGGAACAGAAGGAGAGAGACGTAGAACTGCAACCTAAGCTTCCATAAGAGAGAGAGAGAAGGAACAGCGCGGAACGAAGGAGTAGGAGAACAGAGAGGAGTTGTGTGTTGGAAGAGGAACCCTGCCTATAGGTTCTCAGCGCAAGGCCGGGGCCCGGTCCCCGAGGTTGTATGGACACTTATGGTTCTGCAGCAGACACCGGTGGAGTAGTTGGCTGTAAATGCACACTCCCATCTAAGACTTGGGACACAACAGCAACCGAATAGAGAGCCAGGACTCAGAGAGGAGTCCCCGATAGAGGCTACAGCTGTCTGTCATACAAGTAGAGTTGTTAGGAACATCTGACAGGAGGAACTTCAGAGTACCACAGTACGGGAGCTCTTCACACTAAAGGTGCAATAGAGGAGTCGTTCAGGAAAGGTACATGTTGGCGGAGTGCTGGAGAGGAGAAGCCTAACTTGCCCTGGAGGTTGATTGAGTCTCTGCCCCGGAGGACACGGCATGGAAGCGGGCACCAGTGGTTACCAAGAACTGTGAGTAAAGCGTTGAAACTGCAAGCCCTGGTGTCCTCCATTCCTTCTTGCGTCCGCCAGCACTGCTACATTCCCTGCGCCGGACACTACACCATCAAGGTGTCCCCACATCTACACTGTCCTGGGACAACAGCCCTGCCTGTGGAGGGCTATACCACCATTGCTGCATCCCACCATCTGTCCCAGAGCATCTGTCTGCAGCGTCGGCTTAACATCTCCCTTGCCGAACACCACAGGTGGCGTCACAAACTATTCAATTCCATTAACCACACACCACCATTGACATTGGGCGCCCAGGGCCACGGACCGGGTCACAGCTGCCATGATACTTTCCCCCTGACACTGGCCCGGTACCGAGTACCCCACTGCCCTGGGACTGGAGGGCGACCCACTGAGATTTTTTTTCGTGACATATTGTACTTCATGTTAGTGGTAAAATGTCTTCGATATGACTTGCGTTTATTTATGGAAAAAAAATGGAAATATGGCGAAAATGTTTAAAATTTTACAATTTTCAAACTTTTAATTTTATGCCTTTAAATCAGAGAGATATGTCACACAAAATACTTAATAAATAACATTTCACACATATCTACTTTACATCAGCACAATTTTGGAAGCAAAATTTTTTTTTTGTTAGGAAGTTATAAGTGTTAAAAGTTAACCAGCGATTTTCTAATTTTTACATCAAAATTTAAAAAAACAATTTTTTAGGGACCACCTCACATTTGAAGTCACTTTGAGGGGTCTATATGGCAGAAAATACCAAAAAGTGACACCATTCTAAAAACTGCCCCCTTCAAGGTGCTCAAAACCACATTCAAGAAGTTTATTATCCCTTTACGTGCTTCACAGGAACTGAAGCAATGTGTAAGTAAAAAATTAACATTTAACTTTTTTTTACAAACATTTTACTTCAGAACCAATTTTTTTTTATTTTCACAAGTGTAAAAAGATAAAATGAACCACAAAATTTGTTGTGTAATTTCTCCTGAATACGCCGATATGCCATATGTGGGGGTAAACCACTGTTTGGACCCACAGCAGGGCTTAGAAATGAAGGAGCGCCGTTTGACTTTTTCAGTGCAAAATTAGCTGGAATTGAGATTGGATGCCATGTCATGTTTGGAGAGCCTCTGATGTGCCTAAACAGTGGAAACGAACTCATATATAAATCCCTAAAATAATACTTTATTATTTAAAAACCACAGATGTGGTAAATAAATAATAAAGTATTATTTTAGGGATTTATATATGAGTTTGATTTGAGAACCCTTAAGGATTATAATTTTCATATTGTAAACAGTGGAAACGCCCCCCCCCACAAGTGACACCATTTTGGAAACTAGACCCATTAAGGAACTTATTTAGATGTGTGGTGAGCACTTTGAACCTCCAAGTTCTTCACAGAAGTTTACAATGTATAGCCGTGAAAATAAAAAATAATATTTTTTCCACAAAAATGATCTTTTCGCCCCTAATATTTATTTTTACAAGGTTAACAGGAGAAATTAGACCCCTAAACTTGTTTTGCAATTTGTCTTGAGTTGGTCGATACCCCATATGTGGGGGTAAACCACTGTTTGAGTGCACGGCAGCGCTGGAAGGGAAAGAGCGCCATTTGACTTTTTCAAAGCAGAATTATCTGGAATTGAGATCGGACGCCATGTCGCGTTTGGAGAGCCCTTGATGTGCCTAAATAGGGAAAATCCCCCACAAGTGACACCATTTTGGAAATTACACCTCTTAAGAAACCTATCTAGATGTGTGGTGAGCACTTTGAACCCCCAAGTGCTTCACAGAAGTTTATAACACAGAGCAGTGAAAATAAAATTATTTTTTTTTTCCTCATAAATGATTTTTTAGCCGGCTATTTTTATTTTCACAAGGGTATCGGGAGAAATTGGACCACAAAAGTTGTCCTGAGTATGCTGATACCCCATATGTTGGGGGGAACCACTGTTTGGGCGCATGGCAGAGCTCGGAAAGGAAGGAGCGCTGTTTTGGGTTGCAGACTTTGATGGAATGGTCTGCGGGCATCATGTTGCGTTTGCAGATCCCCTAGTGTGCCTAAACAGAAGAAACTCCCCACAAGTGACCCCATTTGGGAAACTAGACCCCCCCAAGGAACTTACATTTTTTTCCACAAAAATGATTTTTTAGCTCGTAATTTTTTAATTTCAATATGGTAACAGGAGAAATTAGACCCCAAATGATGTTGTCTAATTTGTCCTGAGTACCCTGGTACCCCATATGTGGGGGGAAGCACTGTGTGGGGACACGTCGGGGCTCGAAAGGAAAGTAGTGACATTTTGGAAAGCAGACTTTGATGGAATGGTCTGTGGGAGTGATGTTGCGTTTGCAGAGCCCTTGATATGCCTAAACAGTAGAAACCTGCTATGAATGGGTCACCGAGGAGGCTGGCAGGAACAGGCTAAGCCACCAGAAGACCAGAGAGGTTGGTAACTAAGCGGATTGCAGACCCCTGATCCTATCCGCACAACTAGCAGTAGCCGTGGAGCGTTCCTACGATGCCCTAGACGCTTCGTCACAGCCGGACGACTAACTAAGCCTAAAGACAGAAAGATGAAATCTAAACTGCCCCCGGAGCAGATCCCCAAAGGAATAGACAGCCCCCAAACATATATTGTCGGTGAGACAAGATGAGACACAAACACAGGCAGAGGACAGACTGAGCAAACAGTGGGGCCCAAGCTGTCTAGACAGGACAGGATAGAAAAAGATACTGTCTGCAATCACGCACAAAACCCTGAAAAAGTCCAACACTTCTGATATACAAAAAGACCTGAGATCACACGATCTCACCCCTGCTAGATCAGCACTCTGGTATAACCTGGCAGCAAGCAAAAAGATACTAACATAACAGGGGACTGAACAAGCTGCAACATATGAAGCAGGGCCCAACGCTGCCCCCAGCAGGGAGCATGCCTAACCCTGGCAGCAAAACAGAAAGCAAAAAAAGACAACCAGATTAGATGCAAAGGATTAGCAAAAGAATCACTTAGCTGAACATGCAGATCAGGCAGGGGACAAAAGAGCTCCAAATGCACACAGAGGAAAAAATCACCAGCAACCTTCAAGAGCAGCCAGCTCCATTATATGCTCCCAGCCAGCAATCCCAGATTCCCAATTGTTGTCAGGTGGAGAACCTCCATCCACCTGGCCAGCTACACTACTCTCAGTAACCAGCAGAGAGGGAGCTTCGGCTCAGAAATCCGAGCAAAGGAGTTCACAACAGAAACCCCCCACATGTGACTCCATATTGGAAACTTAACCCCCCAAGGAGCTTATCTAGATATGTGGTGAGCACTTTGAACCCCTAAGTGCTTCATAGACGTTTATAATGCAGAGCAGTGAAAAGAAACATTTTTTTTTCCATAAAACTGATTTTTTTTTAGCCCCCAATTTTTTATTTTCCCAAGAGTAACAAGAGAAATTAGACCCCCAAAGTTGGTGTGCAATTTGTCCTGAGTACGCTGATGCCCCATGTGTTGGGGTAAACCACTATTTGGGCACACGTTGGGGCTTGGAAGGGAGGGAGCAGCGTTTGACTTTTTGAACGCAAAATTGGCTGGAATCAATGGTAGCGTCAGGTTGCGTTTGGAGACCCCCTGATGTACCTAAACAGTGGACACCCCTCGATTCTAACTCCAACCCTAACCCCAATACACCCCTAACCCTAATCTCAACCCTAGCCATAACCCTAAGCCCTAATCACAACCCTAACCACAAACCTAGCCCCAACACACCCCTATCCCTAATCCCAACCATAACCCTAACGACAACCCTAACCCCAACACACCCCTAACCCTAATCCCAACCCTAATAATGACCCTAACCACAACCCTAACCTCAACACACCCCTAAGCCTAATCCCAACCCTAACCACAACCCTAACCACAAACCTAACCCCAACACACCCTTAACCCTAATCACAAACCTAATGCCAACACACCCCTATCCCTAATCCCAACCCTAATTCTAATCCTAATTCCAACCCTAACTTTAATTCCAACCCTAACCCTAATTCCAACCCTTACCCTAACTCACTTTAGCCTAACTCTAACCCTAATGGGAAAATGAAAATAAATATATGTTCTTTATTTCATTATTTTTCTTTAACTAAGGCTGGTTTCACACTTGCGTTTTTTTTGCGCTGCGTTTTTGTGCATAAATGCGCATGCGTTTTTTCCTATACTTAACATGGGTGCGCATTGTCATGCGTTTGTACGCGCATGCGTTTTTTTGTAGTGTGCGCCCGGGCGCACAAAATGCATCCTGTTGCATTTTTTGTGCGTCTGACCTGTCTCAAAAAAACGCATGCGCACGCAATGCGCAGGAAACTCACCCAAAAACCCATTAAAGTCTATGGGAGCGCTGACATGCACATGGTCATGCGGACGTCAGTGCAAAAAACACATGCGTTTTTTTGCAAAAACCATGCGCAACAACAAAGAAAATGCATAAAAACGCAAGATGCGGTTTTTATGCGCGTTTGCACTGCGCACGCAGTGCAAAAAAACGCATGTGTGAAAGTAGCCTAAGGGGGTGATAAAGGGGGGGTTTATTTACCATATTTTTTGTTTTGATCACTGATCGCAAAACTGGGGTCAGTAAAAACCAACCCAAATCATGTTCTCTGGGGTCTCGGCTACCCCCGGCAGTTGAGACTCCGGAGAAAATCTGACTCTGGGGGGCGGTATACACTTTTTCCACTCCGTTTTTAAACTGCGCTGTGGTTTAAGTACCCTTAACTACCGCCGTTAAAAGGCGCATCGGCGGTCGTTAAGGGGAAAAGGACCTTCCACCTAGCTCTTAGTTTATCATTTGTACTGATGTGTACCATGAATGCTGGGTTTTCCCCAGCCCCTCCCAGCAATCTGTCTATCTGATCCACAATATATCAAACCCGAGCACCCGACAGACAACCCACTGTTTGGCATTCACGGTCTCGGCAGCAGATGACCCTGCATGTCTGTCCACCCAATTATAAAGTCCCCTACCACCAACATCTGTCTGGCCTTTGCTGCACTCCTATATCCCTTTTTCCTACAGCAGTCGTTTTCCTGGTTGCTGGGAGCAACGTCCTGCTGTAGTGATCCCAGTCCTGGGCTTGCATCACTAATAACAGCCAAGCAGCCATGTTTACTAGGTTGTGCCAGACCAGGACTGAGCTCCCTGATACTTTTTCCCCATACCCCTACCCTTTCTTGTAACATTTACCCAGCTGCTTACTTCTCTTTCCTGATCTTCCCCACCTCCACCCTCCTCCATATCACTGGCTCCAGCCAGTACAAACTCAGTGAGCTCTAAACTCCTCTCCAGGTTTGCACTGCTCTTGAGTGTTGCCAGCTGCACATTTAGATCCATTACCTGGGCTTCCATACATGAGTCTTGCTGTCATCCAGTGCAGACATATTCACCCTCAAGCGGCTGTTCAAGGCATGCATACATCTCACAAGACACACAACAGGTAGCATTGTCCATGGAGCACATACTAATGGGGATAAACCGTAAAGATAAAAGCAGAAAAACACCAAACTATCCTCTTGAGTTAAATTGTGATATTGTGTTTAACTGTGTATTTACCTGCAGCCCTGCGCTTAAGCCCCTTCATGACCGGAGGTATTATTGGTTATGCGTTTTCATTTTTTGCTACCCTTCTTCTCATAGCCATAACTTTTTTTCCCATCAATATGGCCATGTGAGGGCTTGTTTTTTGCGGGGCGAGTTGTACTTTTGAACGACATCATTGGTTTCACCATGTAGTGTAGTGGGAAAAAAAATTCCAAGTGCGGTGAAATTGCAAAAAAAGTGCAATTTCACAGTTGTTTTTTGTTTTGTTTTTTACTAGGTTCATTAAATTCTAAAACTGACCTGCCATTATGATTCTCCAGGTCATTACGAGTTCATAGACACCAAACATATCTAGGTTCTTTTTTATCTAAGTGGTGAAAAAAATCCATCTTTGTTTAAAAAAAAAAAAAAAAAAATTGCGCCTTTTTCCAATACCCATAGCATCTCCATGTTTCGTGAACTCGGGTTGGGTGAGGGCTTTTTTTTAATGCGCCTAGCTGACGTTTTTAATGATACTATTTTAGTGCAGATGTGATCTATTGATCGCCTGTTATTGCATTTCAATGCAATGTCACGGCAACCATAAAAAGTAATTCTGGGGTTTTATCAGTTTATAGGCTCAATGTCTTCAGAAGCACAAGCTGAGAACTGTGTATTGGGGACTAAAATAGTTTAGCGAAAATTTTCAGTCTGTAACATGCACAGTGCCCCCACCGAGATCTGCCAGTCAGCACCTCGCAACAATAGATTTCTCCTATTGGTTCATTTTGATCACTGTGATAGACCCTATCACAGTGATAAAGATAAAAAAATAGTAAATCAAACCCCCCTTTGTCACCCCCTTAGTTAAGGTAAAAATAATAAAATAAAAAATTGGATATATTTCCATTTTTCCATTAGGGTTAGAGCTAGGGTTAGGGTTGGGGCTAAACTTGGAGTTAGAGATAGGGTTAGGGTTGGCACTAAGGTTAGGGTTGGAGCTAGGGTTAGGGTTGGGGCTAGAGCTAGGGTTAGGGTTGGGCTAGGGTTAGTGTTGTGCTAGGGGTATGGTTGGGTCTAGGGTTAGGGTTGGGTCTAGAGTTAGGTTTGTCTTGGGGTTACAGTTGGGGATACGGTTGTGGTGTTGGCTACGGTTGTGGTGTGGGTTTACGGTTGTGGTGTTGGAGTTAGGGTTGTGTTAGGTTTAGGGTTGTGCTGGGGTTAGGGTTGTGTTGGGGTTACGGTTGATGTGTAGGGGTTAGGGTGGTGTTGGAGTTGGGCTTAGGGTTATGGTTAGGATTGGGATTAGATTCAGGCATAGGGCTGTATTAGGGTTGGAGTTAGAATTGGGGGTTTCCACTGTTTAGGTATATCAGGGGTTCTCCAAACTCGAAATGGCGCCCGCCATTGATTCCAGCCAATTTTGGGTTAAAAAAAGTCAAACGGTGCTCTCTCCCTTCTGAGCCCAGCCATGCGCCCAAACAGTGACTTTTCTTCACATACGGGGTATCAGCGTACGCAGGAGAAATCGCATATCAAATTTTGTGGTCCATTTTCTCCTGATACCCTTGTGAAAATAAAAAGTTTGGGTATAAAATAAATTTTTGGTGAAAAAAGTAAAATGTTAATTTTTTTCCTTCCACATTGTTTTAGTTCTCATGAAGCAACTGAAGGGTTAATAAACTTCTGTAATATGGTTTTGAGCAACTTTAGTGGTGCAGTTTTTAGAATGTTGTCACTTTTGAGTATTTTCTGTCATATTGACCCCCCAACTCATTTCAAATGTGAGGTGGTCCCTAAAAAAATGGTTTTGTAAATTTTGTTGGAAAAATGAGAAATAGCTGATGAACTTTTAACCCTTATACTTCTGTGAGGGGTTGTCATGCTTGGTAGAAGCCTTCAGGTAGAAAACAACAGTGGGTTTATTATATGCAGCGTAAACCACCATGTTGAAAACAAAACACAGCCCTATGGGCACGACAGGAAAACATAACAAAAACGATAGTGTACAGTTCGGTCCTCCTTGTTGTGGGGTCCTCCTGCACACTGTTATGGAAAAGTACTCTCAGTCCTCACTTCTGTGGAAAGTACAGCTTCTCCCCACAGCACCACACAGCGACTGAACCACAGGCCCAAGTATATCATCACATGGGCTGGCCACGTGATCATGACATTACTGCAGGTCCTCAAGTACCTGCAGGTTCTGCAGGGAAAAGGGGTATGGTGTGCACCCTCCCACAGAAAACTGGACAATTAAACTCTGTACACCGCGTCTCAGCACATAGTGTGCTGGAAACATAAAACCACTCCGGCTTCACATTACTGATCGCTGCATGTGTTGACTGTTATGCTGATTAACCCCTTATCGACCGCCAATATGCCGTTTAACAGTGCCAATTAAGGGTACTTAAGGGATTTAAGTGTATAGCGTCCCCCAGAGTCGGAATTTCTCCAGGGTCTCTGCTACCGGGGGTAGCTGAGACCCCAGAGAATATGATTTGGGTCGGTTTTTACTGTTTTTGTCGACCCCAGTGTTGTGATCGCTGTTATTAACGGAGTAATGGTGATTGCAAAAGAAAAGTCAGATTTCCCATTTAATTTCTCTCTCCTCTGATGTGATCGCACATCAGAGAAGAGAGAAATGGGGTCCCCCTATGCCCCGGGACCGACCTACAGTGTCCCTGCATCCCCCCCTTGAAGTCCCCCTCCCTGTGGCGTCTTCTTCCGGGAAGAAAATGGGGAGCGCATGCGCAGTACTTCCGCTGAGATCTGCCGGCCAGCACCTGGCAACAATAGGAAATTTTTCCTATTGGTTCATTTTGATAACTGTGATAGACCCTATAATCAAAATATAAAAAATAGTAAATCAACCCCTCCTTTATCACCCCCTTAGTTAGGTAAAAATAATAAAATAAATAAATGTATTTATTTCCATTAGGGTTAGAGTTGGGCTAAAGTTAGGGTTGGGCTAACGTTAGGGTTAGAGTTAGGGTTGGGGCCAGGGTTATGGTTGGTGTAAAGTTAGGATGGGGATAAAGTTAGGGTTGAGCTAGGGTTAGTGCTGTGGTTATGGTAAGGGTTGGGATTAGGGTTAGGGGTGTGTAAGGGTTAGGTTTGTGGTTAGGGTTATGGTTAGGGTAGGGATTAGGGTTAGTGGTGTGTTGAGGTTAGGGTTATGGTTAGGATTGGGATTAGGGTTAGGGGTGTGTTGGGGTTAGGGTTGGAGTTAGAATTGTGGGGTTTCACTATTTAGGTACATCAGGGTGTCTTCAAACACGACATGGCGCCACAATTGATTAGAGCCAATTTTGCGTTCAAAAAGTCAAATGGTGCTCCCTCCCTTCTGAGCCCTGCCATGCGCTGAAACAGTGACTTTTTCCCATATACGGGATATTGGCGTGCTCAGGAAAAATTGCACAACAAATTTTGTGGTCCATTTTCTCCTGATACTGTTGTGGATGGATTTACTTTTGGTTTGGGTAGATTTACCCCTGTGCATACTGTGGCCTGTCCTAATTAGACAGAGTCTTATTGAGCGCTCAAAGAAGGAAAGACGCCAGACTTGGTTGGCAGCAATACCTCCCAGCAAAACTCTGGAAGTTTATTGAATATACTTGGTTTTATCAGTTGTACAGAAAAGGAGTGGTTACTCATTAATATAAAGGCTTTACTTCTTAGCAAATTGGTCAGTTTTAATGCATAAACATATATGGGCGTCGACCTAAGGTGACTTAAGCGTCAGATGATATACTGCTCTTTGTCTTACAATGTCAGCAATGTTCTGATATCGGCTGGCACATCTGGCCTAAACTTCCTCTTTCTATGTCTGGGACAAATATCACAAGACAATGCTATCATAAGATTCCATCTGCTCCCCAGACTCTCTCATGGGGGGGCAGTAGGTCATTTCCACCAACTAGTTACAAGGTTCAAACTGTGAATATGTATCTGTGTGCAGTATATATGAGTATATAGCAGTATATAGCCTATATAAGAGTACATGAGTATATAGCCTATAGCAGGCAAGTGAGATCTATATGAAATACATATACATCTATATTTCCATAACAATCCCCCCTTAGATATCACTTGCCCTAAAGCCCTGCTCCTGGCCCAAAGCGCTGCAACTCTTTTATGCTGCCAGTGGACTGACATATGCCTAGTGCATACATCCTCCTCTGTACAGACTTTCGCAAATGGGCGGTCAGGAGATCTGTCCCTAAAGGGGGTGTGGTGCAATGTAATCAAAGTCTCTTAGTTAGCAGTCTATGCAGTCAGTGCATGTGTATTCTCCGTCAGGTAGGTAATTTATTCAGTCAGGGAGGTCATCCACAGCATCATTCCAGCTTAGGTGTATCTTCTGGTATGAAGGCCTTTTCCTGCAATGCGATGCGTGGATCCAGGCGGGGTTTTCCCTCCAGGTCGGTGGTGTCAGCACTTGGAGAAGGGCCATCGGATCTGGGATCGAGTGCTTCTCTTTACAGACGTTTTTTTTTTTTCACCAACACTCAGCAGTCTCCTGACTTCTGGACGTGCATACCAGGCACCGAATCTGGACCTGGCAATGAGGGAGAAAAACTTGAGAATGGACATTAGCAAAATTCTTGATAAATTTAATTACACATGCAGACAAAGTATCATATTGCATAGTCAACTGCTAAGTAAAGAATACCCCTAAACTGGGTTTTTTACCCAAATAAAGTCTCATATTGGTGACAGCTTTCTCTGAGCCTACGGGAGTGTCTAATGCCAGGGTTTGTCTGTCTCTTGGACAAATTTTTTAGCATGCTGCTCTTAAGTGTCCCACCTAGTCTATGGTGTGGGATGGTGAGTAGTGTGTAGGTCTACGTCTGACCCTACTGCTGATCAGATCCCTTGTGTAAGGTTTGCTGTGTATGCGGTCCCTGATCACTTGCTATTAATTCTGGAAACCCCATATCTGCACACTATTTTTGAGAGTAGCTTCTTTGCAGTAGTCTTCGCCAACTGGTTCCTTACTGGGAAGTCTTCAGGCCAGATGATGTGGGGAACTTTTCCCGCTTGTCCGATGTTAAATTTGTCGGTGGCCGAACAGCTGCTGGGAATCTTCGCTGTTTAGGTGTGAGTTGAGTCCAATCAGGTCATTCATCTGTGTCTTCAATTCTGTGTGGGGGCCATGTGCCCATTGAACCACTGTAGGGTACACACTTTGAGATAGACTGGGTCTGTCTTGAGGTATACGGTTTGAGGTAGATGGTTTCTTGGAGCCCAGTGCTTTTGGCCTTCAGCATCCAGCTCTCCTTCTCCTCCTTCCGAGTCTGATCCTGTTACTTCTTGTACAGGTTTCAGGAAGTCATCTTGTCAGGTTTAGTGACTGGGTTGTGGTAATTGACATTCTCTGAGCTGATGGTGGGATTTTGGCAGAGGTTCCATCTATGTCCGCGCCTCCCTCTGTATGAAGACTCGGGTTAGACTGTGTCAGAGGAGGACTTGGGACTCTTTGCATTGGTACAGGTCCAGCCGGTATTCTCCGGGGATGAGGGGGAAGGTCAAACTGTTGTAGCCTTGGGATGCCTTCGGACTCATGCAGCTCGTCTCGGGGGGACGGGGTAAGTGTTGCCGTGGACTGCTGACCGTAGGACTGTGCTGGAGAAGAAGCTTCCCCACGAGAGGGTGGTGGAGGACAATCTTCTGGAATGTTCTCCATCAAATACGTCCTTTCTGGAAAGGTAGGCACCATTCTTCTGCCTCAGAATTCATATCCACGTCAGAGTCTTCCTCCTGGAAGTGATTCAGCTTGTTGTCTGGTGGAGGAGGAGGCGGCACTTCTGTCCAATTCAGAGATGGCATCTTCAACGGTTTTCCCATTGACTTCTGTTTGCCAGGTTTTCTCGTCTTCAGTTGTCATGTAGTAGCCGTCCGGCTCTACGACCTTTCCCATTTTCCATATTGTCTTCCTCTGGCTGCTTCTTTGGCTGCCACGTCTGCTGTTGATGCCCCGTGTCTCTACTGTATTCAGTTTTCCGTGTGCCTTGGCTGTTATGATTGAGTCACCGTAGGAGGCAAAAACAGAAATGCTAGCTAAGTCCAGAAAACCAGAGAAGTTGGCAGCTATCGGATTGCAGACCCCTGAACCTATCAACACAACTAGCAGTAGCCGTGGGGGGTTCCTACGATGCCCTAGACCCCTCGATCACAGCCGGAGAATTAAATAGGCCTAAAGAAAGAAAGGGGAAATCTAAACTGCCCCAGAGCAGACCCCAAAGCAATAGGCAGCCCCCAACATATAATGACGGTGAAGCAAGATGAAAATACTAACACAGACAGAAAGATAGACTGAGCAAAGACGGGGCCCAAGCTAACTTAGATAGAAAAGGACAGGAAGGCTGCTGTCTGCAATCCGTGAAAAACCCTATGAAAATAAGAGCCAACAGACTGACAGTGAAAAAGGCCCTGAAGACGCTAGGCTTCAAAAAAGCTATGTCAATACTCAGGAATATTCTGAAGAAAGAGCTACAGGCAAAAGGAGATTCAGCTCACCCCAGAAGGGAATGGCAGAATACAGAAAAGCAAGGAAAACAAAAAACAAAACAAAAAAGATAACATGCAAAACAGAAAACTTAGCTTTACAGGAGCAGGAATCAGACTGGTGTCCAAGAAGTCCACAGAGAAATCACCCGCAGGGCAGAAGGGCGTCGGCAGCCTTATATCCAGTCCGTGACTCCACTCAGCCAGTCATCCTCATTAGACTCAGGTGCCTGATAATCAGGCTCATTACCTTCCTTTACCAGAATAGGGAGTTCACCAGACCTCAGTGACGTAGGGGAAAATGAACTCACAACAGTACCTCCCCCTTGAGGAGGGGTCACCAAACCCTCAACCACGCCACCAGGGCGATCAGGGTGAGCCCTATGAAATGCACGCACCAATCTTTTGGCATGAATATCAGAGGCAGAGACCCAGGAATTATCCTCCTGACCATAACCCTTCCACTTAACCAAATACTGGAGTCTCCGTCTAGCCAGACGGGAATCCAGTATTTTCTCTACCTCATATTCCATGTTACCTTCAACCAATACAGGGTCAGGAGGTGCCACCCCAGGAACAACTGGTTCAACAAACCTCTTCAACAAGGACTTATGGAACACATTATGGATTTTAAATGTGACAGGAAGAGCCAAACGAAAAGAGACCGGATTAATAATCTCCAAAATCTTGTAAGGTCCAATAAATCTAGGCTTAAACTTAGGAGAAGCCACCTTCATAGCAATATTTTTTGATGATAACCACACCATATCACCAATCTTAATCTGGGGACCAATGGTCCTATGTCGATTGGAAAACCGCTGGGCCTTTTCCTGGGAGAGAGATAACTTATCCACCACTTGGTCCCAGATCTGGTGCATTCTCTCCACCACAGTGTCAACACCTGGGCAGGCAGAAGGCTCCACCTGCCCTGAAGAAAATCGAGGATGAAACCCAAAGTTACAAAAAAAAGGTGACATCAAAGTGGCAGAACTAGCTCTATTATTTAAAGCAAATTCGGCCAAGGGCAAAAATGAAACCCAATCATCCTGATCAGCGGAAATAAAACATCTCAAATACGACTCCAAGGTCTGGTTTGTTCTCTCTGTCTGCCCATTGGTCTGAGGGTGAAAAGCAGAGGAGAAGGACAACTGAATTCCCAGCTTGGAACAGAAAGTCCTCCAAAATCTAGACACAAACTGACCTCCTCTGTCAGATACAATGTTCTCAGGAATCCCATGTAAGCGAACCACCTGTTGCAAAAACAGGGGCACCAACTCAGAGGAAGATGGCAACTTAGGGAGTGGTACAAGATGAACCATCTTAGAGAACCTATCACAAATCACCCAAATAACAGTCATTCTTTGAGAGACCGGCATATCAGAGATGAAATCCATTGAAATATGGGTCCATGGCCTCCTGGGGACCGGCAAAGGCATCAACAACCCACTAGAGCGAGAACAAGATTTAGACCGGGAGCAAGTCCCACAGGACTGCACAAAATTCCTGACATCATGAGACAAGGTGGGCCACCAAAATGAGCGACTCACCAGATCTCTAGTACCAAAAATACCTGGATGACCAGCCAATGCAGAGCAATGAACTTCAGACATCACTCTCTTCTTCCACTGGTCAGGAACATACAACTTTCCACTGGGACAATGCTCAGGTTTCTCCTCCTGGAACTCTTGCAGAGCAAGTCTCAAATCGGGCGAGATGGCAGAAAGAACTACCCCTTCGCCTAAGATGGTAGCAGGCTTGGTCACCACAGGAGAATCAGCAAAGAAACTCCTAGAGAGGGCGTCTGCCTTGACATTCTTAGTTCCAGGAAGAAAAGAGACCACAAAATCAAAACATGTAAAAAACAAGGCCCACCTAGCCTGTCTAGGGTTCAAGCGTTTAGCCGACTCTAGGTAAATCAAATTCTTGTGGTCAGTGAGGACCACAACTTGATGTTTACCTCCCTCCAACCAATGTCTCCACTCCTCAAATGCCCATTTCATGGCTAACAGTTCCCGATTCCCCACATCATAGTTACATTCAGATGGAGAGAACTTTCGGGAAAAGAAAGCACAGGGATTCATTTTAGATGTTACAGGATCCTTTTGGGACAAAACAGCTCCTGTACCAATCTCAGAAGCATCCACCTCTACCTGGAACGGGAGTGAGACATCAGGTTGCCACAAAACCGGGGCGGAGGTAAATTTTCGCTTCAGCTCCTGAAAGGAAGCAACAGCCTCCGGAGACCAATTCAACACATCAGCACCCTTCTTAGTCAGATCAGTCAATGGCTTGGCAATACTAGAAAATTTTGCTATAAATTTCTGATAAAAATTAGCAAAACCCAAAAACTTCTGGAGGGCCTTCAAAGAAGTGGGCTGAACCCAATCATAAATGGCCTGTACCTTGGCCGGGTCCATTTCAATAGTTGACGGAGACAAAATAAATCCCAAAAATGAAATCCTCTGTACTCCAAAAAGGCATTTCGATCCTTTGACATACAGGGAATTCTCCCTCAAGATCCGGAACACAGTCCGAATATGTTCCACATGAGAATCCCAATCCTTGGAGAAGATCAAAATATCATCCAGATAGATAATCAAAAATTTATCGACAAAGTCTCGGAAAATATCGTTCATGAAGCACTGGAAGACAGAAGGGGCATTAGTGAGCCCAAAAGGCATCACCAGGTACTCAAAATGTCCCTCCGGAGTATTAAACGCCGTCTTCCATTCATCCCCCTGCTTAATGCGGATAAGATTATACGCCCCCCTGAGGTCAAGCTTGGTAAACCAGCAAGCACCTCTAACTCTAGAGAATAGATCCGAAATCAGGGGTAACGGATACTGATATTTAATAGTAATTTTATTGAGGGCACGATAATCAATACAAGGCCTTAAAGAACCATCCTTTTTGGCCACAAAAAAAAACCCGGCACCTAAGGGTGAAGAGGATGGTCTAATATGACCCTTCTCCAATGCCTCCTTAATATAGGGCCGCATAGCCTCGTGCTCGGGTACAGATAAATTGAAGAGCCGACCCTTGGGAAATTTACACCCCGGGCTTAGTTCAATTGCACAGTCATAACTCCTATGAGGAGGCAAGGACGCAGACTCATTCTCACTAAATACATCATAAAAGTCCGCCAAATAGTCAGGAACATCATGCGACTGAGGAGAGGTGTAAAAAAACGGAGCCTCACTAAAGGCACACCGACAACCCCAACTCACCACAGACACAGATTTCCAATCCAAAACTGGATTATGAATTTGCAACCAGGGAAACCCCAGAACAACGGCATCATGCAGACCATGCAATACCAAAAATCTGCAATTTTCTTGATGGTCTGGGGCGACCCGCATGACCACCTGGGTCCAAAACTGAGGTTTATTTTTAGCCAAAGGAGTAGCATCAATCCCCCTCAAAGTGATAGGCGTCTGCAGAGGTGTCATCGGAAATCCACAACGTTTAGCAAAATCCAAGTCCATTAGGGTTAGCGCTGCTCCCGAATCCACAAAAGCCTTGGCGGAAAATGTGGACAGGGAGCAGATCAGAGTAATTGCCAGAAGAAACTTAGGTTGAACACCACCAACAGAAAACGTGTGTGCAAAGCGTTTCTCTCATTTAGGACAAACATAAATAATATGCGAGGCATCTCCACAGAAAAAACACAGCTTATTACGCCTTCTGAACTCCTGACGTTGCACCTTAGACAAAACTCTATCACATTGCATAGGTTCAGACGTCTGTTCTACCAGTGGCAACACCTCTCGTGCAATCCTGCGTTCACGTAAACGCCGATCAACCTGAATGGCTAATGACATAGAATCGTCCAGACCAGAGGGAACAGGAAATCCCACCATAGTATCTTTTACGGCTTCTGACAAACCCTTCCTAAAGAGAGCAGCCAAGGCACTATCATTCCAGGTAGTAACGACCGCCCACTTTCGGAACATTTGACAGTACAACTCTGCAGAATCTCGACCCTGGTTCAATGCCAACAGGGTCTTTTCAGCCTGATCAATAGCATTAGGTTCGTCATACAACAACCCCAAAGCTTGAAAGAATGCGTTCACATTAGTCAGAATAGGATCATCTGGTTTCAAAGAAAACGCCCAATCCTGGGGATCGCCACGCAGCAAAGAGATGACAATTTTATCCTGCTTCGCGGAGCTCCCTGACGAGTTAGGCTTCAAGGCAAAAAATAATTTACAATTATTTTAAAAACTCAAAAATTTAGATCGATCCCCAAAAAATACATCAGGTGTAGGGATCTTTGGTTCAACAGCATGCGAACGAGCAAGGTAGGCGGAAATTCCCCGCACTTCCGCAGCAAGCTGCTCCACACGATCAGACAATTGCTTTATCTCCATTGAGAGAGAAAAAAAATATTCCCCCTACGGCCTCAGAGATATAGAGGAAAGAATATACACACACCTTTTTTTTTTTTAAACACAATTCTTTCCTGCTATTGAGTACCCTAGGATCTGCGGTATGGCGGGTGATTCTGTTATGATTGAGTCATCGTAGGAGGCAAAAACAGAAATGCTAGCTAAGTCCAGAAAACCAGAGAAGTTGGCAGCTATCGGATTGCAGACCCCTGAACCTATCATCACAACTAGCAGTAGCCGTGGGGGGTTCCTACGATGCCCTAGACCCCTCGATCACAGCCGGAGAATTAAATAGGCCTAAAGAAAGAAAGGGGAAATCTAAACTGCCCCAGAGCAGACCCCAAAGCAATAGGCAGCCCCCAACATATAATGACGGTGAAGCAAGATGAAAATACTAACACAGACAGAAAGATAGACTGAGCAAAGACGGGGCCCAAGCTAACTTAGATAGAAAAGGACAGGAAGGCTGCTGTCTGCAATCCGTGAAAAACCCTATGAAAATAAGAGCCAACAGACTGACAGTGAAAAAGGCCCTGAAGACGCTAGGCTTCAAAAAAGCTATGTCAGTACTCAGGAATATTCTGAAGAAAGAGCTACAGGCAAAAGGAGATTCAGCTCACCCCAGAAGGGAATGGCAGAATACAGAAAAGCAAGGAAAACAAAAAACAAAACAAAAAAGATAACATGCAAAACAGAAAACTTAGCTTTACAGGAGCAGGAATCAGACTGGTGTCCAAGAAGTCCACAGAGAAATCACCCGCAGGGCAGAAGGGCGTCGGCAGCCTTATATCCAGTCCGTGACTCCACTCAGCCAGTCATCCTCATTAGACTCAGGTGCCTGATAATCAGGCTCAATACCTTCCTTTACCAGAATAGGGAGTTCACCAGACCTCAGTGACGTAGGGGAAAATGAACTCACAACACTTGGCCTTCAGCACTGCCACCACTTTTAGTAGTTGAAGAGCGTCCAGCAGGTCTCTGATGGCTCCATGGTGCTTCACGGTCGATCCGCTTGCTGTGATGAAGTTTCTTGCAGCCCAGATGGGTCCGAAGTCAGGTTCCATGTCATGTGAGTACATGGAAGTTTTTGTTCTTCGCAATCTGGCAGGTCTTTCGCCAGCTTTATCAGCTCCGCTTCTTGGGCTCTTGGGCTGACAACCTTCTGGACCATAGAATGTCTTGATTGCTGGTCGCTGCACATCCCGTGTGGAACTTTCCTTCATCATTTGCAAGACTGGAGCCATGTACGGTATCTTGCAGATTTTTCATCTGAGGGTCCGTATCCGCATCCCCCTTGGGAGTGGGAGTAGAGACAGGTAACGGCTGAGAGCACTGAAGAGTGGTGGAGAGCAGCCTTGTCAGGAGGGCGTGTGCTGCGGGTATTGCTTTCATGGAGGAAGGGGGGTAGAAAAAGATCCACTAATATACGACCACAGATCCAGTATAAAAATAGATTATCTTTATTAGACAGGTAGGCAGAACAAGACAAAAACAGTGTGGTAATATACATAGATTAACCACGTAGCATGGAAAACGTAGCAGACCCCACCCAAGGACTCATAAATTAATATTACAAATCAGATGAAATATAAATATATACATATACAGTACTTATCTAGGCACCAAAATAACTCATACTTATTGTAAACCGCATTGATGGCCGGTCTAGTGGGCCCTGCAGGTATATCATGGCATCCCAGTGAGCAAAAAATCGCTATATTTTACAGATCAAATAACTGCCATCCAAGGGAGACTATAGCAAAAATATATAAGTGCCACCATCATCTTTCTCATACCACAATCGGCAAAAAGTGAACACTGGCTAATGAACCAGTCAAAAATATGTTGCATCACCATATAGCTAGTGCGATGTATGTAATCATGTTCACCCAAACCGGGCAGCATAACGCCAGGGGTCGATGTGGTGGCATCTTACCAAAGTATGACGGTGGTGTGCAGGGGTCCTGGGGGTCCGCGCGTCTGCCCCGACGCGCGTTTCGGATGCTCGTCCTTCGTCAGGGGGCGTGGTAAACATCAGGGCCGGGGAGTTTAAAAAGGCCGCGGACCGGAAGTCCTGACCGGAAGTGACACATCCGCAGTCATGACGACCAGGGATGCGAGGCGGCGCCAACGTCAGTCAGTGCGCTCCAGGGCATCAAAGGATGCCATGGAAACACATCAACTAGAGACGCCGGAAGCCGCATCGCAGCCCCAGACCATGACACGCATGCGTACTGGTCAGGACCAACCAAAATAAACCGATCCATACTCCATTTGAATTAATACAGCATATTACCTATCACAAAACGGCCATAATACTTAGGGCAAGCTACAAAACAATCACCATCTACAACTCAAATGCAAGGTGATATTAGATGGGCATAATGGGTACATTTAATAACAATATACAGTATCTAGGACATTATCAATAAGAATATATATACTTAAGCAAATATTGGCCACATGGGCCGCATAAAGCACATCAATAAAGATGCCATTGGATAATAACCCGGGTCACCAATGATTAACAATAATATATCATTAATAGGGATCAAACAGCTAGCTATAGGAAATATAATGTAAGTAGACCTCATACAATACATCAATGCACATGTCGAACATTTAAATTACCCATGTCGCCGATATTAATAATAATAGCATCCATTCATATCAAATATACTGTATATCAAATAGCATATATCAAAAAACAAATACAGGGGCATACAATATAAAATAGGTAGATTCATAGATCAACCCAATCAAATATTCCATTACATAAGAACAATATAATAAACATTTAATGGATTACTAGATGGTTATATCACCACACTAAGTCACACAGTATGTCCCACAAGTAGCCTCAAAATGTGTAATTAGGTTATACAATTATAACAAAAATACACAACGATAGTAGATTGGATATGACAAATAGGAGTATGGCCCTCGTAGATATCGATGAAAATGTTCCACGGGTACGGCTTCTGATGCAACGCAATATCATGAACTACAGGCCTACAAATAAAAATATATTAAAAAATAAAACATTAATAGAAGCCAAATAAAAACAAACTCGCAAAACGTGGGTAACTCGATGCATAAAGTGATACAATCAGTGGGTGATCATAGAAAAGACGCAAAATTTAAACATTCGTTTAATCCGTTCGGGTGGACCGTATTAAGGGTCCATATCCATCTAGCCTCACACTGGGCCAAACGTAATGAAAGCCTACCTCCCCGAATACCAATATTCAAACTGTCGATCCCTTTAACCCTAAAAGACTTACTATCGCACTGGTATTGCTTTCATGCAGGACGGGATGGCTTCTCGTAGTCAGGGAGGCCTAGAGTTGGCGCAGAGACTATGAAGTCTTTCAGTTTCCTGTACGAGATGAAGGTTGCAATGCGTTGATGCAATTGTACAGAGGCTGCATTAAGCCTGGAGCACCAGGGATCCAAGTTCTGCAGTACGAGACTAGACTAAGGAAGGACTGCATCTTCGGAGTTGTTGAGGGAGCCACCTTCTCCTCCGCGGCCCTCCGGTCATCTGTCAAGTGTTTCGTCTAGTGGGCGATACAGTGTCTTCAGGAACTTGCTTTTGACACCACTGGACTCTGTTTTGCAGAACTTACGTTGCTGCTCTGCCAGGCAGAGTAGAGGAGATATGGAAAGCGCTGTGCAGGTAGCGGTGTCGATGACTTCTGCATGCTCCGCAATCCAGTTGGTGGGGACGGAGGGCAATGCTCTGGCGAGCTGTGAAAAGCTGTTCTGGGCCCTCTTGGGTCTCACTGTCCATTTGTTCCGCACCCCCCTTGTGCGTTTTCAGGAACTGGTCGTCCAGGTAAGGGGGAACATTGAGCTCCTTTCACCCAGCTTGATTTCTGGTCAGCATCTTGTTAACCAATTTGAGGAGCTGAGTGGCTGTCTTCTGGTCCAGGGCCTGGATTAACTTCAGGGAGCACCTTCAGAATCTTGTCCAAGATGATCCTCTGGCGCTGGAGCCGGAAGCAGTGCAGCCATTTCACGAAGCGGGTGTGGTCCCTCTGGGTTGAGAGTTTTCCTGGCCCATGCCAAAGTTCTTAGGCCGTTTCTTGAACAGCAGTTCCACTTAGACCTCCAGGGCAGTCAGAGGCAGTTTAGCTCCGGTTGATGAGCTGCGGATGCTGGGCCTTCGGAGCGTCCGGGGTTGTAGACTTGAGTGACACCCGCACTGGCGCAACTTGAAGTCTCCCTTGGGCCATAGGCTTCTGGGTGCTATGTCCAGCACCTCCTTGGGTAGGCTTGCACCGGTTGTTCGAGCGAGGCTCTTGTAGGGCCACCAGCATGATTGATTCTTCTTGGGTCTGAGGTGGGGAAGAGGTCAAGGTCACATATTCTTGGGACACTTTGGTCACCTTCAGTTCCTGCAGTAGGTCTGCGCTCATCAGGTGGGGTGGGCAGGTCTCCACCGTAAACTGGAACAAGATGGAGTGTCCTGGCTGTGTCCACATGCTCAGGGGCTTGCAAGCTGGGGAATGTCTGTCTTGACCTTAAATCCCCATACAAGACACAGAGTGTTCTGATAGACTGGTGGGGTCGGGGATTTTCACTTCTGACTGCACCAGTGTCCACAAGGAAAGATATGACAGCCCCCCAGTGATTTGAGGTATTGGGTCCGCTGATGGGGTTTCACATGTCTTGGGCGTGACGTCTGGCGGACCTGGTTTGCCTCTGTCCTATGGACAGGGTTCTTCATTGTCTTCTGTGTTTCTTTCTTGGCCTACTCTGCGGGATGACCTGGGTTGCCGGGGTGCTGTGCACTGGTTCCGGAAATGGCCAAAGTTGCCACAGTTGAAACACCTGACAGGTCTTCTGTCTCTGCAGGGTGGTTGCTCCTCCACGTCAGTGGCCATCACGGGAGGGCCTGTCCTCCATACTCCTGGGAGGGACTCAATTCTTCTGGCTACTGTAAGCAGGACATCTACTGCTATTGTCCTGTACTCAGGCCTGGCCACTATCAGCAGTTTCTTGATTGGTTCTCTTAGTCCATGCACAAAGGCCTGTGCCAACATCTGTCCGTGTATCTGATCATGAATAGTGAAGCCTAAAATTTGGAATACTTGCCTCACTCTGCCATGAAACTGGTCTACAGACTCTGTCTCGGCTTGGCTCATGTTATGCAGGCTGAGTGCTTGTCTGGCGTTGGCCCACTCTCTAAGCTGTTCAATTAGCTTTGATCCTGATTCCCAGGAATGCACATCTAATTCTGATGGAAGCTTGAAGTGTTCCTTCATGATTTTAGAATACTGAACACCTGACTAGGGGTGAAGGGCACCTAGTGTAAGAGTTCTGGCTCTATCTGCCCCTGCCTACTATGCAGCATAATCTCCTCTTCATGTTCATCAGAGGAGGAACTGTGCCACTGTGTGATTGTCTTTCTGTGTGTGTGTGTACTTCCCCCCCTTCTGAGACTGCAGCTCCGTTTGGCACATAGGATCTTCAGTCTCAGAGTTAGCAGGTGCAGTGTCTGATGGCCCACACCTCCCTTCTGCTATCTGTTGTATCGGGAGGGCACCTGTGTTGTCATGTGTGGGGAGTGATTCACTTTCTTCTCCCGGTGACATAACTGTCTCTTTTGCCCCACGTTGGGCGCCACTTGTTGTGGATGGATTTACTTTTGATTTGGGTAGATTTACCCCTGTGCATACTGTGGCCTTTCCTAATTAGACAGAGTCTTATTGAGCGCTCAAAGAAGGAAAGACGCCAGACTTGGTTGGCAGCAATACCTCCCAGCAAAACTCTGGAAGTTTATTGAATATACTTGGTTTTATCAGTTGTACAGAATAGGAGTGGTTACTCATTAACATAAAGGCTTTACTTCTTAGAGAATTGGTCAGTTTTAATGCATAAACATATATGGGCGTCGACCTAAGGTGACTTAAGCGTCAGATGATATACTGCTCTTTGTCTTACAATGTCAGCAATGTTCTGATATCGGCTGGCACATCTGGCCTAAACTTCCTCTTTCTATGTCTGGGACAAATATCACAAGACAATGCTATCATAAGATACCATCTGCTCCCCAGACTCTCTCATGGGGGGGGCAGTAGGTCATTTCCACCAACTAGTTACAAGGTTCAAACTGTGAATATGTATCTGTGTGCAGTATATATGAGTATATAGCAGTATATAGCCTATATAAGAGTACATGAGTATATAGCCTATAGCAGGCAAGTGAGATCTATATGAAATACATATACATATATATTTCCATTACAATACCCTTGTGAAAATAAAAAAAAATTGGTTCCAAAGTAAATTTTTTGTGAAAAAAGTAAAATGTTCATTTTTTCCTTCCACATTGCTTTAATTCTCGTGAGGCACCTGAAGGGTTAATAATCTTCTAGAATGTGGTTTTGTGCACCTTGAGGGATGCAGTTTTTAGAATGGTGTCACTTTTGGGTATTTTCTGCTATATTGACCCCCCCAAACTCACTTCAAATGTGAGGTGGTCCCTAAAAAATGGTTTTGTAAACATTGTTAAAAAAATGAGAAATTTCTGGTCAACTTTTAACCCGTATGGCATCCTAACAAAAAAAAAAAAAGTTTCCAAAATTGTAAGGATGTATAGTAGAAAAAATGTTTCCAAAATTGTAAGGATGTATAGTAGACATGTGGGAAATGTTGTTTATTAACTATTTTGTGTGACACTACTTTTTGATTTAAGGGTTCAGAAATTAAAAGTATGAAAATTGCAAAATTTTCAAAATTTTTGCCAAATTTCCATTTTTGTCATTTATTTAATGCAAGTTATAGCGAATAAACTTTACCACTAACATGAAGTACAATATGTCACAAAACAACAGTCTCAGAATCGTTCTAGAATTATATCTACATAAAGTGACAGTGGCCAGAATTGTAAAAATTGGCTTGGTGTCATTAAGTACCAAATTGGCTCTGTCACTAAGGGGTTAAAATGATACCTGGGTTGATTAAATCTGACTTATGGTTGTTGTTTAATCTGTATGTGCAGTTTCAGTTAAGGAGATTCTATCACTTCCCAGAATTGATATATCCTCTTTAAATATACTGCTCCTTTCCTGTATCAATTGCACTGCCTACCAGACATACTTTGATGAATACGCTTTTTTACTGTCTTGAATAAATTGGCATATGATCCATCTGTAATGTACTGGTGTGATTATACTGAACAGATGGAGAAAAAACACCTATTCCAGAATCATGTGTTCACTGGGTACAGTATATCACTTCACATATTCCAAAATTAGATACTAGAAGTAGATGTCTATTTCAGAATGATATTAATTCCTACAACTTATAGACAGTACGAATTAAAATGCATGTCAGTACTTATAAGTAGTGTTGAGCGATACCGTCCGATACTTAAAAGTATCGTATCGGATGGTATCGGCCGATCTAAAAAAAATATCGGGTATCGCCGATTCCGATACCGGAAGCCCCATTCAAGTCTATGGGACTTCCGGTATCGGAATAAGAAAAACCCTATTTTTGCCTTGTACAGCCTCTCTGGGGTCTGTACGGGCCTTTCGGGGGGCTGTGCCGGCCTGCCGGGGGGTCTGTGCAGGCTCCTGTGGTCTGTGCCGGCCTGCCGGGGGGCTGTGCCGGCCTGCTGGTGGGCTGTGCCGGCCTGCTGGTGGTCTGTGCCGGCCTGCCGGGGGGCTGTGCCGGCCTGCCGGGGGGGTCTGTGCAGGTTCTGGTGGTCTGTGCCGGCCTGCCGGTGGTCTGTGCAGGCTCCGGTGGTCTGTGCCGGCCTGCCGGGGGGCTGTGGCGGCCTGCCGGTGGTCTGTGCAGGCTCCGGTGGTCTGTGCCGGCCTGCCGGGGGGCTGTGCCGGCCTGCCGGGGGGTCTGTGCAGGTTCCGGTGGTCTGTGCCGGCCTGCCGGGGGGCTGTGCCGGCCTGCCGGTGGTCTGTGCAGGCTCCGGTGGTCTGTGCCGGCCTGCCGGGGGGATGTGCCGGCCTGCCGGTGGTCTGTGCAGGCTCCGGTGGTCTGTGCCGGCCTGCCGGTGGTCTGTGCAGGCTCCGGGGGTCTGTGCAGGCATCGTCCGATGGGACTACAAGTCCCATCGGGCGATGCCTGCTACCATGACAGTGATTGACACATTAGCCAATGATGGGACAGTAGTAGTCCCATCATCCGGCTAATGTGTTGAATGTAAAAAAAAAAAAAAAAATTACATGCTACATACATACAACATGCATACTACATATATACTACATGTAACATACATACTACATACATGCTACATACTACATGCATGCTACATACATGCTACATACATAATACATATATACTACATATATACTACATGCATGCAACATACATACTACATATATACTACATGTAACATACATACTACATATATACTACATGTAACATACATACTACATACATGCTACATACTACATGCATGCTACATACTACATGCATGCTACATACATACTACATACATAATACATATATACTACATGCATGCAACATGCATACTACATATATACTATATGTAACATACATACTACATGCTACATACATGCAACATACACACTACATGCTACATACATGCAACATACATACTACATACATGCTACATACATGCTACATACATGCAACATACATACTACATACATGCTACATGCATGCTACATACATGCAACATACATACTACATACATGCTACATACATGCTACATACATACCACATGCATGCAACATGCATACTACATATATACTGCATATATACTATATGCATGCAACATACATATATACTACATACAATACATACATATAGACATACAGTACATATAACATAGAGTACATACTTACCGTCACTTGTCACTTTGATCCCCGAAGCCATTGTCACCTGAGGGATAAATATCAAAATAAAAAAACACCAATATACTTACCCCGATCCGCAGAAGTCCACGAGGGTCCCACGTCCATCTTGCGTGGAGAACAGCAGCATCAGCTGATGCTACCATTCTCTACCAGCTCCAGGAATACAATGACGGAAGGTAGGTATCCTTCCGCACTGTATTCCTCCACCACTTTAAAAAAAAAAAAAAAAAAAAGTCCCTAGTCTCACTTTATGCCATTGCTGCGTGGGAATTTCCCACGCAGCAATGGCATAAAGTGAGACTAGGGACTTTTTTTTTTTACAGTGGTGGAGGAATACAGTGCGGAAGGATACCTACCTTCCGTCATTGTATTCCTGGAGCTGGTAGAGAACGGTAGCATCAGCTGATGCTGCTGTTCTCCACGCAAGATGGACGTGGGACCCTCGTGGACTTCTGCGGATCGGGGTAAGTATATTGGTGTTTTTTTATTTTGATATTTATCCCTCAGGTGACAATGGCTTCGGGGATCAAAGTGACAAGTGACGGTAAGTATGTTCTATGTTATATGTACTGTATGTCTATATGTATGTATTGTATGTAGTATATATGTATGTTGCATGCATGTAGTATATATGCAGTATATATGTAGTATGCATGTTGCATGCATGTGGCATGTATGTAGCATGTATGTAGTATGTATGTAGTATGTATGTTGCATGTATGTAGCATGTATGTAGTATGTATGTAGTATGTATGTTGCATGTATGTAGCATGTATGTAGCATGTATGTAGTATGTATGTTGCATGTATGTAGTATGTATGTAGTATGTATGTAGTATGTATGTTGCATGTATGTAGCATGCATGTAGTATGTATGTTGCATGTATGTAGCATGTAGTGTGTATGTATGTAGCATGTATGTAGTATGTATGTTGCATGTATGTAGCATGTAGTGTGTATGTTGCATGTATGTAGCATGTATGTAGTATGTATGTTGCATGTATGTAGCATGTAGTGTGTATGTATGTAGCATGTATGTAGTATGTATGTTGCATGTATGTAGCATGTAGTGTGTATGTATGTAGCATGTATGTAGTATGTATGTTGCATGTATGTAGCATGTAGTGTGTATGTAGCATGTAGTATATATGTAGTATGTATGTTACATGTAGTATATATATAGTATATATGTAGTATGCATGTTGCATGCATGTAGTATATATGTTGTATGTATGTTGCATGCATGTAGTATATATGTATTATGTATGTAGTATGTACACTCACTGGCCACTTTATTAGGTACACCTGTCCAACTGTGTGTTAAGACTTGATTTCTAATCAGCCAATCACATGGAGGCAACTCAGTGCATTTAGGCATGTAGACATGGTCAAGACAATCTCCTGCAGTTCAAACCGAGCATCAGTATGGGGAAGAAAGGTGATTTGAGTGCCTTTGAACGTGGCATGATTGTTGGTGCCAGAAGGGCTGGTCTGAGAATTTCAGAAACTGCTGATCTACTGGGATTTTCACGCACAACCATCTCTAGGGTTTACAGAGAATGGTCCGAAAAAGAAAAAAAATCCAGTGAGCGGCAGTTCTGTGGCCGGAAATGCCATGTTGATGCCAGAGGTCAGAGGAGAATGGGCAGACTGGTTCGAGCTGATAGAAAGGCAACAGTGACTCAAATTGCCACCCGTTACAACCAAGGTAGGCAGAAGAGCATCTCTGAACGCACAGTGCGTCGAACTTTGAGGCAGATGGGCTACAGCAGCAGAAGACCACACTGGGTACCACTCCTCTCAGCTAAGAACAGGAAACTGAGGCTACAATTTGCACAAGCTCATCGAAATTGGACAGTAGAAGATTGGAAAAACGTTGCCTGGTCTGATGAGTCTCGATTTCTGCTGCGACATTCGGATGGTAGGGTCAGAATTTGGCATAAACAACATGAAAGCATGGATCCATCCTGCCTTGTATCAACGGTTCAGGCTGGTGGTGGTGGTGTCATGGTGTGGGGAATTTTTTCTGGGCACTCTTTGGGCCCCTTGGTACCAATTGAGCATCGTTGCAACGCCACAGCCTACCTGAGTATTGTTGCTGACCATGTCCATCCCTTTATGACCACAATGTACCCAACATCTGATGGCTACTTTCAGCAGGATAATGCGCCATGTCATAAAGCTCGAATCATCTCAGATTGGTTTCTTGAACATGACAATGAGTTTACTGTACTCAAA
The DNA here is from genome assembly GCF_039654945.1 of Dendrobates tinctorius. Taxonomy (NCBI): domain Eukaryota; kingdom Metazoa; phylum Chordata; class Amphibia; order Anura; family Dendrobatidae; genus Dendrobates; species Dendrobates tinctorius. The sequence continues at coordinate 21,339,675 of NW_027361716.1, forward strand.
TGGCCTCCTCAGTCACCAGATCTCAATCCAATAGAGCATCTTTGGGATGTGGTGGAACGGGAGATTCGCATCAGGGATGTGCAGCCGACAAATCTGCGCCAACTGTGTGATGCCATCATGTCAATATGGTCCAAAATCTCTGAGGAATGCTTCCAGCACCTTGTTGAATCTCTGCCACGAAGAATTGAGGCAGTTCTGAAGGCAAAAGGGGGTCCAACCCCTTACTAGCATGGTGTACCTAATAAAGTGGCCAGTGAGTGTATGTAGCATGTATGTAGTATGTAGCATGCATGTAGTATGTAGCATGTATGTAGTATGTATGTTACATGTAGTATATATGTAGTATGTATGTTGCATGCATGTAGTATGTAGCATGTATGTAGCATGCATGTAGTATGTAGCATGTATGTAGTATGCATGTTGCATGTAGTATATATGTAGTATGCATGTTGTATGTATGTAGCATGTAAATTTTTTTTTTTTTTTTACATTCAACACATTAGCCGGATGATGGGACTACTACTGTCCCGTCATTGGCTAATGTGTCAATCACTGTCATGGTAGCAGGCATCGCCCGATGGGACTTGTAGTCCCATCGGACGATGCCTGCACAGACCACCGGAGCCTGCACAGACCACCGGCAGGCCGGCACAGCCCCCCGGCAGGCCGGCACAGACCACCGGCAGGCCGGCACAGCCCCCCGACAGGCCGGCACAGACCACCGGAGCCTGCACAGACCACCGGCAGGCCGGCACAGCCCCCCGGCAGGCTGGCACAGTCCCCCGGAGCCTGCACAGACCACCGGCAGGCCGGCACAGATCCCCGGAGCCTGCACAGACCACTGGCAGGCCGGTACAGACCCCCGGACAGTCGGCACAGCCCCCCCGAAGGCCCGAACTGACGGCGCATCATGATGCGCACAGACAGCGCATCATGATGACGTCATTTCGGCAGCCAATCAGAGCCACAAAAGTGGCTCATTGCATTTTGGACTTCCGATTCCGGTATCCGATACGAAAAAAGTATCGGTACTCGTATCGGAATTCCGATACGGCAAATATCGGCCGATACTTGCGGTATCGGAAAGCTCAACACTACTTATAAGTCATTTCCAGGACAGAGAAGGTGAGCTTCCTACTGCACATGCTCAGAGTTACCTGTTATGTGTGCATTGTAGGCGTGTTACTCATGGCTGTGAAGTTGGTAAGCCAAACCTCCGACTCAGACTCCTCAATTTCCCTGACTCCGACTCCCTCATACATGGATCATGTTTAAGTGATAACTTTACTGATGTAAAATGGTAACTTTGGGCTTTTCAACACCATTATGATACAATAATCAAGTTATTTCCTGTTCACTCTAGCAGTCCTGAGATGAGTGCAAAGCTGCAGACATTCCTTCCCACTGCCCTTTTCCTCTGATCTGTAGAGAAGGAGCATCACTACTGAGCATGTGCATAAAGTGCAGCACAGATTCATCTCATCACGTCGTGATCCTTAGATCAGAAACAGTAGATTTAAGTAGCAGGGTTGGAAATGTTTCTGCGCACTCCAGAATACAACACAATTAGTGGTATAATAAAGTTAGAGGGTTATGTTTAACGCGTTTCAGAGTTCATTAATTTATGTATGGTTTTCTTGAAGAAGGAGTCGGTGGACTCTGAAAAGCGTTGCCCATGAACCTACAATTTCATTATACCACTATTTGTGTCGTATTCTGGAGAGCGCAGAAACACTTCCAATCCTGCTACTTAAATCTACTGTTTCATGGAAGCTGCTGCATCTGATTTTCAGGCTCTACACAACAACATTGTCACGCCCCTGCAATGCAGGTAAATGAGCCAAACTGTCTTTAATTATCAACCTTTTAACGTGGATAAGACCCTATTACGCTCTTGCCTTTATTTATAGGTCAGGAATGCAACAGACATTTAAGTGCCCACGTTGCAGAAATGCTGCGGAAATGTCTGCAGCATTTCCGCAACTCCCTGCCGCAGGTAAAATGCATGCAGAATTCACCTGCATTTTCCTGCAGAACACAAGCATCAATAGTAAAAGATAGAATGTTAAAAATAATGAAAAAATAAAAAATATGGCGCTCCCGATGCATTCCGTTCCCAGGGATGCATTGCGCGAAGGACCTTTGTGATGTCATGGTCACGTAACTGCTACCTCATCTCAGGTGATTCGCGCAATGCATCCCTGGGAACGGAAGTTGCCGACAGCGTGGCTGAGCGGCGGGAGTACTCTGGGGGCCATCAGAGGGTAAGTACCGTATATACTCGCGTATAAGCTGAGATTTTCAGCCCATTTTTTTGGCTGAAAGTCCCCCTCTCGGCTTATACGCGAGTCATATACCAGGGGGTTGCGGGGGAGGGGGCGGGGGTGTCAGGTCATACTTACCCCCTCCTGGCGAGATCTCTGCAACTCCCCTGCTTCTCCCGGTCTCAGGCTCCTTCCTTCAGTAGTTACATGGTACCGCTCATTAAAGTCATGAATATTCTATATTCACCTGTCCCGGGTCCATCGCTGTGCGCTGCTCTATCCTCTCCGCGTCCTCTGTCTGTGATGTTCAGGTCAGATGGCACGGTGATGTAGTTAGTGCATGCCGCGCCCTCTGCCTGAACATCACTGACAGGTCGCGTAGGAGGAGAGGACAGAGCGACGCGCAGCCATGGAGTGGGGATGGGTAAATATCACCAGTGCCGGGGTCATGAGCCAGCGGTGACTTCAGAACCTGTCACCGCCTACTCAGGACACCGGCACCGGGGCCCCAGAGACGAGAGGTGAGTATATTATTTTTATTTTTTAATTTGCAGCGGCAGCAGCAGCAATATATGGGGGCATAATTATGGAGCAGCAATATATGGGGGCATAATCTATGGAGCAGCATACGGGGGCATAATCTATGGAGCAGCATATGGGGGCATAATCTATGGAGCAGCATATGGGGGCATAAACTATGGAGCAGCATATGGGGGCATAAACTATGGAGCAGCATATGGGGGCATAATCTATGGAGCAGCATATGGGGGCATAATCTATGGAGCAGTAGTATATGGGGGCATAATCTATAGAGCAGCATATTGGGGCATAAACTATGGAGCAGCATATGGGGCGTAATCTATGGAGCAGCATATGGGGGCATAATTATGGAGCAGCATATGGGGAGTAATCTATGGAGCAGCATATGGGGGCATAATTATGGAGCAGCATATGGGGGCGTAATCTTTGGAGCAGCATATGGGGGCATAATCTATGGAGCAGAATATGGGGGCATAAACTATGGAGCATCTTATGGGGGCATACTCTATGGAGCATCTTATGGGGCAGCATATGGGCCGTAATCTGTGGAGCATTTTATGGGAGCATAAACTATGTAATATCTTATGGGGCCATAACCTTTATGGGGCAGCATATGTGGCATTATTAACCTTTCTGCAGCATTATATGGGGTGTATTTTGTATGGAGCATCTTTTGGGGCCATCATGAACTGTATAGAGCATTATATGGGGCTCCTGATTCAATAAGGATATTCAAAAACATTTAACCTACTGATGTCTCAATTAATTTTACTTTTATTGTTATCTATTTTTATTTTTGAAATTTACCAGTAGCCGCTGCATTTTCCACCCTAGGCTTATACGCGAGTCAATAAATTTTACCAGTTTTTTGTGGCAAATTTAGGGGGGGGGGGGGGTCGGCTTATCCACGGGTCAGCTTATACACAAGTATATACGGTATATCCCTATTTTTTATTTTAATTCTGTTTTTTACAGGAATATGGTACCCAGGGCCTGGAGGAGAGTCTCCTCTCCTCCAGACCCTGGGTACCATCTGCACATGAAGTGCTCACTTTATGCATGGTGGGCATAGCCACATATGTAAAGTGAGCATTTCAGTGCAATCCTATAGTGGTGGAATCGCCGCAATTCCGCAGAAATAATGGGCATGCTGCGGATTTTACCGCTAGCGATTCCGCAGCGGTATAATCTGCAGCATTGGCACAGCAACTGTGGAATCCAATAGGATTGCATGGAATGCGTTTTTAAAGCGTTTTTTAAGCGTGTCTGCTGCCGCAAAACACTTAAAAAACGCAACGTGGGCACACAGCCTTATAGGACATTTCATAACATACCAAAATTCTTATGAAAAAAATATCCAGCACATCCTGCACTGAACTACTGTACCCAATTTATTACATACTAGCTGAAGAGCCCTGCGTTGCCTGGGCATAGTAACCAACTGTGGTTAGTTATTACAAATTATAATGATTATATTGCCCATAAAAACATTTCACATCATATATTCAACACAACAGATTTGCAACACAAATTAACTAAACAATTACCCAAGTAATGATAGTACAGTATTTTATTTTCAGCTCATTCAAGATTTTTGGTTTTTCCTTTCAGTGCAAAGATGAGCAGATTTTTGACAGTTCCAACTCTTGAACAGATCATGTAAAGTTGACCATGAGAAAAGCATGGAGATTGCAAATCGATCCCTACTACTTTCAAGGACTGTCCCTGAGCATTGTTAATGGACATTGCAAATAGCAGTTGAACTGGAAACTGGAGGCGTTTAAAATCAAAAAACCTAATCCTCTCCTGTGTGATACTTTCTGCAGAGCTGTGTGTCTAATCCTATCGTGTGTTACTGACTGCTCAGCCGTGTATCTAATCCTATCCTGTGTGATACTGACTGTTGAGCAGTGTATCTAATCCTATCCTGTGTGATACCGTCTGCTGAGCCGTGTATCTAATCCTATCCTGTGTGATACTGACTGCTGAGCCATGTATCTAATCCTATCCTGTGTGATACTGACTGCTGAGCTGTGTATCTAATCCTATCCTGTGTGATACTGACTGCAGAGCCGTGTATCTAATCCTATTCTGTGTGATACCGTCTGCTGAGCCGTGTATCTAATACTAATCTGTGTGATACTGTGTGCTGAGCTGTGTATCTAATCCTGTCCTGTGTGATACTGACTGCAGAGCCGTGTATCTAATCCTATTCTGTGTGATACCATCTGCTGAGCCGTGTATCTAATACTAATCTGTGTTACACTGTGTGCTGAGCTGTGTATCTAATCCAATCCTGTGTGATACTGACTGCAGAGCCGTGTATCTAATCCTATTCTGTGTGATACCGTCTGCTGAGCCGTGTATCTAATACTAATCTGTGTGATACTGTGTGCTGAGCTGTGTATCTAATCCTGTCCTGTGTGATACTGACTGCAGAGCCGTGTATCTAATCCTATTCTGTGTGATACCATCTGCTGAGCCGTGTATCTAATACTAATCTGTGTTACACTGTGTGCTGAGCTGTGTATCTAATCCTATCCTGTGTGATACTGACTGCAGAGCCGTGTATCTAATACTAATCTGTGTGGTACTGTCTGCTGAGCTGTATATCTAATCCTATCCTGTGTGATACTGACTGCTGAGCTGTGTACCTAATCCTATCCTGTGTGATACTGACTGCTGAGCTGTGTATCTAATCCTATCCTGTGTGATACTGGGCTCCCCCTGCAGTCTGTGTCAGAGGGTGGTCTGTGTTGGCACGGTAATAAATTGTGTTATCTCCAGCTTTACAGAAGGACAATAACACCATAGAAATGATAAGAATAATTGGCCAAATTGTTTGGTGAATTGGAACGCGTGGGGTTAAAATTTCGCATCACAACATAGCCTATGACACTCTCGGGGTCCAGATGTGTGACTTTGCAAAATTTTGTGGCTGTAGCTGCGACGGTGCAGATGCCAATCCCGGACATACACACATACATACTGTACATACACTTATTCCCCATTATGTACCTAGGGGCAAAATTGTTTGGTGAATTGGAACGCGCGGGGTTAAAATTTCACCTCACAACATAGCCTATGATGCTCTCGGGTTCCAGACGTGTGACTATGAAAAATTTAGTGGCTGTAGCTGCGACGGTGCAGATGCCAATCCCGGACATACACACACTCACACATTGAGCTTTATATATTAGATTTTAGGAGTCGGAGTTGGTCCATTTTATTCTGATTCCGACTCAAACTCTACCAAAATGGACTCTAACTCCACAGCCCTGCTGTCAGTGTGACAGGGTGGCGGCCATTGTAATTCTATAGTGATTACCACCCCAGCTAAACAAGTGTGATTTGATATTTAAAGGTATTTAGGAATGTATTTATGATTTTATTTTATTTATGTAGTAGCTGAAGAGACCGGCGTTGCCTGGGCATAGTAACCAACTGTGGTTAGTTATAACAAATTATCATGATTATATTGCACATAAAAACATTTCACATCATATATTCAACACTACAGATTTGCAACACAAATTAACTAAACGATTACCCAAGTATTGATAGTATTTTATTTTCAACTCATTCAAGAGCCTTTTGATAAACAACATGTGTATCTAACCCTTATCCTGTGTGATAATGTCTGCTGAGCTGTGTACCTAATCCTATCCTGTGTGATACTGACTGCTGAGCTGTAACAATATCAGGCAATATAGAATTAATCTTCAGCTCACCTGATCCAGCCTGCCCAGTCCTCCTTTCCATGATCTCGGTGCACGGAATAAATCCATCCCCATCTGGGAGAAAATTCTTAGTGAAAAAAACTTTTGTAGTTCCAGCACACGATATAGAAAAATTAAAAAAAGCCTTTATTTAGTCCATCATTAAAAATTACAATACCATGTAATAAAAGCATGTGTAGGCTTACGCGTTTCGGATCATATTTGACCCTTAATCATAGCATAAAATACTGGATAAATGTTGCACTTATCAAGGGAAAGCAACCAAAGAAGGCTGCCTTGGGTAACACCCACCAGAATCAGCTGTAATACCAGCATCACTAATTCAAGGTTAGTAATAGTACCTCACTGGATTAACCCTATGATACATCCATCTTATACAAACATATTACAATGTGAATTCTCACTTAGTGATAATCTAATAGTTTAGTCACTTCTTAACCAAATTTTTATATATATAAATTCATCAGGATGGGATAGGATTACAGGCACACACCACCGCACAAAAAAAAAAATAAAATAAAAAAAATAATGTTTTTCCTTTTTTGTCTTAATTCCTTTCCCTTCCTCTTCCTTTCAATTTATCTCTATGTTTCCAACTATTTTAGTATAGATACATCAATTCATGCTTCAAATTTAATCCTGCTGGATATCTGGTGTTAAGTTTTAGAATCCATGGAGCTTCAGTCATCTGGAGTAGTTTAATTCTATCACCACCACGTCGAGGAGCAGGAACAAATTCCAAAGCACTTACTCGCAGGCTGCTCAATTCTCCCTTATGTTCAAGCAAAAAATGCTTAGAAGCCCCCGAAAGACTGCGGGTAGTGATATTGATGTCATAAATGTGTTCCGACAATCTTCTTAGGCCGGGGTCACACTAGCCGGCGCAAAATACGGTCCGTAGTTTACAGACGTAATACGGATGAATGACCCCTAAATAGTGCTCCGTAGGTCATCCGTAAGCAATGTGTGGTTGCGTATTTTGCGCATGTCTGCATCCGTATGTAATCCGTATGGCATCCTTATGCAATCCGTATGGCGAGATTCTCTCGCCGCCTTGCAAAATGGACAAATAATGGAGCCCTATGACAGGGTTTATAACAGAAACGAAATAATAGATATAGACACATAGAATGCATATATATATATATATATATATATATACCCACAAGTCATTGAGATAAACATATATGAATATATATATATATTTATATTTCACAGAGTACTTCATAGCAGAATAGCCGCTAATTAAATTGCCGGCTTCTATCAAATCATTCCCCAACCCGACATGAAATGACACATGGTTTACATTCAGTAAACCATTTCATTTCATGTTTTTTTTATATGTCCCTGACTAATAATTAGATGCGGGTTTGTGTGCAAAATTTGGGAGTTGTAGTTGTTATTTTAAGGGGTTAATTCATTTATAAAAAATGCGTGGGCTTCCCATTGCCCTGTAGCGGTGGCGAATGGGTTAATCTAACAAAGGGTTAATGTCACCTTACAATCGAATGGTGACATTAACCCTTTGTTAGATTAACCCACTCGCCACCAATATAGGGCAATGCGAAACCCACGCATTTTTTAACAACGAATTAACCCCTTAAAATAACAACTACAACTCCCAAATTTTGCACACAAACCCGCATCTAATTATTAGTCAAGGACATATAAAGAAACATGAAATGAAATGGTTTACTGAATGTAAACCATGTGTCATTTCATGTCGGGTTGGGGAATGATTTGATAGAAGCCGGCAATTTAATTAGCGGCTATTCTGCTATGAAGAACTCTTTGAAATATAAATATATATATATGTTTGTCACAATGACATGTATGTATATATATATATATATATGTATTCTATGTGTCTATATCTATTCTTTCTTTATTAAACCTGTCAGTGTGAGTTTACTGTATAGCACACTGAATTGCCAGCTTTTCTAAAAGACACCGGGTGCGTATTTCTCGTAAGTCACATGTGTGGTCCGTGTGTAATGCGTATTTCTAGCGCACCCATAGACTTGCATTGGCGTATTACGGGCGTAGTACTTTGACAATCGCAGGATGCTGCGATTGGCACGGACCGTAGAATACGCCCGAGAGATAAACAGCTGTTGGGAGCAAACCCATAGAGAATCATTGGTCCGTGTGTAATGCGTGCTTTTAGCGCCTCTCACTCGTCCGTATTCCTCGCTAGTGTGACCCCGGCCTTATACTACGACTTGTGGATCCTACATACTGTTTTCTGCATATCGTGCAAAAAATAATATAAACACAGTAATCAGTAGCACAATTCATAAAGGTTTTGAGATTAAATACTTGACCCTCATTGCATGTAACAGACTTATTATTATTTATCATGAATTTACATAAACCACATGACTTCTGCCCGCATCTGAATGAGCCTTTCGTAGATAACCATGTACAACCTGTTTTACCTGTGTTCTCACTGAGTTCACTAGGAGAGATTATATTTCCTATTGTCAAGGATTTTTTTGGGACATGAACTGGTGGGAGTCGAAATTTATTTATTCTGAATTTAATCCTTATTCAGATTATATAGAACAATATTTACGATTCATAGATGATATTTTGATAGTGTGGAAAGGATCAAATGATTTAGGGTCTAGTTTTAAAGATTACATTAATGATAATAATTTAAATGTATCCTTCATAGTAGATACTAATAGGGATATGATTTCCTTTCTCGACATACAACCGAGTGGTGATAGTTCAAACAAAAAAGTAGATTGTCATCTTTTCCGTAAAAAAATTTCAGGAAATTCCATTTTGCATGCTTCTAGTCAACACCCACAACATGTGATCAGGAATATCCCCACAGGGGAATTCATCAGAGCTCGTAGGTGCTGCACCGATGATAGAAAATATAAGGAAGAATGTGATAATATTAAAAAAGGCTACAACATAGGGGTTATAATTATAAAATGGTCAAAAAAGCTGAAATAAAGGCTAATGAAAAAAGTAGAGATCAGTATCTACTGCAGTCAAAAAAATCAGATAGGAAAGATTTTTCCAATGAAATGATTTTTTCCACTACATATCATAGTAATTACTACAAAGTAATCAATGTTGTTCGGAAACATCTACCATTATTAACTACTGATAGTACGCTTAGGGAAATTCTAAAAAATGGTTGTAAATTTGTCCCAAAAAAAATCCTTGACAATAGGAAATATAATCTCTCCTAGTGAACTCAGTGAGAACACAGGTAAAACAGGTTGTACATGGTTATCTACGAAAGGCTCATTCAAATGCGGGCAGAAGTCATGTGGTTTATGTAAATTCATGATAAATAATAATAAGTCTGTTACAAGCAATGAGGGTCAAGTATTTAATCTCAAAACTTTTATGAATTATGCTACTGATTACTGTGTTTATATTATTTTTTGCACGATATGCAGAAAACAGTATGTAGGATCCACAAGTCGTAGTATAAGAAGAAGATTGTCGGAACACATTTATGACATCAATAATATCACTACCCGCAGTCTTTCGGGGGCTTCTAAGCATTTTTTGATTGAACATAAGGGAGAATTGAGCAGCCTGCGAGTAAGTGCTTTGGAATTTGTTCCTGCTCCTCGACGTGGTGGTGATAGAATTAAACTACTCCAGATGACTGAAGCTCGTTGGATTCTAAAACTTCACACCAGATATCCAGCAGGATTAAATTTGAAGCATGAATTGATGTATCTATACTAAAATAGTTGGAAACATAGAGATAAATTGAAAGGAAGAGGAAGGGAAAGGAATTAAGACAAAAAAGGAAAAACATTATTTTTTATTTTTTTTCATTTTTTTTTAAATTTTTTTTTTTTTTTGTGCGGTGGTGTGTGCCTGTAATCCTATCCCATCCTGATGAATTTATATATATAAAAATTTGGTTAAAAAGTGACTAAACTATTAGATTATCACTAAGTGAGAATTCACATTGTAATATGTTTGTATAAGATGGATGTATCATAGGGTTAATCCAGTGAGGTACTATTACTAACCTTGAATTAGTGATGCTGGTATTACAGCTGATTCTGGTGGGTGTTACCCAAGGCAGCCTTCTTTGGTTGCTTTCCCTTGATAAGTGCAACATTTATCCAGTATTTTATGCTATGATTAAGGGTCAAATATGATCCGAAACGCGTAAGCCTACACATGCTTTTATTACATGGTATTGTAATTTTTAATGATGGACTAAATAAAGGCTTTTTTTAATTTTTCTATATCGTGTGCTGGAGCTACAAAAGTTTTTTTGACTGCTGAGCTGTGTATCTAATCCTATCGTGTGTTACTGACTGCTCAGCCGTGTATCTAATCCTATCCTGTGTGATACCGTCTGCTGAGCCATGTATCTAATCCTATCCTGTGTGATACTGACTGTGAAGCCATGTATCTAATCCTATCCTGTGTGATACCGTCTGCTGAGCCGTGTATCTAACCCTATCCTGTGTGATACTGACTGCTGAGCCGTGTACCTAATCCTGTCATGTGTGTTACTGACTGCTCAGCCGTGTTTCTAGTCCTATCCTGTGTGATACTGACTGCTGAGCCGTGTATCTAATCCTATCCTGTGTGATCCTGGGCTCCCCCTGCAGTCTGTGTCAGAAGGTGGTCTGGGTTGGCACGGTAATAAATTGTGTTATTCCCAGCCTTACAGAAGGACGATAACACCATAGAAATGATAAGAATAATAGGCAAAATTGTTTGGTGAATTGGAACGCGCGGGGTTAAAATTTCGCCTCACAACATAGCCTATGACACTTTCGGGGTCCAGACGTGTGACTGTGCAAAATTTTGTGGCTGTAGCTGCGACGGTGCAGATGCCAATCCCGGACGTACACACATACATACACATTCAGCTTTATACAGTCATATGTTACAGTTTTGGCACCCCTATTAATGTTAACCTTTTTCTTTATAACAATTGTGGTTTTTGCGACAGCTATTTCAGTTTCATATATCTAATAACTGATGGACTCAGTTATATTTCTGGATTCAAATGAGGCTTATTGTACTAACAGAAAATGTGCAATCTGCATTTAAACAAAATTTGACCAGTGCAAAAGTATGGGCACCCTTATCATTTTCTTGATTTGAACACTCCTAACTACTTTTTACTGATTTTCTGAAGCACTAAATTGGTTTTGTAACCTCATTGAGCTTTGAACTTCATAGCCAGGTGTATCAAATCATGAGAAAAGGTATTTAAGGTGGCCACTTGCAAGTAATTCTCCTATTTGATTCTCCTATGAAGAGTGGCATCATGGGCTCCTCAAAACAACTCTCAAATGATCTGAAAACAAAGATTATTCAACATAGCTTTTCAGGGGAAGGATACAAAAAGTTGTCTCAGAGATTTAACCTGTCAGTTTCCACTGTGAGGAACATAGTAAGGAAATGGAAGAACACAGGTACAGTTCTTGTTAAGCCCAGAAGTGGCAGGCCAAGAAAAATATCTGAAAGGCAGAGAAGAAGATTGGTGAGAACAGTCAAGGACAATCCACAGACCACCTCCAAAGACCTGCAGCATCATCTTGCTGCAGATGGTGTCACTGTGCATCGGTCAACAATACAGCGCACTTTGCACAAGGAGAAGCTGTATGGGAGAGTGATGGGAAAGAAGCCGTTTTTGCAAGCACGCCACAAACAGAGTTGCCTGAGGTATGCAAAAGCACATTTGGACAAGCCAGTTACATTTTGGAAGAAGGTCCTGTGGACTGATGAAACAAAGATTGAGTTGTTTGGTCATACAAAAAGGCGTTATGCATGGAGGCTAAAAAACACAGCATTCCAAGAAAAACACTTGCTACCCACAGTAAAATTTGGTGGAGGTTCCATCATGCTTTGGGGCTGTGTGGCCAATGCCGGCACCGGGAATCTTGTTAAAGTTGAGGGTCACATGGATTCAACTCAGTATCAGCAGATTCTTGACAGTAATGTGCAAGAATCAGTGACGAAGTTGAACTTACGGAGGGGATGGATATTTCAGCAAGACAATGATCCAAAACACCGCTCCAAATCTACTCAGGCATTCATGCAGAGGAACAATTACAATGTTCTGGAATGGCCATCCCAGTCCCCAGACCTGAATATCATTGAACATCTGTGGGATGATCTGAAGCGGGCTGTCTATGCTCGGCGACCATCAAACTTAACTGAACTGGAATTTTTTGTAAACAGGAATGGTCACAAATACCTTCATCCAGGATCCAGGAACTCATTAATAACTACAGGAAGCGACTAGAGGCTGTTATTTTTGCAAAAGGAGGATCTACGAAATATTAATGTCACTTTTATGTTGAGGTGCCCATACTTTTGCACGGGTCAAATTTTGTTTAAATGCAGATTGCACATTTTCTGTTAGTACATTAAACCTCATTTAAATCCAGAAATATAACGGAGTCCATCAGTTATTAGATATATGAAACTGAAATAGCTGTTGCAAAAAACACCATTTGTTATAAAAAAAAGGTTAACATTAATAGGGGTGCCCAAACTTTACCATATGACTGTATATTAGATTATTTGTTTCTGGTGAAACCCTTTTAAGTTGTTACAATACATGCATTTGTGAACATCTGTAAACCTTCCAGGTAGCTCACCGACTTTCTATATCGACAAGACTTGTCAGAATTTAGCTAAAATGATATTTCCATTTTAAATTGCCAAATAACTGTAGGACATTGTAGGATTTGCTTGCAGTGCGACAGTTTCAAACTGAGCTATAAACCGCCTTTTGTCTGAATCCCAGCTTTTGAGGTATATCTCGTTATTTCCATGACAACTAGTGAATAATGACTACTGGCTGAGTCCTTGATAAATGAACTCCATTGAAGCTGCCATCTCTGACTCAAAGAAACGTCAAGTTTACAAACTACAAACGAGCTGACGGTCTGTGACTCACCGAGAATAAAGTTATTGTCTGGCATCTAAAGCTGTAGTTTAATTCCTGTGCTGCTTGCAGGTCACATGCATAATAGATATAGGAGTGCTTGATTCTATGTCACCCTCCATCTGCACATTATGTCCCTGTTATTCTGTGGCTGCCATTATGTTATTTATTTGTTGTAGTCACGATATCAGAAACCAGCTGTTGGACTTATCCTGTTTGCACATCCCTAGGACTACCACTTTGCAAAATGTAAGTCTATAGATAATGATTTCTACAGTTAGGTCCAGAAATATTTGGACAGTGACACAAGTTCTTGGCATTTTAGTTGCTACAAGAATACTGTATATTCAACATACAATTATATGATCAATATGGGCAAAAAGTGCAAACTCAGCTTTAATTTGAGAGCATTTACATCCTAATTGGAATAAGGGTTTAGGAATTATAGCTCCTTTTTGTGTAGATGCCTCTTTTTAAAGGGACCAAAGGTAAACAGACAGTGATCTAAACGCTCTTTAATGGGCTGCATACTGCCTTGTTAATTCATCATCACCTAAGCAGGTAAAAGTTCTGGAGCTGATTCCAGCTCTGGCATTTGGATTTGGAAGCTGTTGCTGTGAACCCACAACATGCGGTCAAAAGAGCTCTCCATGCAAGAGAAACACACCACTTTAGGCTGAAACAAAAGAAGAAATCCATCAGAGAGAAAGCAAAAATATTAGGAATGGCAAAATAAACAGCTCAGATACATTTTGCAAAAAAAAAAACCACACAGGTGAGCTTGGGAACTGAAAAAGTCCTGGATGTCCATGGAAGACAACAATTGTGATTGTAGAATCCTTTCCATAGTGAAGAAAAATCGCTTCACAACATCCACCCAAGTGAATGACACTCTCCGGGAAGTAGGTGTTTCAGTATCTAAGTCTACCATAAAGTGAAGACTTTAGAAGGTTCACTATGAGGTGCAAATTATTAATCTGCCTTAAAACCAGAAAGACCATATTAGACTTTTCTAAAAAAAAATTTAAAAAATCTATAAAAGCTAGGCCAGTTCTAGAAATGCATTCTTTGGACAGATGAAACTAAGATCAACCTGTACCAGAATGATGGGAAGAAGAAAGTATGAAGAAGGCTTAGAATAGCTCATGATTCAAAGCACATCTCATTCTCTGTAAAACATGTTGGAATCAGTGAGATGACATGGACATATAACTCTTCCAATGGCACTGAGTCACTAGTGTTTATTGATGATGTAACTAAAGACAAAAGCAGCCGGATGAATTCTGAACAGTACAGTGCTATGCTTTCTGCTCAGTTTCAACCAAATGAAAGAAGGTTGATTGGAGAGCGCTTCACAGTACAGATGGACAATGACCTAAAACATACTGTGAAAGCAACCAATTTTACATGCCTAAGACGAAACTTACAGGGAACCTGTGACATGAAAAAATGTTATTAACCTGAAGATATGGGGTTATTCGGCAGGTTAATAGCGTTCTGAACAAGTCCTGCGCAAGCACTTAGACCCACGCTGCCGGAGGAAATTAACTTTATTTCCCTCCATAGAATTCGGGTTTCAGTCACGGTGGCAGCTTGGGTCCAGTCAATGCTCTATGCATAGAGAACGGTGGCTGTGACCATGCCTCTGGCACTGACTGACAGCAAGATCAGCATTAGAGCTTGCTGTTGGTCAGTGCTGGGGGCACGGTTACAGCCACCGCTCTCTATGTACAAAGCGGTGACTCCTCTGGCACCGACCCGTGACTGAAATTGTTATGTGTAATACTGAGAAATGACACAAGGAAAAAGTATTGAACACCTTTACTGAAATTAATACTTCATACAAAAGCCTTTGTTGGTGATGACAGCTATAAGATGCCCCCTGTATGGAGAAACTAGTTGCAAGCAGTGCTCAGGTGTGATTTTGGCCCATTCTTCCACACAAACACTCTTCAAATCCTGAAGGTTCTGTGGGTGCCTTCTACGATCTCTGAGCTTTAGTTCCTTCCATAAATGTTCTATTGGATTCAGGTCAGGTGATTGGCTCAGCCATTCTAGCAGCTTTATTTTATTTACCTGAAACCAATTTAGAGTTTCCTTGGCTGTGTGTTTGGGATCATTATCATGCTGAAATGTCCAGCGTCATTTTATCTTCATTATCCTGGTAGATGGCAGCAGATTTTTATCAAGAATGTCTCGGTACATTTGTTCATTCATGCATTCATCCTTTCTTCAATTCTATGAATTTTGCCAGTGCTGTATGCTGAAAAACAACCCGACACCATCATGTTTTTGCCTCCAAATTTCACTGTTTGTGCTTTCCGATGATATGCAGTGCCTTTTGGCCTCCTTACATAGTGTGTATAATCAGGGCTGCTACTAGGAATTTCGGGGCCCCATACTGGCAAAATTTTCGGGGCCCCCTTGAGACTCCAGCCAGGCTCCACCCCAGCCCCGCCTCCACCCCTCAAACTGTCCACAGTTGCACAGTTGTTCTCTTGGACAAACTCCACTTCTCACCAATCACACATTAACCGTTCCCATCACCAGATCACACACATAGCCAGCAGCTTTTTTTGGCCAAAAGATTTTTTTAATCTGCCACGACGACAAGGTAGACTTTTTTGGCCGGACCCTACTCCAGTCTAACCTATTAAATATTTGTTAAAATATGCAATACAACTTAGATATATTTTTCAATTTTTAAAATGAACAATACCACATACAAGGGACTAATACCACTACACCATGACTAACCATATTATCACCACATAGTGACCTATAATGCCATCTACAAGGAACAAATACTGCCACATAATGTCCAGACCACATATTACCACCACAGTGACCCAGCAATATCACATACAAGGGACAAATACCACCACACCATGTCCAGACCACATATTACCACCACATGGTGACCAACTACATACAAGGAATAAATACCAACACAACATGACCAGACCACATATTACCACCACATAGTGACCAAATAATAGCACATACAAGGAACAAATATCACCACACCATGGCCGAACAACATATTACCACCACATTGTGACTGAATAGTACAATACTGATCATTAAAAAAATACTATCACCATAAGTGTCATTATACACAGGAGATCTGTATTTAGTATGCAGTGTCAGTGTACAGGTAATACAGTGATCACCGGTGCCATTATACACAGGATCTCTGTATATACTGTAGTGTAAGTGTACAGGTAATACAGTGATCACCGGTAACATTATACACAGAAGCTCTGCATATAGTGCCAGTGTACAGGTAATACAGTGATCACCTGTGACATTATTCACAGGAGCTCTGTATATAGTGTCAGTGTAGAGGTAATACAGTGATCCCCAGTGATATTATACACAGGAGCTTTGCAAATGGTGTATAGTGTACAGGTAATAAAGTGATTACCAGTGACATTTTACACAGGACCTCTATATACAGTGTATAGTGTCAGTGTACAGGTAACACACTGACTCACCAGTGACGTCTCTAGTAGTGATGAGCGAGTATACTCGTTGCTCGGGTTTTCCCAAGCATGCTCGAGTGGCCTCCGAGTATTTTGGCGTGCTCGGAGATTTAGTGTCTGTCGATGCAGCTGCATGATTTGCGGCTGCTAGCCAGTCTGAATACATGTGAGAAATGCCTGTTTGTTAGGGAATTCCCACATGTATTCAGGCTGGCCATCAGTGATAAATCATGCAGCTGAAGCGACAGAAACTAAATCTCTGAGCACGCCAAAATACTCGGAGATCACCCAAGCATGCTCGGGAAAACCTGAGCAACGAGTATACTCGCTCATCACTAGTCTCTAGTTGAAGTCCTTCCTCTTTGCGTTTCTTTTTAATCCAGCGCAGACTGCCAGCACTTCTTTAAGCCAGGACTCGGCTCTGAATAAAATAGCACAGTTATCTAAAGTGCCACTTCCAGAGCGCATTCCCCACTTTTTCCCTTTCTTCTACACTACACATCTGAATACAGACGTTCACCCACCATTAATATATAATTTGTTATTATGCAACCCACCATTCCAAATATAAATTATAATCCGCCACTGTGCCCCCACTATCTGTACATAGACACTTTCCCATTTAATATATCAATTAATTAGCACCTGTATTCTTTCCCCCAATTCATTATCAGTCACTTTATCCTCAAAGTCCCCCACCATGTACCTCCCACTCTAACACTTACTCCGATTGATTATAGTTACATGCCCCTTCTGCCTCAATTCATTGTCATGTCTTCTCAATCTCCCACCCTCTATTCATTATCAACTGCTCTGCCCCACATTCAATACATCATTTACTCCCCCACCCTCAAAATTCATTATTCGCTCTCCCCACTCCCCACCTTCAATTTACCATTTGCTCTCCCCACTCCCACCTTCAATTCACCATTTGCTCTCCTCACTCCCCACCTTCAATTCACCATTTGCTCTCCCCACCCCCCATCTTCAATTCAATTGCTGTCCCACATCCCTCACACTCACTTCATTTGCAGTCCCCATCACCCCACTTCATCATTTGCAGTCCACCTTACTTCATCATTTACAGTCCCCTATCCCCCCTTCACTTCATCTGCTGTCCCCCTTACTTCATCATTTTCAACCCCTATCATTTCATCATGTGCAGTACCCCCTCAAACACACTTCATCATCTGCAGTCTCATTCCCCCCCCACCTCACCCATTTAAAAACACAAAAACATTTTTTATACTTACAGTACTTCCGTCGTTCCCGGGGCATCTAGTGTTTTCAGCAGTGAAGCACCTAGAATGTATGGACTATAGTCAGGACCTGAAAGGAGCCCATACATTCTAGCGCATTCACTACTGAGGCGGCTAGAATGTATGGGTTGTAGTCAGGACCTGCAGGGAGCCCACACATTCTAGCTACAAACGAGCAGGAGCTGCGCAGCAGACTAGGTAAGACGGACGTGGACAGCCCCAAAAAGGCTCCCGGGCCCCAGTGCCAACGTGTGCGCCGCAGTGCACTGTATTTTAGTGCACGATGGGGCCTGATCAGAAGCACAAGAGTGGGGCCCCGGACCTGCAGGCCCCATCTGTGTACTACTGCTGACCGGGCCCCATAGAGCAGTAAGGGCAGTAATGCCCTGATGGCGGCCCTGTGTATAATGGCATCCAAATGTTAAATTATGTTGGTCGTCTGACCAGACTATATTCTCTCAGTATCTCACAGGCTTGTCTAAATGTGGTTGAGAAAACTGTGAATGTGCTTGAACATGATGTTTTTTCAGCAATGAAGTCTTGGGCGGTGAGCATTCATAAAAGCTATTCAGGTTGAGTGTAGTACTTAAAGATTTCTTTAAAAAAAATTGTACCTCCTGATTCCAGGTCTTTCTGTAGCTCTTCACAGGTGGTCTTTTGCTCTTGGAAAACTCTCCTGATAATTATTTTCACTCCACTGTCTGACATCTTGTTAGGAGCACCTGGTCATTGCTAGTTTATGGTGAAATTATGTTCTTTCCACTTCCAGATTATGTCCCCAACAGTGCTCATTGGAAGCTTCAGTAGTTTAGCAATTCTTCAGTAACAAATGCCATCAGTATGTTTTGCGATAATTTTGTGGCAAAGGTCTTGAGACATCTCACTGGTCTTACCCCTCATGAGATGTTTCTTGTTTGGCACCTTGGTAATGAGACACCTTTTATAAGCCTTCAGTTGAACCAGCTGATAATATTTTTCGTTATGTAGCAGAGTTGCTTTCTAATTACTGATAATTTTCAGCTGGTGTCGTGTCTTTCCATGGCTTTTTGCACCTCTTCATGTGTTTAATACTTTTGCCTGTGTCATTTCTTGTTATTATTCATAACTAAATTTATGGACATATATGGTTTGATTTTTTTGCCTGTGTGGATTTGATGGACTGTTACCGACATGTGGTGAGAATATCATGTCAATAGCAACTTTAGAAATATATTTATTCAGAAAATTGGTGGCGTGTTCAATACTTAATTTACATGCTGTATATACATATACACTTAAACGCCTTGACTTCTATCGATGAGGTTATTAATGGTTGTCTGATGAATGTTCTGCCACTCTGAATGCACTTGTGAGCATAAATCAGAAAGATCTTTTGCTGGCAACTCTCTTTGCAAATACTGACCAGTGAAATTCCTGATGTGCTTGATGAGAGACAAGTCCAGAGACGCTGCAGGCCACGGTAGCGTGTTTAGGCCATTTCTTTGAAAAGTGCATGGTCTCTAGGTGGAGTTACTGAGATGTCTACTTCTGGGAAGATTGCCACCTGTGTTGAATGAATAACGGACATGTACAGTAACTCCTGCAGATCTTATTTAGGAAAAGTATTACGGTATTTCATTTCCATAAATGCATGTTTAAAAGGACTCTCCCCCTATTCTTTAAAATGAGGTTCTGCATCAGTTGTGTGTATTATAAGAAATACCGGTAATATATTATAGAAAATATTAAGAGTCTGTAATCTTTTCATCACTGTTCTTTTGGATCCATGTTATTTTCTGTTTATCAATTGTGACAGGGTCACTGGAGCTGTATGTGAGGGGAAGCATGTGTCACGAAGGTTGCTATCTTCCGTGATGTGAAACCCAGAAGTTTCTCTCCAGCATGTTATGTGCTGAGGGGATAATCAGCCATGACAGGGTTGGGTTTTTTGTGAGTAGGTGTAAGAAATGGGCGGGACGCCTACTCACCATATCTCCTCCCCAAGGGAGTGTTTGGTGAAGTTAGGCCGGTTTCACATTAGCGCTTTTTAAGCGCACGCACGGCCGGGGGTAGCTCCGCCCCCGAGCCGGCTCTCTGCCCGGCGTGCCCGCCCCTTGCTTGTAGCGCCGCCTACTAGCGGACAGCGGCGCCTGCGATCGGCGCACCCTATCTTTAGCATAGGGTGCGCAGATCGTGTGCAGGCCGTGCGCTAGTTGCGCTTTGACCTGCGCTGCGCACTTTTGACGGTGCGCCGTGCGCGCCAAAATCCGAAAAGTTTGATTTTGGCGCGCACGGCGCACCGACAAAAGTGCGCAGCGCAGGTCAAAGCGCAACTAGCGCACGGCCTGCGCACGATCTGCGCACCCTATGCTAAAGATAGGGTGCGCCGATCGCAGGCGCCGCTGTCCGCTAGTAGGCGACGCTACAAGCAAGGGGCGGGCACGCCGGGCAGAGAGCCGGCTCGGGGGCGGAGCTACCCCCGGCCGTGCGTGCGCTTAAAAAGCGCTAATGTGAAACCGGCCTTAAATGTCCAGCTACTGTGTTTTTTCTCAGCTGTGTGTTTGGAGACAGGGAATCTCCAGGCGATGGCTCCAGTGGGAGCTGAACTTTATTATATCCTGAGTGGGTGAATCCCACAGGCATATGGACTGGGCTATAAGTTATCTTTTGTTTTGCCATTATGCCAGAAAGACCATGTTCATTTTGTTAAATCTTGCACTGGTTTATTCCGTGTTTTAATAAACCAACAGAAGCGTTCCTGTGTCTACCTCTGAGAGCAGCCGAGTGAGCCAATCTGTCACACAATCTATACCCATCTGAAAGCTTCCATATTAGCACACTAAAAACTGGAGGGGATATGACATGTAGATTGACGTAGTGGGTCCTAATATCTGATGCGTACCCTTCTGATTTCTTATGACATAAATGTAGCTTTTATCCTAATATATGGATGAATGAATTTAATTCTAAAAAAATCATTGCTTTGCTATAGCTGATGAGGTTATCTAAAGGTCTTTAGATCTTTGTAATTAGTACTTTCACATTAAACCTACTGATTTCTAATTACTGCTAACCTAGACCTATTTTTAAATATATTTGTATCATTTTAAACATGTGATTTGGAAATTTTCCCTCTTTATCCAGTTTTCTCAAATTGATTTTGAATAAAATGAAAATGTAATTAGAATAAAAGTTACAATTAAAACTGGATAGATAAAAGAAATCATTTTATGCCCAAATATTCACATATTCTTCTCATACTGGTAACAAAATCACCCTTTGGCCTTCAGTTATAGACCTGAAGTCTCTGTGCTAAATCTTTGTTCTTCAAAACATTCTGCGTGGTTAAAGAGAGAAATGTGTAATGCAGTATTGAATATACTAATAGGAGCATCATTATTAAGCTAAGCAACTTTTAGACTATTAAAGCTTTATCGATCATTTTCTTTATCAGCTCCCTTGCTTTGTTTACACATAAACACTTTTATCAATAACAAATCAATTATGATCAATAGCTTTTTTAACCAACCAGAATTTCACTGTTTGCAAATACACATAAAAGTTCAAAATACAATGTATAGAACTAAGATAAATAGAATTACAACAATTGGTTTGAGGAAAGAACCAAAGAACTCCACCAAACTCCTCTGAAACCATGTTTGAGGCCGCGTCCTACTCACCCTTTGTAGGTCTTCTACATTCTTGAGATACACTGTCGCTAGGTCAGATCTCTCAGACCTCTAAGTACGGCTCATCCTCCCGCCAACATAAACACCTCCCTACTCTGTTGGTACCAAAAAAAAATTTGCTAATTTATACTGAAAAACTACTCTGTATATCTGAGCTAATCTAACCATCATAGCTGCAGTTACCTACAGCACTAACAGGTGGTAGGTAAAACAGAGGGAATACAGATTTTCAGTGTGTTTTGGGTGGTTAATCCAGAACACTGAGGAGTCTCTAACAGTTTTTAGAAACTTTAGCCAGGACCTGTCTAGAATGAGCTTCACTTCATGTTTAACTCCTTGTTGTGGGTTTTCTGGTGCTGAAACATCAAAGCACCATTATCTAACAGCCCTTTCATCTACAGTATCACTGTCCACTTTTTGCTCTAACTCAGGGTATGGTCTACACACACCTCCCTCATCCTGAATGTTAACCACTCATTTTGTCACTTGCGGATGTGGACTAGGACTTTTGCTATCAATGTTTCTAGAAACGCTACTTCCCATACCCCTTTTTATGCTGTAGTTTTGTAGAAAGATGTGGGCAGCTTTCACATTGATTGCAATAGATCAATGCATGCACTTTGGCTGTGCAGTCCATGTCTTTTTTTTCTACAGATAACATACAAAAGAAATTGGCGGATATTGTCCATGCTACTGAACAAATAGATATCCGGACGTATTGATGAAAAAGAATGGTGGTTTTATTCACCGCATTTCGAGGTCTACAAATGACTTCTTCCTCAGGAGATACCACATATGTGGTAGCGTTACTACACTATGTAGTGGTCACTGATATTCCAAGAGAGCCTGGAACTGCTTGCCTAAACACAGCCTTGGGACACATGTACTGCCAATCTGTGACTGCCACAATCTGTGATGATTGACCCAATCTCACACTTTGCAACTAGTTGGTAGGACACAAACAAGTACAATTGTAGAAACACGTGAAGTAAAATTAATCTGTAAGAGAGATTGGCATTATTTCTTGTAGCCAAAGTCCATAAAGCCAGACCCACAGAGGTGGAAGGTAGAGACTGGTAAGAAATCTCACCTGTAGATCCTTTTGCCTGTACTGTAGATTCTCCTGTCTGAGTTGCTTTGTTAAGGGAAGGCTGCTGGATATGCCAGATTCTACATAACTTGATATATCACTTCTCCCCTATGCCTCAAAACCACTGGAACATGTCCATCTTGAACTGTCCTCCCACCTCTCTTCTTGCGCCCTCTTCAACCACTCACAATCTGGCTTCCGGCCACACCACTCCACT
Organism: Dendrobates tinctorius; assembly: GCF_039654945.1. Classification (NCBI taxonomy): domain Eukaryota; kingdom Metazoa; phylum Chordata; class Amphibia; order Anura; family Dendrobatidae; genus Dendrobates; species Dendrobates tinctorius. Next base: position 21,362,842 of record NW_027361716.1, read on the forward strand.
GAAACTGCCCTAACTAAGGTCACCAATGACCTATTAACCACCATGGCCAAGCGACACTACTCTGCCCTCCTCCTCCTGGACCTGACCTCTGCCTTTGACACAGTGGACCTTTCCCTATTACTACAGACCCTCTCATCTCTTGGTATCACAGACTTGGATCGTATCATACATAACAGACCGGACATTCAGCGTCTCCCACTCACACACCACCTCCTCACCGTGCCCCCTATCTGTCGGAGTCCCGCAAGGTTCAGTCCTAGGGCCCCTGCTCTTCTCCATTTACACCTTCGGCCTCGGACAGCTCATAGAATCTCACAGCTTTCAGTATCACCTTTATGGTGATGACACACAGATCTACATCTCTGGACCAGATATCACCTCCCTACTAACCAGAGTCCCTCAATGTGTGTCCGCTGTTATGAATGAGTCACCATAGGAGGCAAAAGCAGAAATACAAGCTAAGTCCAGAAAACCAGAGAAGTTGGCAACTATCAGATTGCAGACCCCTGAACCTATCAACACAACTAGCAGTAGCCGTGGGGGGGTTCCTACGATGACCTAGACCCCTCGATCACAGCCGGAGAAATACATAGGCCTAAAGAAAGAAAGGGGAAATCTAAACTGCCCCAGAGCAGACCCCAAAGCAATAGGCAGCCCCCAACATATAATGACGGTGAAGCAAGATGAAAATACTAACACAGACAGAAAGATAGACTGAGAAAAGATGGGGCCCCAAAACTACCTAGATAGGAAAGGACAGGTAGGCTGCTGTCTGCAATCTGCCAAAACCCTATCAAAGACATAAGCCAACCAGCTGATATGAAAAAGGCCCTGAAGCAGCTAGGCTTCAAAAACTGAATCAGCACTCAGGTATTTTCAGAATACAGAGCTAAATGAATTCAGCACACCCCAGCAGGGAATGGCAGAAATCCAGAAAAACAAAGCAAAAGCAAAGTCAAAGCACAAAAGCAAAAAGCAGAGAAGCAAACTTAGCTTTGGAGGAGCAGGAATTCAGACTGGTCTCCAAGGATCCCACAGAGAAATCACCCGCAGGGCAGAAGGGCGTCGACAGCCTTATATCCAGTCCGTAACTCTACTCAGCCAGTCATCATAATCAGCCTCAGGTGTTTGACAATCAGGCTCACTACCTTTCTTTCCCAGAAGAGGGAGTTCCTCGGGCCTCAGTAATGAAGGGGAAAATGAACTCACAACAGTCCGCTATTTCATCCTTCTTCTCCGCTAGATTTCTAAAACTTAATATGGACAAAACAGAATTCATCATCTTTCTCCTGTCTCACGCGACCCCCCCAACGGACCTATCCATTAATGTAAATGGCTGCCCACTCTCCCCACAAGCTCGCTGCCTCGGGGTTATCCTTGACACTGATCTCTCTTTCAAGCCACATATATAAGGCCTTTCCACTTCCTGTCGACTTCAACTCAAAAATATTTCACGGATCCGTACGTTCCTCCACCAAGAATCTGCAAAAACCCTAGTCCATGCCCTCATCATCTCCCGCCTTGACTACTGCAACCTCCTGCTTTGTGGCCTCCCCACTAACACTCTCGCACCCCTCCAATCTATTCTAAACTCTGCTGCCTGACTAATCCACCTGTCCCCCCGCTATTCCCCGGCCTCTCCTCTCTGTCAATCCCTGCACTGGCTCCCCATTACCCAAAGACTCCAGTTCAAAACCCTAACCTGTGTCTTCCGTACATCTGTGACCTCGTCTCCCGGTACTTACCTGCACGCAACCTCCAATCCTCACAAGATCTCTTTCTCTGCTCCTCTTATCTCCTCTTTCCACAATCGCATACAAGACTTCTTCTGCGCATGCCCCCTAGTCTCGAACTCTCTACCACAACATATCAGACTCTTGCCTACCATAGAAAACTTCAAAAAGAACCTGAAGACCTACCTCTTTCGACAAGCCTAACACCTGCGGTAACCACCGATCCACCAAACCGCTACACGACCAGCTCTACCCTCACCTACTGTATCCTCACCCATCACTTGTAGATGGCAGGGTCCTCTCTCCTGTACCAGTCGTGACTTGCATTGTTAAGATTACTGTACTTGTATGTATTATAAATCATCAAAATTCCCTATCTCAACTATTAAGTAGGATTCAGGGATCAAGAGAGTTTTTGCAAAAAAGATTTTAATTTTATTATACACAAAAATTTACAAATCTAAAACAATCACAGAGTATCAATGTTAACGCAGGCAGTAATAAGTATAGGCAATCAATAATATGTAAGATACATAAAATCTTGTGAGAGGGGAGATAATAATAAATTGTTCTCCCTTTATTTATTCAAGAATAAATCGCATCTATTTGGTACAAATGCATTCAGAAATGCTGCAGTAAACGCTTTAATCTAGTATAAAGCAAGTGATACAAAACATTTCTTTAGCCATAGTTTGGAAAAAACCCGCAAAAAATACGGGAGAAATTTGCTGCAGCAAAAGGCCAGACCGCTACTGCATGGTGTACACTGCAGGTAACGCGATTATTATCGCATAAAAAATGTTGTGCTGGCCATTTGGGCGGATAAACACTGACACCTCAACCACAAAAAATAACCAATCAGTACTGCAGACTATCATCTACCATAATATGGCAAAGAAAAATAAAATTTAAAGTGCAATACAATTATCATAATATAGCATAACCGGGATAAACCGCTGTAAAAGCTATGAAAAACAATTATTAATTGCTAGGAAAGATAAAGTGCATATTAATGCATATTAAATCTCAGCTAGAGATGAATAAAGTGCATATCAATTGTCCTGCCACTAAACAGCGGGAATTAACCCGCTGTGATGAATAAGAAAACGAGTACTAACTATTCATCACAGCGGGTTAATTCCCGCTGTTTAGTGGCAGGACAATTGATATGCACTTTATTCATCTCTAGCTGAGATTTAATATGCATTAATATGCACTTTATCTTTCCTAGCAATTAATAATGTATATAATGCTTTATACTAGATTAAAGCATTTACTGCAGCATTTCTGAATGCATTTGTACCAAATAGATGCGATTTATTCTTGAATAAATAAAGGGAGAACAATTTATTATTATCTCCCCTCTCACAAGATTTTATGTATCTTACATATTATTGATTGCTTATACTTATTACTGCCTGCGTTAACATTGATACTCTGTGATTGTTTTAGATTTGTAAATTTTTGTGTATAATAAAATTAAAATCTTTTTTGCAAAAACTCTCTTGATCCCTGAATCCTACTTAATAGTTGAGATAGGGAATTTTGATGATTTATATTGTTTGTTGAGTTGTGCTAATATTTGCTTCCCAATATTAGGGGATTTTTTGATACTTATTGTATGTATTATGTATACCCCTCCTCACATGTAAAGCGCCATAGAATAAATGGCGCTATAATATATAATAATATAATAATAATAATAATATGGAAATTTGCACTCCCCAAGCAAAAATCCAGTTTTTACAGGTGACTTAAATAAAAAGTGAGTCTTGTATAACTTCTGTCCAGGATTTCAAGAATATTTTTTGCCTAAAATATCAACATACTTTTCTCATACAGATATAAAGTCAGTGTTGTCCTTTAGTTATAGACTAGAAGTCTTTGTGTTACATCATTGTGGTTAAAATCATTCTGCATGGTTGACCAGAGAAATATGCAATGCAGTATAATACATGCTATTAAAGGAGTTGTCGGAAACTAAGTGAATTTCATAATTTGTCTATTTAATTCAATATTCAAACCACTTTTCTAATGTACTTTAATTCAATATTTTCTACCTACCGTTCCCTGTCTACTCCAACTTTCTGTCTGTGTTTTTTTTCTAATGATGATCATTTGTTTGAGTCCCCCAGCATGCACTGGGGAATCCAAAATGGCTCATCATCGGAGGGCTGAGGCTGCTGTCACTCCCACTGCTTCTTTTTCCTCCCTGAAACTAAGCATTATTAGTGATCGGTGCTAAGGTCATTTTCCCCAGATTCTGTTACTGCAGTATGCTGATTATGTCCAGTAGCGGTGAGGCAGAAGCTTTTCTCAAACAACTTCAGTCCACAGTAAAGCAAGAAAGTGTTAGAAGCATGGAGGGTGACAGAAAGGCTGTCCCCAGGGATGATTCATTTTAGGGCGGTGATAGAAGCTATGGGGCAACGTGGCTGTTTCTCCCACTGCTTTTATCTCCATCCCCTGAGGATATCTTTTTTTCAGTGGACGGAGGGACTAAAGCAGTGGACTGAAGATGTGGGTGTTGTGTGAGAGTCTATGGTCAATTCTTCACCGCTACTGAAACAGCATATCATCAGGGTAAGGCGGACAGAAGCTTTTGTAAGTGACTGCACTATCACCTCCTGATGATGCTTCATTTCTAGGTGGAAAAGGAAGTAGTGGGTGTCAGATGTAATGGTAAAATCTATAAATCTGTCTCTTAAAAAGGGACATGTCACCCTTATATTGAATATTGAAGCTTGGCTTAATTATAACTTGGGAAAGGAACAAGAGCTAGTGCTTCTTCTGATCCTGGTTGCTTTATAACCACCTGCTGTAAACAGGTAATTGAAATATGATAACTGCTGAAGAACAGGCAGGAGGTCTGGACTCAGTGTATATGAAGGGCTGAGAAGTGACCAATCTATCACCTCTGGAGAAAACTCATTTAATCTTCAAACAAATTATAATAGACTTTCTGGAGCTGGATTCCAGTTCGGAATATTGTTTTTTTGCGACAGGTTTAGGTTTTACAGTTACGGGAGACATATTTTCAGCTTTGTGATGAAGTGGTGAATGTGCATAGAACTGGAGAAACAAATGGGTTATTCTGCTCTGCTGCGGAGAATAAATGAAGGATGCCAGTCCAATTTCAGGTGGTTTTATTTGTCAATGCGTTTCGAAGCAGATAACTTCTTCATCAGGACTAACCACTCATTTTTTCTCCACGGCAGCGCAGAATAACATATTTGTTTCTCCAGTTCTATGCTGTAACGAATGAAAGCGGAGGCAGAGATGGTGAAGTTCACATTTGTTTTTATTTTTTAAGTGGAACCTCGGGACCACGGTCTGGGGGGCTCCGAAGGGGGCGTGACTAGTGAGCCCCGGGTACCCGTAGTAAAGCCCCTCAGGCAGGGCCAGAATTGAATACCCGGAGGACACAGGTGCTACCTCCAGTTAGACCCCGAACACGTGGCAGCTGTCCCAGCGGGACCAAAAGGGATAACAAAAGTTACAGCAGAGTCCGTAATGAGACGGGTCCTGGATCCAGGTAGTTGGTAAGGAGTCGGTTCCAGTGACCTTCACACAGTCCTTGGACTTGGATGGCTGTTGGCAGAACGGGATGGCTTAGGCCCAGATGGTTGCAGATATAACCAGGTAACACAGGATACTGATATGCTGTGGAGACAGAGAGCATTAGACAATGCACAGAGACTGCAGACGCAGCGCAGACAGGTTAGCTTGAGAACCAGATGTAGCAATGATAGATACTCATTGCTCCGGTGCTCTCCCTATGGAGGAGAGGACAAAAATAGGAGCCAGTGCGCTGCCATTGGTTAATTGCACTTTTTGAATAATGCACGCCGCCCCTTTAAGAAGGCAAGAGAGCGGGCGGGCATGCCCTAATAGCCTTAGCTACATATCTCCTCACAGGACGCCAGGAGGAGGAGGCAGGAGGGGGGACAGAATGCTGAGCAGCAGCATGAGATCCAGAGGAGGCCGGCTGCTGCCTAAGGGCAGCATGTGAGGCTCGAGGTGAGTGTCCAGAACGGAGAGCAGTGGCAGGCCTGGATGCAGCGCCAGGACGGGGGCCAGGTGTAACAGTGGCAGACCTGGGCGAGGCGCCAGGACGGGGACTGGGTGTAACATATGCATGTTCACCACTTTATCACAAATCCAAAAATATGTGTCCCGGAACTGTAAGACCTAAACCTGTCACAAAAAAACAATATTCATAACTGGAATCCGGCTCCAAAAAATCTAATATAATTTGTTTGAAGACTAAATGAGTGCACACAACCCATCCAGGTGAGCACAATTGTGCAAATCCTTCTAATTTGTTACTCAGATAAAACCCTATTTGGCTTTGGGTCCTGTCTAGTTTCTCTCTCTTGAAGTGGTGAATATAACATATTTACTTACATCACTGTGTGGCCTGCGCATCAGTCCTAAATTAATATCTGACCGATGAATAACAATATATATGCCATATTTCCTATCCATGGAAAGCTAAAATCATGATAGGAAATATGGCATTAATATCTACTGCCTGGACATCCAGGTGGGCAGATATCCTGAAAATTGAGGATCTCATAATTTTCTGAGACCATAGGCACATCCTATTGACCAGTCCCAATCTGAGGTCAACCAGGGGAGGCATGTGGCAGTGACTTTTATCTGGTAAATACAGATTCTAACTTAAAGCCATTGTTTAGTATATTTCTTTTTTTATTCCTTTGTATTTTTTGTGATTGTATATGCTGTATTCTTTTGTTCCCTTTTGTAATATCTTTTATCTTTTGCATATTTATGTAAACTCTTTTTAGATTAAATATATAAAATGTAATAGGTTTGTTCCTCTTGCCGTATGAACCGCACCCCTGAAGCCGTACACTGCTCGTATTGGGTGTCCAATTAGCCTGTATAAACGATTGGTGGTGGCAGCTAGTTTATCTTGGAGTTTGTTAGTCACCGTACCGGAGTGTGTATATTTATATATACAGTGGGGAAAAAAAGTATTTAGTCAGTCAGCAATAGTGCAAGTTCCACCACTTAAAAAGATGAGAGGCGTCTGTAATTTACATCATAGGTAGACCTCAACTATGGGAGACAAACTGAGAAAAAAAAATCCAGAAAATCACATTGTCTGTTTTTTTTTCATTTTATTGGCATATTATGGTGGAAAATAAGTATTTGGTCAGAAACAAGCAATCAAGATTTCTGGCTCTCACAGACCTGTAACTTCTTCTTTAAGAGTCTCCTCTTTCCTCCACTCATTACCTGTAGTAATGGCACCTGTTTAAACTTGTTATCAGTATAAAAAGACACCTGTGCACACCCTCAAACAGTCTGACTCCAAACTCCACTATGGTGAAGACCAAAGAGCTGTCAAAGGACACCAGAAACAAAATTGTAGCCCTGCACCAGGCTGGGAAGACTGAATCTGCAATAGCCAACCAGCTTGGAGTGAAGAAATCAACTGTGGGAGCAATAATTAGAAAATGGAAGACATACAAGACCACTGATAATCTCCCTCGATCTGGTGCTCCACGCAAAATCCCACCCCGTGGGGTCAGAATGATCACAAGAACGGTGAGCAAAAATCCCAGAACCACGCGGGGGGACCTAGTGAATGAACTGCAGAGAGCTGGGACCAATGTAACAAGGCCTACCATAAGTAACACACTACGCCACCATGGACTCAGATCCTGCAGTGCCAGACGTGTCCCACTGCTTAAGCCTGTACATGTCCGGGCCCATCTGAAGTTTGCTAGAGAGCATTTGGATGATCCAGAGGAGTTTTGGGAGAATGTCCTATGGTCTGATGAAACCAAACTGGAACTGTTTGGTAGAAACACAACTTGTCGTGTTTGGAGGAAAAAGAATACTGAGTTGCATCCATCAAACACCATACCTACTGTAAAGCATGGTGGTGGAAACATCATGCTTTGGGGCTGTTTCTCTGCAAAGGGGCCAGGACGACTGATCCGGGTACATGAAAGAATGAATGGGGCCATGTATCGTGAGATTTTGAGTGCAAACCTCCTTCCATCAGCAAGGGCATTGAAGATGAAACGTGGCTGGGTCTTTCAACATGACAATGATCCAAAGCACACCGCCAGGGCAACGAAGGAGTGGCTTCGTAAGAACCATTTCAAGGTCCTGGAGTGGCCTAGCCAGTCTCCAGATCTCAACCCTATAGAAAACCTTTGGAGGGAGTTGAAAGTCCGTGTTGCCAAGCGAAAAGCCAAAAACATCACTGCTCTAGAGGAGATCTGCATGGAGGAATGGGCCAACATACCAACAACAGTGTGTGGCAACCTTGTGAAGACTTACAGAAAACGTTTGACCTCTGTCATTGCCAACAAAGGATATATCACAAAGTATTGAGATGAAATTTTGTATCTGACCAAATACTTATTTTACACCATAATATGCAAATAAAATGAAAAAAAAAAACAGACAATGTGATTGTCTGGATTTTTTTTTCTCAGTTTGTCTCCCATAGTTGAGGTCTACCTATGATGTAAATTACAGACGCCTCTCATCTTTTTAAGTGGTGGAACTTGCACTATTGCTGACTGACTAAATACTTTTTTTCCCCACAGTATATATATATATATATATATATATATATATACTGCTCAAAAAAATAAAGGGAACACTAAAATACCACATCCTATGTTATAGTGTTCCCTTTACCTTTTTGAGCAGTGTATGTATATATATATATATATATATATATATATATATGTGTATAATCGTCCTATTCTGTCTGTCTGTAATCGAAATCCCGCGTCAACGAGCGGTCGCGGCCGCCAGGCCTCGACCAATCGGCGACAGGCGCAGTGCGCATGCGCAGTCCGGAATTCAAAGGACGCACGCCACCACTACCGTCAGGAGATCAGCGGTGCTAGGGTGCCATCAACCTGTAAAAAATAGAATTAAAATAAAAAAGAGTGATATACTCACCTTCCGACGGCCTCCGAACTCTTTCTCTCCTCTCCACACTCCCGGCATCTTCCGTTCCCAGTAATGCTTTGCGCCAAAGACCGCTGATGACGTCGCGCTCTCACGAGAGTGACGTCAGCAGCAGTCTTTGGCGCAAAGAATTACTGGGAACGGAGGATGCCGGGAGTGTGGAGAGGAGGGACAGAGTCCAGGGGCCGTCGGAAGGTGAGAATATTTAAAAAAATAAAATTAAAATAAAAAATAGTGATATACTCACCATCTGACGGCCCCTGGACTCTTTCCCTCCTATCACCACGCGCCCGGCACCTTCCGGTCCCAGTAATGCTTTGCGCGAAACACCGCTGATGACGTCATGCTCTCGCGAGAGTGACGTCATCTCTGGTCCTTCGCGCTAAGCATTACTGGGACCGGAAGATGCCGGGAGCGTGGTGAGAGGAGGGAAAGAGTCCGGGGGCCGTCGGAAAGTGAGTATATCACTTTTTTTTATTTCAATCTCCCGCTGGCCATATTCTAGAGTACCCGATGCTTTAGAATCGGGCCACTATCTAGTATATATATATATATATAAATATATATATATATATATGCCAAGCAATAAATTTTGTTTTTTTCTGAAAAGGAGAAATGGTCAAAGTTAAAAAAACCCAAAACAAGACAGTGCTCTCAGACCTCATATAATATAAAGAAAAGTTCATAATCATTTAGAAAAAGCAATACTAATGTTTTAACTCAGGTAGAGTTCAGAAATCAATATTTTGTGGAATAACCATGATTTTTAATCACAGCTTTCACACTGCTTCTGGTGCAAAAATTTAAGCAGTTCTTCCTTGTTTGATAGCTTGTAACTATTCATCATCCTCCTGTTACATTCCAGAGGTTTTCAATGGGGTTCAGGTCTGGAGAATGGGCTGCCCATGACAGGGTTTTGATGTGGTGGTTTCTTAATTTTTGTCAGAGCTCTATATATATGTGTGTATATATATATATATATATATATATATATACACATATATTCCATGTGTTGTAATCAGATGTTTATATACTGCACATTCACTGTGCCTTTCCCAATAACCAGCCTAGTAGTGGAAGTAGTTGTGGCCTCATCCATCAGTCATTCGGCAATTGTGTAATTGTCCTGACGCTGACCATTGGAGGCAGTGGAGAGCTTGTTCATGACAATTTTTTAACACAGGGGTGATATCTACAAGATCCCTGACTGGTTCCCAGGCAAATTGGTTGCAGTGGTGGGATATCTGCCTGATCCCCTGGCTGGTTCCTGACTGTGAGAGTGACAGAATCCCCAGCATCGTGATGACTGTTCATTTGAGAATCCCCAGTGCATGATGAGAGGCTCAAACGTATTATCAGCAGATGTAAGAAAAGAAAAAGGAAAGCTAAAAAGTAAGAGTAGAGAGGGAAAGGTAGGAAATTTTGAATTGCATTATATTAGAAAAGTGGTTAGATTAGACATATAGTATAAATTTCACGTTTTCAGACTACCCTTTCAAGAACAATTATTAATTAGGCTAAGCAATATTGACATATAAATTATGATACCTTTATTCAAATATACTGAGTATCACTTTAATGTACACATTTGAGAATACTCCAACTAACATGATATTGGCCTATTTTTTCAGGTTCTCCAACAGTTTCCCCAGATGCAGGCATCTTTAGTGAATCGTGGGCTCCTGAAGAATTGTCTTCTTCTGCTGCCAGTGAAATTCTTGCTTCATTCAGTCAAGATGAGATACAAAATACTACTTACTTTTGGAATACAACATCCACTAAGAAACTCGATGATACAAAAGCAACCACCTCTATTCAGGATAATATAACTGTAGAATTTGAAGAACTTGGTTCTTCCGAATCTCCGATGCCATCTCCATACCAGCCTACAAACCCAGGTCTAAATGATTCCAGCATGACACCTTTTTTAACTTTGCATCCATATAACTCCTTCTCTACAGGAGAAGATGGTTTTAGTTCTTCATCATTGTCATCACCTTCATCTTCATTGCCATCATCATCACCACCATCTTACCAGTCTTCCTTATCAGTAACCAACATATCTTTTAAGTCCTCTTCTACTGTGCCTTACTTTGAAGTTACTGAGAAGGAAGTATTAACTCAGGACACAACTATAGATATAGTGAATTCAAGTTCTATTAAAACCAGCAACAGTGTAAGTAATAATGCCACCAGTTTAACTGAGACTATTGAAAATGGTACCACTGATTTGGTAAAGGAAATCCAGTCTCTAGAAGCGACTCAAGTATCATGGCACACAGTCTCAGCTACAGATGCAACACGTGAAATCTTTATAGGACAAACCAGCAATCAAAATGTTCCATCCTTATCATTAGAAACCTCTACCTCAGAAACAATCTATACTCTCCCTTTTAAAAGTGTCTCACCACCAAGCACTGAATCCAACTTTAACTCATTTTCTAAATCATATAAACCTAACAATCCATTTAACACACCTTTTTCAATTACTGTAGTTAACAATGTAGAATCACAACAGATAGAGACACGTACAACGATGGAAATTGGTAGTCATTTCAATACATCCACATATGTCCCTATGACACAAGGGGAAAGTTCATCCTTCCAGCCTTTATCAGCAGAGCAGTTATCATCAGGATTTATAGAATCCAGCACATATTACATTACTGACACTACAACAATACCAAGCACTGGAGAAAAACCTGCAGATTTAGCCAGTTTTTCATTAGGATTAAATATATCTAATTCCATGATGTCCACCATGTCTGTCACCTCAGCAACTCTACTTAACCCATCAACAGCATTAATTTCTGTTCCACCTAATTACAATACCCATGCTGACCATACTATAGGGCCTTCTTTGTCTGATGGACTATCCACCATGATATACAAGACAGAAACTAACATTGATGATACAACGTCTAATAATACAGATCTCTTGACCAGCACTTCACACAGTCAAACTGTGAATACTACTTTGAGTCCAGAACAATCTATGTTGTATTCCAAGGAAATGGGTTCTCACATCACTGTAAGTATATTACCAGGTGCCAATATATCATCAACTGCTACAGAGGAAAAGCATTCTCAAAGTGTACCTGATGACAAAACCTCATGGACTTTAATGACTCCTTCTGAAGGCCAATCAGAAGTATCTCTCCCTTTTAAACCATCCACTGCAACATACAATACTAATGCAGTGACAGAAGTCCTACAAACAGATCGTGTAGTAGACAGCAGCCACAATCCAGATGAGAATAAAAGTTTGTCATCTCCTAGTACATTTTCACCTTCTGAGGACTTAACTTCTGATGTCTCTGTAAGTATGAAATTTATCACCACTGAGTCAGATGAAGCATCATCAGTGAAGAGCACAATGTTCTCTATACCACTTGATACAAGTGACATGGCATTGTGGACTACTAAACAAATTGCGAGTGTTACATCAGGTTTGGAGACAACCTCGTCAATGACGTTAACGTCTGAAATATCACTGGAAATCTCTACGCTCACAATAATAATTGACACCAGTGCAGACACCAAAATCCAGCAGACAACTTCCATAAAAGAAAGTGCACACAAAGCGACAAGCAGGACAGAGGATTTGGGTTTGACATCAACCGAGCAAGAATTTGTAACTTCAGTTCCCAGTATGTTGACAACTACCCCCCTTCAATCAACATTCAATCTTGGTGTTAGTGAAACAGCAACCAGAATTATTACTGATATCACCTCTGCTACACCTTATAGCACTTTAGTACCTAAGAGTAATACATCTGTACTAACAGCTGCTATCCAGACAACTGGTTCTGAAACACTTACTTACAGCTCGTTTTCCTCTGCTTTGCAAGAAATCAGTACAAGTACAGATACTACTGAGGGAAATTCTCCATATTCCAGTTATATAGTTACAAGTAAACCTAATGACACTACACCCATCAGGCTAACACAGTTCGAATCTTCATCTATTTATCAGTCGTCATCTTTACCTACATCTAATTTTGGTGAATTGAGTAATTATTTTAATACTAATAGTGAACAAAGTACTTCAAACGTAGAAGAACCTCTAGAAGCAACATCACCACTAGAAGTAACAACGAGGTCTACAGTAATCACCCCTTCTACTACAAGTATACTATGGACCATTACTGATAGTGAACAAAATACATTAAACACAATAAGACCTTCAGAAGAAACATCACCATTAGAGTCATCAACAGGGTCATCTGTAATCACCCCTTCAAGTGCAAGTGCACTATGGACCGTTACTGATAGTGAACAAAATACATCTAACCCAATGGGACCTTCAGAAGAAACATCACCATCAGAATCAACAGCAGGGTCAACAGTATTCACTCCTTCAAGTGAAATTGCAATATGGACCATAACTGATAAAGCAATTGAAACTGCAACCAATATTTTACCATTTACGGTCAACATATCCACAACATTGTTTTCTTTCAAGTCCACAAATATGGATAAAGAAACAGAAAATTTGCTGAAGTCTACTAATTGGGACACCTCAAGTCCGCAGTCTCTATCCAATACTGTAACAACTCCATACCCATTAACACAACCAAGTGTCAGTGCCTCGGACTATGAAAACTCCACCACACAGATTACTTCTGTGTCAGACTATATCAGGAGTCTTGGTACAATAACGTTAACAAACAACCAGTCAACTGATTCTTCAATGCTATCCACAGTACAACCAACAAGCAGAAATTTTGAATCTCAGACAAGTACAGAAGGTCTTCAGAGCACCAATATCAATAGTCTTTCTACTGTGGCATCTTTACTATCTCAGCTGGCAACACAAACTGAATCTTCACCCACCACCACTGTAAATATGATACACTCTAATAGAAGTACAACTCGTATAGAGGACACTACAATGTCCATGCTTCACACCACATCTCATTTGTCATCCACAACCATAAAATCTACTCATTCCTCATCTTTCTCACCTCTCACAACTACAAAATTTCCAACAAACATATCTAATTCTCTTTCTACAGTATCTTCTGTGGTATCATCCGCTGAAGTATCAACTGTTTCAACTGCAGGAAATGCAACACAAAACCTTACTTCTACAGAAAAGCCTTCTCCTTCTTCTGTGACTCTCACATCCCCCACAACTCATGTGTCCCCATCTGTTATTTATACATTGTTGTCCACTCAGTTCACCAAGAGTGACCAGACATCAACATTGGGAGTTGTCACTACACATTTTAAACCAATAAACCAAACCACTCATAGGCCTACTATAGTAGTTTCTCCAAATACTTTACAAACCATGAACTTCACATCAACCCCTTCAACTACTATCCATTCCACTAGTACAGATACAGTCACAACAGTGTCAGATACCACCAAACTGTCCACTGTTCTTCCTCACACCATTACTTCATCAACAATAGCAGCAACTACAGCAACATCTCTAAGAACGTCTGTGGCTTCTGTAAGACCAGCAACAAGTGCAACCACTGCTATTAGCACAGCTTCAGCAACCATGTTGAGTACATCCATAATGCCTTCTTCAGTTGACTGCAAGCCATCATCCGAAACCATGGTGAAAACTGGTACGTTCATTGTTCTGGAATGGTCCTGTTTAGTTTGATTAAAATGTTTTGCATGCCAAAAACTCAATGTCAAAGTTGGAATCCCAGTGACCCCCAAATTTATTATGATTTAATTAAAGCTTGTAAATGGTGGTCCATACCCGAGCAGCCAAGTTAGTCACACTTCATTGAACCTCTACTATCCATCAATGATGAGATGTTTTCTCTAATTGTCTGCTGTTTTAATCGTACTAGTAGGAGGAATAGATTCTGACTTGTCCTGTTTCAGGCTTTGAAGCTTCATAAAAATGTCAGAGTTGTGGGCCTAATTTTACATGGTGTGGGGTTTCTGTGGCATATAAAATCCATCAACAAGTAATTATGCCTCTTGGGTACAGCAAGACTGCAATACAAAGTGGGCTTTCAGCCTAAGACCACATGCAGTTGTGATGTTGTTACTTTGGAAGAACGCTGCTGTAGAGTTTCCATCAGCATCTAGACAACTGCATGTGACAATGTTTTTATTGAAAAGTGAACACTAACCCTCCAAATAACAGGTGATGAACTTGCCCACGGTATTTGCCTGTCTGCTGTATTTTTAATATTTCAGCATAAAATAGGGTTTAATTCTCCAGCCAGACCTTCCTCTTTCTGGCTGACAGACAACTGACTTAATCAAGAGTATAAAGGTATTTCCCATCTCCTGTTGAAGACAGAGTTGAGGGGGAGGTCTTCTGCTGCAGCCACTTGCCTTACAGCCTGGCAGGAGCTTGTAAAATTGAGGAGGGTGAAATGTCTCCCCTTGAGGCACTTTAGCTTTTCATCACCTAATGCTAAGCCAGCTTTTTGTTATCTGGTGAAAATGCTGACAAACTGGCAGATTTACCTCCATTTGTTAGAAGATAATTCTAATGTGCCAATAAATATGGCTACATTTACGGTTGTCACAGGATGGTTACTGCAAAAAAATGGAAAATGCCAATATCTCTAAAAGTAAAACACGCATAATAATAACTTTGGCAGCGTCTCTAACTTCTGATTTACAAATTGATGGTGAAATTTACATTTTAAGAGGAAATCCTCTTGAAGGTAGCCATAGATATTTCGATGTCCTAATGACTGCCCTGCTAATAAGGCTCTATGGAGGGCTGCATAAAGGGTTTGCGTGCTGTGGAAATGTTTTCTTTGTTAGAGGTGTCCCAAATGAGAAGCATTGCACCCCACTACTGGTAATTTCAGTGTACAGTGAAAATACATGGCCGAATTGGGTTGGTTTGCTCAGTTTTTGTGAAATGGAAAGATATGAGAAATTAAGACCTTTATGGTTCTCATCGAAATAAAGGGCTGTTTGTACAATTCATGTAGTTTTTGGTTCCCCGAAGAGCAAGACACTCCAATTCACAAAGACCATCTATATTCACACTAGTCTTAATGAGGGCGCGTGTTGGAGTCAGAGGCACCTGATTCATTAAGAGGCTTTGTGCGACTCACCACAAATCTTAGTCCTATCAAGGAGTAAAGTACTTCAATACTGGATTTTCACTGACGAATCCAATTCTAGTGAAGAATTAATATTAAAACATAACTTTTAATGACAAATAATATAGGCTAAAAAGAAACATGCAGCGCTCTTCACTATGGAACCGCAGATCCCAACCAGAATCTACACCGGATAAAATCGATTTTCAAATGTATAATAATAATATTTTTATATAGCGCTAACATATTCCGCAGCGCTTCACAGTTTGCACACATTATCATCCCTATCCCCGATGGGGCTCACAATCTAAATTCCCTATTAGTATGTCTTTAGAATGTGGGAGGAAACCGGAGGAAACCCACACAAACACGGGGAGAACATACAAACTCCTTGTAGATGTTGTCCTTGGTGGCTAACCACTGAGCCACCGTATAGATCAAGCCCTGCATTGCTATAATTAAATTAAATAAAATTTGCTCTCCAGTTGATAGGGCCACGATACCTTATCATTTATCACAATCTATTAGATTGTCTAACAGCTGTTCTGAAACCGCAGATCTCAATAAGGATATCACTGGAATATTGCGGTTGACCAGGCACTTTTGTGTGTTTTAATAATAGTAAAACAAAAAAAAAATTTACAGAAAATTTGTCATTAAAAGTTATGTGTTAATAATGATTCTTCTTCACTCCAATTGGATTCGTCAGTGAAAATTTAAAATGTATTCTTTTTGGAGAAATTACAAATATTAGTTCCCTGTGAAAATTATTTGTACTCCAATACTGGACATTAATTATACAAGCGGGCATCACCACGACCCATCCCACCTGCTCTAACCATTTTGGTAGCACTCACCAAAACAGGCGTGAAAATGCCAAAAATGGCTATATATCTGCTCTTTTTCACGTGGCGCAAAAGATGTGTAACTTTTGAAAGTGTTTTACACAATATTTCTGGCATAAACGCTTTGCAGTGCCTTTGTGTCCATCCTCTGCCCAAGCTAATTGATGAAGGTCTAGAATCAAGAACTTCCTAACAAACAAGTGTTTCCTTCTAGTGTTATTGGGTTCTCAACATCAGATAAATCCTTTAAGAGAGCTTGACTACTTGATGCGTTTATTCTGTTGGTTAATAATATGTACCCAACTAATAAATGAACAAATAATTTGCTATCATGTACTTACAGTTTCAACCAAATAAAGCTCACAAGTGAGACCAGACATTGGCATCCGATTAGTAACCAGGCCTGAGCAACCATGTTCCAAATTATTATGCAAATGATATTTTTCTCTGATTTTCCTAAGTGGTCGGTGCAAATGAATAGTCAGTCTAATAAATGTCATCACCAGTTAGAGTAACATCGTTACTTCATTAGTGAAGAAACCTCCCAATGATAACAGTATAATCTCCAAAATGAATAAAAACTCAAATTGCACTGTTCCAAATTATTATATGCAGAACAGGAAATAGGGGCACCACCGTCTATGAATAGCACAGTAGGATCCAACCAAGCCCATTCAAGAAACAATACAAAACACAACCAAAAACAGGGATGGGCTATGCAAAGGGGATCACCACAGACAATTGGTAGGCGTTTGGATAGACAGTATTTTATTTCAATTTAGACATGCATAAACCACACAAAAGGTAAAAACATTAAAAAGTCACACATGTGACTTGACAAACACATGGCTGGCTCGCAATAGAGCCTTCACCCTAGTGGTGTACTCCACAAAAGACCTGCCTGTATAAACAGCATACCAAACGGTGACAAAGTGTAACGGGAAATGAGGAGGGTTGTGCAATCCCTCAGTCCAAACGCTTGAAATTATTCCGAGGTAATTATGACCCCTAAATAGGTTGAATATAAAAAGTACACTTGGTCACCATAACCCAGAATGCCTGTCAGGAAGAAATTGTAAAGCATACATATGGTCAACATCAGATAGGTGCATCCCCAAATCAAAAAATAAACCCAGACAAGCAAAAAACCTGGGTAGAAGGAACCTATAATCATGAGTAATGGTATGTAGGGTAACCTACAATTGCAGAGTCCATGTGGGGCAACCTCAGGGAGAACAAGATACCCGACGCGTGTCGCCACCCACAGTGGCTTCGTCAGGGGTCGAAGCCACTGTGGGTGGCGACACGCGTCGGGTATCTTGTTCTCCCTGAGGTTGCCCCACATGGACTCTGCAATTGTAGGTTACCCTACATACCATTACTCATGATTATAGGTTCCTTCTACCCAGGTTTTTTGCTTGTCTGGGTTTATTTTTTGATTTGGGGATGCACCTATCTGATGTTGACCATATGTATGCTTTACAATTTCTTCCTGACAGGCATTCTGGGTTATGGTGACCAAGTGTACTTTTTATATTCAACCTATTTAGGGGTCATAATTACCTCGGAATAATTTCAAGCGTTTGGACTGAGGGATTGCACAACCCTCCTCATTTCCCGTTACACTTGGTCACCGTTTGGTATGCTGTTTATACAGGCAGGTCTTTTGTGGAGTACACCACTAGGGTGAAGGCTCTATTGCGAGCCAGCCATGTGTTTGTCAAGTCACATGTGTGACTTTTTAATGTTTTTACCTTTTGTGTGGTTTATGCATGTCTAAATTGAAATAAAATACTGTCTATCCAAACGCCTACCAATTGTCTGTGGTGATCCCCTTTGCATAGCCCATCCCTGTTTTTGGTTGTGTTTTGTATTGTTCCAAATTATTAGGCGCATTAGAATTTCTAAACATTTGTTATGTTTTAAAGAACTGAAAATGCTCATTTGTGGAATTTGCAGCATTAGGAGGTCACATTCACTGAACAAAAAAGCTGTTTAACTCCAAAACATCCTAACAGGCCAAGTTACATGTTTACATAGGAACCCATCTTTGATATCACCTTCACAGTTCTTGCATCCATTGAACTTGTGAGTTTTTCGAGAGTTTCTGCTTGTATTTCTTTACATGAAGTCAGAATAGCCTCTCAGAGCTGCTGTTTTGTTGTCACCTGCCTCCCACCCTTATAGATCTTTTGCTTGATGATACTCCAAAGGTTCACTATAGGGTTGAGGTCAGGGGATGGTGGCCACACCATGAGTTTATCTCCTTTTATGCCCTTAGCAGCCAGTGACTCAAAGGTATTCTTTGCAGCATGAGAAGGTGCATTGTCATGCATGAAGATGATTTTGCTCCTGAAGGCACGTTTCTGCTTTTTATACCATGGAAGAAAGTTGTCATTCAGAAACTCTATATACTTTGCAGAGGTCATTTTCACACCTTCAGGAACCTTAAAGGGCCCTACCAGCTGTTTCCCCATGATTCCAGCCCAAAACATGACTCCACCTCCTTGCTGACATCACAGCCTTGTTGGGACATGGTGGCCATCCACCAACCACCCACTACTCCATCCATCTGGACCATCCAGGATTGCTCAACACTCATCAGTAAACAAGACTGTTTGAAAATTAGTCTTCATGTATGTCTGGGCCCACTGCAACCGTTTCTGCTTGTGAGCACTGTTCAGAGGTGGCCGAATAGTAGGTTTATGCACCACAGCAAGCCTTTGAAGGATCCTACACCTTGAGGTTTTGTTAGGCGTCAGATTCCTGCAGCTGCACAGCAGGAATCCAGAGCCATACATCCAGCGGTCTCCCATTCATTTCCGACCACTCAGGGATCTGCACAGCAATCTTGGCGATCCAGGAGTCCTGCTCAGACCAGCTTTCTGGGTCTGGATGTTGCTGCCACCTCTGGACCAGCAATGTTAGCGCAACCTGCTTTGCAGGAAACCACTCCAGAGGCCAAGTCCTCTCGTCGCACTACTGGGCATGCCCACGAGACGATCTCCCAGTGGAGATCGGGGGTCACATGCTCAGGTTCTTGTCCTGATCTGATTGGCCCATCTCAGAGGTCTGGAATGTCCCGGAAGCGCATGGCTTTAAAAGGCCCGCATGGCCGCTCGGCCTTGCGCTAGTATAGACTTTACTTTCTATGTGTGAATGGTGACGGATGTATGATTTTGGTGACTGACTCATTATAAAACCCCTTCCCTTTACGTATGTGGTTAGGGAGTTAGAGTTATAGTCAGCACCAGTCAGTGGCAAGCCATACGCCACAGTGCATACTGCACCGCTACACTAGCATCCGATAGTGTTATGCCTCACGGCACTGTCGTACAGTGGCAGTAGTGACCGCCACGCTGCAGTTAGCAGCACTTACCGGCGTCCGCGGTAGCGACACCGCACGCACGGTAGGTCAAGACGGACACCGACCTCTGCCTTGGGCCGTGTCCTGTGACGATATACCGTGTGTGCACGCCAGCTGAGACCTGTGAAGTTAACAGGCTCGGCGATTATGCTTTATTTATTCTAAAGCGCCTCTGTGAGTTTAACAGAGTCCGCTCTGCGCACCTCGGGTGACGTTTAACCCGAGCGCAGTATACCGCCATATAGCGAGTCTGCCATTACTCAGCAGCGTTTGTTACACCTACTGCAGGGTGGACCCCGGGCGGCGAACGCACTTCCTACTATATTTAGTGCGTTCCGCCGTCCCTAACATACTAGCGCCAGGGTCTGACTAGTAATGGCGGACCTGCAGCAGCTGCAGCGGTACATTTGGCAGCTGGAGAGCAGGTTGGCGGCTATCGAGAGCTCTACCTCAGCTGCGAATGCTACGGTAGCCGCTGCTCAGACAGTCGCAGAGGCTGTCTCATGCGTGCCCGCACTCACGCCTATGCCGACAATATCTCGCCTCCCGCTCCCCGACAAGTTTTCGGGTGACAGCGCCACCTGTAGGGGATTCGTGAGCCAGTGCTCTATCCAGCTTGAGTTACTGGCTGCACGGTTCCCTACAGAGTGGGCTAAGGTGGGGTTTATTGTTTCTCTTTTATCTGGCATGGCATTAGAGTGGGCTACGCCATTGTGGGAGCGTGATGATCCCGTGGTTCAGGGCACTGCTCAGTTCCTCGTGGCTCTGAAGCAGGTATTTTTGGGCCCACGGATCACGCACGACACCTCTCTCCAATTATTGGCCCTAACACAGGGGTCTCTCTCTGTCAGCCATTATGCCGTCCGACTCCGGACATTGGCTTCCGAACTAGAGTGGCCTGATAAAGCACTCATTCCTGTGTTTTGGAGAGGGTTAGCAGAGCATGTCAAAGATGCTCTAGCAACCAGAGAGGTCCCCACAAGTCTGGAGGAAGTGATTGCCATCTCCTCCCGCATTGATCTCCGGTTTACGGAGCACGGGCTGGAATGTGCGCAATCCAGACAAAGGGTTAACTTGGCTCCCACCTTCACCGAGCCGCTAAGATCTCCCACCCAGGAGCTTACATCCTCTGAACCTATGGAGATGTCTCTCGCCCGCCCCAAGCCACGTCTGGTGCGAAGCTCCGCACGTTGTTACCAGTGCCAGCAGTTTGGTCACTCGGCTAGCACGTGTCCTCTGTGGTTGGAAAAACGATCACGTTCAGTTGTCGTAGGTGGTGGTCAGACACATATGAAACCCTTTTCTCCCAAACCGGTATTCCGAGGGACCTTAGATAGCGGGGCCTCCACCTGGGAGATAGAGGTTACCGTGGATTCCGGGGCTGAGGGGAGCTTTATGTCCTCGACCTTCGCCCAGAAACACGCTATTCCACTGGTGTTACTGCCCCAACCTCTGACCATCAGGGTGGTTAATGGTGCACCTTTACCATCTCAGGTGACCCACCAGACAGCCCCACTCGGGCTCTCAATCTCACCGTCTCATCGTGAGATTCTGTCCTTGTTCATTTTGCCAGATGGCATCGACCAGGTGCTTCTCAGAGTTCCCTGGCTCTGTTGTCACTCCCCTCATATTGATTGGGCTTCGGGGAAGATACTGGGTTGGAGCAAGGTGCCAGGTAGCTTCCACCGAAGTGCCCGCGGATCTCTCTGCGCTTCCTAAACCTTACCACCAGTACGAGGACGTCTTCTCTAAAAAATCTGCAGAGACGCTCCCGCCGCACCGTTCTTACGATTGCCTGATAGATCTTCTGCCAGGCTCGGAACCTCCTAGAGGCCGTGTGTATCCGCTGTCACTCCCTGAGACAGAGGCTATGTCTCAATATATCCGGGAGAACCTGGCTAGAGGTTTTATCAGAAAGTCGGTGTTGCCGGCTGGTGCAGGGTTCTTCGTGCAGAAGAAGAGCGGATAGTTACGTCCCTGCATTGACTACAGAGGTCTCAATGCCATAACAGTTAAAAACAAATACCCTCTCCCATTGATCTCTGAGCTATTTGACAGGTTGCGAGGGGCCCGGATCTTTACGAAATTAGATCTACGGGGGGCGTACAACCTGATCCGCATTCGCGAAGGAGACAAGTGGAAGACAGCCTTTAATACCAGGGATGGCCACTACGAATATCTGGCCATGCCCTTCGGCCTTTGTAATGCGCCTGCTGCCTTCCAGGATTTCGTCAACGACATCTTCCGCGATATGCTCTCCACCTCGGTGGTGGTCCATCTGGATGACATTCTCATCTTCTCGCCAGATTTGACTTCCCACCGGAGAGACGTCTGCAGGGTCTTTGACCGTCTGCGGGCGAACTCTCTTTTTGCCAAGCTGGAGAAGTGCCAGTTTGAGCAGGAGTCCTTGCCGTTCCTGGGCTACATTATCTCGGCCCAGGGGTTGGCTATGGATCCGGCCAAACTGCAAGCGGTAATGGACTGGCAGGAACCATACTCAAAGTGGTGCAGCGCTTCCTAGGTTTCGTCAACTATTACCGCCAGTTCATACCTCATTTCTCCACACTGGTAGCTCCTTTGGTTGCTCTCACAAAGAAAGGGGCTAATTCTAACGCTTGGTCTGAACAGGTCTCCAAGGCCTTCTCATCTCTAAAATCCAATTTTGCTGGCTCTCCCATCTTACACCTTCCCGATGTGGATAAACCGTTTATCCTGGAGGTAGATGCCTCTTCCGTCGGTGCAGGAGCAGTCCTTTTCCAGAAGGATGCTCAAGGTCGTAAGCATCCCTGCTTCTTCTTCTCTAAGACCTTCTCACCGGCGGAGAAGAATGACTCCATCGGGGACAGGGAGCTGCTAGCAATGAAGTTGGCCTTTTCCGAGTGGAGACATCTCCTGGAGGGAGCCCGGTTTCCCTTCCAGGTGTATACGGACCATAAAAATCTGGTCTATTTACAAACGGCCCAGCGCTTGAACTCTCATCAAGCTAGATGGTCGCTCTTCTCCCGCTTCCGCTTCACCTTGCATTCTCTCTCTGGAGAGAAGAACGTCCGTGCGGATGCTCTCTTGCGCTCGGTGGTCCCAGCGGAGGAAGGAGAGGCTGAGCCACGGCTAATTCTCCCTTCGGAGAGCTTTACGACCGTGGCTCCAGTTGCTCTCGAGTCAGCGCCAGCGGGCAAGACCTTTGTGCCTCCTCAGCTACGGCCGGAGGTTCTCGCCTGGGCACACGCGTCCAGGGTGGGTGGTCACTTTGGTAATAAGCGAACCACAGAACTCCTGGCAAGGTCGTTTTTGTGGCCGCACATGGCTTGAGACACTAAGGAATACATACAAGCATGCGTCTCGTGTGCACGGAACAGGTCCTCTAGACAGAGGCCGGCTGGGTTATTGTACCTTCTGCTGGTGGCGGATAGACCTTGGGGGATGGTTGGCATGGATTTTGTGGTTGGCCTGCCCAAGTCTGGTGGCATTACGGTCATCTGGGTGGTCACCGACCATTTTTCTAAAATGGTGCATCTGGTGCCACTCGCACGGTTGCCTTCCACTCGTGGTCTTGCCACACTGTTCATAAAACATGTATTCCTTCTGCATGGCATGCCGGACAAAATTGTTAGTGATCGGGGTTCCCAGTTCGCGTCCCGGTTTTGGAGGGAGCTCTGCAGCCTACTCAGCATTGAGCTAAACCTGTCCTCCGCTTACCATCCCGAGACAAACGGCTTGGTTGAGAGAGCCAACCAAACCTAGGCATCCTTGCTACCATGGACTGAATTTGCCCTGAATAATGCAGTGGCTGATTCCACTTGTCAGACGCCGTTCCTTCTAAATTACGGCCAACATCCGCTCGTCCCTGTCCCAATGCCAGTGTCCTCCGCTGACTCCAGGGTGGCAGACTGGGCAGTGGAGGCTCGCGACATTTGGGATCGCACTCAGGATGCTATTCGAGCCTCTAAAGAAAGAATGAGGGCATCCGCCGACACACATCGGCGACCCGCTCCAACCTTTTCCCCTGGCGACTTGGTGTGGCTCTCTGCTCGAAATATCAAGTCCACCAAGTTCGCGCCGCGATACATCGGACCTTTTAAGGTTCTCGAGGGAATCAGCTCGGTGGTCTACCGCCTGGCTCTTCCTCCACATTTATCCATTTCTGACGTTTTCCACGTGTCCCTTCTCAAACCTGTTCACATGGCCCGGTTCTCTGAGTTATCTGCCGGGTCATCAGATTTGTCTTCGGATGAGTTTGAGGTTAACGCCATTGTGGGACGCAGGATTGTGCGTGGCAAAAATTTTTATTTGGTGGACTGGAAGAGTCATGGTCCAGAGGCCCGGACCTGGGAGCCAGTGCAGAACATCCACGCTCTGCTCCTGATTGCTGCCTTTGAGCGTAGCGAGGCATATTGTTAGGCGTCGAATTCCAGCAGCTGCACAGCAGGAATCCAGAGCCATACAGCCAACGGTCTCCCATTCCTTTCCGACCACTCAGGGACCTGCACAGCAATCTCAGCGATCCAGGCGCCCTGCTCAGACTAGCTCTCTGGGTCTGGATGTTGCTGCCACCTCTGGACCAGCAATGGTAGCGCAACCTGCTTTGCAGGAAACCACTCCAGAGGCTAAGTCCTTTCGCCACTCTACTGGGCATGCCCACGAGACGATCTCCCAGTGGAGATCGGGGGTCACATGCTCAGGTCCTTGTCCTGATCTGAGTGGCCCATCTCAGAGGTTTGGAAAGTTCCGGAAGCGCATGGCTATAAAAGGCCCGCATGGCCGCTAAGCCATGCGCTAGTATAGACTTTACTTGCTATGTGTGAATGGTGACGGATGTATGATTCTGGTGACTGTCTCATTATAAAACCCCTTCCCTTTGATATTACGTATGTGGTTAAGGAGTTAGAGTTATAGGCAGTGCCAGTCAGTGGCAAGCCATACACCACAGTGCATACCGCTCCGCTACACTTGCGTCCGATAGTGTTATGCCTCACGGCACTGTCGTACAGCGGCAGTAGTGACCGCCGCACTGCAGTTAGCAGCACTTACTGGCGCCCGCGGTAGCAACGCACGGTAGGTCAAGACAGACACCAACCTCTGCCTTGGGCCGTGTCCAGTGACCATATACCGTGTGTGCACGCCAGCTGAGACCTGTGAAGTTAACAGGCTCGGCGTTTATGCTTTATTTATTCTAAAGCGCCTCTGTGAGTTTAACAGAGTCCGCTCTGCGCACCTCGGGTGACGTTTAACTCGAGCGCAGTATACCGCCATATAGCGAGTCTACCATTACTCAGCAGCGGTTGTTACACCTACTGCAGGGTGGACCCCGGGCGGCGAACGCACTTCCTATTATTTATATTTAGTGTGTTCCGCCGTCCCTAACAGGTTTGAGGGACTCCAGAGGCACCAGCAGCTTCAAATATCTGTTTGCTGGTTTGTAATTTCTTTTTAGCAGCTGCTCTCTTAATCCGATGAACTTGCCTGGCAGAAACCTTCCTCATTCTGCCTTTATCTGCACGAACGTGACTGTGCTCAGAATCAGCCACAGATCTCTTAACAGTATGATGATCATGCTTAAGTTTTCTGGAAATATCTAATGTTTTCATCCCTTGACGAAGACATTGCACTATTTGATTCATTTCGGCAGCACAGAGAGCCTTTTTCTTCCCCATGTTACTTGAAAACTGTGGCCTGCTCAATAGTGTGGAACATCCAGTTTTCCTTTTCTTGGGCTCACATGGCAAACTAATTATCATAGGTATTTGAGATTGATTTCAGTGATCCAAAGAACCCTGAGACCCAATACCATCAATGGGTTTCATTAAAAAAATTAATAAAACGCTCTGACACTTAAAACCAATTTGCATAATAATTTGGAACATGGTGAGTTCTTAATGTTTTAGTAATTGAAGAGGCTCTGTATGCACCAAGATATATCATTATGCCTTTTTGTGTAATGTGTAAAGCAACATATGAACTAGTTCTTGTATCCCTTTGTTAGTTCTTACCCTAAAGCCGATGATCGCACAGGATGAGAGCATTGTACAGAAATTCGAAGAGTTCCTCAATCTCACTTTGTATCGCGCATTAAACCAGTCCATCAAAGTAATTGTGAACAGCAGCTCACCAAATGTAAGTACAGAATATCCCACATGTTCTCAATTTTGACGGGATAGAACAATTTGAGGGATTAAAGAAAAAAAGCCTTGTTTTATTCTAGTGCCCCTCGTGTTCATAGGCCGAGTCTGGTATTGCAGCCTACTTCAAGTGAATGTTCACGTATAGCTATAATGCCATTATCTGAATGTAATGGCATAAACTGCTGGGGTGAGATGTGTGTCTTCTTAGTAGATGACTGTACATGGTAATGGAGGTGAAGGTGTTTTTGTATATACTAAGCAACACTGGAGTCTGTTGGGTGAAGACATGTCTCCCATTTTTGCATCTCAGGTACAAATACATATGAAAACCCACAAAAATATCTAATAAAATAATATTTCAATGACTTTTCATTGGCCAATCTTAATTTTTCCACAGTGTGCACACGTTCAGTATTTGATCAGTATTTTGTCAGAATTTGTAAGTCAAAATCAGCAGTGGAACAATCAGAGGAAAAGTCTAAGGCCGGGGTCACACTGGCGAGGAATACGGCCGAGTGAGAGGCGCTAAAAGCACGCATTAGACACGGACAAATGATTCTCTATGGGGTCCCTCGCACCAGCCGTATATTTCTCATCCGTATTCTACGCTCCGTGCAAATCGCAGCATGCTGCGATTGTCAGCGTACTACGGCCGTAATACGCCAATGCAAGTCTATTGGTGCGCAAAAAATACGGATTACACACGGACCACACGTGTGACTTGCGAGAAATACGCACCAGGTGTCTTTTAGCAAAGCCGACAATTCAGTGCGCTATACAGTAAACTCACACTGACAGGTTTAATAAAGAAAGAAAGAATAGATATAGACACATAGAATATATATATATATATATATATATATATATATATATATGTATATATATATATATATATATATATATGCAGTCTATAGCTATTCTTTCATTTCTTTATTAAAACTGTCATAGGGTTCCATTATATGTCCATTTTGCAAGCCTGCGAGAAAATCTCACCATACGGATGCCATGCGGATTACATACGGATGCTGACATGCGCAAAATACGCGACCACACCTTGATTACGGATGACATACGGAGCACTATTTAGGGGTCTGTCATCCGTATTACGCATGTAAAATACGGAGCGTATTTTGCGCAGGTTAGTGTGACTCCAGCCTATGTGTATTTTCCTATGTGTGTGAGCATGCATGTGTGTTTTCCCAAGTTTGTGAGTGTGCATGTGTGTTTTCCTATGTGTCTGAGCGTGCATGTGTTTTCCTATGTGTACGAGCGTGCATGTGTATTTTCCTATTTGTGTGAGTGTACATGAGTGTTTTCCCAAGTGTGTGAGTGTGCATGTGTGTTTTCCTATGTGTGTGAGCGTGCATGTGTGTTTTCCTATGTGTGTGAGCGTGCATGTGTGTTTTCTTATGTGTGTGAGCGTGCATGTGTGTTTTCCTATGTGTGTGAGCATGCATGCGTGTTTTCCCATGTGTGAGCGTGCATGTACGATTTCCCATGTATGTGAGCGTGCACGTGTGTTTATTTTCCAATGTGTGCGTGTGTCTTGCAATGAGTGAGTGTGTGCATCTGTGTATTGCATGTGTGTATCTTTTCCAATGTGTGCATGTACAGTATTTTGCAGTGTGTGTGAGCGTGCATATGTGTCTTTTGCAATGTGTGTGAGTGTGCATGTGTGTGTCTTTTCCAATGTGTGTGTGTTTTGCTATGTGTACGAGCATGCATGTGTGTTTTCATGTGTGTATGTGTGTGTGAGCGTGCATATGTGCGTATTTTCCAATGTGCATGTGTTTTGCAGTGTGTGTGAGCATGCATATGTGTGACCTTTGCAATGTTTGTGAGCTTGCATGTGTGTGTATTTTCCAATGTGTGCATGTGTTTTGCAGTGTGGATGAGCATGCAAGTGTGTGTCTTCTCCAAAGTGTGTGAGAGTGCATTTGTGTATATATATATATATATATATATATATATATATATATATATATATATAAAATTGTGTGTGTGTGGGCAGCCCATAATTTTACTTTCAAATATCACATATCACTTACAGTATGACCCATGTGGTGGATACACATCTTCCCCAGAGTGTCCCGTGTGACGTAAATGGCATAGTTAAAGGGAAGCCGTCAGCAGGATTGTGCACAGTAACCTACAGACAGTGTCAGGTCGGAGCCGTTATACTGATTACAATGATTGGGACGTTCCATACCCGGTCCGGAGTTGTTTGCAGTGTCCCCCTACATCTTGGTGAGTTCCTCACTATTTGGTGGTATATATCTTTTACTGCATGACTCTGTCCGCATTTTATATTTACTATGGACTTCTGCTGGGAGCTCTCATACATGCATGAAGCAAGCTAGGCCCTAGCACCTTTATTCAATGATATTTTCTTATGCTGCTCACATGCATGATAGGGCACTGTTTTCTTCCCTGTGGTATCTGGGCTATCCTGCTATTGTCTCATGATGTCTATTAATGGTTATTCTATATATTGTATGTTTTGGTACTTAATTGTTTAATAAAGTGACATATTGTTTTATTATATCGACCTAGTTGCTCTTTTTTTCTCCTTTTTCTCCTTGTTACACATGTCTTCTATGAGCGGGTGTTCTTTTTCCCTGGCGCAGGACTGTTGGTATTTTACCAATTGGCGTTGTTCACGATACTGGGGTTTTTTGTGTATACTGATTACAATGATACCTTGGGTGATGAAATCCGTCTTGTGATTGTTGTTTGATCTTTATTTTCAGTTTTGAGTTAAAGGGAACCTGTCACCTCCTTTTTCCACAATAAGCTGCAGCCGCTGCCTTTCAGGACTTATCTACAGCATTCTATAATGCTGTAGATAATCCCCCGATCCAACCTGCAAGATAAGAAAAATCAGTTTTATTATACTCACCCGGGGGCGGTCTGGTCTGATGTGTGTCGCAGGTCCGGGTCCGGCGCCTCCCATCTTCATGCGATGATGTCATCTTCCTTGCTTCGTGTCGTGACTCCTGCGCAGGCGTCCTGATCTGCCCTGTTGAGGGCAAAGCAGAGTACTGCAGGGCGCAGGCCCCGGACCTCTGACTTTTCCCAGTGCCTGCGCACTGCAGTACTTGGCTCTGCCCTCAACATGGCAGAGCAGTACACCAGTGCAGAAGCCACGACAGGAAGCGAGGAAGAAGACGGACCCGGACCTGCAACGCACATCAGACCAGACCGCCTCCAGGTGAGTATAATAAAACTTGTTACATTGACAGGTCACTGATCCCTCACTGTTCTGCCCCCTAGTTTACATAATGAATATTATATATCTTGGGAGAGAAATAATCCCCTTGATGCTGGCAGCCTCTGGCGGTGACGCCTGCGCTGCAGCATGATCGCATATGTACTGTGTATAGAATTCACTTGTTTAAGGTTATCCTGAAATTCATTAAAATATCTGTTTGAAAATGGCGCCGGCAGCGCCTGCGCAGTAGCAGCTATCGGTGATTACGTGTGCGATCATGCTGCAGCGCAGGCGCCACCGCTGGCACCTGCCTGCAAAAGGAGATTATTTTCCCCAAGATATATATAATATTCATTATACCATCAATATAAAGCTCAACTATATTCAACTACGGCACTTCCCATCAACATTAAATACTACTCCTTAGTCATGGTAAAGAAGAAAAAATGAAGAGATCCATAAAATAATAAATTTTATTCAATTATACAATAAAAAACACCCAATATCATACTAAAAAAGCAGAACACCTCAAACCAGGAACGGTAAGCAATCACAGCAATATCCCCCTATAGAAATTTCAATATAAAGATATACATATATATATTCCCAATATAATAGTCAGTACATAAATAATCATAAATATAATCAATAGTCTCAAATCTCAATAGTTATTGAGATTTGGCATATTTATGATTATTTATGTACTGACTATTATATTGGGAATATATATATATATATATATATATTTATTTATCTTTATATTGAAATTTCTATAGGGGGATATTGCAGAAAAGGATTTCCAGTTTGTCAAGGAGCGCTTCCGGCTGATTCATTCATTACTCCGAGTATTTCAAGGAATATCCAGAAAAAGAAGGGGGCGCAGATCTAAGTGCAGAGTTTTAATTATGTCAGATAGAAATAAATAATTATTCTCACCTTTTTGGTGTCTTGTTGCTCAGCGTATAACCATGTGTTTGGGTACTGGCGTAATCGTCTGGATCTGCTGGCCTGCAGCTCAAAATTATAAATGTGTCTTTTAAAGATATATGAGGATCAACACCCCGAAACAGCTGTCTGTGGATGGATACCTGGCCTTGGTATTTCCCTTGTCATATCTGTAAACGCGTAAAGAGCTGGATATTGACTTATAGGGCCACTTAATATGGTGGTAATGGTGGCTTCCGAAAGGAGCCACTCCTTGGCTGGGTCCTTCCCTGGAGGAAGATCTGGCTAGTTCCGTGTTTGAGACTCTTAAATGAGGCTCCACGGACTTTATTTGCATATTCGTATTTCCCAGGGTGCAATGCACCTAGGATTTCACTGATTGAGCGCCTTTGCCGGCTGCCGCAGTGTTTTCTTTGACTGGTCACCCTGAGGTCAGTGATTGTTTCGTGATGTTTTAAAGATATATGATTTTACCTGATGAAGGCTAATTTTATGTATAGCCGAAACGCGTTGTGTTTTTAGGTCTAATAATAAACTGGATATTCCTTGAAATATTCGGAGTAATTAATGAAACAGCCGGAAGCGCTCTTTGACAAACTGGAAATCCTTTTCTGTATAGGGGGATATTGCTGTGATTGTTTACCGTTCCTGGTTTGAGGTGTTCTGCTTTTTTAGTATGATATTGGGTGTTTTTTTATTGTGTAATTGAATAAAATTTATTATTTTATGGATCTCTTCATTTTTTCTTCTTTACCATGAGTAAGGAGTAGTATTTAATAATATTCATTATGTAGACTAGGGGGGCAGGTCAGTGAGTGATCAGTGGCCTGTCAGAAGCCATACTGGTGACTCAGAGCACCACATGAAGCCCCACACAGGCCGCCCCGGAGCACGAGCATATCATTAACTCAAAACTGAAAATAAAGATTAAACAACAAGACGGATTTCATCACCAGGTATCATTGTAATCAGTATAACGGCTCCGTTCTGACAGTGTCTGTAGGTTACTGTGCACAATCCTACTGACAGGCTCCCTTTAAGTACAGTATATAGTGAGGACATGTGTAAATGGGGTATAGTAAGGTGCTGTGTATATTTATAGCTTGGATACGTGTATATAATATGGTGCTATGTGTATATTACATATTGTGGACTTTATTATATATACAAAGGCACATCTGTACACTATATAATATATGCACCGCTCCATACCATGCTTTAT
Organism: Dendrobates tinctorius; assembly: GCF_039654945.1. Lineage (NCBI taxonomy): Eukaryota > Metazoa > Chordata > Amphibia > Anura > Dendrobatidae > Dendrobates > Dendrobates tinctorius. The sequence goes on from NW_027361716.1 coordinate 21,394,290, forward strand.
AGCACAGTATATAGTGTGGAGCTCTGTATATGGTGTGGACGCCCCACTACAAATTATATACATAGGTGCAGTGCTCACTAAATAACTATCACAGCTCCACAGTACATACTACAGTATAGTCCAAGTATAGGTATAGTATACACATGTAGTAAATAATGTGGAGCCACTACACACCACACTGCACAGTACCACCTCTCCTGTCCTGTATAGAGGGTGTAATTCTCAGTATTTATATTAAGGCCATGTTCACATGTTCAGTATTTGGTCAGTATTTTACATCAGTATTTGTAAGCCAAAATCAGGAGTGGAACAATCAGAGGAAAAGTATAATCGAAACCTGTCACCACTTCTCTATTATCACCCACTCCTGGTTTTGGCTTATAAATACTGAACGTGTGAACATGGATTGGTTCTGTAGATACACTGCACAGCACCACTTCTCCTGTCTTGTTGTTGGAGATGCTGCATTGCACTTCTGGATTGTCATTATTGGTTTGTTTTTTATATTCCTATGGCTATGGACAAACAAAAATAACACTTGGAATACCTGTTTAAATGAGTTACCCCAAGTAATCTCCTCTCCTCAGGATATGGGATAACTTGCCAATTGCTGGGACCCCATAATCCTGAGAACCGGAGTTCTGAAGAGCACCATGTAAATAGAGCTGTGGTCGATCCTGCTCACTGCGGCACCATTCACATGTGGCTACTCAAATAACTCCTTTAAAGCACCACTCCAACATTTTTTTATTGCACCATTGGAGTGGTGCTTAAATTGTAAGTCTGCTTCCCCCTGTCTCATGCTCACCTTCCACTGCCTTCATTGGTCTCCAGCATTGCTCCGGTTCGTCTCCTGTGAAAAGTGACCCACTCGCAGCTTTAGTGTTTCATGGAGCGGCGTGGAGGTCAAACTTTGCTTTAAAAAAAAAAAAAAATTGTGCGATTTTCCGATACCCGTAGCAATTCGCTCATAGCAATTCGACGCTGAGGACCAGAGATGTCTCCAGGAGACCTCCGGTTGTCATGCTGACACACCGGTGACCCGTGACCATATGACGCGGGTCACCGGTTTGCGAATTTCCGGCCTGATGGCAGGAAGCGCTTGTGAAGTGCCGCTGTCAGCGTTTGACAGCGGCATTTAACAAGCTAATAGCCACGGGTGGATTGTGATTCCACCCGCGGCTATGGCGCACATGTCAGCTGTTCAAAACATCTGACATGTCCCTTGAAAGATCTGGGCGCAGCGACAGAGCCCACATCAAAGCAGGGGATACCGACATCGGTGTAATAGTATGCCCGATGTCGGTAAGGGGTCAATGAACATAATAGACTGGTCCACAAAGATTTAAATTAAGACCACACAAAATATGCATGAAACACAATATGTTTAATTTTCAAAAAATTTGCTAAAAAAATGATATTAATAGCTTAGAAAGAGACCATGGATATTGGCCCCCTGGCTAAAAGCATCAGCTCTCAGTTGCCCCAGAAATGGCGCATCTTATAGATGCGCCAATTCTGGCACTTAGCCTCCGCTCTTCCCATTTTCTCTGTAACGGTGGCAAGTGGGGTAATAGTTGGGGGGGGGGTTGATGTCACCTTTGTGACATCAAGCCCCGAGGTTAGTAATGGAGAGGCATCAATAAGACACCCCTATTACTAACCCCATAGTCAAATTGTAAATAAAACACAGACACCCAGTAAAAAAATCCTTTAAAGGGGATCTGTCACCCCATTTTAGCCCTATCAGCTGCCGGCACCGCCATCAGGGGCTTATCTACAGCATTCTGTAATGCTGTAGATAAATGCCACCCGATGTAACCTGAAAGATAAGAAAAACAAGTTAGACTGTACTCACCCCGGCGTCCGGTCCAATTGGTGTCGCCGTCCTGTCCGGCGCCTCCCATCTTCATATGTTCCCGTCCTTCTTCTTACTTCTGCCGTGGGCAGAGCAGTGCGCCTGCGCAGGAGCCACGACAGGCAGCAAAGAAGAGGACGTCACCGTTAGAAGATGGGAGGCGCCGGACCAGACCGTGACACCCATCGGGCCAAAACCGGACCCGGACCGCCCCTGGGTGAGTATAATATAAGTTATTTTTCTTATCTTTCAGGTTACATCGGGGGCTTATCTACAGCATTACAGAGTGCTGTAGATAAGCCCCTGATGGCGGTGCCGGCAGCTGATACTCGAAAAATGGGGTGACAGATTTCCTTTAATTGAAAGAAAGACACAGACTCCTTTAATATTCATATTTAAAGCATACTTACTGCATCACCTAATTCCCCAACACCCTTGATCTCCTGCAACACAAATATTCCTTGGTCCAACGTAGTCCTAAATAACGAGTGTCCCACAACGATCTCATGTGTAGGACAGTCACATCAGGAGATATGACTGCCCTACATGGCCTCCGGTGCAACACTGACAGGAGGTGATCCTCCTGCAGTGGATCAATTCATCAAAGTCGTGCTCTCACTTTACAGCACTACCGCTGTGTGAGAATTTTCTCACGCTGCGGTCCTGCAAGTGACAGCATGAACTCCGGTAAACTCGCAGCGGTGAAGTGATACAGTGATCTCCCGTCACTGTATCACCGGAGACCCTGTAGAGAAGTCACATCTCCTGATGTGACTATTCTACATGTGATATTGTCATGAGACACTCGTTATTTTGGACTACATGGGACCAGGGAGTATTTATGGTGGTCTATTATTGTATTTTTATTACAGGAGATCGAGGGCGTCGGGGATTAGCTGTTTGGTGAGTATGAATGTTTTTTTTTCTACTATTCAACACAGTTGACGGATGACGGGACTACTATCCCATCATCGGCTCACACTGTCACTGTATATGTTACAGCAGACATAGACGGATGGGAGTAGAAGTCCCATCAGATGATGCCTGCCTACACACACAGACACTCGCACACACAGACCCGCACACAGCCCCGCAGACACACACAGATACACAAAGATACCCGCAGACATGCACATATTCTCTGCTTACACATAGTCTCCGCCTACATACATAGTATCCGCCTACACACTCTTCCTCCTGCCTTTCCGCAGCGTTTTTCGCACTCACATCCGCAGCAAATCCGCAAACCTTTTTACACTTACGGTTTTGCTGTGGATTTGACTCAATGGAAGTCAATGGGTGCAGAAACACTGCAGATCTGCAAAAAGAATTGACATGCTGCAAAAAATAAAACACTGCGAATCAGCGCGGATTTTTCCGCAGCATGTGCACACTAATTCTGGATTCCCATTCACTAACATTGGTTGGTCACTACAATGCGGATTTGGTGCAAATTCGAGCGTCAAAAACGCGGATCCACAACAAAATCCGCATTGTGTGCACATAGCCTAACAATTGTTATTTGGACAGTTTCTCCAACCTCAGCTGTGCATCTCTGCAGCTCCTCCAGAGTGACTGTGGGCCTCTTGACTACTTCTCTATTTAATGGATAAAACAGTGATTGAAAGCTCACCACACTTGCTTGATATTCAAAAGCCGAGAAACCTGTAGCTGATGGGTGCCCAGTTCCGCTGGAGAAGCACAGCAAAGCATGTAGGTGAAGAGGGAGGTATACGGCATAGCCATCCAGAAATTAAAATCAGAAATATTTATTGGAAACTTCTTAAAATCATTGGATCCATCCGAGATCAGATTAAAATTAGCACATTTTCAGCAATGCAATGCTCTTAATAATAGTATAAATCCAATAAATATTTCAGACTTTAATTTACTGCATGGTTGTGCTGTATACTTCTCCCTTTCCTATTTTCTCTAATTAGTGCTCTCCTTGCTTTGGATGTCAGTTTAGTTGAACAGCCCTGACTTGGTAGGTTTACATTTATGTCATTCAATATGGAATTTTGGAGGATGGATTGAACAGTGCTCCGTGAGATGTTCAGAGGTGGAGCTATATTTTTTTATAACCTAAGTCTGCTATACTCTTCTCCACAACTTTATCCCTGACCTTTCTGTTGTGTTCTTTGGTTTTCATGATGCTGTTTGTTTGATCCCTAATATTAAAATACACATCTCAATATTCAGGTTTATATTTTTTAAATAATTAGAAAAAAGTATCATTTCCTTCACACTTCACAAAAACTTGTCACTTTGTGTTTTTTTATTACATAAAATTCCAATAAAATACATTTAAGGCTACTTTCACACTTGCGTTTTTTTTGCGCAGTCCAAACGCGCATAAAAAAACGCATCATGCGTTTTTAAATGCGTTTTCTTGTTTTTTGCTCATGGTTTTTACAAAAAAAGCATGCGTTTTTAAACGCAGACGTGCGCATGACCATGCGCACGTCAGCGCTCCCATAGACTAATGTGTTTTTGTGTGAATTATGTGCGCATGCGTTTTTTTGAGACAGGTTGGACGCACCAAAAACGCAACAGGTTGCATTTTGTGCGCACACTACAAAAAAACGCATGCGCATACAAATGCGTACAAACGCATGACAATGCGCACCCATGTTAAATATAGGGAAAAAAACGCATGCGCATGTATGCGCAAAAACGCAGTGCAAAAAAACGCAAGTGTGAAACCAGCCTAAGTTTGTGGATTTAACATGAAAAAATGTGGAAAAAATTCATGGGCTATGAATACTTTTTTCAAGGCACTGTATCATGGCAATCTGCAAAAAGAAAAGCTGCATAGAAGTAAAACTTCTTTGTTAATAATTAATAATGTAAGTATAAAGGTAACATTCAGACTGAGTCTAAGAACGTATAGAGCGTTTGAAACATGTTTTTTTTTTATTCTCCTCAGCACTCCTCATTGCACCTACAGTGGCATGTAAAAGTTTGGGCACCCCTGGTCAAAATTACTGTTTTTGTGAACAGTTAAGCAAGTTGAAGACAGAATGATATCTAAAAGGCCTAAAGTTAAAAATTTCCGTTCTATTTTAGGCAAAAAAAATTGTTTTCATCTATCACATTTTAAAAATTAAAAAATGGAAGTGGGCCAGTGCAAAAGTTTGGGCACTCTGCATGGTTAGTGTCACGCCTCTGTTGGGTATTTCGGGACCAGGGGCTCCTTCCCTGTCCCTACCGCCAGGAGCGCTCTAGCGTGCCCTGTTCCCTGGATTACTTCTGATGGTGAAGATTCCAGAGCCACGTACCTTGCCTTAGTTTCTGAATCCGCCCTCAGTCTATACCCTTCCACCACCCAGGGAAGAGGGGAGTAGTAGTGTACCGTAATAAGCCAATCAGACTAACAAGGTAATGCAAACAGGTATAAAGGAAAATACTAATCATACAAATATACTCACACAAACAACAGAGGTAAACACCGGGGAGTGGAGGGTGGTGTAAAACCAAAGTAGGAGAAGGAAAAGAATTAACACACAACCAAAACCTAGCAACAGTCTCAGATAAATCCATCAAACGTCTTCTCAAACAGCAACAACAAACCACCATCTCCTAACCTGCAGTAAGAAGCTAGATGTGGCCTTGAGTGCTTGCCAGGGCCCAAAATATACACTCCCTGACAGAAGTTATGTCGATTATCCATGTTATGTAAATAAAAGCTTATAACCTGATGTTAAATTCATCCATTGGTTGTACAAATTATTCTTTTGAAAGCTTTAACCCTTTGAAATGTGGTTTCGGTTAAGAAAATAAATTGGCATCAGTGCAGAAATACTGATCATTTAATGGACACAGAATGGTCAGAGTTTGGCAAGACAAAAGTTTTGTCGGCCACAGAAAGTAATGTGATATTCAAAAAAATAATTAACTTAAAATACAAATATATGTAGCATAACATTGGTGAATCAAGTTGTGGTGCTATTAGTCATATTTAATATTTTGTGTGACTTCCATGAGCTTGAAGGACTGCATCCATGTGGTTCAGCAATGATTCATACAATTTACTAATGAAGTCATCAGGAATAGCAAAGAATGCAGTCTTACATGCCTCCCAGAGTTCATCTAGATTCTTTGGTTTTGTCTTGCAAGCTTCCTCTTTCATCCTACCCCAAACCTGCTCAATGATGTTCATGTCTGGTGACTGGGCTGGCCAGTCCTTGAGCACCTTGATCTTTTTTGCCTGGAGGAACTTTGTTGTAGAGATGGATGTATGAGATGGCGCTCCATCCTGCTGCAGAATTTGACCCATTTTATGATTTGGAATATAAGAGATAGCTAATACTTATTGATATTTTAGGCTATTGATATTGCCTTCCACCTTGAAAATGTTTCGCACACCCCCATACTGAATGCAAAGTCAATATCAATAGCCTAAAATATTACTTTCACGGTTTTTTATTTGCCTTTTGTTTAGTGCTGGCTTCTGGGCACTGATTCGACCATGGAGGCCATTTCGTGACAACATGGATAAGCCACATAACTTCTGTCAGGGAGTGTATAGGAGATGGAGTGTCTAGCAGTGATCAGCTTATGCAGAAAATGCAGAAAAATTTTCAAGAGTTCTTAACTGAGCAAATGATCCCTGCACGGCTAAAAGAAAACTGCACCGTGTAATATGGAGGTGAAGTGCTACTGATTAGTGCAGGAGTAGGAGAAATCAGACAAAGCAGTCTTCTGGCTCCTCTGTCGTGGTAGACCCTTGATAGTTAGTACCTAGTAGCACCCCCTTTTGAAAGTATCACAGTGGGTAGATGGTTTTTGTGTCCAGTCTAGAGTTTTTCAATTCTTCTTTGAGGGATTTTCATCCATTCTTCCTTGGAAAAGTCTTCCAGTTCTGTGAGATTTCTGTTTCGTTTTGCATTCACTGCTATTTTGAGATGGAGCCACATATTTTCATTGATGTTCAGATCAGGGGACTGTGAGGGTCATTGCAAAACCTTCGGCTTGCACCTTTTGATAGTCTATTGTTGATTTTGACGTCTGTTTAGGATCATTATCCATTTGTACAAGCCATCCTCTTTTCCACTTCAGCTTTTTTACAGATGGTGTTATGGTTGCATCAGGAATTTGTTGAAATTTCATTTAATCCATTCTTCCTTCTACCCATGAAATATTCCAGTGCCACTGGCTGAAACACAACCCCACAAAATGAATAATCCACCCTTTTTCTTAACCCCTTCAAGCTCCAATCCTGTTTTCAACTTAATGACCCGACTAAATTTTACAATTCTGACCACTGTCACTTTATTTGGTAATATCTCTGGATCGCTTTAACAGATCCCACTGATTCTGAGGATGTTTTTTCGTGACATATTTTAGTTCATGATAGTGGTAACATTTATTCAATATGACTTGCGTTTACTTTTCAATTTTAAAACTTTTAATTTTTATGCCATTAAATAAAAGGGTTATGTCACAAAAAATAGTTCATAAATAACATTTCCAACATGTCTACTTTACATCAGCACAATTTTGGAAACATAATTTTTTTTTTTTCTTAGGAAGTTAGAAGGGTTAAAATTTGACCAGTGATTTCTAATTTTTCCAACAAAATTTACCAAACCATTTTTTTAGGAACAACATCACATTTGAAGTGACTTTGGGGGCCTATATAACAATAAATACCCAAGAGTGACACCAATCTAAAAACTACACCCCTCAAAGTCCTCAAAACCACATTCAAGAATGATACTGTCTGATGAGCCGTGTTTCTAATCCTCTCCTGTGTGATACTGTCTGCTGAGCCGTGTATCTAATCCTATCCTCTGTGATACTGACTGCTGAGCTGTGTATCTAATCCTATCCTGTGCGATACTGACTGCTGAGCCATGTATCTAATCCTATCCTGTGCGATACTGTCTGCTGAGCCGTGTATCTAATCCTATCCTGTGTGATGCTGTCTGCTCAGCCGTGTATCTAATCCTATCCTGTGTGATACTGTCTGCTGATCCATGTATCTAACCCTATCCTGTGTGATACTGACTGCTGAGCTGTGTATCTAATCCTATCCTGTGTGATACTGTCTGCTGAGCCGTGTACCTAATCCTATCCTGTGCGATACTGTCTGCTGAGCCGTGTATCTAATCCTATCCTGTGTGATGCTGTCTGCTCAGCCGTGTATCTAATCCTATCCTGTGTGATACTGTCTGCTGATCCATGTATCTAACCCTATCCTGTGTGGTACTGACTGCTGAGCCGTGTATCTAATCCTCTCCTGTGTGATGCTGTCTGCTGAGCCGTGTATCTAATCCTATCCTGTGTGTTACTGACTGCTCAGCTGTGTATCTAATACTATCCTGTGTGATACTGACTGCTGAGCTGTGTACCTAATCCTAACCTATGTGATACTGTCTGCTGAGCCATGTATCTAATCCTATCCTGTGTGATACTGACTGCTGAGCCGTGTATCTAATCCTATCCTGTGTGACACTGTCTGCTGATCCGTGTATCTAACCCTATTCTGTGTTATACTGTGTGCTGAGCCGTGTATCTAATCCTCTCCTGTGTGTTACTGACTGCTCAGCCTTGTATCTAATCCTATCCTGTGTGATACTGTCTGCTGATCCGTGTATCTAACCCTATTCTGTGTTATACTGTGTGCTGAGCCGTGTATCTAATCCTCTCCTGTGTGTTACTGACTGCTCAGCCTTGTATCTAATCCTATCCTGTGTGATACTGTCTGCTGATCCGTGTATCTAACCCTATCCTGTGTGATACTGTGTGCTGAGCCGTGTATCTAATCCTCTCCTGTGTGTTACTGACTGCTCAGCAGTATATCTAATCCTATCCTATGTGATACTGTCTGCTGAGCCTCGTATCTAATCCTATCCTATGTGATACTGTCTGCTAAGCCATGTATCTAATCCGCTCCTGTGTGATGCTGTCTGCTGAGCCGTGTATCTAATCCTATCCTGTGTGTTACTGACTGCTCAGCCGTGTATCTAATCCTATCCTGTGTATTACTGACTGCTCAGCCTTGTATCTAATCCTATCCTGTGTGTTACTGACTGCTCAGCCGTGTATCTAATCCTATCCTGTATGTTACTGACTGCTCAGCCGTATATCTAATCCTCTCCTGTGTGATACTGTCTGCTGAGCCATGTATCTAATCCTATCCTGTGTGATACTGTCTGCTGAGCCGTGTATCTAATCCTCTCCTGTGTGATAGTGACTGCTGAGCCGTGTATCTAATCCTATCCTGTGTGATACTAACTGCTGAGCCGTGTACCTAATCCTATCCTGTGTGATACTGACTGCTGAGCCGTGTATCTAGCCCTATCCTGTGTGATACTGTCTGCTGAGCCGTGTATCTAATCCTATTCTGTGTGATACTGACTGCTGAGCCGTGTATCTAATCCTCTCCTGTGTGATACTGACTGCTCAGCCGTGTATCTAATCCTCTCCTGTGTGATACTGACTGCTCAGCCGTGTATCTAATCCTCTCCTGTGTGATACTGACTGCTCAGCCGTGTATCTAATCCTATCCTGAGTGATACTGACTGCTGAGCCGTGTATCTAATCCTATCCCGTGTGATACTGCTCTCCTGAAATACTTTGTGCTGCTGTCAACCTGCTGGTTTTAAGTGTGATCTACATGGTGGTATTGTGTTTGATCTATATGGCGGTATTATGTGTGAAGTATATGGCGGTATTATGTGAGAACACTATGGCAGTATTATCTGCTAAAAAGGGACCCATTCTAGGGTGGTTCTGACTGAGCACCTGCAACCGGGTCAGGGGTAATTGGTGCAGTCAGGGGAGGGCTGGTGAGGCAGCTGAAGAGAGGGTTCTCATTTTTATCGTTACTGTATGGCTACATTTCCCCCACCCTGTTTCCCAGCGTCACCCCAGACTGCGCCTGTCGCCTCGCTTCCACACATCGCCAGGACAGGATCTGAGGAGGGGAATGGGGTCTTTGCATGCAAAGTCTTGATCAGAACAGGCCATCAATCAGCAGAAATGTTTCCTGGATTTCTGTGGTGCTGTCACCCTGCTCCTCCCCCATATATCTCCCTCTGTGCCCCCCATAGACCAGCACACTGCTCTCCTGAAATACTCTGTGCTGCTGTCACCCTGCTCCTCCCTCATATATCCCATAGTCCAGTGCCCATATACCCATCACACATCCTCCATTCCATAGCCCCGTGCCCATATACATATCCGCCATCCCATAGTCCCGTGCCCATATACCCGTCAAACATATGCTCCATCCCATAGTCCAGTGCCCATATACCCATTGTGACGAAGTGTCAGCTTACGCTGAGTCGTTCTTCTTAGAAAGAGTGGACCCTCTGGGCCGTGGCACCCACCTAGGGCGAGCTGACCTAGTGAGAACCACCCCCTATACAGGGAGTGTCAGGGGCAAGACCAAGGGGGTGAGCCACCATGGCAGCTGGACCAGACGGCCGGCTCAGGGAAACAAGACAAGGCAAGATGAGTCATTAATTCAAAGAAACTTCATTAAGGAAGACTTCAGGTACAACAGGTGCAAAACGTGAACACACAGAACATAAGACGAGGTGCGTGCAAGAGCATGCCGAGGTCCAAGACTTGTGGAACTCTTCAGAGTGCAACAGGAGCAAACGTGAACACACAGAGTTCATGAAACAGAGTGCGTGCAATGGCACGCTGAGGTCCAGGCATGGAACGTGCAGATGGTACACGGACATCGGACTCCGGACAACAGTCCACGATCAACCAGGGCATCAGGGTCTGTAGCTCAGAGGGTGATCGGCAGGATCCGGACATCCAGAAGTTAGGCAGGGTTCCATGCAAGGAAACAAGAGAGTTAGTGACATGGTGCATGTCAATGGACACGCCAGGATCAGGTTCACAGGACAGAGACCTGCACATGCCGAGGGGCATGCCAGGGACGGGTCAGGTTCACAGGACGGTGGCCTGCGCATGCCAAGGGGCATGCCAGGGAGAGGCACAGGGTACGGTGGCATCGGAATCCAAATGCTGGCATCGACCGACAGGGTCCAGGCATCTGGCTACGGACATCAGCTCCAGACATCAGGCCGCAGTCATCTAGGTCCGGACCTCTGGCAGCGGTCGGCAGGTTATGGAATCCGGCAGGCAAACTAGAGTACAGAAAGGAGCAAAAGGAGACAAAGGCTTTGTACAAGAGCAGCACGAAAAAGCACAATGCGAGAACCAGCGTGAGTGCAAGGGAGCACAGAGACCACGGCTGGGAGCACCGGCAGGTGGCACTGACGATGGCAGTTGCAAGCGGGCACGACTAGAGGCAGCACCGCTGCGGGGCCACGCAGCCAGACCACTATAGCACTGGACGGGGCACGGCTGGGGCACACAGGCGAGCACGGCTAGAGGCGGCACGGCTGAGGCACACCAGGTAGGCACAGGTGACCAGGCACGTGCACGGAGCCACAAGGCAGGGCTAGGCAAAGACACAGGACAGAGACGCGTACAGACAGTACGGCAAAGCCTAGTGCGAAAGGTGCAGGGGCGCACGAAACATCAGGGACAATACAAAGAACTAGGCAGAGACCTGCGCATGCAAAGAGCATGCCAGGGACAGGGACAGTCTAGCAGCGGAGCGTAGGCTGAAGCCCAGAGCCGGGCCAAGGAAGGACCTTGGGACTAGACAGAGCACAGAGCGAGGCCTGCACATGTAGAGACACGCCAGGGAGAGGTTCAGAGCGAGGCCTGCACGTGTAGAGACACGCCATGGACAGGGACAGTCTAGCAGCGGAGCGTAGGCCGAAGCCCAGAGCCGGGCCAAGGAAGGACCTTAGGACTAGACAGAGCACAGAGCGAGGCCTGCACATGTAGAGACAGGCCAGGGAGAGGTTCAGAGCAGAGGCCTGCACGTGTAGAGACACACCAGGGAGAGGTTCAGAGCGGAGGCCTGCACGTGTAGAGACACGCCAGGGAGAGGTTCAGAGCAGAGGCCTGCACGTATAGAGACACGCCAGGCCCAGAACATAGGAAGGGGCGGCCTGATATAGGGCATAGCACCTCCTCTTCCAGGTCAGGACCAGGGGACCACTTCCGGGTTCAGATCCACACGATAACCGAGTGTGGTCACATGATCAGAGTTCCAGACATGACGAGACGACTGCAGATCACATGATCAGAGTTCCAGACATGACGAGACGACTGCAGAATCAGTGCTGAAACCTAGACAGGTCACATGATCATAGTTCTAGACATGACGAGATGATTACCAAACCAGACAGTGCAGGATCCTAGGAAAGGTCACATGATCAGAGTTTCAGACATGACGAGAAGATCACAGAAGGCAGAGCAGAAACGCAGGCATCCTGCAGCTCAGACGTGGAGTGTGCACACTGCTCAAGGGAACATGCAGGATAGCAGACAAGATATGTGCATGCACATCGCTCCAGGAGTTCTTGAGACAAAACAGACATGGCAGACATGACAGACATGGCGGACATGACACCCATCACACATCCTCCATCCCATAGTCCCGTGCCCATATACATATCCGCCATCCCATAGTCCCGTGCCCATATACCCGTCATACATATCCTCCATCCCATAGTCCAGTGCCCATATACCCATCACACATCCTCCATCCAATAGTCCCGTGCCCATATACATATCCGCCATCCCATAGTCCCGTGCCCATATACCCATCATACATATCCTCCATCCCATAGTCCCGTGCCCATATACATATCCTCCATCCCATAGTCCCGTGCCCATATACCCATCATACATATCCTCCATCCCATAGTCTGGTGCCCATATACTCATCACACATCCTCCATTCCATAGTCAACCATTATGACATCATAATGAGCGGCGGCAGGGCTTGCAACCTTTGATGACATCAGCGTCGCCATGGCAACCATTGTGACATCATAATGAGGGGCGGGGCTTGATACGCACACACTGCTTCCCCAGTATGCAAATAGGGGCATTGTGACATCACAATGAGGGGCAGGGCTTGACGCGCACACACTTTCCCCCAGTATGTAGATAGGGGCAAAATTGGTGAATTGGAACGCGCGGGGTTAAAATTTCGCCTCACAACATAGCTTAGGACGCTCTTGGGGTCCAGACGTGTGACTGTGCCAAATTTTGTGGCTGTAGCTGCGACGGTGCGGAAGCCTATCCCGGACATACAAACATACACACACACATACACACACACACACACACACATACCCACATACATACACACTTTGAGCTTTATATATTAGATTTTTAATTATTAAACAAAGGAAGAAGAAATTTTACTTCTATGCATCTCTGTTTGAAGCTGGATCTTTTCTTTCTGCACACTTACCTGACGCTCAGCAGCAACGTGATATTGTGCTTCATTTTGCTGGAGATTATCGGAGTTATTCTCAAGGGTGAGCTGATTTCTTGATTTTTCTCCTGTGCATACTGTCATTATGGTCTACCAAATGTGACCACTGCAGCAAATCAATGAGACCAGTGATTGACTGCAGTGGTCATATGTGGTAGATTACTTTTTATTAGTGTGGCAGAGAGAACCAGAATGGCAGTGCAGGAATGTCCGGGATAGTGATGGGCGAACCCAGGGATGTTCGGGTCCGGCAGGTTCGGCCAAACATTTAAAAAAAGTTTGGTTCAGGTACCAGAATGAATTCAGATGAATGAAGAGCTCAAACATCCATTTTGTTCTATGCTGTCATCTTCATGACAGTGAGGAAAAACACAGGCTCTGATCGGCGGTAAGATCATCAATGCCATCAGCTCTGATCGGCAGTGAGAAGGTTACCGTTGGTCACAGGCATCGACTGATGAGAAAGTACTGCACCTATCAGCCTACGCCTGCTGTCGCTGATGACCGCGAGAACAGGCACCTCTGATGGGAGTATTCATCAGTCAGCGCTTGTGCTATAAATAAATTAAAAAGAGAAAAATGATATAGGGTCTTTTCTATTTTTGGTAACTAGGGCAGGCAAAACTGACATCTGCAGTCTGCAACCCTCAGCTGTCAGCTTTATCATGGCTGGTTATCAAGAATCAAGGGGTCCCACACTGTTTTTTTAAATTATTTAAATAAATAATTTTAAAAAACAACGTAGGATCCCTGTCATTTTTGACAACCAGCCAAGCTAAAGCAAACAGCTGGGGGCTGGTATTCTCAGGCTGGTAAGGGTCCACAGATATTGCCCCCCAGCCTAAAAATAGCAGAGAAGGTGCATCTAGATGTTTCAATTGTAATGCTTTGTCCGGTTTTTCTCACTTGTCCTGGTTCAGTGGCAAGTGGTGTAATGGTTGTGGGGTTGATGTCAGCTGTTTTATGGCCGCTGACATGGAGCCCACAGGTTAATAATAGAGAGGTGTCTATAAGACACCCCCCATTTATAACCCAATAGTTAGAATGTAAAAGAGACACAGCCAGAACAAAATCCTTTAATTGAATGAAAGACACAGACTACTTTATTTGAAATAAAAAAGCACAGTTGTGCTCACCTTATGCCTAACCCATTGAAGCCCATGTCACCTGTAAAAGACAGAAAATAATAAACAACCATAATACTCACCTTATGCCTAATCCACCGATGCCCAAGTCTCTTGGACAAAAACAAAATAATAAACAATCATATCTCTCACCTGTCCAACGTGAACATAATCCATACTGTTCCATGATGATCTGGATGATTTGTAGAGCAGCACATCAGTGACTGCTCTACCTGTCAGCTGGTTCACACTGACAAGAGCATAGACGCTCATGCAGTGTCTAGCGCTGATCTGCCATGAGAAGGTTCATAGGAGTTCAAACATGATGAACCACGGTGACCTCACGTATTGCACCGCTTGCTGGGTGAGAAAGTTCTTATTGATGCTCCATTCATAGGGTGGCTGAGGGCCTATTGTTTTTAGTCTAGAAAGGGGCCAACATTCATTGCCTTTTCCTAGGCTATTAATATCAGCCCGCAGCTGTCTGCATAGCCTTTTCTAGTTATTGAGTATAGTGAGGACCACATGTCTTTTTTTGGGAGGCCTCAACTATAATAACCAGTAAAGGCTAATCAAACAGCTGTGAGTTTATATTAATAGCTTGGGAACCTTTTTGACTATTTTCTTCTTCCCAGAATATTAACATCAGTCCTCAGCCGTCACCTTTCCCTCTGCTGCCTATGAAAATTATGGGGGACCCCAAGTTGTTTTTATTTATTTATTTTTTATTTATTAAAAAGCACTGTAAAATACACACCCAAGATAACCTTAGTTCACAGCCTCCAGGTGTTCCAGCAACTGGAAACTCCAGTAATCTTATAATGTCCCTCAAAGTTTCTCAAGAGGTTTCCGGGCCTGACAGCTGCAAGCTGGTTGTGAACTCTGGTAACTCTTGAAAGGTTACCAGAGTTCAAGCCACCGGGTCTCACTATAGCTCCAGTGCTGGACTGTTCAATGCCGTAGTGCTGAGTGCCGGACTTGAAGGCGTTCATCAGTCTGGCACTGGCACCTGCAAATTAAGAGAAACAGATGCTATGATGTGACCTTACTGTTCTTGTTGATACTTAAAAAAATGAAGAAAAAAAACATTTTAGGGGTCTCCCATTAATTTTAGAAGCAGCAGACAGAAAGCCGACGACGGCTGATGGCTGATATTACTATCCTGGGAATGAGGGCAATATCCCTAAAGATTCCCAGGTTATTAATATCTTTAATATAAGCTCACAGCTGTTTGGTTAGCCTTTACTGGTTATTTTATGGGGGTACCTCAGAAAAAACATAACATAGGTTCCCCCCCATATTAATTTCAAACCAGCAAAGGCTAAACAGACAGCTGTGGACTGATATTAATAGCCAGAGTAGGAACCAGGGAAATTGTCCCTCATCCCAGGCTAAGAACATCAGCCCTCAGCCACCTCAGAAATGGTGCATTAATAAGGTGCACCAATTCTGGCTCTCAGCCTCGCTCTTCCCACTTTGCCTGGTGCGGTGGCGTGCGGGGTAATATTTGTGGGGTTGATGTAAGATGCCCTCATTACTAACCCCATATTTAGATTGTAAAAATTAAAACAGCAAGAATAACGTCATTTGAAAAAAAGACAGACACCTTTATCTAATATATAAAGCTCAAAGTGTGTATGTATGTGTGTATGTGTGTATGTATGTGTGTGTGTGTGTGTGTGTGTATGTTTGTATGTCCGGGATAGGCATCCGTACCGTCGCAGCTACAGTCACAAAATTTGGCACAGTCACACATCTGGACCCCGAGAGCGTCCTAAGCTATGTTGTGAGGCGAAATTTTAACCCTGCACGTTCCAATTCACCAAACAATTTTGCCCCTATCTACATACTGGGGGAAAAAGTGTGTGTGTCAAGCCCCGCCCCTCATTATGATGTCATAATGCCCCTATTTGCATACTGGGGAAGCAGTGTGTGCGTATCAAGCCCCGGCCCTCATTATAATGTCACAATGGTTGCCATGGCGACGCTGATGTCATCAAAGGTTGCAAGCCCTGCCGCCGCTCATTATGATGTCATAATGGTTGACTATGGAATGGAGGATGTGTGATGAGTATATGGGCACCGGACTATGGGATGGAGGATATGTATGATGGGTATATGGGCACGGGACTATGGGATGGAGGATATGTATATGGGCACGGGACTATGGGATGGAGGATATGTATGATGGGTATATGGGAACGGGACTATGGGATGGCGGATATGTATATGGGCACAGGACTATTGGATGGAGGATGTGTGATGGGTATATGCGCACTGGACTAAGGGATGGAGGATATGTATGATGGGTATATGCGCACGGGACTATGGGATGGCGAATATGTATGATGGGTATATGGGCATGGGACTATGGGATGGAGAATATGTATGATGGGTATATGGGCATGGGACTATGGGATGGAGAATATGTATGATGGGTATATGGGCATGGGACTATGGGATGGAGAATATGTATGATGGGTATATGGGCATGGGACTATGGGATGGAGGATGTGTGATGGGTATATGGGCACTCGACTATGGGATGGAGGATATGTATGATGGGTATATGGGCACGGGCCTATGGGATCATGGATATGTATGATGGGTATATGGGCACGGGACTATGGGATGGAGGATAATTATAATTTTCTATAACTAACCACAGTTAGTTACTATGCTCGGGCAGCTCCGGGCTCTTCAGCTAGTCTAATATATAAAGCTCAAAGTGTGTATGTATGTGTTAGTGTGTGTGTGTGTGTGTATGTTTGTATGTCCGGGATAGGCATCCGCACCGTCGCAGCTACAGCCACAAAATTTGGCACAGTCACACGTCTGGACCCCAAGAGCGTCCTAAGCTATGTTGTGAGGTGAAATTTTAACCCTGCGCGTTCCAATTCACCAAACAATTTTGACCCTATCTACATACTGGGGGAAAAAGTGTGTGCGCGTCAAGCCCCGCCCCTCATTGTGATGTCACAATGCCCCTATTTGCATACTGGGAAAGCAGTGTGTGCGTATCAAGCCCCGCCCCTCATTATGATGTCACAATGGTTGCCATGGCGACGCTGATGTCATCAAAGGTTGCATGCCCTGTCGCCGCTCATTATGATGTCATAATGGTTGACTATGGAATGGAGGATGTGTGATGAGTATATGGGCACCGGACTATGGGATGGAGGATATGTATGATGGGTATATGGGCACCAGACTATGGAATGGAGGATGTGTGATGAGTATATGGGCACCGGACTATGGGATGGAGGATATGTATGATGGGTATATGGGCACGGGACTATGGGATGGAGGATATGTATATGGGCACGGGACTATGGGATGGAGGATATGTATGATGGGTATATGGGCGCGGGACTATGGGATGGCGGATATGTATATGGGCACGGGACTATGGGATGGAGGATGTGTGATGGGTATATGGGCACTGGACTATGGGATGGAGGATATGTATGACGGGTATATGGGCACGGGACTATTGGATGGAGGATGTGTGATGGGTATATGGGCACTGGACTATGGGATGGAGGATATGTATGATGGGTATATGGGCAAGGGACTATGAGATGGCGGATATGTATGATGGGTATATGGGCACAGGACTATGGGATGGAGGATATGTATGATGGGTATATGGGCATGGGACTATGAGATGAAGGATGTGTGATGGGTATATGGGCACTCGACTATGGGATGGCAAATATGTATGATGGGTATATGGGCATGGGACTATGGGATGGAGAATATGTATGATGGGTATATGGGCATGGGACGGAGAATATGTATGATGGGTATATGGGCATGGGACTATGGGATGGAGGATGTGTGATGGGTATATGGGCACTCGACTATGGGATGGAGGATATGTATGATGGGTATATGGGCACGGGCCTATGGGATCGTGGATATGTATGATGGGTATATGGGCACGGGACTATGGGATGGAGGATAATTATAATTTTCTATAACTAACCACAGTTAGTTACTATGCCCGGGCAGCGCCGGGCTGTTCAGCTAGTTTGAAATAAAAATAAAAAAGCACAGTTATATTTGCCTTATGCCTAATCCACTGAAGCCCACCTAGTGTTCGTTACGGACCCAGAACTTTATTGATCGAGTTTGCCCATCTGTAGTCAGGGGGGGTTTCACAGGTAAGTGTTTGGCCTTTTCTTATTCTAATCTATTTCCCTATATGAGCCAGTTTTATGTGAAAGTATTTTATTACAGTATATGCATGTTTTCATGCTTAATGTTCTATTAATGTGGCACTTTATATTCTGAATCTGTTGTTCTTATAGGTGGCAAGCCAGTCATTTAATATGACTGTGGGATATTCTGTATCGGTTAACTCCTCGTTGTATGTTCCATCAGCCATTGTAGATGTTCTTACTGGAAATGGCATCTTTAACGTTACTGAACTCAGACGTCGTATTTCTGCCCTACTGTCAGTACCTGTAATGGCAGAACCATGGGAACCTGCCCCACATATCAGCTTTAGGGTGAAAACAGGTGAGTGGATTTATACAAGTGTTTAGATATAAAGGATGAATGTTATGTTTGGTGGTAATTATACAAAAGTTTGTCAAGTTTATCAGTCTATAGTTTTGTTAGCAGCTGCTGAAACAAAGGTTTAGTTCATGTAATCTCCTATTCAGCAGTGGTGTAAGGGTGGTCTGATCGAAGGTTTTTGAGTGGGACAATGGCTGATTTCTGAAACCTGTTGAGATTTTTTGTAATGTAGTTCTGCATTTTAGATTAAGAAGAATCAGAGTTTAGATGTATGATAAGGAGAAAACTCCTGGTTTAAAAAAACTATGCCAGGTTATTCAAAGATTTAATCAACAGTTGGTGGGACAAAAATAAGTGCTATGACAGCTTTGACAAGAACTTACACCCAACGTTCCCAAAATCTCGCAGATGGATTTCATTAGGGTTAGCCCTTATGTTGGGGATTCTATCTAAATCTGTGAAATTGTGATTCAGACGAAACCCCTGAAGGAACCATTCACTATAATGAGGCAGATTAAGTCACTTTTGATGTTGTCTGGCCTTTTTTCCAGCAGTGTCCCATCTCTTTAGGCATGCACAGAATGCAGTCGAACATGCTTTTGCGCACATCTAAAAAGATGGTCAATGCTGGAACAGAGGCCAGACAGAGTCCAAAGTGACTTTGTCTACCTCCTTTATAGTGAACTAGCTGAAGAGCCTGGCGCTGCCCGGGCATAGTAACTAACTGTGGTTAGTTATAGAAAATTATAATTATCCTCCATCCCATAGTCCCGTGCCCATATACCCATCATACATATCCACGATCCCATAGGCCCGTGCCCATATACCCATCATACATATCCTCCATCCCATAGTCGAGTGCCCATATACCCATCACACATCCTCCATCCCATAGTCCCATGCCCATATACCCATCATACATATTCTCCGTCCCATGCCCATATACCCATCATACATATTCGCCATCCCATAGTCGAGTGCCCATATACCCATCACACATCCTTCATCTCATAGTCCCATGCCCATATACCCATCATACATATCCTCCATCCCATAGTCCCGTGTCCATATACCCATCATACATATCCGCCATCTCATAATCCCGTGCCCATATACCCATCATACATATCCTCCATCCCATAGTCCCGTGCCCATATACATATCCGCCATCCCATAGTCCCGTGCCCATATACCCGTCAAACATATGCTCCATCCCATAGTCCAGTGCCCATATACCCATCACACATCCTCCATCCCATAGTCCCGTGCCCATATACATATCTGCCATCCCATAGTCCCGTGCCCATATACCCATCATACATATCCTCTATCCCATAGTCCAGTGCCCATATACCCATCACACATCCTCCATCCCATAGTCCCGTGCCCATATACCCATCATACATATCCTCCATCCCATAGTCCCGTGCCCATATACATATCCTTCATCCCATAGTCCCGTGCCCATATACCCATCATACATATCCTCCATCCCATAGTCCAGTGCCCATATACTCATCACACATCCTCCATTCCATAGTCAACCATTATGACATCATAATGAGCGGCGGCAGGGCTTGCAACCTTTGATGACATCAGCGTCGCCATGGCAACCATTGTGACATCATAATGAGGGGCGGGGCTTGATACGCACACACTGCTTCCCCAGTATGCAAATAGGGGCATTGTGACATCACAATGAGGGGCGGGGCTTGACGCACACACACTTTTTCCCCCAGTATGTAGATAGGGGCAAAATTATTTGGTGAATTGGAACGCGCGGGGTTAAAATTTCACCTCACAACATAGCTTAGGACGCTCTTGGGGTCCAGACGTGTGGCTGTGCCAAATTTTGTGGCTGTAGCTGCGACGGTGCGGATGCCTATCCCGGACATACAAACATACACATACACACATACATACACACATACATACACACTTTGAGCTTTATATATTAGATGTACAGGAAAATAGTGTATACATCATGTTAGGCTGATTTATCGGAAGCACGGCTACAGGTAGAAAATGACGTTTGTAATCACTCCCCAGCACATGGATTGGCAGCCTGCTCTTCTGCACACACATGCAGCAGAACGGCCTGTCCATGTGTCGAGGAGTGGTTACTACTCTCACTGTGCAGTGATCGGTGACTGGAAGGCTCACACGAGTGTATCAAACATCAGTACGATTTTCCTCCAGAAAAGTGGGATGTTTTTTTTCCCACCTGTCACCTATAACCTCTCCCTGTACAATCTGATTTTTGATTCAGCAGCTATAAATCTTTTACAGAACCATTTACAGTTTCCTATGTAACAGAATTTAATGTATTCATAAAAATCAGATGCCACACTGACAGTCCATATGGCATCTGATTTTTTTCTCATACCCATCCAATTTCTGGGATCCTATTTCTCAAGCCAAATACAGCTGAGAAAAAGCTATAGATCTGCACGGCCTCATTGAATGACATTGGTCCGAGTACATCTGAAGCTTAGTATATTTTTTAGTATGTGCCCCTGATGAACCTATTTAGGGGAAACGCGCCGAGTATAGCATAGTATGTGCATTAGCTTTTTTAGTATGTGCTCCTGATGAACCTATTTAGGGGAAACGCGTCGAGTATAGCATAGTATGTGCATTAGCTTTTTTAGTATGTGCTCCTGATGAACCTATTTAGGGGAAACGCGTCGAGTATAGCATAGTATGTGCATTAGCTATATTAACTTTAACTTGATTTTTTTCATGTTTATGGCAAACTAAATACTATGGTATCCATGTGACATAATTCAGTTTATGGGCCCACTTTATGCTGATATCCTTTTGCATAAGGACAATTGTTGTTTTACCTAACTGCTGCAATAGTGGGAAACTATAGTAAGTACATTTGATGTAGTGTAATTTCTATGTCTGCTGGTAAATAGCAGTTTTGCAGGTGTCCGGCATCCTTTAATAGCCTATTGCAGTAAAGTAACAAAATGATCAGCAATGTATTATTATTAGATGATCTATAATCATGTAATCTATAATTAGACTGAAGCTGACGCACTCCTCCAATCAAAGATTTTATCCTCCTAATATAGTTCCATTGGGCTGATGGTGTCCATGGTGACTCCAGGCCGAACAATGGCGGCAGGATCACCCAGCTACTGTGTCCTGTAGGAATAGTCATCTTATCTCATTTACTGCATGGTGAACAGCATAAAATAGTGTAAAAAAATAAAAACTATTCCTGGATTGATTTTATGTTTTCTCATTCTGTTTCTCAAAAATTGGAATGAATAATAAAATAAAATGAACAATATGTTATGTACTCCCAAATGGCACTAATAAAAACTTCATCTCTTCCCGCAAAAAACAAGCCCCTACTTAGATCTGTCATCTGTCAATGGAAAAATAGGCCGGCATGCACTTTTGTAGCAGATTATACTTTTATCTACAGGTGGACACTGCTAAGAGATTTATCAAATGCGGTATATACGTTTTTTACAGTGGGTCAATGTGGTGGACAGATGCTTCAGGGTCATCCTAACAATGAACACTGATACCTACAAGCGGACTTCTGCTGTTTTGAAACATTATGGGCTCTGCAAACGGTGCCCACAATGTACTCCAGAAAACTCTGCTCCCTAAAAGCCAAATGGCACTCCATCTCTTCTCAGCCCTGCCATATGCCCAAACAGAAGTGTGTGGCCACATATAGGGTACTGCTATACCTGGGTTAAAATAGCGTGATAATTTACAGACTACGCCTTCCTGTGCGCCCAAACAGTAGTTCTCCCCCACAAATGGGGCATCAGAGCATATTCAGTAGAAATTGCACAACAAATTGTATAGTCCATATTCTCACATTTTCTTGTAACGCAAATCATATCAACCTAACTTTACGACTATCACGAAGTACAATATGTCATAAAAAATAGTCTTTGGATCACTGTGACATGTTGGAGCGTTCAGAGTTATTACCACATAAAGTGACAGTGGTCAAAATTTAAAAATTTGTTCTGGTCAGGATGATCAAAACAGGCTCTGGGGTGAAGAGGTTAATATCAGTCAGAAATACTGTCAAAAAGAATTATATATTTATTGTGACATAGATTTAGGCTCCCTTATTAGACTGAGTTCCCATGATGAGTATTTGGTACTTTTTTCTGCTTTATATTAAAGTTCCATCAAAGCATATAAGATATATCAAAATTCTCATGCCCACTGTTCTTTAGGGCTCACTCACAAGAGTGTATAACTTGGACAAGTGCTATCTATGCAGTGTTTTACTATGGGGCAGTGTAGATCTACATTCAGCATGAGAAAAAAAATCACAGCATGTTGCAGGTACATCCGATAACAGGACCATGCACACCCATACAAGTCTATATGTCACGACTATGTTGTTGGGTGTCCCAGGACCAGGGGCTCCTTCCTTGTCCCTAACGCTAGGGGTGCCCTAGTTTGCCCTGTTCTCCAGATTACTTCTGATGGTGAAGACGCCGGGGCCATGTACCTTGCCCTAGCTTCTGAATATGAATCAGCCCTCAGTCTGTACCCTTCCCACAGCCAGAGAAGCACGGAGTAGTAGTGTACCGTAATACACCAACCAGACTAACAAGGTAATACGAACGGGGTAACGAAAAATACCAATCATACAAATATACTCATACATACAACAGAGGAATGCTCCAGGGAGTGGAGGATGGGGTTAAATCAAAGTGGAAGATGAAAGGGAATTATCACACACTCAAAACCTATCAATAGTCATAGATAAATTCACAAAACACCTTCTCCAATAATAACCACCAACAACCACCAGCCATGCAGTATAAGCTAGCTCTGACAATGAGTTCTAGTCAGGACCCTGTTTATTTAGGAGATAGGAGTGGTTAACAGTGAACAGCTGAGAGCCTTAATGCAGGAACACTTCCAGTAGCTCTCAACTGAACAGATTAACGCCTGCACTGCTAAAAGAAACCTGCACTATTTAATATGAAGGTGAAGTGCTTCTAATCAGTGCAGGAGTAGGAGAAATCAGACACTGCAGTGTTCTTGCTCCTCTCTGTCGCGGTAAACCCGTGACACTATAGATACATGTGAAACATCAGACTGCACTCGAATGTCATCGTGCAGTCCGACATCCGCAAACTCAGACAATGGAGAAGAGGGAGAAATTATGCTATCCGTCTTCTCCTCACCTGTAATACAATCCTGTCACATGAAAGAGGACCGCAGTAAGATGTCACTCGGCTCACACACTGACAGATTGAGGGGATTGTGATTAGCATAATCAGCTTGATTATCTCGCATTAGAGAACACACGACAGTCTGGCTGCAGCCTTATTTATACGGTGCAGATATTGACCTGTGGAACATTTTTTTAAATCTGCAGGAAATCTGCTTCTCTTGCGGTTGATATGGTTTGTGTTTGCAGATTTTCTACATTAATTGAAATGACATGCAGAAAATCCACATATAAAAACTGCACATTTGTTATTATTGCATTTCCGTAAGTCCTCACATGACTTTATTAACCCCTTAACGACCGCTGATATGCCTTTTCACGGCGGCATAGAAGCAACAAGGCACTCTTCAAATGAATGGTAGTAGGTGCACAAGTAGGGTCTCCAGCCCACGTAATATTATGAAAGAACTTGGCACTCAAATGGCAAAGTGGATTAGATCCTTTGTTTTATTTTCATCCAAAATTGTATGTTATATTAAAGGTTTTCGATCCGACAACGGATCTTCATCAGAACTTCTCTGAATTAAATATTATATGAGGAGAGGTAATGCGCTGGTGTAGTGATCTAAGTCACTTATTTTGTATGGCGCTGCTTCCTCACCGCGGTTTCCCTGGCGTCCTCCACTTCAGCGGTCACACCGCAGGATTTTTAAGGCTAGAGGAAGCAGCGCCATACAAAATAAGTGACTTAGATCACTACACCAGCGCATTACCTCTCCTCATATAATATTTAATTCAGAGAAGTTCTGATGAAGATCCCTTGTCGGATCGAAAACCTTTAACATAACATACAATTTTGGATGCAAATAAAACAAAGGATCTAATCCACTTTGCCATTTGAGTGCCAAGTTCTTTCATAAAATTTTCACGGCGGCAGTTAAGAGTACTTAAACCACAGAGCCTCTGTTTAATGGCTCTGAGTTTTAAGTATATAGTGTTCCCCCAGAGTCGAATTTTCTCTGGTGTCTCGGCTGCCGGGGGGTAGCCGAGACCCCAGACAACATGATTCGGGTCAGTTTTTAATGACCCCGGTTTTGCGATCGCTGTTATTAACTATATAACGGCGACTGCAAAAAAAGTCTGATGTGCCATTTAATTTCTCTCTCCTCTGATGTGATCGCACATCAGAGGAGAGAGAAATAGGGTCCCCGATCCCCCTCGGTACCACCCTGGGTCTCCTGGCTTCCCCCCACGGCCGCGGTGTCTTGTTCCTGTAAGAAAATGGTGGGCGCATGCGCAGTGCGCCTGCCGAAATTTGCCGGCCAGCACTCGGCAACAATAGGAAAATTTTTCCTTTAGGTTCATTTTGTTCACTGTGATAGACCCTATCACAGTGATCAAAATCAGAAAAATAATGAATAACCCCCCTTTATCACTCCATTAGTTAGGAAAAAATAATGAAATAAAGAAAATATATGTATTTTCATTTTTCCAATAGGGTTAGAGTTAGGCTAAAGTGAGTTGGGCTAAAGGGTTAGGGTTAGGATTAGGGTTAGGGTTGAGATTAGGTTTGGCATTAAAGTTAGGGGTGTGTTGGGGTTAGGTTTATAGTTAGGGTTGGGATTAGGGTTAGGATTGTGTTGGGGTTAGGGTTGTGGTTAAGGTTATGGTTAGGGTTGGGATTAGGGTTAGGGGTGTGTTGGGGTAAGGGTTGTTATTAGGGTTATGGTTAGGGGTGTGTTGGGGTTAGGGTTGGAGTTAGAATTGTGGGGGTTTCCACTGTTTACGTACATCAGGGGGTCTCTAAACGCGACTTGTCGCCACCATTGATGCCAGCCAATTTTGTCTTCAAAAAGTCAAAAGGTGCTCCCTCCCTTCTGAGCTCTGCCGTGCGCCCAAACAGTGGATTACCCCCACATATGGGGCATCAGCATACTCAGGACAAATTGCAGAACAACTTTGGGGGTCTAATTTTTCCTGCTACCCTTGAGAAAATAATAAGGGATAAAAAATCATTTTGTGAAAAAAAAATTATATTTTATTTTCACGGTTTTGCGTTATAAACTTCTGTGAAGCACTTGGTGGTTAAAAGTGCTCACCACACATCTGAATAAGCTCCTTAGGGGGGTCTAATTTCCAAGATGGGGGTCACTTGTGGGGGGTTTCTATTGTTTAGGCACATCAGGGGCTCTGCAAATCCAACATGACGCCCGCAGGCCATTCCATCAAAGTCTCCATTCAAAAACGTCACTACTTCCCTATCAAGCCCCAACGTGTGCCCAAACAGTGGTTCCCCCCCACATATGGGGTACCAGCGTACTCAGGACAAATTGGACAACATCAAGAACTGATCAAATACTTATAGTATGAGCTTAGCCAAAGACTCCAGTTTCCATAGCATTTTCAATATTTTTACAAAATTGCACAATTTGCATAATTATTGTTGCTGTCAAAACCACAGTAAAGCTGATAAAGATACATTCAATTGGATCTGTCAGAATTCATCATTGTCTGTTCAAAAATGGATACAAAGTAGCTGTCATGGCTCTGTTATACACTCATGTGGATAAAGCCTTAAAAATGTTCCATATTGTAATTTAAACTTTTTAATGTCTTTCTATTTTCACAGTTCTGAAGTTGATGGGAACAGGCGCCAATGTCCATACTTGTGTTTATGTGCGAAACATGGAACAAAGGTTAAAGACAGCATTTGAGAGGGCAGAATTGACTAGTACTGGTGGGATCAGCAGCAACCTCTCAGTTCAGG
The DNA here is from genome assembly GCF_039654945.1 of Dendrobates tinctorius. NCBI lineage: Eukaryota > Metazoa > Chordata > Amphibia > Anura > Dendrobatidae > Dendrobates > Dendrobates tinctorius. Next base: position 21,421,065 of record NW_027361716.1, read on the forward strand.
TAGTACAGCATTTATTTACATATACTATATGGACAAAAGCAAAAAACATAAAATCATAACAAAAACGCTGATTTTTCATCATACTGACGTGCAAAACTGAAATAATACGTGATCAAAAAGTTTTCTGAAAGCGTCATCTCAACCTGTAAAAAAACGAGTCCTCACTCAGCCCTGTCTGGAAAAATAAAAAATGACAGCTCTCAAAATATAGTGATGCAAAACAAATAATTGTTTGTAAAAAAATTTCACACTAGACTTCAAGCAGCTTGGAATGTCTGTCTCCCCATTCTTCCTCCAGACTCTGGGACCATGATTTCCAAGGTCTAGTATGAAGTTTCCACAATCAGTGATGGTTTGGGGAGCCATGTCATCTGCTGTTGTAGGTCCACTGTGTTTTATCAAGACCAAAGTCAGCGCAACCGTCTGCCAGGAAATTTTAGAGCACTTCATGCTTCCCTCTGCCGACAAGCTCCTTGGAGATGGAAATTTCATTCTCCAGCAGGACTTGGCACCTGTCCACACTGCCAAAAGTACCAATACCTGGTGTAAGAACAACAGTATCACTGTGCTTGATTGGCCAGCAAACTCGCCTGACATTAGCCCCATAGAGAATCTATGGGGTATTGTCAAGGGGAAGATGAAAGATACCGAATCCCAACAATGCAGACAAGCTGAAGGCTGCTATCAAAGCAACCTGGGCTTCCATAACCCCTCAGTAGTGCCACAGGCTGATCGCCTCCATGCCACGCCGCATTGATCCAGTAATTGATGCCAAAGGAGCCCCCACCAAGTATTGAGTGCATTTGCTGAACATACATTTCAGTAGGCCAACATTTCGGATTTTAAAATCATTTGTTTAAGCTGGTGTTATAAAGTATTCTAATTTACTGAGATAAGGATTTTTGGGTTTTCATTGGCTGTAAGCCATAATCACCAACATTAACAAAAATAAACATCTGAAATAGATCACACTGTCTGTAATGACTCTATATAATATTTGAGTTTCACTTTTTGTACTGAAGAAATAAATTAACTTTTTGATGATATTCTAATTTTGTGAGATGCACCTGTAAGTATTTGGAGTGTTTGCGAAAACTGGGTAGAACATACAAACTCCTTGCAGATGTTGTCCTTGGTTGGATGTGAACCCAGCGCTGCGAGGCTGCAGTGCTAACCATTGAGCCACCATGCTGCCCTGATTTTAGTGGTGAAAATGTAATTATTCTTTCTTCACCGTCCAATAGTATAAAATTAATTGAGACACCCATGGTGTCAATATGATCACTTCACCCCTAGCTGCATTCATTGGGGAGCATAGTATGAAAATTGAGGTCATATATTGGGGGGAAGGGATCTGCTGTTCTGGCACTTCAGGAGCTCTGCCAATGTGACATGACACCCTCAAAATATTCCAGCAAAATTTGAACTCCATTATGGCGCTTCTTCCCTTCTGAGATTTGCACTCTGCTTCAAAAGTAGTTTTCAACCACATATGGGATATCTGTGTACTCAGTAGAAATTGCACAAAAAACTTGGGTCCATTTTCTCCTGCTATACTTGTGAATCTGGGGCTAAAACAACAGTTTTTTGGGAAAATATATATTTTTTTTATTTTACCAGATCATCGTTGTAAAATCCTGTGAAGCACCTGGGGTTCATGGTGCTCACCACACATCTAGATAAATTCCATGAGGGGTCTAGTTTCCAAAATGGGATCACTTGTGGGGTTTTTCTACTGTTTTGTGGAGATAACATAATTGTTCATTTTTTCATTCTTATTTGCGGTAATTCTTGTGAAGCACAAGAAGGGTTAACAAACTTCCTAAGTGTGGTTTCCAGTCCATTGACTGGTGCAGTATTTTATTTTTTTTAGGGATTATCTGACCCACAGACCTCTTAAAATCACTACAAAAGTGAAGCGATCCCCTAAACGATAGGTTTTGTAAATTTCATTGAAAATAAAAAGAAAAATTTCTGCTAAACTTTTAAGTAAGATCCAAACAAAAAGTTTATCTATTTTAATGGCATATCCATTGAATGTTTAAAAGTTTCATTGTTTTCTAATTTGTTGGCAAATTTCATATATTTTCATAAGTATATTGAAATATTTATTTGAAACATTTGACCTGGTCAAGGAACTGAAAACTGGCTTCTATGGAAAGGGTTGAGTGAGGTTGAGGTCAGGCCTCGGTGCTGCCAGTCAACAGACTCCCATGGCCGTGCATTTATGGACCTTGGTTTGTGCACTTTATGAATGGGGCACAGTCATGCTGGAACAGAAAAGGGCCTTCCCCAGATCATTTCCACAAAGTTGGAAGCGGCAATTGTCCCACATATCTTGGTATACTGAGGCACTAAGATTTTCCTTCACTGGGACTAAAGGCCTTCGACCAAACCATGGTAGACAACCCAATAGTATTAAGCTTGCTCCACCAAATTATCCAATTGGCACAATGTAGTCAGGCAGGTAGGTAACATTCTCCTGGCATTCATCAAACCTTGACTTGTCTATCAAAGTGGAACATAGGGAAGCTGCTTGGCCTTGGAAGTGACAAACGCCTGAAGAGGCCTGGATCTCTGCAGCTATTGAGTCAGCAGAACGTTGGCAAGTTTTCTGCCATCTGCTCCTTAGCACGCGATGACCCCACTCTGTACATGTAAGTGGTTCTGCCACTTTGTGGCTGAGTTTCTGTGGTTTCTGGTTACTTCCACTCAGAGCTGACTGTGGAATATTTGGGAGGAAAGAAAATTCACAAACTAACTCATTCAGTGAGCTCCTTAGAATGACCTGTTCTTTCACAAATGTTGGGATTGGACTTTATTTCTCTCTCTTGCGTTCTTTATGACACATGCTCTGGTTGTCTTCAGCAATCCCACCCGTTGATGGACCCTCTTTTGGGTGAGGTTTACGGTCACCGACTTACAGTCACACACAGTATAGAAAACTAGCGCAATGTAATAATATTGGTGGCTGAGACCATGAGTGAAATATCACGATAATGTGATGGCTTTTTATTAATTACAGGAGGATCAGTAATGGCAACTGCATTGTGCATTATTAGTCTTAATGAAGAAAGTAACATTTATGCCAGTTATGGAGATGTTGGTTAATTCTTATACTGGAACAAATCGGTTTGAATCATTTCTTTTCTAAGTTTTGGTTGAATAGTTTTATTATTTTAGCTTTAGTGACAATTAAATGATCAGAAGAGGCACTATTCACCCTCTGCGCCCCTGAGCAATGTCTACTATTGGGGATGTCTGCAGAGGACAGACTCATGCCCCCACGCCCGCCCCCGCTCTAGGCTGCACAGCCTGGCTGCGAACCCAACCTCTACATCTAATGTACTGTAGTTAAATGTTATGGAATCTGGTAACAGTATAATGTAGAGACAGAGAGCCTGATTTCAGTTACTGTATTGCTTGTGCAGGTTCGTGTTGGGGGCGGGGTTACAAGATCAGCTGGACTGGCTAGCATGAGACACCTAGTGCTGCTGTGATAATCTCCTGCTGATAAAACACTGGCTGTATTGAAACTACAGCAAGCTGCAGGGCAAGCGACGCATCCCTGATATTATGTTTTTCTTGGATTACATAGCAAACACCTGCTGACAGTTTGTAACCTCTGATAAACAATGACATTGTGTTTCATTTAATGAACTCTTGGGATTACTCCTTACGATATATGATCGATATATGACTAGCCTTTTAGTGAAGCATTATAACAATATCATGCGTGATAGCCGCTGGGTATTAGTAGAATTGAAAGTGCTGTATATTTCATGAGATGATCAGACATTTCCTCACCTGGCAGCATTTACTGGAAAATGAGAATCGGTATTGGCAGAGTATTGTAGACACAATAGTGGGGGGTCTGGCACCAGGATGGTCCCGGCAGTCCTGCACCTGTTACATGGTGCGTTACAGCTCATGATTATCTCATTCACACGTGCACCGGCTGGCAGCACATTCTGCTCTGGAACAGCTACAGGAATCACCCACAGATCAATGTAACTCTTTACTTCTTACCTTTTTTAGCTCTAACCATGTGTTTTAGACATATCATTTACATTAATAAATTTTCTGTTAAATAAATTTCTTTTATGGTACCGGATTATTAAATATTATGAGATGGTCATTGAAAAATACACTACATGGCTAAAGGTATGTAGAAAGCTCTGCTGTTTATGGAAATCAGGATTTTCAGACACCCCCTTACCAACAGATGCATAAAATCCAGCACACAGCCATAGGTATGCATGGGGAGTAGCATAATTCGTTCCAGAGAGCTCAGTGACGCGTTGCACCTTTCTCAGAAGTCAGTTCTGTGCATTTCTGATCTGCTAGATCTGTACACATCAGCTGCGTCATTAGCGGGAAGGTGAAGCGTCTAGGAGTGACAACACTTCAGCCATGAAACCACACAAAGTATCATCCCATTAAGTGGAGAAGCACGTCCTGCAGAGGAATCGCCTGCTGGCTAGTGCATCGCTCGCTACGACGTTCCACGCTGCCTCCGAAAGTGATATCGGCACAAGATTTACACTTTGTGATCTTCATAAAATACGGTTTTATCATCGAGCAGCTGCACACGAGCTCCAGATCACAATCCACATCGCCAAGGCTTGGCTGGAGAAGATTCGGGCTCACCGCCCCTGGTTTGGGGATGTTCCTCATACTATGGAGTTGGTTCCATGTATTGCATATCAGGCACCATGGAGCAGTTTTAAAATATCCAAATACTGGAAAAGGTTATATTGCCTTATGCTGAAGATGAAATACCTATGAAATAGGTATTTGAGCAGGACAATGAACCCAAAGCAAGCGGGCAACATCCCAGTTCCAGACCAACAAGATTGATCCCAGACCTCAATTGATTGAGAATTTGTGGAATTACATCAAAATGCTGTTTTCGATACAAACCTAAGAATGCAAAAGAACTGTGGAATGTAGACCAGTCAGAATGGTCTGGAATATCTGTTATTTCATGTGAATGGCTTTTTTTCACCTCTTGAAACCCTGCACAATTTTTCACTGAAGCCCATTTCATAAACTCTATTATCACATGCATGGCTTATAGATGGGGGGGGGGGGGGGCATTTTTTAATTATATTTTTGCAGCTTTTTTTTACTTGTGGAAAAGATTAATTTTTTATTCCCTAGCCCTACACTGTGTGCACTATTATTAGGCAATTTGTATTTTTGATGGTTAATTTTATTATTGAATAACTGTTGGTCATTCCAAAAATTTAATAAACCTGAATATTTAAAAAAATAAAATTGAGATTTTGCCTTTCTTAGGAGAATATCTGTACACCTTGTACTTCTCTGCCTTGCTTCCACGAGCCCCGTCCTGTGTGACGCAGCCAGCAGGCCGGTAACTGATACAACAGGACATGGCACGTGTAATTATCCAGTGTGACACAGCCCGCAGGCCGGTAACTAATACAACCAGACAAAGGGGACAGGGAAAACCTGGGTAACAATAACAATGGTGGCCCTGCGATAGGGAACGGGGAAGTGGAGACCTCCTGCACTCCCCTGAGTCAGTGTCTCTACACTCCTAACGTTCCCTAGGCCGGTTTCGCACCCGGCGCCGATCAAGAACCTAAAAACCCTGACTCGCCCTGCACCTAAACCCTCACTAGAGAAATGGTCGGTGCGGAAACTAATCCCACCACTGCACTAAACACACATAAGGAAAAGTGACAAAACAGGGGAACACCACTTAGCTTTGCTCTGTTGCTTACGCTCCCATCAACAGAGCCCACCACCTGCGTGCATCTTTTCCTCCGACCGGATCCAACACCGTAGTGCAGCCTCGGAGCAAACAGAGTCCACCACCTGCGTGCAGCTGTCCAAAAACAGAGTCCAGCAAATGAGTCCAGCTTTTCTGCCAGAGTCCAACATTTTGAGTCCAGCTTTCCAGCAAACCGAGTCCAGCATCCTGAGTGCAGCTCTACACCATAGCTGCCACTCCACTAAGCAATGTCAGCCCTCCTTGCAGACACCATAGCTGACACTCCACCAAGCCATGCCAGCCCTCCTTGCAGACACCATAGCTGCTACTCCAGAACTCTCACTGAGCTGCCCGTGACTCTCCTTCAGCTCCATTCTTCACCCAGGCTTGCTTGCAAATGAGGAACCCTCACCAACAGTGATTGACACACCTGACACTCTTTTATAGAGCAATCACACCTGTTACATAATCACGTGCACAAACTAAGGTAGCCAGAGTGTAATGACCCTAATGGCCACCGGGGGGAAAACTACAACTGAAACCACCACAGTGCAATGACCCTAATGGCCACCGGGAGCAAAACCACCTTTGGCACACTGCCAAAGGAAAAAAAAAAAGGTTACTTTGTGCATTTAATCTGTCAGATCCAACCAGGATCATGACACTTGCTCAGTGGTGGTCAGGTTTCAGCCTTCCTCACTCATGCCATGTCTCTGAGCACTGAACACCTTGAACTTCTGTATCTTGTTCAGTGGTGGTCAGGTTTCAGCCTCCCTTACCTTTGCCATGTCTCTGATCACTGATCACCTTGTACTTTTGTGTCTTGCTCAGTGCTGGTCAGGTTTCAGCCTTCCTTACCTCGACCATGTCTCTGTGCACTGAACACCTTGTACTTCTGTGTCTTGCTCAGTGGTGGTCAAGTTTCAGCTTTCCTCGCCTCAGCCATGTCTCTGAGCACTGGTCAACTTGTACTTCTGTGTCTTGCTCAGTAGTGGTTTGGTTTCAGCCTTCCTCACCTCGGCCATGTCTCTGAGCACTAAACACCTTGTACTTCTGGGCCTCCAGTGAGGTTGCAGTCCTGGAATATGACAGCACTGGAGGATGATGGCTTCCTGGTTGCTTCACGTTTGATTATTCTCACATTTTTGGCAGTTAATGGGTGTGTTTTTTCCCTCAACATATTTTTTAAGATCCTGTTGATTATTTGCAACAACATTTTTGATGGTTATGTGATTACTCCCCAATATCTTAGTGTTTTGTAGAGTGCTGCATCTCTCTGTAAGACTTGTAACAATTTTTTCACTTTTTAGAGTCAGTTTAATCTCTTTTTTGGCCCATTTTGCCAGAGGGAAAACAAGCTACCTAATAATTCTGCTCACCTTGATAAAGGTTTTTGTATCCTTAGGCCGCACCCTCCGTCATTACACAAGTACATCTGATCTGCTGTGTATATTTGGTACATTATCCAAGATACAATGGCTTGGTGGAGATGTCCAACACTTCTGGCACACAAGCACTTTTTCCCTTTAGCTTCGCTGCTGTCTTGTCTGCCTTAATTTTGCAATGTCTGTATTACATCAATAATTCAATTATTTACGGTACTTACTTAATTTAATAATATTTATTTTCTGTCCTTTGATAGATTTTGAGCACATCCAAAGAAAACCAAATTCTTACCCTGATCTACGTTGTGAAAAATTATAGCAATGCATTAAATGGTGCGACAGCTAGCAGCCTGCTCAATGTCCTCTCTGGAGAAGAAGTTGGGTACTATCTGGGAGATCCTCCATCCATTATTGCGGAATGTAAGGAACACACCCAATTTGCTTTTCCTCTTTTTTCTAAAGTCAAGTGAAGCTTCAAAAGATTTGTGTTAATTACAATATTTGCCTTTATTAAAATTCTGAGCTTATGGAAATCCTGGGTTCAGACATTCTCACCTGGGACCTTTGGTGGCATATTAGAAGGATGTGTTATATATGCCTGATAGGTGCGGGTCCTACTTCTGACCTACACCTATGTGAAGACCTGGAGTCTGACTAGACAGTACCATGCTGGTTGGGAATGAGAATGAGAGTACCAATCATGTAGTTTATTCTTACACGTTACTGAGTAATAGAGGAACAACACATTGCAAGGTTGCTGTGAGTTACATATGCTCCGGCGTTGTTACGTCATGGTGGAATATTTTATGTAACAAACAAGTCAGGAGAGAGGTCACAAATTCTCTTTAATGTTTTCATATTATTCTGTATTTTTACTAATCTGTACATTGCATGTTAAAGTTACAACACAACTTAATGATGTCAATGAGAAAAATGTTTCCATTTTACTTAAGATTTATTTTATTTGTTCTTTTTTCAGCACTGTATTATCCAAATATTGACATATCAGCTTCCACAATTATCAACTGGGTGTACACAGGTAACTTTACTTATATATTTCATGACAGCCATGCTGGAACTATGATTATTACTAGATTTCTTTCCTGTTTATAAGAGACCCAGTTGCACTTAGTGGAAACTACAATAACCACTTTTGAGCAGTCACTTTAAAGAGGTTCCAAAAGTGTCTACCTTCTTCATTGGACAGCGCACAGCCCACAGGTTGTGTATGGTATTGCACCCACCCTCTTGGTCAACATTGTTATATCACAAGGGTCCAGGGGACTATTTTGTGGGGTTTACATGATGAAGAACATCTTTTGCTCGTGCATCTTCCTCTGACATAGAGGGCTCATTGAGGTCACCATTGTTTTTTTATCCCTGACTTGCAAACTTTTACTCTAGTGTGATGTAAGATAGCGCTGATCACTTCTCTTCTTCAGTAATGTGCTAACCTTTGATAAACAGTCTTGGTCCCTTGAAAAAACCACAAGCTTCATTGTGGTCAATGTTCAAGCAAGCTCTATAGCAGGTGACACCTGAGCTGGCCTTGTATTATATGAAGTCTTGTATCAACCAACTCAGGAGCGGACATACCATTGGTACATGACAAAAATGTACTCCAAACCATAGTACAACTAATGTATTGTAGTGCACACATTAGCAACCATTTGCTGATTGCATATAACAGATAGCGACTCAATATAATATTGCATTTTAGGAGGAAGAGTTAAGTCAATGCTTATGTTAAAAAGTGTATAAACTTTATTTCAATCAAATACTAAACATACATATGATTAAAGAGATAAATTAGAGCAGACAATAATATAAATATAAGCAGCAGTACAGTTTAGTGACGACAAAATCCAAAAAAGTACACCATGAGTGACAGGCACATATTACCAAAGCACAAAGGGCAAGTAAAAAAGTCTATATTGCTAAAACGCTGTCATAAATCCCACCAAGATGTATATATATTGGTTGATCTTGTAAGATATAGATCAATGGTAAGAGGGGTCTTGAGTTAGGGATATAATAGGCTCCTAAAATGTGCCAGCATTAATGCATAATGGAGTCAGTATTTCCTAATACATATGCCTGTTCCGTGGCCACTAATAGACAGGTCTCCATATCCCATCCACCATCAATGACTCAAAGGGAGACAGCAAATAGCAGTAACACAAATTAAACATTACCCGTCATTGCGCCCAGCATGTGCCCAGAAACGGCCACGGAACAGGCATATGTTATTAGGGCAATACTGACTCCATTATGCTGGGTCTGGCGGTGGGTCCTGGCGGGGGTCCGGCGGGGGGGGGTCCGGTGTGGGTGTCCCGCTGATGGTATTGTGGTATTGCGGAAGGGCCTGGTACCACCAGCGGGTGCCATATTGGAATACCCATCACTTGGGTATTCCATTATGGCGGTCAGCGTGCTTATGGTGCGTCGCGGTGGATTGTGGGATTCGAGGACGTCCGGACGGAAGAAGATGACGGACAATTTTAGATTGGTATATATTTATATTATTCAAACAAAAAAGGAAGCACACTGTAGCGCCATAACATGCAAACATGAAATATGAAAAATGAATTGCATTACTGCATTAGAAGTATGAAAAATTTGAGAAAGTTTAGCGCATAAAATGGCCAATTGATGTGTACCTGGAAGCCATGGTCATGCATTTCTCGATTTCCAAGACCTCTTCCTGTTTTATTTGAGAAATCAAATAAATAAAAGGATAAAAATCCCACAGTGGTGAGTGTTCTTCAAGTTACATAGTGCTGGCACCTCACTTCAAAAAATGGGGAGAGATCCACCAAGTTTCCATGCAGGATTATATCCCGGAAACCCTCCAATTAAGGGCATCCTACCTCACTTCTGGGGGTGAGGTCCTAATTCCCGCATATGTTCCACCCACTGCACTAAGTATCATCCCCATGGTGACAATCCCAAGATCAATAATACACTTGGTGTCCTCGCTATTCTATCCCCACATGCCATGCAAGAAGATTACTGGCCACAGTTACCTTTAGTACAGGCAATTTAAACCTGCTCTAAAGTGCAGACCTGTGTTTTAGTTGATCAAACTGCTCAGGGGAGATCGGGACTCCGTGAGCTTTATATGCCAAAACATTTCCGTGCTGTTGTGAGTTCATTTTCCCCTTCACCGTTGATGTCTGATGAACTCCCTCTGCTGGTGAAGAGAGGTAGTGAAATTGATTGGGTTGGGAAGAACCTGTCATCTGAACAGGTGGAGCCTGATTGGACACCCGAAATCACTGAGTGGATATAAGGCAGCCGACGCCCTACTGGGGTGCTGGTGATCCTTTCTGCTCTGAGCTCTTGCAAACCAGTTCAGTACCTGTCTTCTGAAAGCTAAGTATTTGCTCTCTTATTTTTCCATGAGATATTGTCTGTTTACTTAGTGTTCGTGTTCTGCCTGCCCTTGTTGGTACAGGCTGAGCTCCATTTTTGTCTCTGGTCAAGTTGATCTTTTGCTCAGTCTTCAGAATATACCTGAGTGCTGATATAGTGTTTTTGAAGTCTAGTGACTTCAGGGCCTTTTTTCTATCAGACGTGTTGGACATTATTTTGGCAGTATTTTTGCGGATTGCAGCCAGCATCTTTTCTGTCCTTTCCTATTTAGTTAGTTGGGCCCCATCGTTTGCTCAACCTGTCTTTCTGTCTGTGTTTGTGTTTTCATATGCTTTTCACCGACAATACATGTTGGGGGCTGTCTATTGCTTTGGGGTCTGCTCTGGGGCAGTTTAGATTTCCCCTTTCTTTCTTTAGGCTTATTTAGTTCTCTGGCTGTGAACGAGGGGTCTAGGGCACCGTAGGAACCCCCCACAGCTACTGTTAGTTGTGTGAATAGGATCCGGGGTCTGCAATCCGATAGCTACCAACCTCTCCGGTTTTCTGGACTTAGCTTGTATTTTTGTTTTTTCCTCCTTCGGAGACTCATTCATAACAGAATCACCAGCCATACCGCAGATTCTAGGATACTCAATAGCAGGAAAGAATTGTAAGGAAGAAGAAAAAAAAAAAGAAAAGAAAAGTGTCAGAATTTTTTTTTTTTGTCTATATTTTTTCCTCTATGTCTTTGAGGCCGTAGGGGGAATTTTTTTTTCTTCTCAATGGAGATGAAGCAATTGTCTGATCGTGTGGAGCAGCTTGCTGCTGAAGTGCGGGGAATTTCCGTCTATCTTGTTCATTAACATGTTGCTGAAACAAAGATCCCTACTCCTGATGTGTTTTTTGGGGATCGGTCTAAATTTTTGAACTTTAAGAATAATTGTAAATTATTTTTTGCCTTGAAGCCTAACTCATCAGGGAGCTCCGCGCAGCAGGTTAAAATTGTCATCTCTTTGCTGCGCGGCGATCCTCAGGATTGGGCGTTTTCTTTGAAACCTGATGATCCTATTCTAGTTAATGTGAACGCATTTTTTCAAGCCTTAGGGCTGTTGTATGATGAACCTAATGCTATTGATCAGGCTGAAAAGGCCCTGTTGGCATTGAGCCAGGGTCAGGATTCTGCAGAGTTGTACTGTCAAAAATTCCGAAAGTGGGCGGTCCTTACTACTTGGAATGATGGTGCCTTGGCAGCTCTCTTTCGGAAGGGTTTGTCAGAAACCGTAAAAGATACTATGGTGGGATTTCCTGTTCCCTCTGGTCTTGACGATTCTATGTCATTAGACATTCAGGTTGATCGGCGTTTGCGTGAACGCAAAACTGCACGAGAGGTGTTGCCATCTGTTGAACAAATGTCTGAACCTATGCAATGTGATAGAGTTTTGTCTAGGGCGCAACGTCAGGAGTTCAGAAGGCGTAATAAGCTGTGTTTTTTCTGTGGAGATGCTTCGCATATTATTTCTGTCTGCCCTAAACGAGAGAAACGTTTTGCACACACATTTGCTGTGGGCGGTGTTCAACCTAAGTTTCTTCTGGCAATTACTCTGATCTGCTCCCTATCCACATTTTCCGCTAAGGCTTTCGTGGATTCGGGAGCAGCTCTGAACCTGATGGACTTGGATTTTGCTAAACGTTGTGGATTTCCTCTGAACCTGATGGACTTGGATTTTGCTAAACGTTGTGGATTTCCTATGACACCTCTGCGGACACCTATCCCTTTGAGGGGTATTGATGCTACTCCTTTGGCGAAGAATAAACCTCAGTTTTGGACCCAGGTGGTAATGCGGGTCGCCCCAGATCATCAAGAAAATTGCAGATTCTTGGTGTTGCATAATCTGCATGATACCATTGTTCTGGGGTTTCCCTGGTTACAAATCCACAATCCAGTTTTGGATTGGAAATCTGTGTCTGTGGTGAGTTGGGGTTGTCGGTGTGCCCTTAGTAACGCTCCTGTTTTCTCCACCTCTCCCCAGTCGCATGATGTTCCTGACTATTTGGCTGATTTTTATGATGTATTTAGTGAAAATGAGTCTGCGTCTTTGCCTCCTCATAGGAGTTATGACTGTGCAATTGAGCTGAGCCCTGGGTGTAAATTTCCCAAGGGTCGACTTTTCAATTTATCTGTACCCGAGCACGAGGCCATGCGATCCTATATTAAGGAGTCGTTGGAGAAGGGTCATATTAGACCATCCTCTTCACCCTTAGGTACTGGGTTTTTTTTCGTGGCCAAGAAGGATGGTTCATTAAGGCCTTGTATTGACTATCGTTCCCTCAACAAAATTACTGTTAAATATCAGTGTCCGTTACCCCTGATTTCTGATCTATTCTCTAGAGTTAAAGGTGCTTGCTGGTTTACCAAGCTTGACCTCAGGGGGGCGTATAATCTTATTCGCATTAAGCATGGGGATGAATGGAAGACGGCGTTTAGTTTAATACTCCAGAGGGACATTTTGAGTACCTGGTGATGCCTTTTGGGCTCACTAATGCCCCTTCTGTCTTCCAGTGCTTCATGAATGATATTTTCCGAGACTTTGTGGATAAATTTTTGATCATCTATCTGGATGATATTTTGATCTTTTCCAAGGATTGGGACTCTCATGTGGAACATGTTCGGACTGTGTTCCGGATTTTGAGAGTGAATTCCCTGTATGTCAAGGGATCGAAATGCTTTTTTGGGGTACAGAGGATTTCATTTTTGGGATTTATTTTGTCTCCGTCAACTATTGAAATGGACCCGGCCAAGGTACAGGCTATTTATGATTGGGTTCAGCCCACTTCTTTGAAGGCCCTCCAGAAGTTTTTGGGTTTTGCTAATTTTTATCGTAAATTTATAGCTAATTTTTCTGGTATTGCCAAACCATTGACTGATTTGACTAAGAAGGGTGCTGATGTGCTGAATTGGTCTCCGGAGGCTGTTTCTTCCTTTCAGGAGCTGAAGCGGAGATTTACTTCTGCTCCGGTTTTGCGGCAACCTGATGTCTCACTCCCGTTTCAGGTAGAGGTGGACGCTTCTGAGATTGGTGCAGGAGCTGTTTTGTCCTAAAAAGATCCAGTAACATCTAAGATGAATCCCTGTGCTTTCTTTTCCCGAAAGTTCTCCCCATCTGAACGTAACTATGATGTGGGGAATCGGGAACTGTTAGCCATGAAATGGGCATTTGAGGAGTGGAGACATTGGTTGGAGGGAGCTAAACATCAAGTCGTGGTCCTTACTGACCACAAGAATTTGGTTTACCTGGAGTCGGCCAAACGCTTGAATCCTAGACAGGCTAGGTGGGCCTTGGTTTTCACACGTTTTGATTTTGTGGTCTCTTTTCTTCCGGGCACTAAGAATGTCAAGGCAGACGCCCTCTCTAGGAGTTTCTTTGCTGATTCTCCTGTTGTGATCAAGCCTGCTACCATCTTAGGTGAGGGGGTAGTTCTTTCTGCCATCTCGTCCGATTTGAGACATGCTCTGGAAGAGTTTCAGGAGGACAAACCTGAGCGTTGTCCCATTGGAAAATTGTATGTTCCTGACCAGTGGAGGAAGAGAGTGATGTCTGAAGTTCATTGCTCTGCATTGGCTGGTCATCCAGGTATTTTTGGTACTAGAGATTTGGTGAGTCGGTCTTTTTGGTGGCCCGCCTTGTCTCGTGATGTCAGGAGTTTTGTGCAGTCCTGTGGGACTTGCTCCCGGTCTAAACCTTGTTCTCGCTTTAGTGGGTTGCTGATGCCTTTGCCGGTGCCCAGGAGGCCATGGACCCATATTTCAATGGATTTTATCTCTGATATGCCTGTCTCTCAGAGAATGACTGTTATTTGGGTGATTTGTGATAGATTCTCTAAGATGGTCCATCTTGTACCACTCCCTAAGTTGCCATCTTCCTCAGAGTTGGTCCCCTCGTTTTTGCAACCGGTGGTTCGCTTGCTCGGGATTCCTGAGAACATTGTATCTGACAGAGGAGTTCAGTTTATTTCTAGATTTTGGAGGACTTTCTGTTCCAAGCTGGGAATTCAGTTGTCCTTCTCCTCTGCGTTTCACCCTCAGACCAATGGGCAGACGGAGAGAACAAACCAGACTTTGGAGTCGTATTTGAGATGTTTTATTTCTGCTGATCAGGATGATTGGGTTTCATTTTTACCCTTGGCCGAATTTGCTTTAAATAATAGAGCTAGTTCTGCCACTTTGATGTCACCTTTTTTTTGTAACTTTGGGTTTCATCCTCGATTCTCTTCAGGGCAGGTGGAGTCTTCTGCCTGCCCAGGTGTTGACACTGTGGTGGAGAGAAAGCACCAGATCTGGGACCAAGTGGTGGATAGGTTGTCTCTTTCCCAGGAAAAGGCCCAGCGGTTTTCCAACCGTCATAGGACCATTGGTCCCCAGTTTAAGGTGGGTGATATGGTTTGATTGTCATCAAAGAATATCTCTATGAAGATGGCTTCTCCAAAGTTTAAACCTAGATTTATTAGACCTTACAAGATTTTGGAGATTCTTAATCCTGTCTCTTTTCGATTGGCTCTTCCTGTTACATTTAAGATCCATAACGTGTTTCATAAGTCTCTGTTAAAGAGGTTTGTTGAGCCAGTAGTTCCTGCGGTGGCACCTCCTGACCCTGTATTGGTGGAAGGTAATGTGGAATATGAGGCTGAGAAGATACTGGATTCTCGCCTGGCTAGACGGAGACTCCAGTATTTGGTTAAATGGAAGGGTTATGGCCAGGAGGATAATTCTTGGGTCCCTGCATCCGATATTCATGCTGAAAGATTGGTTCGTGCTTTTCATCGGGCCCATCCTGATCGTCCTGGTGGCGTGGATGAGGGTTCGGTGACCCCTCCTCAATGGGGAGGTACTGTTGTGAGTTCATTTTCCCCTTCACCGTTGATGTCTGATGAACTCCCTCTGCTGGTGAAGAGAGGTAGTTAAATTGATTGGGTTGGCAAGAACCTGTCATCTGAACAGGTGGAGCCTGATTGGACACCCGGAATCACTGAGTGGATATGAGGCAGCCGACGCCCTACTGGGGTGCTGGTGATCCTTTCTGCTCTGAGCTCTTGCAAACCAGTTCAGTACCTGTCTTCTGAAAGCTAAGTATTTGCTCTCTTATTTTTCCATGAGATATTGTCTGTTTACTTAGTGTTCGTGTTCTGCCTGCCCTTGTTGGTACAGGCTGAGCTCCATTTTTGTCTCTGGTCAAATTGCTCTTCAGAATATACCTGAGTGCTGATATAGTGTTTTTGAAGTCTAGTGACTTCAGGGCCTGTTTTCTATCAGACGTGTTGGACATTATTTTGGCAGTATTTTTGCGGATTGCAGCCAGCATCTTTTCTGTCCTTTCCTATTTAGTTAGTTGGGCCCCATCGTTTGCTCAACCTGCCTTTCTGTCTGTGTTTGTGTTTTCATCTGCTTTTCACCGACAATACATGTTGGGGGCTGTCTATTGCTTTGGGGTCTGCTCTGGGGCAGTTTAGATTTCCCCTTTCTTTCTTTAGGCTTATTTAGTTCTCCGGCTGTGAACAAGGGGTCTAGGGCACCGTAGGAACCCCCCACGGTTACTGTTAGTTGTGTGAATAGGATCAGGGGTCTGCAATCCGATAGCTACCAACCTCTCCGGTTTTCTGGACTTAGCTTGTATTTTTGTTTTTTCCTCCTTCGGAGACTCATTCATAACACCGTGCATTTCAAAACCCGCTGTCTCCAACAAGATCCACATATCGTAGCACCATCAAGAGCATCATATCTGGAGAAGTCCTGTGTAGAGACACGGGGGGGGGCTTGGTGGGTGCCGCGGTCCCCTAGCCAGAACCGTATGGACCAGGGATCGTCCCACGGAACGCCCGCTCTCCTTTTAACGTGATCATAACGATGCTTAGCCAACACAGGGTGAGGGTAAGACAGTGTGGCAATTCGTTATTGAACCACAAAATAAGCAAATAACAAGTAGAACAGTTGCAGCAAAATACCCCAAGATGGTGCACATTACAGACTCACCCTTCTGCTGACACGCCAGGATAATGGTAGCTGTTACTTCAGAGCTTCCAGGGTTGACTACCCCACACAGAAGAGAGATAACAAGCATAGGAAGATGACAGTCCATTCAGATACAAGGTCAGTTGACCCGAGGGTTACAACCTGGCTTCATCTTCCAGGGTCGACTACCCCATCTATGGCAAGCACACAGAGAGGAGGTAATGACAAATGTAGAAAGATGATAGTCCATTCAGTTACAAGGAGATTTGACTGGAGGGTCACAACCTGGCTTCTTCGAACATCTCCTTGGATCCAGGCGACCGGCAGGTCCCAATCCTTGCTTTCTCCAAATGTATCCATGGTTCAGCGATGGGCAATGGAGCAGATCTGTATTCTTCAAACTGGGGACAAAGTCCCCTAGGTTGTTTCCTGTAGAATGATAGATCCGTGTCCCTTGTGATGGAGCTATGATATATTGGCTGCTGTCCTGTCTCTGGTCCTTTGGATGTTTGGATATTTTGGCTGAATCTCAGTCTGTCACTCAGTCTCTCTGTCTTTTAGAGGCATTTCACCTCTTTTTATGTTTAAAGTGTCCTTCAGTCCAGCATCATAGATAATTGGAAGAATAGTGACGACCAAGTCGCCTTGTTTGATTATGTAATCTATTTGCATAGATTTTCCTCCTCCATTTTAAAAATCAACAAACTATCTGACCTAGACAATGTATAATTAGCATATTAGCAAACATCACTAGTCATTAAGGATAAGAGCACAATATTTTATATTAAATGCCAACTTACAAGGCAATATTACAGGCTAACACAAGCAAAAGTCTGTTTTCTTGATCAACCAAACAGAAACACTTAAATTAAAAAGTCAACATATAGATAACAGTGTATTCTATTTGGCTTGCTAAAAATAGTAGTCTGATTAATTAAGATACAATTATGTGTTTTCACATCCTGTGTATCTCGCGACTCACCATCTTCATGGGGATCCAAAGCATCATGAATGTCATGTCCAGAGCCTGAGTCGGGCTTCCATCGTGTGCGGACTTGTATGCCCAATTGTTTCCATAGAGAGGAAAAGCGCAAGGCATACCATCTTGGGGGCGGAGCTAGGGTCTCCCACCGTACTCTCTAGGCCAATGTTTGCCACATTATCATACCGGTAGCCAGGTTGTTCTGGTTTGGAGGGCTAGATCATGGAGCACCTCCCATCAGAGATGCAAACTCTCTGCTCTGTATCTCCACTTAAATGTCTGGTACATTACTTAATGCGATTTCCTGCAGTGATGGTTCCCCCTATGGCCAACGACCAGAGAAAAATCTTGTACTTTATCTCCAGGAAAGGAATAACTATACATTTATCCAGGCAACCTTCCACTAAATTAGTGCCCCAATGCCAGGAGAATGCAGAGTGTTGTTAATAGCAACTTTCACAAATGTATTGCCCATTTGAGCAAAATGATCAAACCAGATTTGGTGACATTTATCCTCAGAATGGACCCTACACTAAAGGTTAGATAATGCTCATCACAAGGGAGGGGTAGAAGTGGGGCAGGGAAAAGACTAGAATAGAACATGACTAAAAAGTATGCTAGAGGAGACATAGTGGGGTGGGGGATGTGTATTTTTTGAGAGAGCAGTCTAGGTATATTTGGACAAAATGAACCATCTGAAATTCAGTTGCTCTTGAAGTCTCTTTGGAGCCACAGTGTGTAGTTGGAAAGTCCACTTGGTTTCCTATTGTAATAGGATCTGATTGATGTCCCTTCCTGGCTCTACAGACTCAATACCAGCAAATTATATGGCTCCAGCATTTCCCCTGTGGGCTAAATTCACATGTTTAGCAATGGGTGTGTCCCTTTTGATTTATGCACCATTCTAGCATTTTTTTTCAGCACTGGAGTGGCTCTTTAACCCCTTTCAGACAATGGGCATAATAATACGCCCAGGCGGGCTCCCCCAGAACCCGGCACCTTTCCGGGTATATTTGGTATTGCTGCTTTCAGAATCGCCCGATCTATCAATATAAGAAAATAATTAACCCAATTGCTAAATGGCGTAACAAGAAAAAAAAGTCGCCAGAATTAACGCTTTTTTGGTCTCCGCAACATTGCATTAAATGCAATAACGGGCAATCAAAAGATCGTATGTGCACCAAAATGATATCAATAAAAATGTCAGCTTGGCGAGCAAAATGTAAGCCCTTGCCCAACCCGAAATCCCAAAAAATGGAGACGCAAAATGGCGCAAATTTTGTTTAAACAAATTTTGAAATTTTTTTCCTCCACTTAAATAAAAAAGAACCTAGACATGTTTGGTGTCTGTCAACTTGTAATGACCTGGAGAATCAAAATAGCATGTCGGTTTTAGCATTTAGTGTACACTGTAAAAAAAAAACAAGAAAAAACAACTGTGGAGTTGCACTTTTTTTTGCAATTTCACCACACTTAGAATTTTTTTCCTGTTTTTCAGTGCACGATATGTTAAAACCAATGGTGTCATTCAAAAGTAAAACTTGTCCCGCAAAAAAAAAAAACCCTTGCATGGACATATTGACCAAAAAAATAAAATTATTATGGCTCTGTGAAATTGTAAGGACCTGGAGAATCAAAATAGCAGGTCAGTTTTAGCATTTAGTGTACATAGTAAAAAAAAACAACTGTGGAATTGCACTTTTTTTGCAATTTCACCACACTTAGAATTTTTTTCCTGTTTTTCAGTGCACGATATGTTAAAACCAGTGGTGTCATTCAAAAGTACAACTTGTCCCGCAAAAAACAAGCCCTTGCATGGACATATTGACCAAAAAATTAAAAATATTATGGCTCTGGGAGGAAGGGGAGCAAAAAACGAACACGCAAAAACTGAAATACTCCTGGCTGTTAAGGTGTTAACTGTAAGCCCCCTGCCCCTATTCTTATACTTACCTTCCCGCTGCTTCACCGACGGCACTCCGGTGCTGAGATGCCATCTTGTGCTCATAACTTCTGGCTGTCCGGAAGCCATAAGTTCCGGTACAAGCTCTCAATACAAGTCTATGAGAGCCGGAACAAGGCTTGTATTGAAAAGTGACCTCTAGCATGCTCCAGCAGATGCCTAAGCTCACCGACAGGTCACTTTTGCATGAGACGGAGCGGAGACACACTGGAAAAGAATTAATGGGATGATAGGTGAGTGTCAGACAGGGGAAGGGGACTTACATTTAAAGCACCACTCTAGTGGTGCAATTAAATAGAATGTTGGAGTGGTGCTTTAAGATGTTGCCTATGTGTTTTCCCACCCTTCTCTTCAGTTCTCTAATGGTCTTTCTTATGTATTCCTTTTCGCACATATAAGTACCTTTATAAATTATGTTTTTAGTTCTACAATTAATGAAGTCCTTAATTGTAAATGTTTCTCTAGTTACATTACTTGTGAAGGATTTTGTTGTTATTTTGGGGCATTCCACACATCCACTGCAGCTGAAGCAGCCTGTAGGGCTTTTAGGTATGCTTTTCTTAGTATCCAGTCCAGAAATCCCAAAATATCACAAAATCTGTCACGTTAATCTCTAGCTTGTTGTACAAATTCTCTCTTATCCGAACAATTCTGTCTGAGCCTCAAATAATGGTCCTTAGCAATTCCCATCTTCAGTGGCAGAGGATGGTTGCTCTTCCAGTGACGAAGAGAATTAGTCGATATGGGCTATTAAAAGATGGTGGTATTCTTTCCTTTGTGATCAACAACTCAAGAAAAGGTAGTTGTTGTTGATCCATTTCCCATGTGAATCTTAAACCCAGAGTTTACATTTAGTGAATCCACAAATTCCACAAACTTCTCCTGTGGCCCTTTCCACAATATCAATATGTTGTTGATTTATCGTGTCCACAACTCAATGTGGACCAAATATTCCTCCCTTTTATACATAAAGACTTCAGTTTCCTCCCACCAGCCCAGGAACAGGTTTGCATAGGTCAGAGCTAGTGTTGAGCATTCCGATACCGCAAGTATCGGGTATCGGCCGATACTTGCTGTATCGGAATTCCGATACCGACTTCCGATATTTTTTCAATATCGGAAGTCGGCATCGGAATCGGAAGTTCAAAGTTGATTGACAGCCTGACGTCATCATGATGCGCGGTGTGTGCGCATCATGATGCGCCGTCATTTCAGGCCTTCCGGGGGTCTCTGCCGGCCTGCCGGGGGGCTGTGTGGACTGCCCGGGGTCTGTACCGGCCTGCCGGGGGGCTGTGCCGGCCTGCCGGTGGTCTGTGCACCCTGTGGGGGTCTGTACCGGCCTGCCGGGGGGCTGTGCCGGCCTGCCGGTGGTCTGTGCACCCTGTGGGGGTCTGTACCGGCCTGCCGGGGGGCTGTGCCGGCCTGCCGGGGGGCTGTGCTGATGTCCGGGGGTCTGTGCAAGCATCGTCCGATGGGACTACAAGTCCCATCTGGCGATGCCTGCTACCATGACAGTGATTGACACATTAGCCAATGATGGGACAGTAGTAGTCCCATCATCCGGCTAATGTGTTAAATGTTAAAAAAAAAAAAAATACTACATACATACTACATGCATGCTACATACATACTACATGCTACATACATACTACATACATACCACATACATACCACATACATACCACATATATACCACATACATACTACATACATACTACATACATAACACATATATACTACATGCATGCTACATACATACTACATGCTACATATATACTACATACATACTACATACATACATACTACATATATACTACATGCATGCTACATACATACTACATGCTACATACATACTACATATATACTACATACATACTACATGCATGCTACATACATACTACATACATACTACATGCATGCTACATACATACTACATGCTACATACATACTACATATATACTACATGCATGCTACATACATACTACATGCTACATACATACTACATATATACTACATGCATGCTACATACATACTACATGCTACATACATACTACATATATACTACATACATACTACATACATACTACATGCATGCTACATACATACTACATGCTACATACATACTACATACATACTACATGCATGCTACATACATACTACATGCTACATACATACTACATATATACTACATGCATGCTACATACATACTACATGCTACATACATACTACATATATACTACATGCATGCTACATACATACTACATGCTACATACATACTACATATATATTACATGCATGCTACATACATACTACATGCTACATACATACTACATATATACTACATACATACTACATACATACTACATACATGCTACATACATACTACATGCTACATACATACTACATACATACTACATGCATGCTACATACATACTACATGCTACATACATACTACATATATACTACATGCATGCTACATACATACTACATGCTACATACATACTACATATATACTACATGCATGCTACATACATACTACATACATACTACATGCTACATACATACCACATATATACTACATACATACTACATGCATGCTACATACAATACATACATAGACATACAGTACATATAACAGAGAGTAACATACTTACCAATACTTGTCACATTGTTCCCCGAAGCCATTGTCTTTTACGGAATAAATATTAACATAACAAACCACAAAAATACTCACCCACGATCCGAAGCAGTCCACGAGTGTGTCCCACGACGATCTTGGGTAGAGAACTGCAGCATCAGCTGTTGCTGCCGTTCTCTACGGGCTGCAGGAATCCAATGACGGAAGGTAGGTATCCTTCCGCACTGTATTCCTCCGCCACTTAAAAAAAAAAAAAAGTCCCTAGTCTCACTTTATGCCATTGCTGTGTGGGAAATTCCCACGCAGCAATGGCATAAAGTGAGACTAGGGACTTTTTTTTTTTTTAAGTGGCGGAGGAATACAGTGCGGAAGGATACCTACCTTCCGTCATTGGATTCCTGCAGCCCGTAGAGAACGGCAGCAACAGCTGATGCTGCAGTTCTCTACCCAAGATCGTCGTGGGACACACTCGAGGACTGCTTCGGATCGTGGGTGAGTATTTTTGTGGTTTGTTATGTTAATATTTATTCCGTAAAAGACAATGGCTTCGGGGAACAATGTGACAAGTATTGGTAAGTATGTTACTCTATGTTATATGTACTGTATGTCTATGTATGTATTGTATGAATGTATTGTATGTAGTATGTATGTAGTATATATGTGGTATGTAGTATGTATGTAGTATATATGTGGTATGTATGTAGCATGTAGTATGTATGTAGTATGTATGTAGCATGCATGTAGCATGCAGTATGTATGTAGCATGCATGTAGTATATATGTAGTATATATGTAGCATGTAGTATGTATGTAGTATGTATGTGGTATGTATGTAGCATGCATGTAGTATGTATGTAGTATGTATGTAGTATATATGTAGTATGTATGTAGCATGTAGTATGTATGTAGTATGTATGTAGCATATATGTAGTATGTATGTAGCATGTAGTATATATGTAGCATGTAGTATGTATGTAGTATGTATGTGGTATGTATGTAGCATGTAGTATGTATGTAGCATGCAGTATGTATGTAGTATATATGTAGTATGTATGTAGCATGTAGTATATATGTAGTATGCATGTTGCATGCATGTAGTATATATGTAGTATGTATGTTGCATGTAGTATATATGTAGTATGAATGTAGCATGTATGTAGTATGCATGTTGTATGTATGTAGCATGTATGTAGCATGTAATTTTTTTTTTTTTTTTACATTCAACACATTAGCCGGATGATGGGACTACTACTGTCCCATCATTGGCTAATGTGTCAATCACTGTCATGGTAGCAGGCATCGCCCGATGGGACTTGTAGTCCCATCGGACGATGCCTGCACAGACCCCCGAAGCCTGCACAGCCCCCCGGCAGGCCGGCACAGCCCCCCGGCAGGCCGGCACAGCCCCCCGGAGCCTGCACAGCCCCCCGGCAGGCCGGCACAGACCACCGGAGCCTGCACAGACCCCCTGGCAGGCCGGCACAGCCCCCCGAAAGGCCCGTACAGACCCCAGAGAGGCTGTACAAGGGAAAAACAGGATTTTTCTTATTCCGATACCGGAAGTCCCATAGACTTGAATGGGACTTCCGGTATCGGAATCGGCGATACCGATACTTTTTTTTAAGATCGGCCGATCCATTCCGATCCGATACTTTGAAGTATCGGAAGGTATCGCTCAACTCTAGTCAGAGCACATCAGTTCCCCATAGCCGTACCCCTGAGCTGGTGGTAGATCTTATTGTCAAAGAGGAAAACATTATTCTTCAATATGTACTTCAAGATTAAGACATTTTGACAAGGTACATTTGGTATAATTATACTAACTCACAGATAAAGTTATGTTATTTATCCTGCATATATTATAATAAAACCCAAAATAAAATGGAAAAAACACATTTTTTTTTTCATGGTCACCACCCTCCCTGCCAAAATAAAAATTATTTTTTATAAAATCCCCCAAACCCTCCCCGAAAATGAAAAAAAAATGCATCATTTTAAGTGGTGAATTGTACAAAATCCTTTTCATCTACTGGTGGCTGCACAGACAGAATGGAGTCATATAGCTCAGTGGCTTCACAGTGGATTTTACCCATATGTTAGCTGTCAGGCCTTTTAAACTTACTAATATGAATTGTAAAAGCTTTTGTCACACTGTTAGACCTGAGTGACATCATAGATTACTTGCTCACTTCACATGAGACAAACTGACAAAGAACAATCAGTGTATTTGTCTTTCGTGACGCCCAACTGGAGAACCTTTATCTCTAAGTCAACAAATAGCAATCACTTTAAATATCGTCCCCTTCCTGCAAACATTGCTTACTGTATTCAAGAATCCCCGCATGTACCAAGAGGAAACGTATTTCAAGACTACCTGGAATAATGTCAGCACTGTGATTGCCTTCTGTTGTATTGGGAACCAGCTGATGATTAATGGCTAACGAGAGACTAACGTGCGCCTGTAGGCAGAAGATACCATACTCTCATATCTACAGCTCAGTTGACTGTACAGATAATAATATATATTCATATACCATTATTATAGATTAATAAAAATTATGAGTTTTCAATGTTCCTTTGCTCGATAATTAGGAATTTTAAAGAAATTCTCATTTGTATGTAATGTATTTCAAGAATAAGGGAGTTTATCTTTCATTCCCTATAGAGGTTCTGCAAGAATATGATCAATCTCACCAAGGACAACATCTGCAAGGAGTTTGTATGTTCTCCCCATGTTTGCGTGGGTTTCCTCCGGGTTCTCCGGTTTCCTCCCACACTCCAAAGACATACTGATAGGGAATTTAGATTGTGAGCCTCATCGGGGACAGTGCCAATAATGTCTATAAGGCGCTTTGAAATTAATAGCGCTATATAAAGTGAGTAAGGCTGGTTTCAGATTTGCGCTTTTTACATGCAGGGCACGGCGGCGCTAAGCCCCGCCCCCTGCCCGCCCCATCCGGTCATCGCTTCCTACGATCGCACACGGCTGCATGCGATCTGCGCACCCTATCTTTAGCATAGGGTGCGCAGACCGTGCGCTAGTAGGATTTTGGTGTGCGCTGCGCACTTTTGAAGGTGCGCCGAGCGCGCCAAAATGCAACATGGTGCGTTCGGCGCACACCGACACACCTTCAAAAGTGCACAGCGCACGCCAAAATCCTACTAGCGCACGGCCAGTGCATGGTCTGCGCACTCTATGCTAAAGATAGCATGCGCAGATCGCATGCAGCCGTGTGCGATAGTAGGAAGCGATGACCGGATGGGGCGGGTAGGGGACGGGGCTTAGCGGCGCCGTGCGCTGCATGTAAAAAGCGCAAATCTGAAGCCAACCTAAAATAAATAAATATGGCTGATGTCACTTATTTCTCAACTATCAGTTTGTGAGCAAACATACCTGGTCTTCTCACTCAGCCATGAAGCAGGGCTGGAGTAGAAAAAAAGCAAACTGCTTGGCTGAGTCCTTGTAAGGCTCTCAGACTGACTTGGCATAACAAATTTACAAATGAACATGGAGCAGGACTGAAGGTGAAGAGAAAAAATGCCTGCTCTGCGCAGTAAGCCTAGAAGTTACATCCCCGCTCCACGGCTGTAGGCAGCAGATCAGTTATACTCTTCCATGATGCTCAGTCCAACATCCGAGACTTATTTCTCGTGCAGTGTTTCTCCAGGCTGCAACCCATCCTGACATTTGACTAGCATGGACTGCAGTTTGAATTATGCTGCCATTTTGTTCACATTCTTGGAGAACTCCCCACAGTTTTATTCACACATAATAAAACCCAATGGATGTTTTTTAAAACTCGTTTTATTGAACTCTCAGCTCAAAACTATCCAACAAATCAAATACAGAAAGGTAAAATACAGAATCATGGTAGATATTTTCTTGTAAAATCAATGTATGCAATTTATATGTGCTCAATAAACTGTAAATGTAACTGCAAATGTAAATAAATAGAATGATCAGAATAATCAGTGGCAATTTTTGTTTAAACATACTCATACATTTGTGGTTTTTCACACCTGGATTTGAGGATCCTCTGCCATTCTTCCTTGCAGATCCTCTCCAGTAGATATCTTGCTACACTCATCAGGAGAGCTTTAAACTAGAGCAATATGGGATGGGAAATATACGCCCAGAAAAAATATGCAGCTAAAATAAGTTCTTTTGAAAGCCCTGCTATTAGAAGTGGAAGTAAAGAGCAAAAGCAACAAATTCTGAATGAAAATAGAGGTGCAAGTGAAACCGACTAAACAAAATGTGTCTGTACAAATGTACAAAGTATGGGAAACAAACAAGGAGAACTGGAGCTGCTAACACAGGAAGAAAGATATGATGTCATTGGCATCACTGAAACCTGGTGGGAAAATACACATGATTGGAATACACACCTTGAAGGCTACAACTTATTAATTGGAAACAGAATTAACAAGAGGGAGGAGGTGTTGCATTGCATGTTAGCAAATTGTTTATCTCCACAGAGATCCAAGCTTCAGAGGATGGTAGCTCTGCATAAACGGTTTGGGTAAGAGTGCAAGGAGAGAAGAACAGAAATAGCACTAATGTAGGTGTTTAAGGTGTTTACTACAGGTCACCTGGACAGACTGAAGATATGGATGAACTCTTTCTACTTCCGATGCCTCTGTTCTCAAAAATGTACAACATAGTGACCATGGGACATTTTACCTATCCAGATATTTGTTGGGAATCTCTCTCAGGCAAAAGTATTGAGTACAGAAAATTATTGTTTTCTCTTGCTGACAGCTTTATCTTTCAAAAGCTATAAGAGAGAACAAGAGGATCTGCAATCTTGGACCTAATTCTTACCAACAGGGATGAGATGATTGAGGAAGTAAAGGTGGCTGGGAATTTAGGAGGCATTGATCATACTCTCCTCAAATTTTGGATTACAGAGGAGGAATACCAGCAAGGAGTTAGACTTTAAGGTTGGACTTCAGAAAGGCAAATTTAAAATGGATTCATAAAGAGGGTAGGAAAGGTCCAATGGCTGGATGTTCTGAAGGACAGAAATGTCCAAGAAGGATGGGAGATTTTGTTAAATTCTCACTGCACAATCAGTAACAATCCCATAAAGAATGAAAAATTGAAAGCATTTAAAGAGACCAGGATGGATGAATTCAGAACTTAAACACTTGGTAAAAAGAAAAAATATATATTAAATGGAAAGAGGGGGGCGTAACGAAAGAAAAATATAATGCTGTCTGGAGGGAATGCAGGGCAAGCTTGCAAGGAAGACCAAAAGCAAAAAAAAGATTTGGGGGGTATGTCAAAAACAAAAGAAAACTCAAAGATGCTACAGGATTTTTTTAACAGGATTAAAAGGGTGAAGTGGTCAAAAATGATGTTGAGGAGGCCGAACTTTTAAAATCCTATTTTGCATTTGTGTTCTCGAATAAAGGAATTCTAACATTAATTGATCTTCACGGTGCTATCGAAGGAATAAAAGAATTCACACTCTCTATAAAAAGAGAGTTGCTGAGGGAACACTTAGTTAATTTAAATGAGTTTAAATCTCCTGGTACAGATGAATTACATCCTAGAGTACTGAAAGAGTTAGCAGAGGCAATTGCAAAATCACTAGCCAGAATCTTTGAAAAATCCTGGTGAACAGGAGAAGTCCCATAGGATTTGAGAAGGGCAAATGTTATCCCTATCTTCAGAAAAGGAAAGAAGGAGCCAGGA
The DNA here is from genome assembly GCF_039654945.1 of Dendrobates tinctorius. Lineage (NCBI taxonomy): Eukaryota > Metazoa > Chordata > Amphibia > Anura > Dendrobatidae > Dendrobates > Dendrobates tinctorius. The sequence goes on from NW_027361716.1 coordinate 21,448,831, forward strand.
AATTACAGGCCAGTGAGCCTTATTTCTATACCTGGAAAGACCTTTGAACATATTATTACAATTATTAAACAGCATATATGTAAGTACTTGGATAACAATACAGTAATTAATCAGAGCCAGCATGGGTTTATAGCAAACAAGTCATGCCAGACTAATCTAATTTCCTTCTATGATGGAATCACTGACTGGGTGGATAATTGAAATGCAGTAGATATAGTATATCTCAACATCAGCAAAGCATTTGATAAAGTTTCTGATACAATCTTTATTGAACAAATGACCAAGTTGACCAAGTGTAGGATTGACAAGGCTACGGTTAGGTAGATTCATAATTGGCTCAGTGATTGTACTCAAAGAGTGGTGATAAATAGTTGCACATCCAATTGGAAGAGTGTTTCAAGTGGAGTACCACAAGGCTCTGTCCTGGCCCCATTGTTGTTCAACATTTTTATAAATGATCTAGATATGGGAACTGAAGGTAAACTAATCAAATTTGCAGATGATGCAAAGCAAGGAGGGATAGCTAACACTAGAAAAGACAGATAAAGGTTTCAGAAGGATCTAGATAACCTTGAATATTAGCCAGTGACTAATACAATGGTATTTAACAGGGAGAACTGCAAGATTCTACATCTGGGCAAGAAAAGCAAAAATTACATCTACAGAGTGAGAGGAATGGAACTAAGCAATAGGACTTGTGAAAAAGTTTTGGATACACTAATAGATCACAGACAGCACATGAGTCAACAGTGTGATGCAGCAGCGAAAAAGGCAAACACAGTTCTACGATGTATTAAGAGAAGCATAGAGTCTAGATCACATGAAGTAATTATCCCCCTCTACTCCTTCTTGGTCAGGCCTCACCTACAATACTGTGTCCAGTTCTGGGCGTCACATTTTAAAAAAGAAATTGAAAAACTGGAGCAAGTTCAGAGAAGAGCTACCAGGATGGTGAGTGAACTGCAAACTATGTCCTACAAGGAACTGTTAAAGGATCTGGGAATGTTTAGCTTAAATAGGAAGACTTAACAGCGGTCTGCAAATATCTGAAGGGCTGTCACAGTGCAGAGGGATCATCCTTATTCTCATTTGCACATGGAAACACGAGAAGCAAAGGAATGAAACTGAAAGGGAGAAGATACAGATTAGATATTATAAAAAAGAGGGGCGTGGCCTAGCAGCATGTGAGGAGGACATGGGTCTGCTGAGCTCCCACACACAGCTACTGATTACTGCCATTATATCCCCACAGCACGGTCAGTAACTAATCTGTGTGCATTCCTGAGACCTGTGGGTGCCGCTTGACAGAGACATTCAGTCTCTAGCCCTAAATCATGCCAAGAAAAGGTCAGAGAAGAGTGACTAATGAGCTGGGGCCTGGGTCCCAAGATGGAGCTGCTAACACAGTGCGTGCTCTGGAGGAAGCAACTGCAGACAGTGAGGCCAGGAACAGGGAGGTGGCAGCCCGGCTGAGACGCTTTGCCAGAGTGGAGGAGGCAGAGCGCGAGTCCCTCCAGGAGACAGATGAAGAGCTGGAGTCTGCAGATGGAGGTATGGATCCGGAGGTGGGAGAGAGGGGAGAGGAGGAGGCCACAGGCTCTGGAGGTCGGGAGAAGCAGGACGCTGCAGCCAGCTGGGGAGAACTAGTGGAGCAAAACAAAAGCCAGCTCCAAACACTGCAGCTGAAAATGCCAACTGAACCTACTATCAAAGATGTGCTGATGGCAGTTATGCAGTGTGGGTCTGCTATTTCTTCTGTGCTCACTCAGCTGGGTTATTTACAAGAATCCATGCAAAATGTGAGGCATGAAATCCACACCGTTAAAGACAGAACCGGGCAACTTGAGAAACGAGTCGGAGTTGTGGAGGGTACTGTGTCTAAGACAGCGCAGTATCATAAAGAACTTAAAAGAGATATGGTTGCTGTGTGGGCCAAAACTGATGACCTAGAGAACAGGTCTAGACGGAACAACGTCCGCATTGTTGGCATGCCTGAAAATTATGAAGGCAAAAATCCTACTGTTTTTATCGAAGCCTGGATTAAGGAGAAAATAGGAACTGATAATCTAACTCATCTATATGCTGTGGAACGTGCTCACAGGGTTCCTACCCGCCCTCCTCCTCCTGGTTACCAACCGAGGCCTATCTTGGCTAAAATTCTCCACTACAGGGACAGGGATAATATCCTTAGATACTCAAGGGAACATCCTGACCTTTCTATTGATGGCTCCAGAGTTTCTTTTTACCCTGACTTCTCGCCAGAAGTCCAAAGAATGAGAGCTAAATTTATGGACATCAAAAAACGTCTAAGGGCCATAGGTATCCGATATTCTATGATATTCCCGGCCAAGCTGTGGGTAGAGGCCCGGAACAAAATTCACTTTTTTCTGGATGCTAAAGATGCTATGGACTGGCTGGATCTGAATGAACAGCAGCTGAGGAAGGATGAGGAAGACCGGGAATGCGGCTGATGATGTATTTGCTACTTTGGACACTTCTGCGCTGTCTGGTGTCTTGACTTTCGGTTCTGTTGCAGGAAACTGCTCGACATGTTGTCGTTTTGCTATAGATGGTTGCTATGTGCTGTGGGGGCTCATCCTGTTATGTGTGGGCAGCAGTTAGGAAGTGAAACGCCCGTTGACTGATGTGGAAGGAAATAACATCGCCCTTGTTTGAAATACCCTTGGCACTGCCAGGGGACATGTTGGGGAGAGTTCTGGGGGGGGAGGGAGGTTTCTAGGGGTTTGTCGGGTACTATGTAACTTTTGTGCACAACAATGTAAGCTCTACTATGACACGGTGGATATTGGCACCGACTGTATATCGACTTGAGAATGGGTGACGTTAAAATACTTAGCTGGAATATTAGAGGACTAAAGTCCCCAGTAAAAAGACAGGCCATATTTTCCTTTATAATGGATCAGAAGCCAACTGTTGTATGCTTACAAGAGACGCATCTTACTCCTGAGACACTTGGTATATTAAATAAGAGGTGGATACAACATGGATATCATTCTACGTACTCTCAATACTCCCGGGGAGTTAGCATACTGGTCTGTACAGGTGCCCAGTTTACATGCAATCAGGTGGTGGTGGACACGGAGGGGCAATTCGTCTTTCTATTCTGCAAACTCTTTGCTGAGATAATGATACTCATTTCTATATACATCCCCCCGCCATATAGTAGCAAAGTTATATATAAAATTCATACCATGTTGAGGGACTTTTCGGGGGTCCCTTATATGGTGGTGGGGGACTTTAATAATGTTTTGGACTCCCACTGGGATAGAGGTAATCATGCACCCCTGAAACCGGGAGGTAATCGTACGCCTTTGGGAGTTTTGTTGCATGAGCTAGCCCTGACTGACTTATGGAGAAGTCGTAATCCTGATGTCTACCAATATTCATGCTTCTCCTCTACCTTTGTCTCAATGTCACGCATTGATTTGGCTATGGGTGATGATTTGATGCTGAGAAAAATTTTGGACGTTAATTATTTGCCGAGAACAGTGTCGGATCACTCGCCCATGTCCATTACAATGAAGGGGGGGTTAATAGATTGAAAACTAAACCGTTATGGCGACTTAATCAGTTTTGGCTGCAGCTAGTGGATAAGAATGATAGCTTTAGCTTTGAGATACAGGAACATCTCAGGTTTAATTTGGGTTCAGCATCTAGTTTGACTGTTTGGGAGACTCTGAAGGCATACCTGCGGGGCATGTATATACGTGAGATTTCAAAGCTTAAATCCAATTCCAGAGCAGAATCTCAGATTATACTTCATGAGCTGGAGGATGTGGAAAAGGCTCTCTCCATGCGATTCACTCTCGCCACTCAGAAAAGGCTAAAAGAGGCACAGTTGAAGGTGACTAAAATTACGCTAGAAACTGCAAAGTGAAAACGTATGTTTCAGTCAGTTCAATATTTTGAGAATGCAGAGAGTGTTGGTCATTTGCTCTCGGTTATAACTTCAGCACAGCGGGGGTCCTCGTTTATAGCCGGCCTTCGGGATGTGGGTGGGCAACTTTTCAATGACACACCGGGTATTTTGAGAATTTTGGAGACTTTTTATACCGAGTTATACTCCTCACACACCAGGGCCTCGACTGAAGACCTTGACAACTTTTTGGGGCCCGCTAAACTCCCATGTCTAACTGACGAGGCGAGACGTATGCTTGATGAGCTGCTGGACTTGGGGGAGCTTGAAGAGGCTTTGGGATCTATGCGCTGTATGGGGTTTGGTCTGGGTTTTATTAGCTGGATCAGGCTCCTATATTCCGAACCGAAAGCACGAATACGAGCAAATGGATCACTGTCTGACCCTTTTCCTCTTTATAGAGGTACGAGGCAGGGCTGCCCCCGCTACTCTTTGCTTTAGCGATAGAGCCTCTGGCCTTCAGAATAAGATATGATAAGGGCATCGAGGGGTTCAGATATGGAGGACAGGAGGAGAAGGTAGCACTGTATGCTGATGACTTGCTTATGTTCTTGGCTGACCCTGATAGATCATTACATAATGTGATGCTGCTCCTTAATTCTTTTGGCGCTGTCTCGGGACTAGTTATTAACTGGGAAAAATCTGCGGTTCTCCCTTTAGATCCGATCCCAATCAACGTCACACAGGTGCCAGTTGTAACGACTTTCAAATATCTGGGTATTATGATATCTAATAAACTAATGGATTTTGAATATTTGAATCTCTCCCCACTGATGGCCAGATTAAGGGGAAGGTTAAGGCCTGGGCTAAGTTGCATCTTTCTGTGGTGGGGAGAGTGAACTTACTGAAAATGGTGATCATGCCGCAGCTTCTGTATGTTCTTCACAACTCCCCAGTCTGGCTCCCTCAAAATAGGTTTTACAAAATTAATGCGATATTTAGAGAACTTATTTGGTTAAAAAAGGGTGCAAGGATCAAATTGGAACATTTACAAAAATCTAAAGAGGAGGGGGGCTGGCGCTGCCCAATCCGTGGCTCTACTTTCTCTCCTCTCAATGTCAGCACATGGCGGGGGGAATGGAGGGCTTCCCAGCGGAGGGGCCAGTTGATTTTCCGGTCTCTTGTGGGTCAGGGGTCGCTGTTATCCAACTTAGAGGCGGGCAGATTTAGACCTTGGGCGTCTAGATATCCTACGGTCCTTCTCATGATTAAAGTGTGGGATAAAATGAAACAGTTAAGAGGAATCACGGGTTTCACAAAATACTCCCCTATTTGGGATAACCTGTATTTGCCGCAAATGAGGTCGCTTAAAGGTTTTGCGCAATGGAGGCGAATAGGTATCTGGTGGCTGTCGCAATTAGTGGAGGATGGGGTTTTTAAGTCCTTTGACACACTGAGACGGGATTTTCCGCTCCAACACTCTATGTTCTTCCAGTATCTGCAGTTGCGGCATGCCTACACAGTGCAGGACCAAATGAATAGTATATCTATACACCAGGATGCTATTGTCAGCAGGCTCGGGCTGCAGGCATCCACTAGGGGTTTAATCTCGTTTGTGTACGGTGGACTTCTTTCAGTGGTTTTGGTGAAGCATCCGATAGGAGCGCTGTCGAAGTGGGAGCAACAGTTGGGCGCCATTTCAGGGGATCAATGGGAATCTATTCTGCAGATGGTCCCCAGGCTGTCTCTTAGCGAACCCAATCGTTTGTCCCAATTGTATATTCTTTATAGAGTTTATAGAACCCCTAAATGGTTATTTGATATGGGGATGAGGATGGATTCGCAGTGCCCTAAATGTACGCTCGAGAATGCTGATATCTTACATATGTTGTGGACGTGCCCCTGCCTGCAGGTATTTTGGATTCTGGTCCTTAATTTGATCCACATGACTACAGGACAGGATATCCCGCGAGATCCCGTTGTCTGTGTCTTGGGTGATGTGGGGGGAGATGAATACCTTCAAACCGCTGTTGCCAGAATGCTTTATGCTGCTAGGAAGCTGATAGCATACGATTGGATTTTAGATAAGGTGCCATCTCGGACAGAATATATCAATAAATTAAACTATATACTCTATAGAGAAAAAGCCATATACCTTAAGAAGGGACGACCGAATACTTTTGAGCAAATTTGGGCTGGTTGGCTGGACACCCCGGGTCTGCCGGCAGCAAACCTATTCGTCTAATAACTGATGTTGGTTGACATTGTTATCCACTGTGTCTATGTGCATGTATTTTATATTTTCATAAGATTTGTGCTTTTTGTGTATAATTTTCTTATTTCTTTTGTGGACCGGGCTCGGGGTATGGGATGGATGGTGATACAGTTGTTTTTCACTTGTTTGTTATAACGAAAATGTGAATAAAAACTATCTGATTAAAAAAAAAAGATATTATAAAAAAACCTTTTGACACTGAGGGTGATCAATGAGTGGAGCAGGCTGCCACGAGAGGTGGTGAGTTCTCCTTCAATGGAAGTCTTCAAACAGAGGCTGGACAGACATCTGTCTGGGATGGTTTAGTGAATCCTGCATTGAGAAGGGGGTTGGACATGATGACCCTTGAGGTCCCTTCCAACTCGAACATTCTTTGATTCTGTGTTCTGCATGTATACAGCATGGTTTATATACATGTACACACTGCTTTGTATCTTGTGTAATGCATATATACACCAGGCTGTATTCCCTCTGTTATATACATACATTTATATGTGTCTCCTCATGCATGCATCCATCCACCCACCTAATCACCCATCTATGGATCCATCCTGTGGAGCTTTGTTAGACCCATAGTTGCCATGGCAATTTAATGGCACTATGCTATCATGTCCTGGAGTCACAGGTGGAAGTCTTCCTTTCAAATCACACAGGTGAAGTGGTCACGGATGACTGCAGTTAAAGGGGCATTCCCATCTTGCAAAGTGATGGTATATTTCTAGGACGTCATTACTTTAAAATCGGCAGTAACTTAACTACTTGGACCCCCACCAATCTGGGGGTTGTAGTGGTGATTTAGCACTGTGCCCCCCTCACAGTATTTTTCTGTACATCAGCAACTGGCAACATGGGTTAAAAAGGTCTGGAGAACAGGTCTGGTCAAGCAAATGAAAACTGCTGCAGTTACCTGAACAGTCAGGTGCCAATGATGGGAAAAATAGCTCAGCTTTAGTAATGATCCTAGAGAGCAGATCCCCACTGATCATACAGTGATAGCATATCCTAGTGATGCAGTGTCACGTGACAAGATGGAAATACCCCTATAAATCTTTAGGATTGGAGGTTTCATCCCCCAGGCCACTGCAAGCAACGTTGGCTGTTTCTTACAAGTGATGTGCACCATCTCTGAGTTACCTCTCTGCTGTTCATGTACAGTGTTGTGCAAGAGGAAGTTAAAAAGTCCATGACCCAACAATGAAACCTTAATGAATACACAAATAAAGCGTATTATTGTATTATTATTGTACCATGAGAAATCAAACATTTATCGAGTTTACTTTCTAAATCAATTCCTTGTGGGTTTCAATAAGAAGTTTCATGGTTTACTTCCTAGTGATAAGACTCTGTTTTGGTGATAGAATACTTACCCAGACAATTGGCTTCTTAAAGGTGCAGCACCAGAATATTCCAGTAATTTATCAAGCATGTTTTAGATGACTATTTTAGTCATTAGTTCATCAAATACATGGGAGCTGGGGGGGCATGGCTATGGAGTGGAGGAGGACAGACGCACGCTGCAAGAGCTCCTGCCCATCCTGCATCTATCCTGCAAATACCGCCTGTCTAACGCTGTATATCTGGCAGCGCTTGTGGTCCCTGGGTACTCCGCGGGAGGGCGCAGGACGACTCCGGTGAGCGTGAGACCTGGAAAGCCGGGGTGGATGGCGGGGCCCACACGAGGCAGCGGCCATCTTGGACGCGCGCTCTATCAGAGGGAGCGGTGGCCTCCAGCTTCCAGCGCTGCAGCATCTTCGGGCAGCGACCTGTATCCTGCAGAATCAGAGGGATATGCGGTGAGTGCTGTGAAAGATGGGCCCTGCATTACTCCCTCTCTTATTAACTGACTCGCTGGCCTCTTGGTGACACTACTGTGGGAGAACTTGCTCCCCCTCCCACTGCTGCTGTCTCTGAGGGTGGATTTCTCTCCCCCTCCCCCCTGCCATAAGAATCCTCAGTGATATGGTGTTTCCGTCTGCACGGATACTGCTCCCAGGCCGCAATTAGTAAACCTGGTCCCTGCTGTGTATATAACTGCAGTGGAAGGAATCCTGGACTGCACATTTCTAGTTACACCGGTGTACCTCACTGCTCTTAACCATGAATCGATCGAAAGGATCGACGGCAGCAGAAAAATTAAAGGAAATTGTCAGACCCGACCCTTCTGAGAGTGCACGTTCTCTAAGGAATACCTCTTCACAACCTCAGCGTAAAAATCGTCCCTCAGGGGGTGGAGAAGAGACTGAGCAGGAAGACATGACTCTTAAGCAGGCTATCTCCCTCACTAGGACATCTCTGACGGAGAAAATAGAGGATGTCTACACGGAGGTGGGGAGACTCCGTCAAGATATGCAGGCCATGAGGGGATGCATCACAGAGGTGGAGGCAAGAGTGTCCCAGGTGGAGGACACCATTACCCCTATGGAGGCCAAGTTAACCAAGGTAGCAGGATCTATGAACGCCTGGAAGCAGAAGGCAGACGACCTGGAGAACAGAATGCGTCGGAATAACATCCGTGTCATCGGTCTGCCAGAACGCTCTGAAGGTCAGCACCCTGAGCAATTCCTGGAGGGCTGGCTTAAGGCCTCACTGGCAGATGAATTCTCCTCAGTGTTCGCTGTTGAGAGAGCCCACAGAGTTCCCACAAAGCCTCTACCACCGGGAGACCCACCTAGACCCTTCCTAGCACGTCTCCTCAACTGTAAAGACAGAGACGCCATTCTACGCCTTGCACGACAAAAGAGTCCCATCAAGTTCAACAATGCTGTGATCTCAATCTTCCCGGATTTCTCCATGGAACTTCAGAAGCAATGTGCACAATTCATTGACATCAAGAAGCGGCTCAGGGAAAGGAACATTGTATATTCAATGATTTATCCGGCTCGACTTCGGATTGTCCACGGGGGTTCCTCCGTGTTTTTCACGGATCCAGCGGAGGCTACTGAGTGGCTGCGGTCCCATAGAGGATCTCCTGCAAAGGAATCCTAATGTGCCTACTTTCATCTGGATCCTTTAATTACAGGCTTAATTGGAGCTCTCCTGGCGAGCACCCAGATATCTACAATACCGGACACTGCGTTCAGTGATGGTATCCCCTTGTTTACTTTTCAATAGGGGCGTGGGACCTTGCTCCTATGTTGTTAGATTTATGTTCTGTTTTCTTTTTTTCAAAAGCTTTATTTTTAGTTTTAAGTGTTTCTTAGGCAAAAGTTGCAGCCAATGGAAGTCCTGCTATTTATGTGATGTCTCTGAATTCTACTCGGGCATCGATGCCCAACATGCCCAGATAAGTGGAGATGGGTTCTGAATTAATATGCATGACATGGAATGTGAGGGGTATCAAAACCCACCGGAAAAAGATTAAAGTATTCTCACAAATCTGGCACTATCACCCTCACATTGTGGCTCTGGTCGAGACGCACCTGACCAGAGATACAGCTCGGAGCATACAAAAACCGTAGGTTCAGTGGTCAATACACGCATTTCATACCAGCTATTCCATGGGAGTCTCACTACTAATTCACAAGGACGTTAGATGGGAGGTCCGGGAGGCCCGGAGAGACTCTGAGGGGCATTTCATATTTGTGTATGCACTGATCAACTCTAGGAAATATGTTATTTTGTGTGTTTATAATCCCCCTCCAGCTGGTACGTCAATTCTCCAGAAGGCATTGAGTTTTGCTCTGAATTATCCAGACGCAGATGTCATTTGTATGGGTGACTTTGATTTGGTTATGAATAGTCGCCTTGATAGGTTGAGACTGGATGATGGGATACAGAGTGGGACCCCAGCAACAGCTACATCCCAATTGTCACAGTTTATAGAAGGTAGTGGATGGCTAGACCTATGGAGAACACGCCACACCGAGATGAGGGAATATACTTGCCATTCATCCACTAAGCGTTCCTTATCTCGCATACATTTTTGGATCTAGCGGTCTGGCAATGTGAGTAGATAACATTGAGCATGGTAGTAGAGGGATTTCAGATCATAGTCCGATAATTCTTAAACTTAAATATGGCCCACCAAGTGGTAGGATAGTATGGAAATTAAACCCTTTCTGGCTGAAGTTGGTAAAGTCACCTGACAGAACAATTGACCAATTACACAGCTTCGTCTCCTCCCATCCCGAACCCCAGAATGTTAACTTATTTTGGGACACCCTTAAGGCGTACTTGAGTGTAACGTCCGTCTGCGGTTCTGGGCTGCAGCCAGGCAACACCCCGAGAAACACTGATACCCTTTACCCCTATACAGGGATCTGGATTTACAACAGAGCCCAGGAGGTACTGTCTGAATAGGAGCAGCGGCCAGAGCAGGACGGTCGTCAGAGTGAAGTACAAAAACGGCAGGCAATAGCAGAGTCAATTTCAGGCCAAGATCAGAGTCAAAAACCAGGAGGGCGGCAGAGGTACAGAATCGTTAGGAAGTAGCAGAGTCAGAATATCCAGGCCAAGGTCACAAACCAGGAGAGTAGCAGAAGTACAGAATCGTCAGGCAAAAGAGGGGTCAGAAATCCAGGCTGAGGTCAGAGTCAAACAGAAATCAATCACTAAGTAACACACAGGGGAACCAAGAATATATCCGGCGGCTTGCAAGACCAGTCCCAAGGTATTTGAGGGATCAGGTCATCCCTCACAGGTTCCTGGACTGGTGATGTCATTAGGGCCGCCCCCAGGACCAGGCCAGATGGAGTTGCAGTAACCCCCTGATGACTGACAGAGGGGCGGAGCCTGCGCCCACCAGATGCCTGCGCAGGAGCCACTTCTCTGTCACCACCATAACTCACGGGTGGACCACGGCGCCTCCCAGTGGCCGAGGCAGGAACAGCCGTCCCCGAGTCTGACAGTGAAGTGGCGGTCTGGCGCCTCCTAGTGGCCGTGACCGGAACAGCAGGCCTCGAATCCAACGGTGATGTGACAGACCGGCGCCTCCTAGTGGCTAAAGCTGGGACCATAGGCCCTGAGTCTGACGGCAACTTAATAGAACCACGGCGCCTCCCAGTGGCCGTGGCAGGAACAGCCGTCCCCGAGTCTGACGGCGAAGTGGCGGCCCGGCGCCTCCTAGTGGCTGCGACCGGAACAGCAGGCCCCAAATCTGACGGAGATGTGACAGTACCCCCCTTCCAAGAGGGGCCTCCGGACCCTCAAAACCTGGTTTGTCAGGGTGAAGGAGGTGAAACCTTCTAATTAGTGCTTTTGCATGGATGTCCCGCGCAGGGACCCAGGACCTCTCCTCCGGGCCGTAGCCCCTCCAGTGTACCAGATACTGTACGGACCCTCTTACAAGGCGGGAGGGAGTCAAGGACACCCTGGACTTCATACTCCAAGAACCCTCCGACCGAAACGGGAGGAGGAGGGGACGGGACAGGGTGAATTGGGGAGCGATACAACTTGAGGAGAGACTTGTGGAAGACATTGGGTAATTTGAAAGACTGAGGGAGTTTTAAACGGAAGGCCACCGGGTTAATCACCTCTATAATCTTGTATGGACCAATAAATCTGGGACCCAGTTTGGTAGACGGTACTTTAAGCTTGATGTTTTTGGTGGAGAGCCAAACCTTGTCTCCAACTCCCAGGTGCGGTCCTTTGGATCGCCGTTTGTTCGCTGCCGAGGTCTGTCTAACCCGGGCCCCTTTCAAGTTAGAGTTTACCTCAGACCAAATGGTTTTTAAACGATGTATATTTTTCTCTACCCCAGGAAGCTCCGACATTCTGGCCGAGAATGAGCCAAAGCGCGGATGCAGCCCGTGGTTGCAGAAAAAGGGGGTAGACTTAATGGAGTCCTGATACTGATTGTTTAGGGCAAACTCGGCTAGTGGCAGATGTTCTGCCCAATCGGACTGGTGTTCTGAGATGTAGCAACGAAGGTATTGCTCCAGAGCCTGGTTGACACGTTCGGTTTGCCCATTGGTTTCAGGGTGGTAAGCCGAGGAAAAAGATAGCTCAATACCAATGCGTTTACAGAACGCCCTCCAGAACTTTGACACGAATTGGGTACCCCTGTCAGACACAATATTGACCGGGGCACCATGTAAACGTACCACATGTACAATAAACAGTTTACTCAACGTTTCCGAGTTAGGTAACCCCGACAGGGGGACAAAATGACATTGTTTACTGAACCTGTCCACCACCACCCAGATACACGTCTTTCCATCTGAGGACGGTAGGTCCGTAATGAAGTCCATGGAGATGTGGGTCCATGGACTCTCGGGGGTGGGCAAGGACTGGAGCCAGCCGGCAGGGCGAGTATGGGAGGACTTGGCGCGGGCACAGACCTCACATGCTAAGACATATTCTTTGCAGTCCTTAACCACCGTCGGCCACCAAAAATTCCTAGTTATCAATCTGGCGGTATTATTGAGACCAGGATGGCCTGCCAAGACAGAGTCATGTGATTCTCTAAGCACTTGTAGGCGAAAATGCAGGCAGAACGAACAATTTGTTGGGTGGCGTAGTGTCAGGGGCTTGTTCTGGGGATTTACGGATCTCCTCCATAAGGTCCAATGACACTGCGGACACAATGATCCCAGTGGCCAATATCGGAACTGGTTCACAGTCCTCGGCTTGTGAGGGGCAGAAACTGCGAGAGAGGGCATCGGCCCTCACATTTTTTGTACCAGGGCGGAAGGTGATTATAAAATTAAACCTAGAGAAAAACAATGCCCACCTTGCTTGTCTAGGATTTAACCTTTTTGCTGATTCTAGGTATGTCAGGTTCTTATGATCGGTAATTACCGTGATCTTGTGTTTGGCGCCCTCGAGGAAGTGACGCCATTCCTCGAAGGCCCATTTAATTGCCAATAGTTCCCGATTCCCAATATCATAGTTTTTCTCCGTGGGAGAGAATTTGCGGGAAAAAAACGCACATGGACGAAGCTGAGTGAGGGATGTAGTGCCTTGTGATAGCACTGCTCCCACTCCGACTTCAGAGGCATCCACCTCCACAATAAATGGACGGTCCAGATCCGGCTGAACCAAAACTGGGTTGGCCACAAAACTCTCTTTTAAAGTAGAAAACGCCTGAATTGCCTCAGGATTCCAGTTGGCCACGTCCGCCCCTTTCCGGGTCAGATCCGTGAGTGTCTTGGCAATCTCTGAGAAACCTCTAATAAACTTGCGGTAATAATTAGCGAACCCCAAAAATCGCTGCAGCGCTTTCAGCGATTTTGGTTGCACCCAAGCCTTAATAGGCTGGACCTTGGCAGGATCCATGCGGAAGCCTTTACCTGAAACCATGTATCCTAAAAACTGTACCTCCTCAGCAAAAAAGACACATTTCTCCAGTTTAGCAAACAAGGAGTGTTCACGTAGTCTTTGTAGCACAGAACAGACGTGTTGAGAGTGTGTCACAGGGTCAGCAGAGTAAATCAGAATGTCATCTAAATACACCACGACATACACCCCACAAATGTCTCTAAAAATATCATTAACAAAGTGCTGAAATACGGCAGGTGCGTTGCTGAGTCCGAACGGCATAACCAGGTACTCAAAATGGCCAAGGGGTGTATTGAAGGCCATTTTCCACTCATCTCCCTTTCTTATGCGGACCAGATTATATGCCCCCCGGAGGTCAAGTTTAGTAAACCAACGGGCTCCTGTTAGCTGATTAAAAAGATCAGGGATGAGTGGAAGCGGATACTGGTTTTTTATAGTGATTGCATTCAACTCCCGATAATCAATGCAGGGTCTGAGACAACCATCTTTCTTCTCCACAAAGAAGAACCCGGCCCCAACTGGAGAAATGGACGGTCTGATAAACCCTTTTCTTAGGCTATCTGCAATATAGTCATTCATGGCCTGACGCTCTGGGCCAGAGAGATTAAATATTCTTCCCTTAGGGAGACGGGCATCCGGCATCAGATCAATAGGGCAATCATACTCTCTGTGAGGGGGTAGCTTTTCAGATTCTACAATAGAAAAGACATCCTCAAAATCTCTGAAAGCAAACGGTATGTGGGGGGTTTTAACCTTAACTTGGTTTACTGCCAAGGATATGCAATTTTTCTGACACTGTGGGCTCCAGCGTACAACGTCACCCAAGTGCCAGTCGATGACAGGATTGTGCTGGCGTAGCCATGGCATACCCAGAATAACTGCAGAGGTTAAATTGTCCATCACAAAAAATGACACCAGCTCAGTGTGTAAGGCTCCCACAGACATAGCAACCTTGGCAGTAACAAACTTAACCCCCTCCTGAATAATGGACGTGCCATTAATAGCCGTGGTTTTAATAGGGGCATTAAGTTTTAGTAGAGTTACATCCAGATTCCTAGCAGTCAAGGAATCCATAAAATTTCCTTCAGAGCCACTATCCACATACGCGTTTAAACACAGCGATTTCTGACCACATGAAACTGAAATGGGTAATAAAACTTTAGCCGCATCTGCGGGCAATACCTGAGCCCCTGGGCAACCATAGCCAGAGTAGTTGCCCAGAGGTCGACGTGCCAGGAGCATGGATCTCTGAGGTGCAGCTCTCTCCCTGAAGACTCCAGACTGCCGCATAGTTGTCCAAGAAAATGAGAGAGATCTTCCAGGCTGTGCACTGCAACAGGTGTTCAGGCTAAAAATCAGCTCAGTCAGAAGAAGAAAAAAAAAAGTTCAGGGAGACTGCTTTTATATATGTTGGGTATATACACAATAAGCAGCTAATTTTAGGACCGGATATAATGTAACGTCCGTCTGCGGTTCTGGGCTGCAGCCAGGCAACACCCCGAGAAACACTGATACCCTTTACCCCTATACAGGGATCTGGATTTACAACAGAGCCCAGGAGGTACTGTCTGAATAGGAGCAGTGGCCAGAGCAGGACGGTCGTCAGAGTGAAGTACAAAAATGGCAGGCAATAGCAGAGTCAATTTCAGGCCAAGGTCAGAGTCAAAAACCAGGAGGGCGGCAGAGGTACAGAATCGTTAGGAAGTAGCAGAGTCAGAATATCCAGGCCAAGGTCACAAACCAGGAGAGTAGCAGAAGTACAGAATCGTCAGGCAAAAGAGGGGTCAGAAATCCAGGCTGAGGTCAGAGTCAAACAGAAATCAATCACTAAGTAACACACAGGGGAACCAAGAATATATCCGGCGGCTTGCAAGACCAGTCCCAAGGTATTTGAGGGATCAGGTCATCCCTCACAGGTTCCTGGACTGGTGATGTCATTAGGGCCGCCCCCAGGACCAGGCCAGATGGAGTTGCAGTAACCCCCTGATGACTGACAGAGGGGTGGAGCCTGCGCCCACCAGATGCCTGCGCAGGAGCCACTTCTCTGTCACCACCATAACTCACGGGCGGACCACGGCGCCTCCCAGTGGCCGAGGCAGGAACAGCCGTCCCCGAGTCTGACAGTGAAGTGGCGGTCTGGCGCCTCCTAGTGGCCGTGACCGGAACAGCAGGCCTCGAATCCAACGGTGACGTGACAGACCGGCGCCTCCTAGTGGCTAAAGCTGGGACCATAGGCCCTGAGTCTGACGGCGACGTAATAGAACCACGGCGCCTCCCAGTGGCCGAGGCAGGAACAGCCGTCCCCGAGTCTGACGGCGAAGTGGCGGCCCGGCGCCTCCTAGTGGCTGCGACCGGAACAGCAGGCCCCAAATCTGACGGAGACGTGACATTGAGGGGTTGCTTATCTTCTACGATCTCCTACATCAAACAGGTGACGTCGGAGGATGACGAGATAGAGCAATGTTTGAAATATTCAGAGGCCGCTTACATATCTGATCAAACTAGTGGTAACAGAGTGGAGTGGTTGACTGCCCAAAGATTATATACTCAACACATAGACTCTAAATCCAAACATAAACAATTCTTTACTCACCAGTCCTACTTTGAACTAGGGAACCAATCCAGTAAATTTCTGGCTTATTTGGTGCATCAGCACAAAACAACTAACACAATATTACAGATCCGCAGCTTAGACGGTACATTCGTATCCTCAACCGAAGAAATAATGGGTTGTTTTCATGATTATTATAGTTCACTGTACAACTCAAAAAGTGTTGTTGATAGCCAGGGGTGTCTAGACTACCTATCCGATATAACATTTCCCATAATGAGTACTTCTCAGCGGGCCTTTATGGACGCTGAATTCACTTTGGAAGAGATAGAAGATGCCATGAGGGATATGGCCTCTGGGAAGGCTCCTGGGCCGGATGGGTTTCCTATCGAGCGATACAGGAAATACCGGGAGATTTTGGTGCTGCTTTTGTTGTCTGTGTTACGGGGGATTTGGGGGGGTCATGCCGGAGTCCTTTTATGAAGCTAATATAATAGTGCTTAAGAAGGAGGGAAAGGACCCTTTAGATTGTCGATCTTATCGCCCCATATCTTTAGTAAATGTAGATTATAAAATTTTTACGAAAATCTTGGCTACCAGGCTGAACTCAATCATTTTGGAACTCATACACCCTGACCAGACTGGCTTTATGCCTGGTAAAAGCACCTCCATTAATATTAGACGGGTCCAATCGGTGGTCCAATGTAGCTCCCTGATGCCGGACAATAAGCGGGCATTGGCATCGTTGGATGCAGCCAAGGCCTTCGATTCCCTTTAGTGGCCCTTCCTCCACGCATGCTTGCAGAAATATGGATTTGGGGATAGGTTCCTAAAATGGGTTAATACATTATATGTGAAACCTAAAGCCCATATCATGGTAAATGGTTTCATATCTGAGTCCTTTTCTCTACACAGGGGGACTCGTCAGGGGTGTCCCCTTTCCCCGGCCCTCTTTGCTCTTGCAATAGAGGCACTGGCAATTCACATGAGAACTTCCCCTAATATTATGGGCATAAAAATAGCAGATCGGGTGGATAACATAGGCCTATATGCTGATGACATGGTAATATTTATGGATAGGGCGGAGGAGACACTGACAGGAGTGATCGCCACTGTAAACAAATTCAGTAAATATTCCGGCCTGTATATAAATTGGGAGAAGTCTGCTCTGATGCCTCTTTCCCATACCCCGATGCCACGACTTGAGACTCTCTCCTTGCTGCCTATTGTACCACAATTTAAATGTCTGGGTGTTCATATTTCTCAATGCAGCACGTTTGATCTGCAACTTAATATATATCCATTGCTGGAGATGGTTGAAGTCAAATTTGCGATCTGGAGCAAACTCCCGCTGTCTGTAGCCGGACGCATTAACTTAATTAAAATGATACTACTCCCTAAGCTCAGCTACTTTCTCCAACATAGTGCTGTGGTGGTGCCTAAGTCTTTCTTCGCCAATTTGAACTCCCAAATTACGTCTTTTATATGGGGGAGAACCGGGCCAAAACTCAAGCTGTCCACTCTACCAAGGCCAAAGAAGGGGGGGGCAGCACTACCGGATTTTTTTCTGTACTATCTGGCTGGACAGGCCAGAGCTATAAATAAATGGATACCCGGTAATCATCTTCCTAACTCTGAAAGCCATTTGCTTCATGCCGCACATGCTGATTGCCCATTGGGTTTTTTGGAGTTGGAGAAGGTAAATGTCCCACGTCTGTTACCCATGCTTCGTCTGGCAAGATTAGTGTGGAGACAGATTAAGAGGGTGGTTGGATTTAGCGATATCATAACTGAGATGCCCTTATGGAATAATAGTTATTTTCCGGCACTACTTGTCCACCCGTCTCCCGAATTCTGGTCTCGGTGCAATGTTTCTACGATAAGGGATCTATGTGACCGCGGCACACTATTACCTTTTGAACAATTACAAGCTAAATGCGATGTCCCGAGGTCGCAATTCTTCCGATATTTGCAACTGAGATCAGCCTTTCAATCACACATGAGATATGTGGGTGTGAATAATGCTATCTTGTCTCTACCCTTGATAGGCATTCTTAAATCACAGGGTCCCCAGGGTCTCGTCTACACTCTGTACACATACATGCTGTCAGTGGGGGCAGAATCTGCCATATGCTTGGTTAGAGGGAAATGGGAAAAGCTCATCCCTGATACACAGGGAGAGGAGTGGGAAGAAATCCTGGAGTCACCAACTAAGGTGTCTCCGTCCATTAACAACAGAATGATACAACTATACATTATAAACCAATCATATTTGACTCCGACTCGACTTTTTAAGATGGGCTGATTCCAGTCTTTGGAATGTCTGAGATGTCATACATTAGATGCAGATTTTATCCACATGATCTGGCAGTGTCCAATTATAGCACATTATTGGAAAGAGGTGACATCATTATTACTTCCCTGGTACAAATTCCTGTTCCCCTTGAGCCATTAGTTTGTCTGTTTGGGGTGTGGGACGACGAGACGTGGGGACACTATACAGGGATTTTCTTACGGGAGACGTTTATGGCACGAAAGGTACTGGCACTGCGGTGGATGGGAGGTTCGGATCCCTCCCTTAGGACCTGGATTGAATTGGTAAACTTGATTATACCATACGAGCGACGCTGTGCCAAAACAGAGGATGCCTGGGTAAATTTGAGAAGATATGGGAGAGGTGGAATTCCTCTCATCTCACTTTGTAGGATGGAGATATCGCATGATAAAGAGCTAATTATGTGGACACAGGCTGCAAATAGTTGTTGTTTTGTAGTTATAGTAATGGTTTAGAGGTTTGACAGGCTTTATTGTTTGAATAATACCATGCAGACTAATGTAAGGTAATTGACATTATGCTTTATTCTGTAAACAACTGGTATACATACACTGTTTGAAATTAATGCTTTGTGAAACATATACGCTTTATATGGTATTTCTCATCATTTGCCAGTTTGTATATTGTATACCCTATCAATGGTTTAATAAACGAATTAAAAAAAAAAATACATGGGAGCTATAATATAATGGTAAAATATAATACGTGCTGTACATGAAAGTTACAAGCTTACAGTCCTGCTATGCTAATGGGACATGAACAGTTTCAGGGAGGGCATACAGCCCAATGGCTACATCATATACACAGATCATGCAGCCGGTGCTTCTTCTATGCCTACAGTCTGACTAGCAAGAGAGGAGATGGGAGGACATCCCAAAACTTCAATTAATACCTTCCCACCTCCACTTCTTATCTAACAGTTAATCCACCTGCAAACAAAAGGGTCTTCTCCAATCCCAGGTGGTGTGTAGGTATAACAGCTGTGTCTATAGATCTATCACAGATCAGTTCATTGGCTGTGAACTCGCAGGACCTGTCTGACGGCACCGTGAGCAGAAGAACTTTCTCATGCTTGCGGTGCCCTCAGACAGGGAATAGCAGTACTCAGGCATGTACTGAGCACATGGTGCTCAGTGTCTGCTGGATGACAGGCTGTATGGACGCATCATGCATCCATGCAGCCTGCCATCGAGATGTAGCAGAGATAGACCCGTCGTGGGACAAATGGATTAAAAGCTTCTCTGCGGAAAGGTGAGGAATGTTGTTGTTTGTTTTGTTTACCACTTTTGCAGATGACTAGGGAATCGAGGGAATAGGCGAGGTCGTAAGTATGGTTTAATTAAGAATATTAAAGGAGTCTGTGTCTTTCTTTCAATTAAAAGACTTTTTTCTGGGTGTCTGTGTTTTTATTATTATCATTTATTTATATAGCACCATTGATTCCATGGTGCTGTACATGAGAAGGGGTTACATACAAATTACAGATATCACTTACAGTAAACAAACTAACAGTAACAGACTTATATATAGGAGAGAGGACCCTGTCCTTTCGGGCTTACATGCTACAGGATGGTGGGGAGGATGGTGGATCTCCCATTTTATCCAATGTGACTATGGGGTTAGTAATGGGGTGTCTTATTGACGCCTTTCCATTACTATCCTCAGGGCTTGATGACACTTGACATTACAAAGGTGACATCAACCCCCCCAACTATCACCCCACTTGCCACCGTTACAGGGCAGGTGGGAAGAGCGAGGCTAAGTGCCAGAATTGTTCCATCTTCGAAATGCGCCTTTTCTGGGGCGACTGAGAGCTGATGTTTTTAGCCTGGGGGGGGCGAGTATCCATGGCCTCTTCCTAGGCTATTATGTCAGCCCGCAGCTGTCTGCATAGCCTTTGCTGGTTATTAATTATAGGGGGACCCCATGTCATTTTTTTGGGGAGATCCATCATTTTTATAGCCAGTAAAGGCTAAGTATACAGTTGTAAGCTGATATTAATAGCCTGAGAAGCTCCATGGGTATTTCATCCTTCCCAGGCTGTAAACATCTGCCCCCAGCTGTCGGCTATCCCTCTGCTGGTTTCGAAAATGGCGTGGGAGCCCACGCTATTTTTTCAAAAAAATAATCATGTATTAAATAAATCCATGTACAGTAAGCTGCACACACACTGTACTAATTGTGTTTGTCACAGACATCTATATATCTAATTATTCTATTTATATTTACTGTATGTAAATCCATCTCTTCTATCCTGTCGGCTCCTGCAGTGATTTTACAGTACAGGGCAGATGAATTGCCGGATTTTCTTGTATCTATCTACTTAATATATACATATATATACGTGTGTCACTGACATCTATATATCTATGTATTCTATGTGTTTATATCTATTCTATCTATTCTATTCTATCCTGTCAGTGTGATTACTGTACGTGGCACATTAATTGCCGGTTTTTCAAATGCGATCGGTGTGTAAAAATTGGACAGCACTCGCATGGTCCGAGTGCTGTGTCATTTTTTTCTTGCACTCATTGACTTCTATTGTGGATGCAATCCGATTTCCGATTACAATTGCAACATGATGCAACTTTTTTACAGTCCGATCGTGATCTGATCTGATCTGGAAAAAAAAAACGCAGATGAAAACAGAATCATAGAATAACATTAGTCCGAATTCAATCGGATTTTTTATCGGATTGCATTCGTCCGATTTCATCTTAAGTGGGAATGAGCCCTTACAGTGATTTTCTATATTTTAGATATTTTTATCCAAAGTGGAAAACCTATTTAAATGTTGATATGAAATGCTTATCTTTTCCCAGTGATACAAGGTGTTGATAACCAGTTATTGGGATCAAATAACCAAAGCTTTGCACGGCTGATGGAAGAGAGATTTGCCAAACTTTTTCAGGAATCTAGTCAACAATCAAGAAGATTTAGAAGATCAACCACAGTAGGAAGCTACACAGTTCAGGTGGGTAACTGTTCAGAGTAAAAGTCAACCACACAAGTGTCATTTGATTATTTGTCAGAAGAGGAAATTTTTTTCACCCGTAGAAATAGTTCCAGTTTTGTCCGTAGCCTTAAACTGGTGTTGCAACTCAACCCTGTTCAAATGAGTAGGGCTGAGTTATGGTGTCAGGAACTATCCATAGACAAAAGTAGAGGTGGCTACAACATTAGTTTAAAGTGGATAAAAACAGTCAATTTTTACTAAAATTTTCATTCTTCAACTGAAAGTTAACAATGAACAATTGGTTTAGCCAAACGATTAAAATCATTGTCTGGAAAACTTGACGTTGTTTCAAATTTCTGCTCGATAGATGCTTGTCCATGAAAGAACTTTTCAAGAAAAAACATTCCCAAAATGTTCCCTAAACATTCCTTAAACATCCTGTGTCCTTCTCCCATAATCTTATGTACAGATGTGTCCTTCCCTGAACCTGTAACTCATAAGATCACATATTAAAATGTGCATGTTACCATATACAGCTCTGGCAAAAATTAAGAGACCACTGCAAAATTTTCAGTTTTGCTGATTTTTCTCTTTTTATGTATATTTTTGAGTAAAATGTAAATTGCTCTTTTATTCTATAAATTACTGACAACATGTCTCCGAATTTCCAAGCACTAAATTTTGTATTTATTTTCAGAAAATGAGAAATGGTCAAAATAACAAAAAATGCAGTGCTTGCAGACCTCAAATAACGCTAAGAAAACAAGTTCATAATCATTTAGAAACAACAATACTAATGTTTTAACTCAGGAAGAGTTCAGAAATTAATATTTTGTGGAATAACCATGATTTTTAATCACAGCTTTCATGCGTCTTGGCATGCTTTCCACCAGTCTTTCACACTGCTTTTGGGTGACCTTATGCCTCTCCTGATACAAAAATTAAAGCAGTTCTTCTTTGTTTGACGGCTTGTGACTATCCATCTTCCTCTTGATTACATTCCAGAGGTTTTCAAAGGGGTTCAGGTCTGGAGATTGGGCTGGCCATGACAGGGATTTGATGTGGTGGTCCTTCATCCACACATTGATTGACCTAGCTGTGTGGCATGGCGCATTGTCCTCCTGGAAAAAAACAGTCCTCAGAGTGGGGGAACATTGCATGAGCAGAAGGAATCAAATGTATTTCCAGGATAACCTTGTATGCGGCTTGATTCATACGTCCTTCTCAAAGATTAATCTGTCCTATTCCAGCCTTGATGAAGCATCCCCAGATCATCACTGATAATCCACCAAATTTCACAGTGGGTGCAAGACACTGGTTTGGGTGCCTCTCCAGTTCTCCGTCTAACCATTAGACGACCAGGTGTTGTGCAAAGCTGAAAATTAAACTCATCAGAGACGATTACCTCCAGTCCTCTATGATCCAATCCTTATGGTCTTTGGCAAACTTCAACCTGGCTCTCCTTTGCTTCTCATTTATGAAAGGCTTTTTTCTAGCTTTACATGACTTGAGCCCTGCCTCTAGGAGCCTGTTACGACTTGTTCTTCCTTTGCACTTCACACCATCTGCCATTTGCCATTCCTTTTGTAGATCACTTGATGTCATCCTGCAGTTGCTGAGTGACATTCCAATAAGATGACGGTCAATCCGGTCAGTGGAGAGTCATTTTTGCCCTCTGCCGGTCGTAGCTTTGTTATCCCCAATGTCTGCTGCTTGACTTGTTGTAATGGATTGCTGTCTTAGAAATGTTAAAGGGAAGGTGCCGCAATTTTATATAATTTGCAAAAAAATAGTAAGTAACAAAACATGTTGTTTCAGCAAATGTTGTACTAACCAGGATTTATGGTTTGTTTGTAATAATGTTTTAATGTAGCCACTGGGCGCTGCCATCTTGATTTGGAGATCTGTGGAGGACTCATACAGTCTGCAAATATGGCCGTCCCTGGACATAGGAGACTGCGGTCGGCTCCCGACCCCACCATGCAGCCTCATTAGCAGAGAACTGGGCACGCCCCTGTGGGCTGCACCATTCACTGCTGTAGGTGTGGCTGGGCGCCATTTTACTGTAGCCCAGTGCTATCTGCTGAGCTCCACTTACCCTCTATCACAGGACCACTTGTGGCATAACGGGTCCTGTGTTGTGAGGAGAGGCTGAAGATATGGAGAAGGTGGTCAGCAGAGGAGAGAAGCGCTCACTGGAGCCGGAGGATGGAGAGTGGTGAGTGCGGGTGACTTTCCTCTATGCTCCTCTGTCCTGCTTACTCCAGGCTCGGCCCTGTGCTTCCTGCTCTACTGTGTTCTTCTGCTCTGTCTCCGCCTCCTCACTCACAGCCCCAGTGATCTCCGGTAATCTGACACCTTCCCTTTTATGACAGCTTTTATGGCTGTCTGAGGAGGACAGTGACTTATACAGCCCATAGTCTAGTGTATGGGGGGGGGCTGGAATTTTCACCAGTGTGGGCATATCTGTAATACTGTCTCGTGTGAAACAGTCAGCTGAGCCGTGTATCTAATCCTCCCCTGTGTGATACTGACTGCTGAGCCGTGTATCTAATCCTCCCCTGTGTGATACTGACTGCTGAGCTGTGTATCTAATCCTCCCCTGTGTGATACTGACTGCTGAGATGTGTATCTAATCCTATCCTGTGTGATACTGACTGCTGAGCTGTGTATCTAATCCTATCCTGTGTGATACTGACTGCTGAGCCGTGTATCTAATCCTATCCTGTGTGATACTGACTGCTGAGCCGTGTATCTAACCCTATCCTGTGTGATACTGCCTGCTGAGCTGTGTATCTAATCCTATCCTGTGTGATACTGACTGCTGAGCTGTGTATCTAATCCTATCCTGTGTGATACTGACTGCTGAGCCGTGTATCTAATGCTCTCCTGTGTGATACTGACTGCTGAGCCGTGTATCTAATCCTATCCTGTGTGATACTGACTGCTGAGCCGTGTATCTAATCCTATCCTGTGTGATACTGACTGCTGAGCCGTGTATCTAATCCTCTCCTGTGTGATACTGACTGCTGAGCTGTGTATCTAATCCTCTCCTGTGTGATACTGACTGCTGAGCCATGTATCTAATCCTCACCTGTGTCATACTGACTGCTGAGCCGTGTATCCAATCCTCCCCTGTGTGATACTGACTGCTGAGCCGTGTATCTAACCCTATCCTGTGTGATACTGCCTGCTGAGCCGTGCATCTAATCCTATCCTGTGTGATACTGACTGCTGAGCCGTGTATCTAATCCTATCCTGTGTGATACTGACTGCTGAGCCGTGTATCTAATCCTATCCTGTGTGATACTGACTGCTGAGCCGTGCATCTAATCCTATCCTGTGTGATACTGACTGCTGAGCCGTGTATCTAATCCTATCCTGTATGATACTGTCTGCTGAGCCGTGCATCTAATCCTATCCTGTGTGATACTGACTGCTGAGCCGTGTATCTAACCCTGTCCTGTGTGATACTTCTGCTGAGCCGTGCATCTAATCCTATCCTGTGTGATACTGACTGCTGAGCCGTGTATCTAATCCTCTCCTGTGTGATGCTGCCTGCTGAGCCGTGTATCTAATCCTATCCCGTGTGATACTGCTCTCCTGAAATACTCTGTGCTGCTGTCACCCTGCTGGTTTTGTGTGAGATCTACATGGTGGTATTGTGTATGATCTATATGGCGGCATTATGTGAGAACACTATGGCAGTATTACCTGCTAAAAGGGGACCCATTCTAGGGTGGTTCTGGCTGAGCACCTGCACACAGGTCAGGGGTAATAGGTGCAGTCAGGGGAGGACTGGTGAGGCAGCTGAAGAGAGGGTTCTCATTTTTATCGTTACTGTATGGCTACATTTCCCCCATCCTGCTTCCCAGCGTCACCCCGGACTGCGCCTGTCGCCTCGCTTTCACACATCGCCAGGACAGGATCTGAGGAGGGCAATGGGGTCTTTGCCTGCAAAGTCTGGATCAGGCTGATTGATGGCCGTTCTGATCCAGAGTTTACATGCAAAGACAGTCAGTAACTTTGCAGGCCCCATCAAAATGGCTGCTCACTGTGTTCCTAGATGTCATAGGTTTTTGTGCCAGATTTCAGTAGCTGCTCCCCCTAGTGTTAACAAGTGGAAATGCCAAACGTTTTAAAATTATTTTTCATATTTTGCAAAATTAAAAACAAATGATAATATTTTTTAAGAAAATGTAAACATTAATTCTTTACATTTTTTCAATTGCTGAAAAAAATTTTTTTGGATGGCACCTTCCCTTTAAGGATGGGAGCAACATGATGCTCACTATATCCCTCTGCTAGTAAAGCTAGAAATTAGCCCTTCTTTTCCTCACTCAAGACTTTTCTTTTCAACTCCTTTGGCATGGTTAAAAGTTATTTTGTCATTCCTATTGCTTTTGGGATATTCCTAGCACTTGTTTTGCCATCCAGCTTTTCCTATTGCAAGAGGATTGTGAACACCACAGCAGGGTTTTTTATACTTTCCTTCGTTAAATAAGATTTGGTTCAGGTGACCACCTAATCAGAAGCACATTAAGTAGAATGAGGTGTCCTCTGGTTGGAATTCAACTGACACTGGAATGGAATGGCTGTCAGACATGTAGAGAAGCTGGTTTTTATAAAACTGTGCAGTGGTCTCTTAATTTTTGTCAGAGCTGTAAGGGTTTTTTTTTACGGGATGATGCAGGATTATATTTAATTAGTACTATGACAAATTGAATACTATAGATGGTCAGTGTCGTTTCAACTTTGTATGAATGAATAGTTTCTCTATTCATGAGCCATTCCTCCTCTCCTTGCCTCTTGACTCTAAGGCCGGGTTCACACTTGCATTTGGCTGGTCTGCATATGGCTGCGTACTTCTTCCCTTAAACTCCAACAATGATCTGCCTACTTCCATATGTGTCCTGCGTACCTGTTTTTAACATTGAGTATGCAGGGACATGCGTTGTATGCGGATGCGTCCGCGTGTGTCGTTTTGACGTGCCCGCCGACTGCATGGGAACGCAACATGTTGCTTTGTACCACTCTGTAATGTCTCCCACTTTGCGGCTGCCCTAAACTTTTGCATCATAGACACATGTCTGTACGAGTTGTGTATGGGAAACAGAATAGCTACTAGCCACCCTCCTCCAAAGCAGAGACAATTGAAAATTATAGAGTTTTTTATGTATGTACTGGTCAATGTGGACTAAAATGTTACTTTGGCCTAACATTCATTTACCAGGTGATTGTTCATTCATTGGTTGTTGAGTCATCAATTTAATTAGAGCCAATGTGTATGGCTACACTAGCACTATTTATCTAGGATAAAAAGCATAGCCCATTTTTTGGTCTCTTAACATCCTTTATAAATGTAGTAAATCTGTTTTTACACCATATGTGTCACAGTCTATTTGATTTTATCATATTTTACAGATGGTGAAAATGCAACGTTTGGAAGGTCCTAATAACTTGGTTGAATTGACTTACTATGCTGTGAAAGATGGGCAGCCGATACTGGGCACAGTCGCTGCCAAGCAGCTGAATACCATCGACCCTCAGAATATGGCCCTGGCCCTTGGATATTTTGTTAAAGTGCAAGCAAATTGTGAGCACAATTTTAATTTATCTACATAATAATAATCACCATCATCATGATAATAAGGCTATAAAGCATACAGATTAAGAAAATTATTTTTTTGCCTAAAATGTATTAATTTCATTTTTTTCAACATCTGTAACTCTTTTGGCCAGAATGTTTTTTTTTTAATCAGCTATCTCTACTTTCAAATGTCCTATGGGAATTCTAAGAAGGCTGTTCTCATTTTCAGAACTGTTATCCATTAGTCTGAACAGAAGAGATTTCAAAAAGGACAATCTCTGATTTCAAAGGAAACTGTAGTGCTTCATTCCTCCTATAGTGGTGCAGTAGTGGAACAGCTATTTCCAAATTTCCAGTAAGATTACTATTTGGGGTGCTAGAAGCAGGACATCGTGTGACTAGCCTAAATGTAGGGAACCTTTCTAGACAACCCCTTCAATCTGCAATAAATTGAAGTAATAGTGGACATTGATTAAGTCTACTGCAATGACCCGTGACACCTCCTCTGTGTATTTGGGTGTTTTATCCTGACGTGTGATCCTTTGCTTATAGACTTCTAGTGAATGTGTCCTTCTCTTTCATCTTTTAGCTGTTGTACAAAATCCGCCAAACAATCTCTGGATAATTGCAGCAGTTTTAGCTCCTATAGCCGTTGTCACCGTCATTATTATCATCATCACAGCTGTCCTCTGCCGAAAGAACAAAAGCGACTTCAAGTCAGACAACATCAGCAACCTTCCTCCCAGGACCAAGGTAAATTGTGTTCCCTTCTGAGATCATGTTTTCTATAATATTGGTTTGCAGTTGGCTCTCACAACAAATTCTCATTTTTGTGCACTGTTAAACCAGAAAGTATGTAGAAAACTAGCATGAACTTTGCATTAACAAAGATTTTCCAGGATTTATGGCCTAAACCTTCAGGACACTCAGCAGAACAATGTACTGTATACATGCACTGCTTCCTAAGTGGTAGGAGTCCCAGTAGTAGCACCCTAATAAATCATACATTAATGTCTAGAAACTACAAGTACAGAATTACTCAAACAAGTGGTCACACTTGGTATACTATAACATTTTGATAATAATCCAATTGAAGATCCGCACTTCAATATTTTCCAGTAGGGAGACAAGTTGTACTACATTGTGTTGGAATAATGCCTATTATTGTATACAGGGTGATCATAAATATTCATCGGGTTTTGCATTCATATTGCTGCAAAGATATAAATTTCACCTATTTGTAATAATTACATATTGAAAGGTTACACCTCAGAGTTTGTAACTCGTCGCGCATGCAGACTCGCTTGTGACTCACCAGGTGGCAGGGCGGCATCATATCCCAAAATGACGAATATGCAAGAGAAAGAGTTTTGTGTTTCAGAGTATGAGAAGTGTAAATCAATTATTACCTTCCAGCGAGCCTTCGGAAGACAGAATGACAGTGACCCACCTGGTCTTGTAATCTGACAGTGTGTGACTTCTTCCTTTGGGGGTATGATAAAGACATTGTTTACGTGCCTCCTTTGCCATCAACACTGGATGACCTCTGGGACCGAATTAACGCTGCTCTAATGACCATCAATGGGGACTTCAGCGTGTTTGGGTCTAATTGGATTACTGCATAGAAGTGTGTCATGTGACAAAAGGAGAACACATAGAATATTTGTTAACAGTATGTTCTAAACTTCAGCGTTTATGTTCATTATAATATGCCATTCACTATTGTGCATGCAATACACTTTGAAATACACCTTTTTGAAACCAGATGAATCTTTTATAATCATCCTATATATTGCATCAACTACTATTTACTACTGTTTAGTAGTGCATGAGTTTCTGTCTCCAGCAATAGTGTTATATTGCCAATTACAGATTGTTAAAAAAGAACCAGTAAGTACCTTCTCACCGTGTGTGTAGCTGGAGCACGTTCACTTTTACTTTCACTTTGCAAGCTTACAAAAAAGATGCTAAGATCTTAAGATGTAAGAAATACCAGCTGTAAGCTGTGTTATCTTTGTTTCTGATTAAATATATATTCACTGTTGAACGGCTGTACAGTACATAGATTAATCTACTGCCGACAGGTTTTGAGCCTAAAAACTCAAAGACCCAGAGAACAGCCCAGAGGAGAGAGGACAACAGTGTACTAAGGAGAAGAAACAAAGATGGCCACCACCAGCAGTTCTGTGAAGTTCACAGTGCCAAATCTGACTAACCAGAATAAACAATCCTGGATATTCAAGGTAATGATGCAACTGATAATAGAAGGTATGTGGAAATACACACAGAAGTCTAGATCTGACCCACTACCAGAAGACTGGGTAGAGAAGGATTTAAAAAGCACAAAGCGCTGACTCCCTAAGTATAGATGATGATCAGATTGTGCATGTATGTAAATGTAAAACTGCAAAAGAAATGTGGGATCAGCTGAAGAAAGTTCATGAAAGGATAAATCTCAGCAATAAGCTCTATTTAATGAGAAAGCTGTATCAGTTTAAGCTAAATAAGGGCCAAGATATGCAGGATAACATAAGAAAAACACCAGCATTTGTGGAGAGCCTGTGGAGCATTGGGGAAGATCTAAAGGATTTCCATGTTGCTGTACTAACACTAAACAGTCTGCCAGAAAGCTATGACACACTTGTAAGTGCACTAGATGCACACTCAGATTGTGAGCTTACATTGGAGTATGTCAGACGAAAGCTTGTCAATGAGTATAAGCGAAAAACAGAAAGTGCAAGCAGCAGTGGGGTATCCAAAGCAGAATATGCTTTAAAAACCCAAGATCTACCAAAATATAAACGTCACTTGAAGGAAACATGTGGGTGTTTTGTCTGCATGAAGTCAGGGCACCTAAAAACTGACTGCAGAGTCTGGAAAGCTAGAATGAATCACCTGAAAAAGCAAACTAATCATCAAAGGATTAAAAAATGCCATTACTGAAGACTATGACACTTCATGTACTGAAGCTGCATTTAATGCAAGCTCATCAAAGCATGCATGGTGTATAGACTCTGGGGCAACTAGTCATACTAAGGACAGAAACTTCTCTATCATGGACCAAAGTAAGTCAGAGAAAGTTATCTTGGCTAATGTTCAGTATATGAATTCAGAGGGAAAAATAAAAGATGAGTTGTACCAGTTAAAATGCAATGAAAGTATATACACTGCTAAACATGAACAGCGTAAGCATTGTATCCATGTATAACACAGACATATTGCACATAAAGACCTAGAAGCAATAAGAAAGTTACTTCCAAAACAATTTGTTGATGGTGCGACAATCAATCTGTGTAATCAAACAGCAAAATGTACTAGTTGCCTTAAAGGGAAAATGTAAAGAAAATCTTTTCGTAAGAAAAGTACTACAAAAGCAGAACAGCTTCTGGACTTATTACACACAGATGTTTGTGGTCCAATGAGTACTCAAACTCCTGGAAAGAAGAGATATTTACTCACATTTATCGATGATTATTCAATTTATACAGTTGTCTCTCTGTATATCTTCCAGAGAAGTTCCAGAGAAGCTTGAAATATATCTTACTGAATTATATAACAAATTTGGGGGAATGCCAAAAATTCTGCATTTTTGATAATGGAACTAAATAAATAAGTAATGAGACAGAAAGCGTTTTAAGGGAAAATTGGAATTGTGTTTCAGACCATTGTACCATACAATTCTGAACAAAATGGTGTAGTGGAACGAAGGAACTGGAAATTGAAAGAAGTATGCTATTTGATGCAGATTTGCCAATAAAATATTGGGGTGAAGCAATCATGAGAGCTTGCTATCTCCAAGCTTGCTATCTTCAAAACAGACTACCAGGTGAAGCTACTGAGAACACTCCATTTGAGCAATGGAACAGCAAGAAGCATGAACTACAACACATAAGAATATTCAGAAGTAAAGTATTTGTATATATGTTCCCAAAGAAAAACGTGCCAAGTGGAAATCTCATACAATAGAGGGTATCCTGGTGGGCTGCAGTGGAACCTAGAGTTTAAATAGAATCCTGCACCCAGAAATTAACAAGGTCACAATAAGCAGAGATATAATGATTGATGAGAACTTTGTGTTTCTCACATTTCATGACATCACCAGTAGTCCAGTGAGGCCGTACTAGGCCAAAGGCCGCGAAAGGGAGGCCATCATGACAAAATTGAGAGGGAGAGAAGAAACTACAGTTGTTGGTTTGGGTGGTGTGGTGTAAGGGGCTAATTTAGTGAGTTGTGCTGAGTGGGGCTGGGTTTATTAAAGGGGAGGGTTAGAAAGGGGGGGAGGGGTCAGGGGACATGGGTATAAATAGGGGGAGCCATCTTACAGGGGGAAACCATTTTAGGTACCCCTCAGTAACTGTAGGAATCTGTGAGGTACCTGCTTCATGGAGATCGATGGGTGGGCGTACCTCAGGATGACATTACACGCCGGGCATGGCTGTAGAATGATCGCTAATATGGTGGTGACAGCACGCTACAATATAGAGGTACATGTTCACACCTCGGGAGCTGAGCGCAATGTCAGGTAGGATACACAATGCTGGAATCAGCACAGTTTGGCGGTATTTTTTTCAGCACATATGGTGCATAATTTTCTAACTTGATGGTGTTATAAAAAGGTAGGAGCCCATGAGGACCACATAATCTACCCCCTTGGACGAAGCTGTGGCGAAACGCGCGTTGGGGATAACACCATACAAGGTTGTATGTTTCCTCAAATGCACTCTGCACTTTCATGAACCTGCTTATCAGTGTGGGGTTTACATGGTGACTGTTTTTACAACATGCCCAATCTTTAGTGAGGACAGCCATTGCTCACACCAGTCAGACTGAGACTATTTACTGACTACTACTGTGTGAATTAGCTGCTTTTTTTTTTTACCTTTGGGAACGCCTGTGTCTATATATTATGCATCTTGCCAACTTTGTGGCTTAACTGTTTTTGACTAGTACATGGTAGATGGTGAGTTAGCTACAATGGTTTGGGTAAAATGTTAAGTTAGGACAGTCACACATTAAGTGCTATATATATTGTATGTATTATTACTATTACTTTCATCCTGAGTATTGCACACTGAGGACTCAGTATGTACTCTGCAGGATATGCTGTATGGGTAGTCACCATTTAGGCATTTATGGTTTTGATCTCCCTGCTGTGTACATTCTTCCATATAGGGTTAATAATTTGCATATTTCCTTGTTTGGTGTATGGATTGGCATCTCCTTTTATATGCTTTTTATCGGTTTGTACATAATGGTTCAATAAAATTGTAATTTTATGGCTGAACTTCTTTGTCTAGTCTGATGTATTTGAGTTTGAAGTGCCATTATCAGTAGAATAATTGGATGTATTCATGGAGATCGAGTCCGTTCTTCAGAGGCTGAGGGACTCTGAGGGTTCCTGGGGCGCAGGATGGCTACAGGCTTCCGTTCAGGTCCTGCTTCAGGGGGGGCGGGGTCCCCTCAACCCCAGCCCGAGGGACGCCGGCCTCGGAGAGCAAGACCTCCGGAGCGCCTCAGTCCAGAGCCCACCCCTCGGGCTCAGCGCCGCATTAGGAGCCCCTACAGGGCCCCTCCGGCACAGGCGGCGAGCTGCAAGCCAGGAGCTCGCCCACAGAGAGTCGGGAGGAATCCTGCTGCGCAGCGGGGCCTGCATCAGGGGGGAACCGGCCTCCGGGGAACCGGCCTCCCCCTTTTCATCTCCAGCAGCAGGGACTCAGGATCTGGGCAGAGGTATGGCGGAAACCCGACCGGGAAAGGGCCCCCCCGCTCTGCGGCGGCAAGGGGAGGCGAGTCAGCGGAGGCCTGCGTCCCAGGCCTCTTGGCAGAGAGGCGTCAATGAGGATAGGAGCCGTAGCCCCGCCCACCAGCGGGGACTGCAGCCAGCTGGATCATGCGGCACGCAAGGCCGCGACATGGAGGCGGCGGGGCTGCAGACTGGAGCAGCACCTTCTCAGTGGTGGACAGCGGAGGAACAGGGGGAACAGAGGTCGAGTACACCGGCGCTTCAGTGCGGCACTCAGGAAGGTGTTAGCTCCACCCACCCGCCTCTTAGGAGCTGTGGGCCGCACAGGTCTGGCCCGGGGGGGAGGGTTGTGTATGCAGTGGTCACGTTAGCACAGTGGGAGCCCGGGATAGCGGGCAGCACCCAGTTTGCTCAGGGGGGATGGGGCCACGATGTTATGACAGAAAAGGGGGCACAATAGGAGCTCCAACTTGCGTGCAGCACCCAGCTGGCCTAGGGGTTGGTTACGCGGGTACAGGCAGCTTGGGGGTATCCCAGGGCAGTGGGTTTCAGCCGGGTACGTTAGTGGGGTGTGGGGGAGGCGGTCTCAGCAGACAGAACATCGCAGAAGGACACCGGGATGTCGGGCAGCAATTGCCTGGCCCATCAGTGAACAATACAGAATACAGGATGGCGTTGCCCAGTCGATCGAGTGGAAGCGTTACAGTGGCGTCACATCTGGATTCTGGATCTTCGGTTGCTGGGCCCACAGCACCGAGGCAGCCAGGTGAGACTTGTTACGATCCTATTATTTTCCCTTTTATGTCTTCTCTTGAAAGTACTGGTACTGTTGGGTCTTCAGGTGAGTTTAGCGGGGGTGTGGGGTCCTTTCTACATGGCCTGTGTGATCTAGTTCGGCGGTGGGATTAACGTGGTGGGGTTTCACCTACTGTAGCATGGCTGGGTGGTAGTAGGGATGCTGGGCAGGGACAAGTAGTTCCCCTGCCAGGCTCGGTTTCAGGGGCGAGCTTGGTCGGTTCGACGAGTAATGCAGGGGCGACCATAGAGGAAGGAGGGATCCAGAATACAGGAGGCTTGCCGGTAGAAGTTGGGGAAAAAGATAAGGAGGAAACAAGCAAGGTTGATGACACAGCCAAGGGGGAAGGTTTATGTCTGTTTCGAAGGCCCCCTAGGATCGCATCTGAAGCAAGAAGTGAGGGAGAAAATATGGAAAGGGGAATACGTGGAGATATTTTCCTTGCTTCCCTTGGAGCGTTTCAACCTGGACAGGGTAAGGAGGGATGACAGCAAAAAAGAAGACGAGGAGAGGAGGAGGTTCCGTTTAATCCCAAGAACCTTTTCCAATTGGCAGCAAGCTTTTGCTATATTAGCTAGCATAATTGGGGAGAAAACTCCGGACAATTGTTCGGGCCTTTTTTGTTACACGGATGCAATTGGGGAAGCATATAGCGTTTATGGAGGGCAGGGTTGGTTGAGGTACGACGAACAGTTTCGTCAAAGGAAAGCGGTGCGGCCCAGCATTCGGTGGGAGCACAAGGACATAGCTTTGTGGATGAGGGTGATGGCCCCACCTAGAGTGGGCCAGAGTTCTCAGTGGTTTCAGGGGGGCACCGGGGGTTCAGGACAGTCAGGACACTCGGTGTCGATGCAAAAGGGACTGTGTTTTTCCTTTAACGACAGCACTTGTAGATTTGGAGCGAAATGTAAGTTCAGGCACGAGTGTTCCTCTTGCGGAGGCAGTCACGGATCATCAAAGTGTTTTAAGATAGGGAGGAACAGAGGGACATATAATGTTGAGAAAAGGAGTGACTCCGGTCCGGCTGGAAGAGATGGAGCGCTTCCTAAATAAGTACACCGACAAAGCGGCAGCTTCATTAATACGGGATGGTTTTAGAGACGGTTTTAAAATTCCTTTTGTTAATGTTAAGGTGAGATTTTCGACAAAAAATTTGAAATCGGCACTGCAGTTTCCGGAGGTTGTGTCAGAAAAGTTAGCTAAGGAAGTTTCTTTGGGTAGAATGGCAGGCCCCTTTGAATCAGTTCCGTTGTCTAACTTGAGAGTTTCCCCATTGGGGGTGGTTCCAAAAAAGGAATGTAACAAGTTCAGGCTCATCCACCACCTTTCCTTCCTGAAAGGTTCTTCTGTGAATGACGGGATTGACCCTCAGTTATGCTCGGTGATATATACATCTTTCGATTTGGCCTTGGAGTGGGTTCGTTTGTGTGGAAAGGGGGCACTATTGGCTAAAACTGACATTGATTCGGCTTTTCGACTGTTGCCAGTTCATCCGGATAGCATGCATTTGCTCGGTTGTTTTTGGGATGGAGGTTTTTACGTAGATCGATGTTTGCCCATGGGGTGTTCGTTATCCAGTGCTTATTTTGAGGAATTTAGCACGTTTTGGAATGGACTGTTCGGGAGGTCTCGGGTTTGAAATCATGTGTTCATTACTTAGATGATTTCTTGTTTATCGGTTCAGCTCACAATACTGACAGCTCGCTGTTGTTGCGACTATGGAGAGTATAGCTAAACGTTTTGGGGTTCCTTTGGCATCAGACAAGACAGTGGGCCCAGTTATCTCCTTGAGTTTGCTTGGTATTGAAATTGATTCTCTGACAATGGAATGTAGGTTACCTGAGGATAAAGTGTTGGATTTGCGGTCAGAAGTCCACCGGGTCAGCGGTTTGAAGAAAGCGACATTGCGGGAAGTACAGTCCCTACTAGGAAAATTGAATTTCGCCTGCCGTATTATGCCTATGGGGAGGGCCTTTTGCCGTAGGTTGTAATGTTGAGCGATACCATCCGATATTGAGAAATATCGGATCGGATTGGATCGGCCCGATACCCAAAAATGTATCGGTATCGCCGATTCCGTTACCGGAAGTCCAATTCAAGTCAATGGGACAGAAATATCGGAATTAAAAATCCAGTTCGGGAGGGGGGAAGAGTGTGGGCGGTGCGTGGGCGGACACTGTGCGTGTCTGTGCGGGCCTGCTGGGGGTCTGTACGGGCCTGCCGGGGGCTTGTGCCGGCTGCCGGGGGTCTGTACGGCCTGCCGGGGGCTTGTGCCGGCTGCCGGGGGTCTGTACGGGCCTGCCGGGGGCTTGTGCCGGCTGCCGGGGGTCTGTACGGGCCTGCCGGGGGTCCTGTGTGTGTGCAGGCATCGTCCGATGGGACTACAAGTCCCATCGGGCGATGCCTGCTAAAATGACAGTGATTGACACATTAGCCAATGATGGGACAGTAGTAGTCACATCATCTGGCTAATGTGTTGAATGTAAAAAAAAAAACAAAAAAAACCCATACATACTACATACTACATACATACTACATATATACAACATTCATACATACTACATACATACTACATATAAACAACATTCATACATACTACATACATACTACATACACTCACTGGCCACTTTATTAGGTACACCTGTCCAACTGTGTGTTAAGACTTAATTTCTAATCAGCCAATCACATGGCGGCAACTCAGTGCATTTAGGCATGTAGACATGGTCAAGACAATCTCCTGCAGTTCAAACCGAGCATCAGTATGGGGAAGAAAGGTGATTTGAGTGCCTTTGAACGTGGCATGATTGTTGGTGCCAGAAGGGCTGGTCTGAGTATTTCAGAAACTGCTGATCTACTGGGATTTTCACGCACAACCATCTCTAGGGTTTACAGAGAATGGTCCGAAAAAGAAAAAAAATCCAGTGAGCGGCAGTTCTGTGGCCGGAAATGCCTTGTTGATGCCAGAGGTCAGAGGAGAATGGGCAGACTGGTTCGAGCTGATAGAAAGGCAACAGTGACTCAAATTGCCACCCGTTACAACCAAGGTAGGCAGAAGAGCATCTCTGAACGCACAGTGCGTCGAACTTTGAGGCAGATGGGCTACAGCAGCAGAAGACCACACTGGGTGCCACTCCTCTCAGCTAAGAACAGGAAACTGAGGCTACAATTTGCACAAGCTCATCGAAATTGGACAGTAGAAGATTGGAAAAACGTTGCCTGGTCTGATGAGTCTCGATTTCTGCTGCGACATTCGGATGGTAGGGTCAGAATTTGGCGTAAACAACATGAAAGCATGGATCCATCCTGCCTTGTATCAACGGTTCAGGCTGGTGGTGGTGGTGTCATGGTGTGGGGAATTTTTTCTGGGCACTCTTTGGGCCCCTTGGTACCAATTGAGCATCGTTGCAACGCCACAGCCTACCTGAGTATTGTTGCTGACCATGTCCATCCCTTTATGACCACAATGTACCCAACATCTGATGGCTACTTTCAGCAGGATAATGCGCCATGTCATAAAGCTCGAATCATCTCAGATTGGTTTCTTGACCATGACAATGAGTTCACTGTACTCAAATGGCCTCCTCAGTCACCAGATCTCAATCCAATAGAGCATCTTTGGGATGTGGTGGAACGGGAGATTCGCATCAGGGATGTGCAGCCGACAAATCTGCGCCAACTGTGTGATGCCATCATGTCAATATGGTCCAAAATCTCTGAGGAATGCTTCCAGCACCTTGTTGAATCTCTGCCACGAAGAATTGAGGCAGTTCTGAAGGCAAAAGGGGGTTCAACCCCTTACTAGCATGGTGTACCTAATAAAGTGGCCAGTGAGTGTATATACTACATTCATACAACATACATACATACTACATACTACATACATACTTCATATATATTACATTCATACAACATACATACATACAACATAGATACTACATTCATACAGCATACATGCATACATATATATATATACTACATTCATACAACATACATACTACATATATACTACATTCATACAGCATACATACATACTACATACATACTACATATATACAAAATTCATACAACATACATACTACATACATACTTCATATATACTACATTCATACAACATACATACTACATATATACTACATTCATACAACATACATACATACTACATATATACTACATTCATACATCATACATACATACTACATATATACTACATTCATACAACATACATACATACTACATACATACTATATATATATATACTACATTCATACAGCATACATACATACATACTACATATATACAAAATTCATACAACATACATACATACTGCATACTACATACGTACTTCATATATACTACAGTCATACAACATACATACATACTACATATATACTACATTCATACAACATACATACATACTACATACATACTACATATATACTACATTTATACAACATACATACATACTACATATATACTACATTCATTTAACATACATACATACATATATACTACATTCATACAACATACATACATACATACATACTACATACATATATACTACATTCATACAACATACATACATACTACATACTTACTACATACATACATACAACAGACATACAACATACATACTACATACAATACATTCATACATTCATACAATACGTACATATAGACATA
Source organism: Dendrobates tinctorius (assembly GCF_039654945.1). Classification (NCBI taxonomy): domain Eukaryota; kingdom Metazoa; phylum Chordata; class Amphibia; order Anura; family Dendrobatidae; genus Dendrobates; species Dendrobates tinctorius. The sequence goes on from NW_027361716.1 coordinate 21,486,855, forward strand.
CAGTACATATAACATAGAGTACATACTCACCAATACTTGTCACTTTGATCCCCAAAGCCAGTGTCATCTGTGGAAAAATATGAAAATAACAAACAAACAATATACTCCCTGATCCGCAGAAATCCACGCGTGTCCCACGCTGATCTCCCGTGGAGAACAGCAGCATCAGCTGATGCGAACGCTCTCTACGGGGCTCCAGGAATCCAATGACGGGAGTTAGGTATCCTTCCGCACTGTATTCCTCCGCCACTGTAAAAAAAATAGTCCCTAGTCTCACTTTTGGCATTGCTGTGTGAGAAAGTTCCCACGCAGCTTTTGCCATAAAGTGAGACCAGGGACTATTTTTTTTACAGTGGCAGAGGAATACAGTGCGGAAGGATACCTACCTCCCGTCATTGGATTCCTGGAGCCCCGTAGAGAGCGGTCGGATCAGCTGATGCTGCTGTTCTCCACGGGAGATCGGCGTGGGACACGCATGGATTTCTGCGGATCAGGGAGTATATTGTTTGTTTGTTATTTTCATATTTTTCCACAGATGACACTGGCTTCAGGGATCAAAGTGACAAGTATTGGTGAGTATGTACTCTATGTTATATGTATTGTATGTCTATGTTTGTATTGTATGAATGTATTGTATGTAGTATGTATGTAGTATGTATGTATTGTATGAATGTATTTTATGTAGTATGTATGTAGTATGTATGTTGTATGTCTGTAGCATGTTGTATGTATGTAGTATGTATGAATGTAGTATATATGTAGTATGTATGAATGCATGTATGTTGTATGAATGTTGTATGTATATGTAGTATGTATGTATGAATGTAGTATATATGTATTATGTATGTAGTATGTATGTATGTTGTATGAATGTAGTATATATGTAGTATGTATGTATGTTGTATGAATGTAGTATATACACTCACTGGCCACTTTATTAGGTACACCTGTGCAACTGTGTGTTAAGACTTAATTTCTAATCAGCCAATCACATGGCGGCAACTCAGTGCATTTAGGCATGTAGACATGGTCAAGACAATCTCCTGCAGTTCAAACCGAGCATCAGTATGGGGAAGAAAGGTGATTTGAGTGCCTTTGAACGTGGCATGATTGTTGGTGCCAGAAGGGCTGGTCTGAGAATTTCAGAAACTGCTGATCTACTGGGATTTTCACGCACAACCATCTCTAGGGTTTACAGAGAATGGTCCGAAAAAGAAAAAAAATCCAGTGAGCGGCAGTTCTGTGGCCGGAAATGCCATGTTGATGCCAGAGGTCAGAGGAGAATGGGCAGACTGGTTCGAGCTGATAGAAAGGCAACAGTGACTCAAATTGCCACCCGTTACAACCAAGGTAGGCAGAAGAGCATCTCTGAATGCACAGTGCGTCGAACTTTGAGGCAGATGGGCTACAGCAGCAGAAGACCACACTGGGTACCACTCCTCTCAGCTAAGAACAGGAAACTGAGGCTACAATTTGCACAAGCTCATCGAAATTGGACAGTAGAAGATTGGAAAAACGTTGCCTGGTCTGATGAGTCTCGATTTCTGCTGCGACATTCGGATGGTAGGGTCAGAATTTGGCGTAAACAACATGAAAGCATGGATCCATCCTGCCTTGTATCAACGGTTCAGGCTGGTGGTGGTGGTGTCATGGTGTGGGGAATTTTTTCTGGGCACTCTTTGGGCCCCTTGGTACCAATTGAGCATCGTTGCAACGCCACAGCCTACCTGAGTATTGTTGCTGACCATGTCCATCCCTTTATGACCACAATGTACCCAACATCTGATGGCTACTTTCAGCAGGATAATGCGCCATGTCATAAAGCTCGAATCATCTCAGATTGGTTTCTTGAACATGACAATGAGTTTACTGTACTCAAATGGCCTCCTCAGTCACCAGATCTCAATCCAATAGAGCATCTTTGGGATGTGGTGGAACGGGAGATTCGCATCAGGGATGTGCAGCCGACAAATCTGCGCCAACTGTGTGATGCCATCATGTCAATATGGTCCAAAATCTCTGAGGAATGCTTCCAGCACCTTGTTGAATCTCTGCCACGAAGAATTGAGGCAGTTCTGAAGGCAAAAGGGGGTCCAACCCCTTACTAGCATGGTGTACCTAATAAAGTGGCCAGTGAGTGTATATAGTATGTAGTATGTATGTTGTATGAATGTAGTATGTATGTAGTATGTATGAATGTAGTATATATGAAGTATGTATGTAGTATGTATGTATGTTGTATGAATGTTGTATATATGTAGTATGTATGTAGTATGTATGACTGTTGTATATATGTAGTATGTATGTAGTATGTATGAATGTATGAATGTTGTATGAATGTGTGTATGTAGTATGTATGTAGTATGTATGTATGTTGTATGAATGTTGTATATATGTAGTATGTATGTAGTATTTAGTATGTATGTATGAATGTAGTATATATGTAGTATGTATGTAGTATGTATGTATGTTGTATGAATGTAGTATGTATGTATGTTGTATGAATGTAGTATATACAGTCATATGTTAAAGTTTGGGCACCCCTATTAATGTTAACCTTTTTTCTTTATAACAGTTTTGGTTTTTGCAACAGCTATTTCAGTTTCATATATCTAATAACTGATGGACTCAGTTATATTTCTGGATTCAAATGAGGTTTATTGTACTAACAGAAAATGTGCAATCTGCATTTAAACAAAATTTGACCGGTGCAAAAGTATGGGCACCTCAACATAAAAGTGACATTAATATTTCGTAGATCCTCCTTTTGCAAAAATAACAGCCTCTAGTCGTTTCCTGTAGCTATTAATGAGTTCCTGGATGAAGGTATTTGTGACCATTCCTGTTTACAAAACAATTACAGTTCAGTTAAGTTTGATGGTCGCCGAGCATGGACAGCCCGCTTCAGATCATCCCACAGATGTTCAATGATATTCAGGTCTGGGGACTGGGATGGCCATTCCAGAACATTGTAATTGTTCCTCTGCATGAATGCCTGAGTAGATTTGGAACGGTGTTTTGGATCATTGTCTTGCTGAAATATCCATTCCCTGCGTAACTTCAACTTCGTCACTGATTCTTGCACATTATTGTCAAGAATCTGCTGATACTGAGTTGAATTCATGCAACCCTCAACTTTAACAAGATTCCCGGTGCCGGCATTGGCCACACAGCCCCAAAGCATGATCGAACCTCCACCAAATTTTACTGTGGGTAGCAAGTGTTTTTCTTGGAATGCTGTGTTTTTTAGACTTCATGCATAACGCCTTTTTGTATGACCAAACAACTCTATCTTTGTTTCATGAGTCCACAGGACCTTCTTCCAAAATGTAACTGGCTTGTCCAAATGTGCTTTTGCATACCTCAGGCGACTCTGTTTGTGGCGTGCTTGCAGAAACGGCTTCTTTCACATCACTCTCCCATAATGCTTCTCCTTGTGCAAAGTGCGCTGTATTGTTGACCGATGCACAGTGACACCATCTGCAGCAAGATGATGCTGCAGGTCTTTGGAGGTGATCTGTGGATTGTCCTTGACGTTCTCACCATTCTTCTTCTCTGCCTTTCTGATATTTTTCTTGGCCTGCCACTTCTAGGCTTAACAAGAACTGTACCTGTGTTCTTCCATTTACTTACTATGTTCCTCACAGTGGAAACTGACAGGTTAAATCTCTGAGACAACTTTTTGTATCCTTCCCCTGAAAAGCTATGTTGAATAATCTTTGTTTTCAGATCATTTGAGAGTTGTTTTGAGGAGCCTATGATGCCACTCTTCGTAGGAGAATCAAATAGGAGAACTACTTGCAAGTGGCCACCTTAAATACCTTTTCTCATGATTTGATACACCTGGCTATGAAGTTCAAAGCTCAATGAGGTTACAAAACCAATGTAGTGCTTCAGGAAGTCAGTAAAAAGTAGTTAGGAGTGTTCAAATCAAGAAAATGATAAGGGTGCCCATACTTTTGCACTGGTCAAATTTTGTTTATATGCAGATTGCACATTTTCTTTTGGTACAATAAACCTCATTTGAATCCAGAAATATAACTGAGTCCATCAGTTATTAGATATATGAAATTGAAATAGCTGTTGCAAAAACCAAAATTGTTATAAAGAAAAAAGGTTAACATTAATAGGGGTGCCCAAACTTTAACATATGACTGTATGTAGTATGTATGTAGTATGTATGTTGTATGAATGTAGTATGTATGTAGTATGTATGAATGTAGTATATATGAAGTATGTATGTAGTATGCATGAATGTTGTATATATGTAGTATGTATGCATGTAGTATGTATATATATATATATATATATATATATATATATATATATATATATTTTTACATTCAACACATTAGCCGGATGATGGGACTACTACTGTCCCATCATTGGCTAATGTGTCAATCACTGTCATTGTAGCAGGCATCGCCCGATGGGACATGTAGTCTCATCGGACGATGCCTGCACACACACAAGACCCCCAGCAGTCCCGCACAGACCCCCGGCAGCCGGCACAGGCCCCCGGCAGGCCCGTACAGACCCCCGGCAGCCGGCACAAGCCCCCGGCAGGCCCGTACAGACCGCCGATAGCCGGCACAAGCCCCCGGCAGGCCCGTACAGACCCCTGGCAGCCGGTACAAGCCCCCGGCAGGCCCGTACAGACCCCCGGCAGCCGGCACAAGCCCTCGGCAGGCCCGTACAGACCCCTGGCCGCCGGTCCAGACCCCGGGCAGCCGGCACAGGCCCCCGGCAGGCCCGTACAGACCCCCGGCAGCCGGCACAAGCCCCCGGCAGGCCCGTACAGACCACCGACAGCCGGCACAAGCCCCCGGCAGGCCCGTACAGACCCCTGGCAGCCGGCACAAGCCCCCGGCAGGCCCGTACAGACCCCCGGCAGCCGGCACAAGCCCTCGGCAGGCCCGTACAGACCCCCGGCAGGCGGCACACGCCCCCGGCAGGCCCGTACCGACTCCCGGCAGCCGGCACAAGCCCCCGGCAGGCCCGTACAGACCCCCGGCAGCCGGCACAGGCCCCCGGCAGGCCCGTACAGACTCCCAGCAGCCGGCACAAGCCCCCGGCAGGCCCGTACAGACCCCTGGCAGCCGGCACAAGCCCCCGGCAGGCCCGTACAGACCCCCGGCAGCCGGTACAGACCCCCGGCAGCCGGCACAGGCCCGTACAGATCCCCGGCAGCCGGCACAGGCCCCCGGCAGGCCCGTACAGACCCCCCGGCTGTCGGCACAGACCGCGCATCATGATGCGCACAGACCGCGCATCATGATAACATCATTTCAGCAGCCAATCACAGCCACAACAGTGGCTCATTGCATTATGGGGACTTCCGATTCCGGTATCCAATATTGAAAAAATATCGGTACTCGGTATCGGAAAAGGATATTCTTAGAAATATGGTGAAGATTATGATCCCACATTTTCTCCAGGTGCTAAGCAGACCACATTCAAGACTCTAATGGTTATAGCTGATGCATAAAAGATGTTTGTCAGATATTTTGACATCAGAACTGTCTTTTTAAATGATGACATTGAATAGGACTTGTACATGACTCAACCTGAGGGATATATCAAAAAGGGTGAAGAGAATCTCATTTGCAAACTAAAAAAATCTCTTTATGGTCTTAAGCAATCGTCAAGAGCGCGTGGAACAGCAAAATGAATAAAGTCTTTTTGGAATATGGATTTAAAAGAGGTCAAGCAGAGCCATGTTTATACAAAAATGTGCAGACGGAAAGTGGATGTATATTTTTTCATATGTGGATGATGTGAAAATGGTTCATCAAGAAGAAACAGAAATTGCAAAAATTACTAAAATCTCGAATCAGCATTTTGAAACAAAAGACCTTCGAAATGTTTCATATTATATAGGAATCCAAAGAGAAGAAGATGGAAGTTTTCTTCTAAACTAACGTGGAAAAATCGTCTGAACTCCGAATCAGTCTGGAATGTGAAAGCCAAAGGTTTATCAATCTCAATGGAACCATCCTAGTTAAAGTAGGAAGGAGGAGATGATCTGTTACCTAACAATGAGAAATACAGTGGGGGCACTTCTACGCATACCAAATATGACTTGACCGGATATCGCAGCAACAATTGGAATTCTCTGCAGATATATGAAAAATGCGAGCAAAAATGGACTGGAATGCCGTTAAGAGAGTTCTTCAATATTTGAAAGAGATTCAACATAAATTTAAGGATGTCTGCAACAGGAGATCTAAAACTCACAGGCTATGTGGATGCAGACTGGGCTGGTGACTTACAGGCATGTAAAATTTTGGGAATCCCTGGTCAAAATGACTGTTATTATGAACAGTTAAGCAAGTTGAAGATGAAATTATCTCTAAGAGACCTAAAGATAAAGATGATACTTTTCCTTTATATGGAGGCAATATATATCTACAGCTCTGGCAAAAATGAAGAGACCACTGCAAAATTTTCAGTTTGTCTGGTTTTTCTCTTTATAGGTATATTTTTGAGTATAATGTAAATTGCTCTTTTATTCTATAAACTATTGGCGACATGTCTTCGAATTTCCAAGCACTACATTTTGTATTTATTTTCAGAAAATGAGAAATGGTCAAAATTACAAAAAAATGCAGTGCTTGCAGACCTCAAATAATGCTAAGAAAACAAGTTCATAATCATTTAGAAACAGCAATACTAATGATGATTCAGAGAAGATTACCTTACTCCAGTCTTCTATGGTCCAATCCTTATGGTCTTTGGCAAACTTCAGCCTGGCTCTCCTTTGCTTCTCCTTGATAAAAGGCTTTTTTCCAGCTTTACATGACTTGAACCCTGCCTCTAGGAGCCTGTTACAAAAAGTTCTTGCCGTGCACTTCACCCCGTCTGCCATTCCTTTTGTAGGTCACTTGATGTCATCCTGCGGTTGCTGAGTGACATTCGAATAAGATGACAGTCGTTCCGGTCATCCCAGTCAGTGGAGAGTCGTTTTTGCCTTCTGCCGGTCTGTATCTTTGTTGTCCCCAATTAGAAATTTTAAGGATGGAGGCAACATGATGTATCACTGTATTCCTCTACTAGTAAAGCCAGAATCGAGCCCTTATTTTCCTCACTCAAGACTTTTCTTTTCAACTCCTTTGGCATGGTTAAAAGTTATTTTTTCATTCCTATTACTGGAATTCAACTGACACCGGAATGGAATGGCTGTCAGACATGAAGAGAAGCAGATTTTTATAAAACTGTGCAGTGTCTCCTAATTTTTGCCAGGGCTATATATATATATATACACATATATATATATTTCCTCTTTTGCATTTTAAAAATTAGAAAACAGAAAGTGGACCAATGCAACATTTTGAAGTTCAAAGAATAGTATAGACGGTCACAGGGGAGCGCCAGCCGTGCGTTCAAGAGGGATCACTGCAGCTCCAGCCGGGTACCTCAAAAGAGGAAGTGAATTATAATAATGGCAGAGCCCGGTCAAAAGGAGCGCAGAGAAGGGAAAATGTAGATATAAAATCTTCTTTTATTACAGTCCACAACGTGTTTCGACAGAGACATCTGTCTTCCTCAGGTGGCAATACATAGGTTATATCAAGGGGAGGTATATAAAGGGGTGATAGCCAATCCGAGATAACAAGCAATTAATGCGTCATGATAATTAAAACATGGGGAATTAAAAACATAAGGAGTAGGGGAATAGGGAAATAAAGCATAAATGCATATGATGTATTAACATAACTGGTGAAAAGGAAACAATCAGTAATAAATTGATAAAATACTGTATAGAAAACCGTAAGAATTAAAAAATAAGAATTAAAAAATAATGCACTATATAAAAAAGCAAAAATATCCCTAAGGTTTCTCAGTAGTAAGATTTAACCCCTCTGGTGCCAGTGTGCCCAATTTGAAAATCCAAAAACTTTTCCTCCTAATAAGATTTTCATAGCGGTTGGTCACGTCCTCCTTTACGTGTTCAATGACTGAGTTTTAGTAAACTGGGATTTTTATTGTGTGCATACAAAAAATGTTTAGAAAGGCATAAACCCGTTTCTGATGTTCTGGCAGTGTTTCAGCTTTTGTGTTTCGACTTTTATGTGGCGAGGTTGGTGTATGTGTGGTGAAATGTGTGCTGAGTGTAGTATATGTGTTGAAGCACGTGGTAGTGTGTGGCGCATTTTGTGTGTGTGTTCATATCCCCGTGAGGTTAATAAGTGGCTCAGGAATTGGTGTAGGAAGGAGGGGTTTGGGTTCCTGCAGAACTGGGCCGACTTCTCAGTTGGCGACAGGTTCTACGCTAGGGACGGGCTGCACCTCAATGGGGAGGGTGCATCTGTGCTGGGGGAGAAAATGGCTAGAAGGTTGGAGGAGTGTTTAAACTAGGGACGGGGGGGAGGGTATTGCTTTTATAGGAGGGGAAGAAAGTGCAGATAGGGATCTGGGCACAAATAATGAAATTGGGTGTGGGGGTGGCATGGGGGGTGGGGTTAGAACAGTTAATAATTTAAGAAAGAATAGAGGTACAGGGAGATTCATAAAGTGCATGTACAGTCATGGCCAAAAGTTTTGAGAATGACACAAATATTATATTTTTACATGATCTGCTGGCCTCTGGTTCTTATGTGTGTTTGTCAGATGTTTTTATCACATACAGAAATATAATTGCAATCATATTATGAGTAGCAAAAGGTTATATTGACAGTTAGAATGAGTTAATGCAGCAAGTCAATATTTGCAGTGTTGACCCTTCTTCTTCAGGACCTCAGCAATTCTCCCTGGCATGCTCTCAATCAAGTTCTGGATCAAATCCTGACTGATAGCAGTCCATTCTTGCAAAATCAATGCTTTTATTTTGTCTGAATTTGAAGGTTTTTGTTTGTCCACCCGTCTCTTGATGATTGACCACAAGTTCTCAATGGGATTAAGATCTGGGGAGTTTCCAGGCCATGGTCCCAAAATCTCTATGTTTTGTTCCCTGAGTCATTTAGTTATCACCTTTGCTTTATGGCAAGGTGCTCCATCATGTTGAAAAAGGCATTGTTGATCGCCAAACTGCTCTTGGACACAGAGGCGTATCTAGGTTTTCTGGCACCCGGGGCAAGAATTTGGTTCAGCGCCCCCCCCCCCCCCAGCCCAAGTACATATGCGACTTGCACACTTAGCCATGTTCCCACGAGCTGCTCTCCCTAATGCTCTCAATGTTCAGTAAAAAACTGAGAGAAGCAGGAAGAGAAGCTCGTTGTCACATGACCAAGTATGAAAATCGCATATGAGTGAAGTGTCCATGTGATGACCACTGGAACCTGCAGAGCCGAGTCCGGACATTGCAGCTTCTGAATTCTCACAACGAATGCACTGCACACTTTTAGGATTCTCCCTTGCCGATGTACAATCATGTCAGCACAAGTATGTGATTTGTATACTTCTGGCCACACTCCGACTAAACGTGCCCGGCCTCGCTCTGCTCATTTTCATTGAGTGAGGCCACACACGTCTAGTCAGCATGTGACCGTATGTATGTAAATTACCGGCTCAAGAGAATCCTAACAGCGTTCAGTGAGCACTGTGAGAATTCAGAAGTCTGCAGTCACATAGAATGTCTGCAGACTCAGCACAAACCTGGACAACCCCTTTAATGTTCCTAATATAAATAAAACCATGAGAATAAGTCAGTGTCACAAATAACATTTACATCCAGGTACCTTATAGATGACGTCGTCTCTGCAGTCGGTCTCCTTTTCTTCTTCTTGTCCAGACCCCATGATGAGTTTTCTCATCCACATCTCGTCTCTGCAGACTTCCATCTTCTCCGGTCTTCTGCAGCAAATCTCCACACAATGCCCTTAAAGATAGAAGTGTCATTATAATGCTCTTAAATAAAAATATCTGCAATATACTGACGCCTCACACTATTCCCCTCCATCCTCATACTGTCTCCTCTATCATCCCACCTGTTCACCATACTGTCTCCTCATATATTTACCCCCTCACTCTCTATACTGTCTGCTCACACATACCCCTGACTCCCCATACTGTCTCTGCACACATCTCATCACCCTCACTCCCCATACTGTGTCCACTTACATTAACCCGTTCGCTCCCCATACTGTCTGCACCCATCATACTGTGTCAGCACCAATCCCCCATACTGTTTCCTCATACATACTCTTCATTTTGTGTCCTCAAATCTCCCCACACATTAAATCACCCCCATCCCCACTCCAAATCCCCCCACACATTAACCCAATCCCCACTCATTAACCCCCATCACCACTCCAAATCCCCCCACACATTAACCCCCATCCCCACTCATTAACCCCCATCACCACTCCAAATCCCCCCACACATTAACCCAATCCCCACTCATTAACCCCCCATCACCACTCAAAATCCCCCCCACATTAACCCAATCACCACTCATTAACCCCCATCACCACTCCAAATCCCCCCACACATTAACCCCATCCCCACTCATTAACCCCCATCACCACTCCAAATCCCCCCACACATTAACCCAATCCCCACTCATTAACCCCCATCACCACTCCAAATCCCCCCCCACATTAACCCAATCCCCACTCATTAACCCCCACCACTCCAAATCCCCCCCACACATTAAATCCCCTCCATCCCCACTCCAAATACCCCCACACATTAACCCCATTCCCACTCATTAACCCCCATCACCACTCATTAACCCCCACACACATTAACCCCCCACACATTAACCCTTATTCCCACTCATTAACCCCCACACACATTAACCCCATCCCCACTCATTGATGCCCCCACACATTAACCCCCATCCCCATTCATTAACGCCCCCACACATTAACCCCCATCCCCTCTACAAATCCCCCCCATCTCCACTCATTAACTCCCCCTCATCTTCCATCTTCGGTGGTTCTTCAGCTCCACAGTGGAGCACACTTACCACCAGGATTCTCTCTGGGCGCCGGGGAGTGACGTCAGCAGCATGATCACATGACCTGATCACGCTGCTGACGTCGCTCTGACCCGGCGGTCAGAGCTTCAGTTGTACTGGCGTCTGTATAGACCAGGCCAGGGGGGCAGCAGAACGCAGCCGCCAGGGAGGACACTGCGGACCGCTGCATTAGGCGGCCCGACTGCGCCCCCCTGCTGGCTGCACCCGGGGCAAATGCCCCGGCTGCCCCCCACTAGATACGCTGCTGCTTGGACATTCTGGTACCATTCTTTATTCATGGCTGTGTTTTTAGGCAAGACTGAGAGAGAGCCCATTCCCTTGGCTGAGAAGCAACCCCACACATGAATGGTTTCAGGATGATTGACAGTTGGCATGAGACAAGACTGGTGGCAGCGCTCACCTGGTCATCTCCGAATAAGCCGTTTTCCAGATGTCCCAAACAATCGAAAAGGGGATTCATCAGAGAAAATGACTTTACCCCAGTCCTCAGCAGTCCACTCCCTGTACCTCTTGCAGAATGTCAGTCTGTCCATGATGTTTTTTCTGGAGAGAAGTGGCTTCTTTGCTGCCCTCCTTGAGACCAGGCCTTGCTCCAAGAGTCTCCGCCTCACAGTGCGTGCAGATGCACTCACACCTGCCTGCTGCCATTCCTGAGCAAGCTCTGCACTGCTGGTAGCCCGATCCCGCCGTGAAAACGTGCGATTTCTGGGAAGGAGTCCGGTTTTCAGTGAGCGTTTTAAAACACTACGTGGGCCCACAGCCTTAAGAGACGGTCCTGGCGCTTGCTGGTCTTTCTTGGGCGCCCTGGAGCTTTTTTTGTCAACAAGGGAACCTCTCTCCTTGAAGTTCTTGATGATGCGATAGATTGTTGACTGAGGTGCAATCTTTCTAGCTGCGATACTCTTCCCTGTTAGCCCATTTTTGTGCAGTGCAATGATGACTGCACGTGTTTCTTTAGAGATAACCATGGTTAACAGAAGAGAAACAATGATGCCAAGCACCAGCCTCCTTTTAAAGTGTCCAGTGGTGTCATTCTTACTTAATCATGACAGATTGATCTCCAGCCCTGTCCTCATCAACACCCACACCTGTGTTAATGGAGCAATCACTGAAATGATGTTAGCTGGTCCTTTTAAGGCAGGGCTGCAAACACCTGTGTTAATGGAGCAATCACTGAAACAATGTTAGCTGGTCCTTTTAAGGCAGGGCTGCAATGATGTTGAAATGTGTTTTGGGGGATAAAGTTCATTTTCTAGGCAAATATTGACTTTGCAAGTAATTGCTGTTAAGCTGATCACTCTTTATAACATTTTGGAGTATATGCAAATTGCCATTAGAAAAAATGAAGCAGTAGACTTTGTAAAAATTAATATTTGTGTCATTCTCAAAACTTTTGGCCATGACTGTATACTAATGCCAGAAGCCTCGCGAACAAGATGGAGGAATTGGAGTTAATGTTGTTGGAACATAATTATGACATGGTGGGGATATCTGAGACATGGCTGGACCAGAGCCATGACTGGGTGGTTAATTTACAGGGCTATAGTCTGTTCAGAAATGACCGAACAAATAAGCGAGGGGGAGGCGTGTGTTTATATGTAAAATCATCCTTAAAACCCATCCTTCGTGTTAATATACAGTCATGGCCAAAAGTTTAGAGAATGACACAAATATTATATTTTCACATGATCTGCTGCCCTCTGGTTTTTATGTGTGTTTGTCAGATGTTTTTATCACATACAGTACAGAAATATAATTGCAATCATATTATGAGTAACAAAAGGTTATATTGACAGTTAGAATGAGTTAATGCAGCAAGTCAATATTTGCAGTGTTGACCCCCTCTTCTTCAGGACCTCAGCAATTCTCCCTGCCATGCTCTCAATCAAGTTCTGGATCAAATCCTGACTGATAGCAGTCCATTCTTGCAAGATCAATGCTTTTATTTTGTCTGAATTTGAAGGTTTTTGTTTGTCCACCCGTCTCTTGATGATTGACCACAAGTTCTCAATGGGATTAAGATCTGGGGAGTTTCCAGGCCATGGTCCCAAAATCTCTATGTTTTGTTCCCTGAGCCATTTAGTTATCGCCTTTGCTTTATGGCAAGGTGCTCCATCATGTTGAAAAAGGCATTGTTGATCGCCAAACTGCTCTTGGACGGTTGGGAGAAGTTGCTCTTGGAGGACATTCTGGTACCATTCTTTATTCATGGCTGTGTTTTTAGGCAAGACTGAGAGAGAGCCCATTCCCTTGGCTGAGAAGCCACCCCACACATGAATGGTTTCAGGATGCTTGACAGTTGGCATGAGACAAGACTGGTGGTAGCGCTCACCTGGTCTTCTCCGAATAAGCCGTTTTCCAGATGTCCCAAACAATCGAAAAGGGGATTCATCAGAGAAAATGACTTTACCCCAGTCCTCAGCAGTCCACTCCCTGTACCTCTTGCAGAATATCAATCTGTCCAGGATGTTTTTTCTGGAGAGAGGTGGCTTCTTTGCTGCCCTCCTTGAGACCAGGCCTTGCTCCAAGAGTCTCCGCCTCACAGTGCGTGCAGATGCACTCACACCTGCCTGCTGCCATTCCTGAGCAAGCTCTGCACTGCTGGTAGCCCAATCCGCAGCTGAAACACTTTTAAGAGACGGTCCTGGCGCTTGCTGGTCTTTCTTGGGCGCCCTGGAGCTTTTTTTGGCAACAAGGGAACCTCTCTCCTTGAAGTTCTTGATGATGCGATAGATTGTTGACTGAGGTGCAATCTTTCTAGCTGCGATACTCTTCCCTGTTAGCCCATTTTTGTGCAGTGCAATGATGACTGCACGTGTTTCTTTAGAGATAACCATGGTTAACAGAAGAGAAACAATGATGCCAAGCACCAGCCTCCTTTTAAAGTGTCCAGTGGTGTCATTCTTACTTAATCATGACAGATTGATCTCCAGCCCTGTCCTCATCAACACCCACACCTGTGTTAATGGAGCAATCACTGAAACGATGTTAGCTGGTCCTTTTAAGGCAGGGCTGCAAACACCTGTGTTAATGGAGCAATCACTGAAACGATGTTAGCTGGTCCTTTTAAGGCAGGGCTGCAATGATGTTGAAATGTGTTTTGGGGGATAAAGTTAATTTTCTAGGCAAATATTGACTTTGCAAGTAATTGCTGTTAAGCTGATCACTCTTTATAACATTCTGGAGTATATGCAAATTGCCATTAGAAAAAATGAAGCAGTAGACTTTGTAAAAATTAATATTTGTGTCATTCTCAAAACTTTTGGCCATGACTGTATATGAATCTAATGAAAATGTAGAGTCCCTGTGGGTAGAGATAAGGGGAGGGGGGGGGAAAATAATAAATTACTGATAGGGGTTTGTTATAAGTCTCCAAAAATAATGGAAGCAACAGAGAATATCCTCATAAAGCAAATAGATGAAGCTGCGACTCAAGGAGAAGTCATTATTATGGGGGACTTCAACTACCCTGAAATACATTGGGGAACCGAAACCTGCAGTTCCAGCAAAGGTAATAGGTTTTTAACAACTATGAGAGACAATTACCTTTCACAACTGGTTCAGGACCCAACAAGAGGGGGGGCACTGCTAGACCTAATATTAACCAACAGGCCGCACTGCATATCAAATGTAAGGGTTGAGGATCACTTGGGTAATAGTGATCACAAATTAATAAGTTTTCATGTATCCTTTAATAAGATGTGTAGTAGAGGGGTTACAAGGTCACTAAACTTCAGGAAAGCAAATTTCCAACGGATGAAAGATGATCTTGGTGCAATTAACTGGGACGATATCCTGAGACATAAAAATACACAAAGAAAATGGGAGACATTTATTAGCATCCTGAATAGGACCTGTGCACAATATATACCGTATCGGAATAAACATGCTAGAAATAGGAGGAAACCACTATGGCTAAATAGAGCTGTAAGGGGCGCAATAAGTGACAAAAAGAAAGCATTTAGAGAATTAAAGCAAGTAGGTAGTGATGAGGCATTAAATAAATATAGAACATTAAATAAATTCTGTAAAAAGCAAATCAAGACAGCAAAGATTGAGACAGAGAGACTCATTGCCAGAGAAAGTAAAAATAATCCCAAAATATTCTTTAACTACATAAATAGTAAGAAACTAAAAAATGATAGTGTTGGCCCCCTTAAAAATAGTCTGGGTGAAATGGTGGATGAAGATGAGGAAAAAGCCAATATGCTAAATGACTTTTTTTCAACAGTATTTACACAAGAAAATCCCATGACGGATAACATGATCAGGGATAAAAATTCTCCATTAAATGTCACCTGCTTAACCCAGCAGGAAGTATGGCGGCATCTAAAAATCACTAAAATTGACAAATCCCCGGGCCCGGATGGGATACACCCCCGAGTACTGCAGGAATTAAGCACAGTCATAGATAGACCATTATTTTTAATCTTTAAAGATTCCGTAATAACAGGGTCTGTACCACAGGACTGGCGTATAGCAAATGTGGTGCCAATATTCAAAAAGGGGACAAAAACTGAACTTGGAAATTATAGGCCAGTAAGTTTAACCTCAACTGTGGGTAAAATCCTGGAGGGTTTTCTAAGAGATACTATACTGGAGTATCTGGAGAAGAATAACCTTATGACCCAATATCAACATGGGTTTACAAGGGACCGTTCCTGTCAGACTAATCTGATAAGCTTTTATGAAGAGGTAAGTTCAGGACTGGACCAAGGGAATGCAGTGGATGTGGTGTTCATGGACTTTTCAAAAGATTTTGATACGGTACCACACAAAAGGTTGATACATAAAATGAGAACAATGGGGATAGGGGAAAATATGTGTAGGTGGGTTAAGAGCTGGCTCAGGGATAGGAAACAAAGGGTGGTTATTAATGGAGCACACTCGGACTGGGTCACGGTTAGCAGTGGGGTACCACAGGGGTCAGTTTTGGGCCCGCTTCTTTTTAACATATTTATTAATGACCTTGTAGGGGGCATAGAGAGTAGAATTTCAATATTTGCAGATGACACTAAACTCTGCAGGGTAATCAATACAGAGGAGGACAATTTTATATTACAGGAGGATTTATGTAAACTAGAAGCTTGGGCTGATAAATGGCAAATGAGCTTTAATGGGGATAAATGTAAGGTCATGCACTTGGGTAGAATGAATAACATGTATAATTATGTGCTTAATTGTAAAACACTGGGCAAAACTGTCACTGAAAAACACCTGGGTGTATGGGTGGACGACAAACTCACATTTAGTGGCCAGTGTCAGGCAGCTGCTGCAAAGGAAAATAAAATAATGGGATGCATTAAAAGAGGCATAGATGCTCATGAGGAGAACATAATTTTACCTCTATATAAGTCACTAGTGTGACCATACTTAGAATACTGTGTACAGTTCTGGTCCCCGGTGTATAAGAAAGACATAGCTGAACTGGAGCGGGTGCAGAGAAGCGCAACCAAGGTTATTAGGGAACTAGGGGGTCTGCAATACCAAGACAGGTTATTACACTTGGGGTTATTTAGTTTGGAAAATCGAAGGCTTAGGGGTTATCTTATTACAATGTATAAATATATACGGGGACAATACCAAGACCTTTCTAATGATCTTTTTACTCTTAGACCTGTGACGGGGACAAGGGGGCATCCTCTACATCTGGAGGAAAGAAGGTTTAAGCATAATCACAGACGCGGATTCTTTACTGTAAGAGCAGTGAGACTATGGAACGCTCTGCGGTATGATGTTGTAATTAGTGAGTCCCTAATAAAATTTAAGAAGGGCCTGGATGCCTTTCTAGAAAAGTACAATATTACAGGGTATATACACTAGTTTCCTTAATATTGCGTTGATCCAGGGAGCTAGTCTGATTGCCGTATGTGGAGTCGGGAAGGAATTTTTTTCCCCCAATGTGAAGCTTACTGTTCGCCACATGCGTTTTTTTTTGCCTTCCTCTGGATCAACATGTTAGGGCAAGTTAGGATAGGTTATGGGTTGAACTAGATGGACTTAAAGTCTTCCTTCAACCTTAATAACTATGTTACTATGTTACTATGTAACTGTGGTTAGTTATAACAAATTATAATGATTATATTGCACATAAAAACCGTGCATCTAATCCTATCCTGTGTGATACTGACTGCTGAGCCGTGTATCTAATCCTATTCTGTGTGATACTGTCTGCTGAGCCATGAATCTAATACTATTCTGTGTGATACTGTGTGCTGAGCTGTGTATCTAATCCTATCCTGTGTGATACTGACTGCTGAGCTGTGTATCTAATCCTATCCTGTGTGATACTGCCTGCTGAGCCATGTGTATAATCCTCTCCTGTGTGATACTGACTGCTGAGCTGTGTATCTAATCCTATCCTGTGTGATACCGACTGCTGAGCCGTGTATCTAATCCTATCCTGTGTGATACCGGGCTCCCCCTGCAGTCTGTGTCAGAGGGTGGTCTGTGTTGGCACGGTAATAAATTGTGTTATTTCCAGCTTTACAGAAGGACGATAACACCATAGAAATAATAAGAATAATAGGCCTCAGTTACCTGTCTACAAAGAAAACTGTTGCTGATAGCAACCAATCACAGCTCATTTTTCATCTTTTAAACAGCTCTGGGACAGCATGGCGAGTTTTGAGTGGCGACTTTTGTGTTTCGACTTTTATGTGGCGAGGTTGGTGTATGTGTGGTGAAATGTGTGCTGAGGTTGGTATATGTGTTGAAGCACGTGGTAGTGTGTGGTGCATTTTGTGTGTGTGTTCATATCCCCGTGTGTGGTGAGTATCCCATGTCAGGGCCCCACCTTAGCAACTGTACGGTATATACTGTTTGGCGCCATCGCTCTCATTCTTTAAGTCCCCCTTGTTCACATCTGGCAGCTGTCAATTTGCCTCCAACACTTTTCCTTTCACCTTTTCCCCATTATGTAGATAGGGGCAAAATTGTTTGGTGAATTGGAACGCGCAGGGTTAAAATTTTGCCTCACAACATAGCCTATGACGTTCTCGGGGTCCAGACGTGTGACTGTGCCAATTTTTATGGCTGTAGCTGCGACGGTGCAGATGCCAATCCCGGACATACATACACCCCCACATTGAGCTTTATATATTAGATGTCCCAACCTGGAACAATGTAATAAAGTAAAAAAAAAAATTATAATGTGCAAAAATTTTTTTTTTAAAAATCCCCAAATAAAGAAAAACAATTAAATATTTTACCAATAAATACATATATTTATGTAAATTAAAAAAAACAATAAAAGTGCACATATTTGGTATCGTCGCGTCCGTAACGACCCGCCCTATAAAACTGTCCCACTAGTTAACCTCTTTAGTGAACACCATTAAAAAAAAAAAAGAAAAAATGCAAAAAACAATTCTTTATCATCATACCCCCGAACAAAAAGTGGAATAACACGCGATCAAAAGGACAGATATAAATAAACCTGGTATCGCTGAAAACGTCATCTTGTCCCGCAAAAAAAAGCCGTCATACAGCGTCATCAGCGGAAAAATAAAAAAGTTATAACTCTCAGAATAAAGCGATGCAAAAATAATTATTTTTTTCTATAAATAGTTTTCATTGTATAAAAGTGCCAAAGCATAAAAAAGATATAAATGAGGTGTCGCTGTCATCGTACTTACCCAAAGAATAAAACCGCTTTATCAATTTTACCACACGTGAAATGGTATAAGCGCCCCCCAAAAGAAATTCATGAATTGCTGTTTTTTTCAATCTGCCTCCCAAAAATCGAAATAAAAAAAGATCAAAAAGTGTCATGTGCCCGAAAATAGTACCAATTAAAACGTCAACTCGACCTTCAAAAAACAAGACCTCACATGAATCTGTGGGCCAAAATATGGAAAAATTATAGCTCTCAAAATGTGGTGATGCAAAAACTATTTTTTGCAATAAAAAGCGTCTTTTAGTGTGTGACAGCTGCCAAACATTAAAACCCGCTATAAAAACCCACTATAAATAGTAAATCAAACCCCCCTTTATCACCCCCTTAACCCCTTCACCCCCAAGGGTGGTTTGCACGTTCATGACCGGGCCAATTTTTACAATTCTGACCACTGTACCTTTATGAGGTCATAACTCTGGAGCGCTTCCATGGATCCCGGTGATTCTGACATTGTTTTCTCATGACATATTGTACTTCATGTTAGTGGTAAAATTTCATTCAAATAACTTGCGTTTATTTGTGAAAAAAACGGAAATTTGGCAAAAATTTTGAAAATTTCGCAATTTTCCAACTTTGAATTTTTATGCCCTTAAATCACAGAGATACAGAGATACGGCACACAAAAAACTTGATAACTAACATTTCCCATATGTTTACTTTACATCAGCACAATTTTGGAACCAAATTTTTTTTTGTTAGGAAGTTATAAGGGTTAAAAGTTGACCAGCGATTTCTCATTTTTACAAGACCATTTTATTTTTAGGACCACATCACATTTGAAGCCACTTTGAGGGGTCTATATGAGAGAAAATACCCAAAAGTGACACCATTCTAAAAACTGCACCCCTTAAGGTGCTCAAAACCACATTCAAGAAGTTTATTAACCCTTTAGGTGCGTCACAGTAATTTTTTTGAATATTTAAAAAAAAATGAACATCTAACTTTTTTTCACAAAAAAAATACTTCAGGTTCAATTTTTTTTATTTTACCAAGGGTAACAGGAGAAATTGGACTGCAAAAGTTATTGTGCAATTTGTCCTGAGTACGCTGATACCTGATTTGTGGGGGGCGAACGACCGTTTCGACGCATGGCAGAGCTCAGAATGGAAGGAGCGCCGTTTGACTTTTTCAATGCAAAATTGGCTGGAATTCAGATCGGACGCCATGTCACGTTTGGAGAGTCCCTGATGTACCTAAACAGTGGAAACCCCCTACAAGTGACCCCATTTTGGAAACTAGACCCCCCAAGGAACTTATCAAGATATGTGGTGAGAACTTTGAACCCACAAGGGCTTTACAGAAGTTTATAACGTACAGCGGTACAATTAAAAAATCATATTTTTTCCACAAAAGTGATCTTTTCACCCCAATTTTTATTTTCCCAAGGATAACAGGACCCTAAAAGTTATTGTGCAATTTGTCCTGAGTACGTTGATACCCCACATGTGGGGGTAAACCACTATTTGGGCGCATGGCAGAGCTTGGAAGGGAAGCAGCGCCATTTGACGTTTTTGGCTGGAATTGAGATCAGACACCATGTCGCGATTGGAAAACCCCTGATGTACCAAAACAGTGGAAACCCCCCACAAATGACACCATTTTGGAAACTAGACCCCCTAAGGAACTTATCTAGATGTGTGGTGAGAACTTTGAACCCCCAAGGGCTTCACAGAAGTTTATAACATAAAGCCGTACAATTAAAAAATCATATTTTTTCCACAAAAATGATCTTTTCACCCTCAATTCTTATTTTTCCAAGGGTGACAGCACCCTAAAAGTTATTGTGCAATTTGTCCTGAGTACGCTGATACCCCACATGTGGGGGTAAACCACTATTTGGGCGCATGTCAGAGCTCGGAAGGGAAGCAGCGCCATTTGACGTTTTGGAATGCAGACATTGATGGAATGGTCTGCGGGTGTCATGTTGCCTTTGGAGAGCCCCTAATGTACCTAAACAGTGGAAACCCCCCACAAATGACCCCATTTTGAAAACTAGACCCCATAAGGAACTTATCTAGATGTGAGGTGAGCACTTTGAACCCCCAAGGGCTTCACAGAAGTTTATAATGCCAGGGCATGAAAATAAAAAAATCGTATTTTTTCCACAAACATGATCAATTAGTCCCCAATTTTTTTTATTTTCCCAAGGGTAACAGGAGAAATTGAACCCCAAAAGTTGTTGTCCAATTTGTCCTGAGTACGCTGACACCCCATATGTGGGAGAAAACTACTGTATGGACACACGTCAGGGCTCGGAAGGGAAGTAGTGACGTTTTGGAATGCAGACTTTGATGGAATGGTCTGCGGGTGTCATGTTGCCTTTGGAGAGCCCCTAATGTACCTAAACAGTGGAAACACCCACAAATGATCACATTTTGGAAACGAGACCCCCTAAGGAACTTATCTAGATGTGTGATGAGCACTTTGAACCCCCAAGGGCTTCACAAAAGTTTATAATGCCCGGGCATGAAAATAAAAAAATCGTATTTTTTCCACAAACATGATCAATTAGTCCCCAATTTTTTCATTTTCCCAAGGGTAACAGGAGAAATTGGACCCCAAAAGTTGTTGTCCAATTTGTCATGAGTTCGCTGACACCCCATATGTGGGAGAAAACTACTGTATGGACACAAGTCGGGGCTCGGAAGGGAAGCAGTGACGTTTTGGAGTGCAGACTTTGATGGAATGGTCTGCGGGTGTCATGTGCGTTTGGAGAGCCCCTGATGTACCTAAATTATTGAAACTCCACACAAGTGACCCATTTTGGACACTAGACCCCCCACGGAACTTATCTAGATGTGTGGTGAGCACTTTGAACCCCCAAGTGCTTCACAGAAGTTTATAACGCTCGGACGTGAAAATAAAAAAATCATTTTTTTCCACAAAAATGATATTTTTGCCCCCAATTTTTATTTTCCTAAGGGTAACAGGAGAAATTGGACCCCAAAAATTGTTTTGCAATTTGTCCTGAGTAGGCTGATACCCTACATGTGGGGGTAAAACACTGTTTGGGCGCATGGCAGAGCTTGGAAGGGAAGGAGCACCATTTGACTTTTTCAACTCAGAATTGGCTGGAATTGAGATCAGACGCAATGTTGCATTTGGAGAGCCCCTGATGTGCCCAAACAGTGGAAACCCCCAATTCTAACTCCAACCCGAACCCCAACACACCCCTAACCCTAATCTCAGCCCTAACCCTAGCCCTAACCCTACCCTAACCCTAACCCTAATGGAAAAATGGAAATAAATACATTTTTTTTATTTTATTATTTTTCCCTAACTAAGGGGGTGATAACGGGGGGTTTGATTTACTATTTATCGTGGTTTTTATGTTTGGTAGCTGTCGCACGCTAAAAGACGCTTTTTATTGTAAAAATAGTTTTTGCATCACCACATATTGAGAGCTATAATTTTTCCGTATTTTGACCCACTGAGTCATGTGAGGTCTTATTTTTTCCGGACGAGTTGACGTTTTTATTGGTACCATTTTCGGGCACGTGACATTTTTTGATCGCTTTTTATTCCGATTTTTGGGACGCAGAATGAACAAAAACCAGCGTTTCATGAATTTCTTTTGGGGGGGTGCGTTTACACCGTTCCGCATGCGGTAAAATTGATAAAGCGATTTTATTCTTCGGGTCAGTACGGTTACAACGATACCTCATTTAGGTCGTTTTTTTATGTTTTGTCGGTTTTATGCAATGAAAACTATTTTATATAAAAAAATAATTATTTTTGCATCGCTTTATTCTGCGAGCTATAACTTTTTTATTTTTTTGCTGATGATGCTGTGTCGCGGCTCGTTTTTTGCGGGACAAGATGACGTTTTCAGCGGTACCATGGATATTTATATGCGTCTTTTTGATCGCGCGTTATTACACTTTTTGTTTGGCAGTATGATAATAAATCATTATTTTTTGCTTCGTTTTTTATTTTTTAAGGGGTTCGCTAAAGGGGTTAACTAATGGGACAGTTTTATAGGGCGGGTCGTTACGGACATGGCGATACCTAATATGTGTACTTTTATTGTTTTTTTTTTTTTTATTTCCAAAAAATGGATTTATTTGGGGGAATATTTTTTTTTTTCTAATTTATTTGGCGATTTTTTTTTAATTATTTTAACACTTTTTTTTATTTTTTTTTTTAACTTTATTAAATAGTCCCAGGTGGGACATCACTGTCCTGTGACAGATCGCTGATCTGTCACATCACAGATCACTGTGACAGATCAGCAATCTGTCACAGGCATTGAAGAAGACTTCCTCTTGCCTGCGCTTTGCAGGCACTGAGGAAGCCAGCTTCCTGCAGGCCCCCGAAGGCCCCCGTCGCCATCTTGGATTCGGGGGCCTGCAGGAAAGGAGCCCCACGCAGCAGCGCTGCACATTGCGCTGCCGTGGGGGGCTCAGGGAAGCACGGAGGGAGCCCCCTCCCTGCCGATGATTCCCTTTAACCCCCGGTACACCGCGATCGTGTTTGATCGCGGTGTGCAAGGGGTTAACGTGTCGGGGGCGGTCCGTGACCGCCCCTGACACATTGTGCCGGGTGTCAGCTGTGATAATCAGCTGACACCCGGCCGCGATTAGCGGCGCTCACCACGTGGGCGCCGCTTATCGCTGAGACGTACTATCCCGTCCATGGGCATAGGGGCTCGGGTCCCATGGACGGGATAGTACATCGGATGTCAGAAAGGGGTTAATTAGGGAAAAATAATAAAATAAAAAAATGTATTTATTTCCATTTTCCCATTAGGGTTAGGGATAGGGTTTGGGTTAGGGTTGAGATTAGGGTTAGGGGCGTGTTAGGGTTAGGGCTGAGATTAGGGTTAGGGGTGTGTTGGGGTTTGGGTTGGAGTTAGAATTGGGGGGTTTCCACTTTTTAGGCACATCAGGGGCTCTCCAAACGCAATATGGCATCTGATCTCAATTCCACCAATTTTGCATTGAAAAGTCAAACAGTGCTCCTTCCCTTCCGAGCTCTGCCATGTGCTCAAACAGTGGTTTACCCCCACATATGGGCTATCAGTATACTCAGGACAAATTGCACAATAACTTTTGCAGTCCAATTTCTCCTGTTACCCTTGGTAAAATAAAACAAATTGAATCTCAAATACATTTTTTTGTGAAAAAAAGTTAAATGTTTATTTTTTTTTTTAAAACATTCCAAAAATTCCTGTGAAGCACATGAAGACTTAATAAGCTTCTTGAATGTGGTTTTGAGCACCTTGAGGAGTGCAGTTTTTAGAATGGTTTTACTTTTGGGTATTTTCTATCATATAGACACTTCAAAGTCACTTCAAATGTAATGTGGTCTCTAAAAAAAAATGGTTTTGTAAAATTTAAAAAAAAAATCAGAAATTGCTGGTCAACTTTTAACCCTTATAAAACAAAAAAAAATTAGTTCCAAAATTGTGCTGATGTCAAGTAGACATGTGGGAAATGTTATTTATTAACTATTTTGTGCGATATGACTCTCTGATTTAAGGGCATAAAAATTAAAAGTTTTAAAATTGCAAAATTTTCAAAATTTGCGGCAAATTTCCATTTTTTTTCACAAAAAACGCAAGTTGTAATGAAGAAATTTTACTGCTATCATAAAGTACAATATATCACGAGAAAAAATTCTCAGAATCAGTGGGATCCGTTGAAGTGTTCCAGAGTTATTACCTCATAAAGGGACAGTGGTCAGAATTGTTAAAATTGGCAGGGTCAGAAAGGAGAAAACAGGCTGGGTCGCAAAGGGGTTACCGGTAATTATGTCCAATTTGCCTTTTTTTCTCTGCTTTTTTGTGTTGTTCCAATACACAGAAAGGAAATAAATATGTATATAACAAAACATGTGTAATTGCAATAATTTTCTAGGAGAAATACTTCATTCTCTGAAATAATTTCAAGGATACCAACACTTTTGTCTATGACTGTAACTGTCATGGGTGCGGGGTGTGCCGTCACCCGAGTCTTGGACCTTTTGAGCCAAGTGAAAAGATAAATACTATTGATAATCCATGATAGCTAGTTGGGGGCTCTGATGAAGATTTTGCTTTGGGGCTTATTAGCTTCTAATTATGCCAGTGGGGATTCACATTTAACTTATCAGATCTGATTGCCTTTTATGAAACTATACTTGAGATAAAATGTGTATTATTAATGAGCGGTGCGCTCAGTGGGGCGGCCATCTGTTGTGTAGTGATGTTTGGTTACTTACCTGCGCTCAGTGAATGTTCTGTGCTCCAGCATTGTGTTTCTGGTATTTATTTCAAGATTATATTACAACATCCAGCGATTCATTTTTATCCCAGCACATTCAGGGATCCTTGATTTGGCAGAACACGACGCTTTCTTGTCTTCAAGCTCATTTTTTACTGCGTTTTGTTTACAGATCAGCAGCAATTATTAAAGAAATGTGATTGACTGACAGAATGTTATTGTACGTTTATTGACTATTGCTGCCAAAATAGCTTGATTATCTTCCAAGTTTAGTCTTCTGAAAGCGCGAATGACATACAGATAAAGAATTTCATTTGATCTATTTTGATAATGGTTGTCCTTTTCTCAAATATCCTTGTGGAATTCTGTCAGTCTCATCTATTAGCAATTTTTGGGAGCACCCCCAATCCCTCCCACCCGTTGAATCTTCTGGACCCCACCCTTACCTCCTATAGTAATCACACATGCTTGTTACCCTTTCACTGAACTCTATGAAAGTTGTATAGATATCCGGGTGAGTAAAAAGAGAAAACCCTACACATGCATCTCGCCCTAGATAAGTAACTAGGCAAACTACACATACATTACATAGACAAGCAATTGATTTTGATGGGAATTGATTAACACCAGCTTTCCCCTGTGGTAACGTTATGGGAAATTGGACAGTTTTTGTTATTACAGCAGATTGGAGAACCTAAAAGTACAAAAACATTGGCCAAAGCGCAGAGCCCTCTAGACATTATGTTGTATGTCCGCCACTCAGTATAGGGAAAGGAATATTAACTTTTTGTAATCTTGAGATTTTACTCAGGGCGACAATTAACCAGAATCTTTCACAGTGGATGCGAGTTAACAATTTCCAGGCAGAAGTTGATTATAAGGTTTCAATCAAACTTCTTTCCATCACACAGAATCACCTCTCGTTGTACAATGCTTCCAGATATGAAAGTCTCTTCACAAACAACCTCTCTTCACTCACAGTGTCATTTTACAGAGTAGCCCTATACCGTCATCATGCAGTGAGGTGGATGGGTCGGGGAGCGGAATGAGGCTAGTGCTGTAGGTCTTGCTCTTTCAATCAAGCAGAATCACCTCTAGTTATACAATGCTTCCAGAAAATAGATATGAAAGTCTCTTCACAAACAACTTCTCTTCATACACTGTCTATTTACACAGAGTAGCCCTATACCTTCATCGAGCAGTGAAATGGATGGGGTCGGAGAGGGGAATGAGTCTAGTGCTGTTAGCTCTTTCACTCTCTTAATTTGAGGCAACAAATCTCACTCCTCACTGTCCTGGCTGCCTCTATGCTTCCAGTAGTCACTTCCCTGTAAGAACTGGTTTTGGCAGCGTCTCTTAGTTCTGACAGTAGTCTGCCTCTGACAGTGCTTCTCCTGCAGGTTCTGGACACAACAACAATCCCCTGGGGCTGTGCTAACCACTTCCTATCTCCTGTACCCACTTTAACCCCTCTAATTAATAGATGATTCTAAATCATCAGTTCAGCTTCTACTTGTCACAATAACTTATTGTAGCTGCACGGTCAGGTGACATTTATAAGATAAGCCTTTTATTCTGAATTCTACATACAGGTCCCAGTGATGGGATTCACAGGATAATTATTTCAGTCCCATAATTATTTGCTCTGCTGTTTGAACGGCACATGCTTTATGCATTATTTAATATTATCACTTCTCCACCCATTTTAATTATGACCCAGAGTCATAGCTAGGTTTTTGGTTCAGGGGGCGCAAAACTTCTGAGTTGGCCGCTATCTAGGTAACCCTGATTACAACTGGGTGACGCACCCTAATAGTGGATGTAGGAGAACCTCAGCAGATGACCGCGCAATTGCTGAAATTAATCTCTACACAAAGACCAACATTGATATGGTCAGTAGTAGATTACTAAGCCTCTGGCCCCTGATTCCTGGTGAAACATGTTGGGGAGGCTTTAGGTTTTACTAGCTTCACTCAGTTTGTGT
The DNA here is from genome assembly GCF_039654945.1 of Dendrobates tinctorius. Classification (NCBI taxonomy): domain Eukaryota; kingdom Metazoa; phylum Chordata; class Amphibia; order Anura; family Dendrobatidae; genus Dendrobates; species Dendrobates tinctorius. The sequence goes on from NW_027361716.1 coordinate 21,513,641, forward strand.
TATTGGTAACAATATTAGAGAGTAGTTGGTAGCGGCTGCACCAAGCTAATACTTATCAATACTCGCTAGGGTGGGATACAGGGAGTTACTATATTGTGAGCATAGCAGAAGAAAAGGGGCTATATCCTGATATCCCCTCATACACACTGACTATCGTATACTTTAATCTTATTCTTTAAATAGTTTATTGAAAGTTAATTTTTAACCGTCTTTAGTTAGGGATCAGTTGTCTTCATTGGCAATTGTAATTGACGTCAGACTCTGAGACGCTCTCCCTCTCATCAATGACGTCAACTGTATCTGCATTTAGTCGACAGTTGAAATTGCAATGAGGGGCGGCGCCCTGGTGCTGGCATCGGGCCCCTCCTTCCTGCTTAAGGGCTCCATAGCAGCTGGGTGGCAGTGTAGGGAGATCGATTCCCCTTGCTCTGCCGTAGAATGTAACTGTATGTGTGGTCGAGCGATGCACTCCGATACAGTTACAGTAGCGTAGCTCTTGGTGGACCCCTCAGAGCACAGGGCCCAGGGTGACCGCCCTCCGGTAGCTACGCTACTGCTATGGCCATATTATTTTGTAAGGATTATATTAATTGTTATGGAACATTAGTCTCTATACAGACATGAGACAACGTAATGCATTGTCCTGGCGAACAAATACTTAGTGGGTTGTCCAGAATTGGAAATTTTTTTTTTTTTTTTGTTTTCTAAAAACAGGGTCATTGTTCCCTAAGGGGAGTGTCTAGTATTGCCTCTTTGTTTCCCCCAGAAAAATCACGTTGTGTGTGGTTTTTAGACCTCTCGACTCTAGCACTAATGTCTCTTAGCACTATAGTTCCTTGAATGATAGAGAAAACCTGTCGCATTCAGTGGCCATTATGTGATGTTTTTTTGTCAGGACACTAGTGCTTATTCATTATCTATCCATATCTTGTAGATCACGAGGACCTGGGGCCGCTCCTATAGCCGTCCCTATAGAGATATACAGTGGGTACGGAATGTATTCAGACCCGTTTAAATTTTTCACTCTTTATTTCATTGCAGCCATTTGGTAAATTCAATAAAGTTCTTTTTTTTCCCCTCATTAATGTATACTCTGCACCCCATACTGACTGAAAGAAAAACAGAAATGTTTAAATTTTTGCAAATTTATTAAAAAAGAAAAACTGAAACATCACATGGTCATAAGTAGTGTTGAGCGATACCAGCCAATACTGAAAAATATCATATCGGAATGGATCGGCCGATCTCAAAAAGTATCGGGTATCGCCGATTCCGATCCCGGAAGTCCCATTCAAGTCAATGGGACAGAAATATCGGAATTGAAAAAACCCCTCTCTTGCCTTGTACAGCCTGTTTGGGAGGGGGGAAGAGTGTGGGCGGTGCGTGGGCGGACACTGTGCGTGTCTGTGTGTGCGGGCGGGATCTGTATGGGCCTCTCGGTGGTCTGTACGGGCCTCTCGGGGGGCCTGTGCCGGCCTGTCGGGGGCCTGTGCGGCTGTCGGTGGTCTGTATGGGCCTCTCGGGGGCCTGTGCCGGCCTGCCGGGGGCCTGTGCCAGCTGTCGGTGGTCTGTATGGGCCTCTCGGGGGCCTGTGCCGGCCTGCCGGGGGCCTGTGCCGCCTGTCGGTGGTCTGTACGGGCCTGCCGGGGGTCTTGTGTGTGTGCAGGCATCGTCCGATGGGACTACAAGTCCCATCGGGCGATGCCTGCTACACTGACAGTGATTGACACATTAGCCAATGATGCGACAGTAGTAGTCCCATCATCCGGATAATGTGTTGAATGTAAAAAAAACCCCAAAAAAACATACTACATACATACTACATACATACAGTACATACTACATATATACTACATACATACTACATACATACTACATACATACATGCATACTACATACATACTACATATATACATGCTACATACATACTACATACATACATACTACATACATACTACATACATACATACATACTACATATATACAAGTATGTATGTATGTAGTATGTATGTAGTAACATACATACTACATACATACTACATATATACATACTACACACATACTACATACATACATACTACATAATACTACATATATACATACTACATACATACTACATACATACTACATATATACTACATTGATACAACATACATATATACTACATACTGTACATGCTACATACATACTACATATATACTACATTCATACAACACACATACATACATACATGCTACATATATACTACATACATGCTACATATATACTACATTCATACAACATACATACATGCTACATACAGTACATGCTTCATATCTACTACATTCATACAACATACATATATACTACATACATACAACATGCTACAGACATACAACATACATACTGCATACAATACATTCATACAATACATACATAGACATACAGTACATATAACACAGAGTACATACTCACCATTACTTGTCACTTTGATCCCCGAAGCCAGTGTCATCTAAGGAAAAATATGAAAATAACAAACCACCAAATACTCCCTGATCCGCAGAAATCCACGAGTGAGTGTCCCACGCCGATCTTCCGTGAAGAGCTGCAGCATCAGCTGATGCGACCGCTCTCTATGGGGCTCAGGAATCCAGTGTCGGGAGGTAGGTATCCTTCTGCACTGTATTCCTCCACCACTGTAAAAAAATAGTCCCTGGTCTCACTTTATGGCAAATGCTGCGTGGGAACTTTTTCACACAGCAATGCCAAAAGTGAGACTAGGGACTATTTTTTTACAGTGGCGGAGAAATACAGTGCGGAAGGATACCTACCTCCCGACACTGGATTCCTTGAGCCTCTAGAGAGCGGTCGCATCAGCTGATGCTGCTGCTCTCCACGGGAGATCGGCGTGGGACACGCGTGGATTTCTGTGGATCAGGGAGTATATGGCTTGTTTGTTATTTTCATATTTTTCCTTAGATGACACTGGCTTCGGGGAACAATGTGACAAGTATTGGTGAGTATGTACTCTGTGTTATATGTACTGTATGTCTATGTATGTATTGTATGTAGTATGTATGTAATATGTATGCAGTATGTAGTATGTATGTATGTTGTATGTCTGTAGCATGTTGTATGTACAGTCATATGTAAAAGTTTGGGCACCCCTATTAATGTTAACCTTTTTTCTTTATAACAATTTTGGTTTTTGCAACAGGTATTTCAGTTTCATATATCTAATAACTGATGGACTCAGTTATATTTCTGGATTCAAATGAGGTTTATTGTACTAACAGAAAATGTGCAATCTGCATTTAAACAAAATTTGACCGGTGCAAAAGTATGGGCACCCTTATCATTTTCTTGATTTGAACACTCCTAACTACTTTTTACTGACTTCCTGAAGCACTAAATTGGTTTTGTAACCTCATTGAGCTTTGAACTTCATAGCCAGGTGTATCAAATCATGAGAAAAGGTACTTAAAGTGGCCACTTGCAAGTAGTTCTCCTATTTGATTCTCCTATGAAGAGTGGCATCATGGGCTCCCCAAAACAACTCTCAAATGATCTGAAAACAAAGATTATTCAACATAGCTTTTCAGGGGAAGGATACAAAAAGTTGTCTCAGAGATTTAACCAGTCAGTTTCCACTGTGAGGAACATAGTAAGGAAATGGAAGAACACAGGTACAGTTCTTGTTAAGCCCAGAAGTGGCAGGCCAAGAAAAATATCAGAAAGGCAGAGAAGAAGAATGGTGAGAACAGTCAAGGACAATCCACAGACCACCTCCAAAGACCTGCAGCATCATCTTGCTGCAGATGGTGTCACTGTGCATCGGTCAACAATACAGCGCATGCATAATGCCTTTTTGTATGACCAAACAACTCAATCTTTGTTTCATCAGTTCACAGGACCTTCTTCCAAAATGTAACTGGCTTGTCCAAATGTGCTTTTGCATACCTCAGGCGACTCTGCTTGTGGCGTGCTTGCAGAAACGGCTTCTTTCGCATCACTCTCCCATACAGCTTCTCCTTGTGCAAAGTGCGCTGTATTGTTGACCGATGCACAGTGACACCATCTGCAGCAAGATGATGCTGCAGGTCTTTGGTGGTGGTCTGTGGATTGTCCTTGACTGTTCTCACCATTCTTCTTCTCTGCCTTTCTGATATTTTTCTTGGCCTGCCACTTCTGGGCTTAACAAGAACTGTACCTGTGTTCTTCCATTTCCTTACTATGTCCCTCACAGTGGAAACTGACTGGTTAAATCTCTGAGACAACTTTTTGTATCCTTCCCCTGAAAAGCTATGTTGAATAATCTTTGTTTTCAGATCATTTGAGAGTTGTTATGAGGAGCCCATGATGCCACTCTTCATAGGAGAATCAAATAGGAGAACTACTTGCAAGTGGCCACCTTAAATACCTTTTCTCATGATTTGATACACCTGGCTATGAAGTTCAAAGCTCAATGAGGTTACAAAACCAATTTAGTGCTTCAGGAAGTCAGTAAAAAGTAGTTAGGAGTGTTCAAATCAAGAAAATGATAAGGGTGCCCATACTTTTGCACCGGTCAAATTTTGTTTAAATGCAGATTGCACATTTTCTGTTAGTACAATAAACCTCATTTGAATCCAGAAATATAACTGAGTCCATCAGTTATTAGATATATGAAACTGAAATACCTGTTGCAAAAACCAAAATTGTTATAAAGAAAAAAGGTTAACATTAATAGGGGTGCCCAAACTTTTACATATGACTGTATGTAGTATGTATGTAGCATGTATGTAGTATATATGTATGTTGCATGTATGTAGTATATATGTATGTTGCATGAATGTAGTATATATGTAGCATGTATGTAGTATGTATGTATGTTGCATGAATGTAGTATATATGTAGCATGTATGTAGTATGTATGTGTGTTGCATGAATGTAGTATATACGTAGCATTTATGTAGTATGTATGTATGAATGTAGTATATATGTAGCATGTATGTACTATGTATGTAGTATGTATGTACTATGTATGTATGTTGTATGCAGTATGTATGTTGTATGAATGTAGTATATATGAAGCATGTATGTAGTATGTATGTATGTTGTATGAATGTAGTATATATGAAGCATGTATGTAGTATGTATGCATGTTGTATGTAGTATATATGCAGTATGTAGTATATATGTATGTTGTATGAATGTAGTATATATGTAGCATGTATGTAGTATGTAGTATATACAGTGGGGCAAAAAAGTATTTAGTCAGTCAGCAATAGTGCAAGTTCCACCACTTAAAAAGATGAGAGGCGTCTGTAATTTACATCATAGGTAGACCTCAACTATGGGAGACAAACTGAGAAAAAAAATCCAGAAAATCACATTGTCTGTTTTTTTTTTCATTTTATTTGCATATTATGGTGGAAAATAAGTATTTGGTCAGAAACAAGATTTCTGGCTCTCACAGACCTGTAACTTCTTCTTTAAGAGTCTCCTCTTTCCTCCACTCATTACCTGTAGTAATGGCACCTGTTTAAACTTGTTATCAGTATAAAAAGACACCTGTGCACACCCTCAAACAGTCTGACTCCAAACTCCACTATGGTGAAGACCAAAGAGCTGTCAAAGGACACCAGAAACAAAATTGTAGCCCTGCACCAGGCTGGGAAGACTGAATCTGCAATAGCCAACCAGCTTGGAGTGAAGAAATCAACTGTGGGAGCAATAATTAGAAAATGGAAGACATACAAGACCACTGATAATCTCCCTCGATCTGGTGCTCCACGCAAAATCCCACCCCGTGGGGTCAGAATGATCACAAGAACGGTGAGCAAAAATCCCAGAACCACGCGGGGGGACCTAGTGAATGAACTGCAGAGAGCTGGGACCAATGTAGCAAGGCCTACCATAAGTAACACACTACGCCACCATGGACTCAGATCCTGCAGTGCCAGACGTGTCCCACTGCTTAAGCCTGTACATGTCCGGGCCCGTCTGAAGTTTGCTAGAGAGCATTTGGATGATCCAGAGGAGTTTTGGGAGAATGTCCTATGGTCTGATGAAACCAAACTGGAACTGTTTGGTAGAAACACAACTTGTCGTGTTTGGAGGAAAAAGAATACTGAGTTGCATCCATCAAACACCATACCTACTGTAAAGCATGGTGGTGGAAACATCATGCTTTGGGGCTGTTTCTCTGCAAAGGGGCCAGGACGACTGATCCGGGTACATGAAAGAATGAATGGGGCCATGTATCGTGAGATTTTGAGTGAAAACCTCCTTCCATCAGCAAGGGCATTGAAGATGAAACGTGGCTGGGTCTTTCAACATGACAATGATCCAAAGCACACCGCCAGGGCAATGAAGGTGTGGCTTCGTAAGAAGCATTTCAAGGTCCTGGAGTGGCCTAGCCAGTCTCCAGATCTCAACCCTATAGAAAACCTTTGGAGGGAGTTGAAAGTCCGTGTTGCCAAGCGAAAAGCCAAAAATATCACTGCTCTAGAGGAGATCTGCATGGAGGAATGGGCCAACATACCAACAACAGTGTGTGGCAACCTTGTGAAGACTTACAGAAAACGTTTGACCTCTGTCATTGCCAACAAAGGATATATCACAAAGTATTGAGATGAAATTTTGTTTCTGACCAAATACTTATTTTCCACCATAATATGCAAATAAAATGAAAAAAAAACAGACAATGTGATTTTCTGGATTTTTTTTCTCAGTTTGTCTCCCATAGTTGAGGTCTACCTATGATGTAAATTACAGACGCCTCTCATCTTTTTAAGTGGTGGAACTTGCACTATTGCTGACTGACTAAATACTTTTTTGCCCCACTGTATGTATGTTGTATATATGTAGCATGTATGTTGTATGAATGTTGTATATATGTAGTATGTAAGTAGCATGTATGTAGCATGTATGTAGTATGTATGTAGTATATATGTATGTTGTATGAATGTAGTATGTATGTAGTATGTATGTAGTATGTATGTAGTATGCATGTATGTAGTATGTATATAGTATGTATGTAGTATGTATGTAGTATGTATGTATTATATATTTATGTTGTATGTATGTAGTATGTATGAAGAGGAGGAGGGAATCCTTGATGACATTCAGCCATTGTCTGCTCAGGGACCTCTCCTGGACGAGGTGGAGGAAGAAGAGGAGGAGGAGGATGATGATGGGGATGATTACTTAGGGGAGGAGGATGCATCTCGTGGGGCAAGTGAAAATGTTGGCGTGGCAAGGTCTGGTACAGGGTTTGTGCGTGACTGGAGGGATGTGGATTTGCCAGAAAGTGCTCCTCCACCCAGCACTCGCAGTGCATCATTGACACCGGGAACATTGGCCCACATGTCAGATTATGCCTTGTGGATCCTAAAAAGGGACCCCCGCATTGCCAAAATGATGAACGATGACGACTACTGGTTGGCCAGCATCCTGGATCCACGCTATAAAGGCAAATTACAAAACATCATGCCACAGGAGAACCTTGACCTAATATTGGCTAATAAACAAGCAACTCTGGTAAATCGGTTGCTTGAGGCATTCCCAGCACACAGCAGCGGTGATGGTTCTCACACGAGCCGTACGGGCCGGGGGCAGCTTGGCAGAGGTGTTCGTGGTGCACACAGCAGAAGTGGCGTTGGAGACAGGGGTTTCATGACCATGTTGTGGACTGATTTTTCAAGTACCGCTCACACAACTGGTAATACTGCATCGATGGAAAGTGACAGGAGACAGCAGTTGTCAACTATGGTTACAAACTACTTTTCCTCCCATATCGATGTTCTCCCACACAGGTCATTCCCCTTTGACTATTGGGCCGCTAAACTGGACACCTGGCCTGAATTGGCACAATATGCCTTACAGGAGCTCGCTTGCCCAGCTGCAAGTGTGCTATCGGAAAGAGTCTTCAGTGCAGCTGGATCAATCCTGACAGAAAAAAGGACCCGTCTGTCAACCCAAAATGTGGATGATCTAACCTTCATTAAAATGAACCATGCATGGGTTTCCAAGGATTTTGTCCCACCTTCCCCTGATGACACATAGGGTGACAGAAAAATGGCTTGCTTTGGTCCACCTCTTCCTGGTACTTCACCTATTTCGCCTTTTGCATCAGCTGAATGTCCAACATCAACATATGCCACTTTCTAAAACTCCCTAACTGTGCTGCCTCCCCCCCCATGGCCGGGGTCACCACCTAGCGCACGACACCGTGCGAGTGCCATTGCCCTGGACAGGTGGGTAGGCCGACTCTTTGGCGCGGGCACTGGCACAGGGTCCCTCATAGTGCAATCAAGTGTCTCTGACGGTGGTGGTGCACACCCGCCGTCAGACACACCGCTGTACTATGAGGGGCCCAGTGCCAGTACCGACGCCCACGAGTGGGCCCCCCTTGCTTGGGCAGGGCCCCAGCATTTGCAATCTTTACCTCTCCCTGCTCCTCCGCTGTGTAATCTGGGCCGTCAAATCCATACTGTGCCTGACATCGTCTGAGCCTGCCTCCTGATGTATAGACATATATTTTGAATGTGTACGCTATCCATACATGTTATCCGGGGATACGGTACCCTTTCTAACCTTTGTGCAATCACGTGCAATCCATACTGGGCCTAACACCGTCTGAGCCTGCCTCCTGAGACATATATTTTGAATGTGTACGCTATCCATACATGTTATCCGGGGATACGGTACCCTTTCTAACCTTTGTGCAATCACGTGCAATCCATACTGGGCCTAACACCGTCTGAGCCTGCCTCCTGATGTATAGACATATATTTTGAATGTGTACGCTATCCATACATGTTATCTGGGGATACGGTACCCTTTCTAACCTTTGTGCAATCACGTGCAATCCATACTGGGCCTAACACCATCTGAGCCTGCCTCCTGAGACATATATTTTGAATGTGTACGCTATCCATACATGTTATCTGGGGATACGGTACCCTTTCTAACCTTTGTGCAATCACGTGCAATCCATACTGGGCCTAACACCGTCTGAGCCTGCCTCCTGAGACATATATTTTGAATGTGTACGCTATCCATACATGTTATCCGGGGAAACGGTACCCTTTCTAACCTTTGTGCAATCACGTGCAATCCATACTGGGCCTAACACCGTCTGAGCCTGCCTCCCGAGACATATATTTTGAATGTGTACGTTATCCATACATGTTATCTGGGGATACGGTACCCTTTCTAACCTTTGTGCAATCACGTGCAATCCATACTGGGCCTAACACCGTCTGAGCCTGCCTCCTGAGACATATATTTTGAATGTGTACGCTATTCATACATGTTATCCGGGGATACGGTACCCTTTCTAACCTTTGTGCAATCACGTGCAATCCATACTGGGCCTAACACCGTCTGAGCCTGCCTCCTGAGACATATATTTTGAATGTGTACGCTATCCATACATGTTATCTGGGGATACGGTACCCTTTCTAACCTTTGTGCAATCACGTGCAATCCATACTGGGCCTAACACCGTCTGAGAATGATAGATGGGGCCCACCATACACTGGAACATTCCAAAGGTGGACATCAGACACTGGAGCAGCATTTACAGGGCCCATTATACACTAGAGCATTAGAAATGGGGCCCATTATGTTTGGAGCATTATTTGGGCCCATAAGACAGTAGAGCTTCATCCATGGGGACCAACATATACTGTAGCATTATGTGGAGCTCATCATATACTGTTTCAAACATTATATGGGACCAATGATTCTGTATGGAGAAATAGATGGGCCTCGTCATGAGATGTAAAAAGTGAGGTATTTTTCATTGTACTATACCGCTATTTCTCTGCCGTATCGGAGCATGATGAGTTGTGGTATGTGTTAAAGGGGCGCTCTTTCGCCCAGGGCACATGAAAACCTGGAGCCAGCCCTCCCCCCCCACAGTCTGTAGCCAAATAACCCCCATTTTTCAGTGCGTAACTTGTATTATGAAGTTAATTAAGGTTGACAAGCTTAAGTAAGAAGAATTGATGCTTTTGGCATTCAAATGGGCACTGTTGGTGTGTTTCCTGTCCTCCTCTCACTGCCGACTGTTATTCCCCATTGACTTACATTGGGTTTCGTGTTTCGGGACGACCCCGACTTTTCCCTATAATCGGACGATCTTGCTCGACCCGACTTTTGGAAAAGTCGGGTTTCACGAAACGAAACGCGACCCTAAAAAACCAAAAGTCGCTCAACTCTAGTTAACATGCCTAACAGGATGTGCACACACTTCTGAGGATTCCCATTGGCTGAATCAAATCGAGCAGGCTGATAACTTTATGGAAACTTCCGATTCCGGTATGTATGTAGTATGTATGTAGTATGCATGTATGTAGTATGTATATAGTATGTATGTAGTATGTATGTAGTATGTATGTATTATATATTTATGTTGTATGTATGTAGTATGTATGTATGTAGTATGTATGTAGTATGTATGTTGCATGTATGTAGTATATATGTATGTTGTATGTAGTATGTTTTTTTTTACATTCAACACATTAGCCGGATGATGGGACTACTACTGTCCCATCATTGGCTAATGTGTCTATCACTGTCAGTGTAGCAGGCATCGCCCAATGGGACTTGTAGTCCCATCGGACGATGCCTGCACACACACAAGACCCCCGGCAGGCCCGCACAGACCACCGGCAGCCGGCACAAGCCCCCCGGCAGGCCCGTACAGACCCCCGGCAGCTCGCACAGACCCCCGGCAGGCCCGCACAGGCACCCGGCAGTCGGCACAGACCCCAGAGAGGCCCATACAGACCACTGGCAGTCGGCACAGACCCCCCGCAGTCGGCACAGACCGCGCATTATGATGCGCACAGACCGCGCATCATGATGACGTCATTTCAGCAGCCAATCACAGCCATGCCAATAGTTAACATTAGAGTTGAGCGAAACGAGTCGAAAAAATTCAAAAGTCGCCGACTTTTGGCAAAGTCGGGTTTCATGAAACGAAACCCGACCCTAGGATGAGGTCGGCCACGAGGTCGGCGACTTACGCGCCAAAGTCGCGTTTCAAAAGTTTGTTTTGCGCTCTTTTTCAGCCAATCAGGATCCACGGACACTGTGGGCAACGTGATGACATAGGCACGGGTCACAACCATCTTTCAGAAGGGCATGCAAGTGATTGGCTTGCTTTGGTGGGCGTCACAGGGGGTATAAAAGGGCGTGCACGCCGACCGCCATCTTACTTCTGCCGATCTTAGTATAGGGAGAGGTTGCTGCTGATTCTGTAGGGAGAGCGTTAGGCAGGGAAGAAGACAAAAAAACTGCTTCTGCTGCTAGCGATTTGGCCTGCACAACACACCAGTCACTGTGTGTGCAGTGCAAGGGGAGGCTATATAGTGGTGTATCAGTGGTGTTGGTGGTTGTTGGGCTGCCTTCTAAGGCTTCCTGACATTCCTGCATTACTGTTTACCCACTGCTCCGCAAACTTCTTTTTTAAAAGCAATCCCAATTTTTTTTTTTGTCCTGCTGAGAAGACAAAAAAACTGCTTCTGCTGCTAGCAATTTGGCCTGCACAACACACCAGTCACTGTGTGTGCAGTGCAAGGGGAGGCTATATAGTGGTGTATCAGTGGTGTTGGTTGTTGGGCTGCCTTCTAAGGCTTCCTGACATTCCTGCATTGCTGTTTACCCACTGCTCCGCAAACTGCTTTTTTAAAAGCAATCCAATCTCCCTTATCCTCTAGTCACTTTTGTCACAGCTGTGCCATCGAGCCTGTCACATAGCGCTCAGATATTCATTGGGCCTCACACAATCCAAAAGTGTCCAGTGTCCAAAAGTGTGTGCAGAGATTCAAAATCTCCCTTATCCTCTAGTCACTTTGGTCACAGCTGTGCCATCGAGCCTGTCACATAGCGCTCAGATATCAGTGGGCCTCACACAATCCAAAAGTGTCCATCCAGTGTCCAAAAGTGTGTGCAGAGATTCAAAATCTCCCTTATCCTCTAGTCACTTTGGTCACAGCTGTGCCATCGAGCCTGTCACATAGCGCTCAGATATCAGTGGGCCTCACACAATCCAAAAGTGTCCATCCAGTGTCCAAAAGTGTGTGCAGAGATTCAAAATCTCCCTTATCCTCTAGTCACTTTTGTCACAGCTGTGCCATCGAGCCTGTCACATAGCGCTCAGATATTCATTGGGCCTCACACAATCCAAAAGTGTCCAGTGTCCAAAAGTGTGTGCAGAGATTCAAAATCTCCCTTATCCTCTAGTCACTTTGGTCACAGCTGTGCCATCGAGCCTGTCACATAGCGCTCAGATATCAGTGGGCCTCACACAATCCAAAAGTGTCCATCCAGTGTCCAAAAGTGTGTGCAGAGATTCAAAATCTCCCTTATCCTCTAGTCACTTTGGTCACAGGCTGTGCCATCGAGCCTGTCACATAGCGCTCAGATATCAGTGGGCCTCACACAATCCAAAAGTGTCCAGTGTCCAAAAGTGTGTGCAGAGATTCAAAATCTCCCTTATCCTCTAGTCACTTTGGTCACAGATGTGCCATCGAGCCTGTCACATAGCGCTCAGATATCAGTGGGCCTCACACAATCCAAAAGTGTCCATCCAGTGTCCAAAAGTGTGTGCAGAGATTCAAAATCTCCCTTATCCTCTAGTCACTTTTGTCACAGCTGTGCCATCGAGCCTGTCACATAGCGCTCAGATATTCATTGGGCCTCACACAATCCAAAAGTGTCCAGTGTCCAAAAGTGTGTGCAGAGATTCAAAATCTCCCTTATCCTCTAGTCACTTTGGTCACAGCTGTGCCATCGAGCCTGTCACATAGCGCTCAGATATCAGTGGGCCTCACACAATCCAAAAGTGTCCAGTGTCCAAAAGTGTGTGCAGAGATTCAAAATCTCCCTTATCCTCTAGTCACTTTGGTCACAGCTGTGCCATCGAGCCTGTCACATAGCGCTCAGATATCAGTGGGCCTCACACAATCCAAAAGTGTCCAGTGTCCAAAAGTGTGTGCAGAGATTCAAAATCTCCCTTATCCTCTAGTCACTTTGGTCACAGCTGTGCCATCGAGCCTGTCACATAGCGCTCAGATATCAGTGGGCCTCACACAATCCAAAAGTGTCCATCCAGTGTCCAAAAGTGTGTGCAGAGATTCAAAATCTCCCTTATCCTCTAGTCACTTTGGTCACAGGCTGTGCCATCGAGCCTGTCACATAGCGCTCAGATATCAGTGGGCCTCACACAATCCAAAAGTGTCCAGTGTCCAAAAGTGTGTGCAGAGATTCAAAATCTCCCTTATCCTCTAGTCACTTTGGTCACAGCTGTGCCATCGAGCCTGTCACATAGCGCTCAGATATCAGTGGGCCTCACACAATCCAAAAGTGTCCAGTGTCCACAAGTGTCTGCAGAAATTCAAAATCTCCCCTGTCCTATAGACACCTTGTACCTTGTTTTACATTACTATATAGTTTGTTGGATTTTGTCTACATTTCTACCAAAAATGAGGAAGGCTGGTGGAAGAGGCCGTGGAATTGGGCGGGGGTTGGCAGCTGGTAATGATGGTGTTGGTGGTGGATCTGATGGTAGTGGCAAGAGCAAAATAGGACCGAATGCAGGAGGTGCTGACCCTGCGTCATCGTCTGGCTACATAAGGCCTCGAACGCTTAGTTTTCTAGGAGTTGGCAAACCGCTTTTAAAGCCAGAGCATCAGGAAAAAGTTTTGTCTTACATTGCTGACTCAGCCTCCAGCTCTATCGCCTCCTTTTCTTCAGTTGTAAAAAGTAAAAGCACTGAGTCATCATTGGAGGCTCATGTTCATGAACCACACCTTTCCTTGTGTCCTTCACCCCAACCAAGATTGAAGGATGGCGCAGGCCATACTACTGATTACTCCATGGAGCTGTTTTCACATACCATGCCTGGATTATCAAGTGAAATGGTGAATTACCCAGGCCAAGATGAATCTGACATGGAGTGCACTGATGCACAGCCGCTGATGGATGATTCTGCTGGTACATTCACTCAGAGCACTACATTGTCCTCGCAGTGTACAGAGCCAGATTCTGACCCTGATGAGACTCAGGTGCCCCTTCCCGCACACTATACCACCATACACGGTGACACAGAGGAAGGTGCACATGACATAGAAGAGGAGGTGATGGATGACCCAGTTGTTGACCCAGATTGGCATCCATTGGGGGAAGAGGGTGCTGCTTCCAATAGCTCAGATGAGGAGCATCCACAGCAGACATCGACATCGCAACAGCTGTTATCTGTCAGGCCCGGAGCACTCCAAAGACAGGTTCCAAACATCAAAAGAGTTGCTGGACAGCTTGTCCAGAGGGTCAAAAGATCACAGCGTGCTAGGCCGCAAAATGTCTGCCAAAGTAGGAAGAGTGCAGTGTGGCACTTTTTTGAACAAAATCCTCTTGATCAGGCCAAGGTTATCTGTAAGAAGTGTGCAAAGACCTTTAGCCGAGGGAAAAATCTGAAAAATTTGAATACCAGTTGCATGCTTAGACATTTAACCAGCATGCACTTGCAAGCGTGGACACAACACCAAACCTCAAGTGCCACATGTGCAACTGATCACAACGAAGGTAGTCAGCAACGCTACATTGTTTCCCCCACTGTAAGCCCACCGGTTAGCACAGCAGCAAATGTTGAGGTGTCGTTGCAAGACCACAGCAGTCAGGGAATCCCACTGTTATATCAACGAAAGACTGATTCTAGGCCATCAGAAAGAACACCAACTCCATCACCATCATCAACCCTCTTTCAGTCCGCCCTGTCCACCTACTTCCACCATATGCAGCTCTCAAGTCCAGCTCACCCTCCCAGACACTATGAGTAGGTCAAGAAAGTACTCAGTCTCTCATCCGCGTACACTGGGTTTGAACGCCCACATTGCCAAACTAATCTCGTTTGAGATGATGCCCTTTCGGTTGGTGGAAAGCACAGCTTTCCGCGAACTCATGGCCTATGCAGTACCACGCTATGACCTACCCAGTCGCCACTTCTTCTCTCGCAAAGCCATCCCAGCCCTCCACCATCATGTGAAAGACCGCATTGTCCATGCACTCAAGCAGTCAGTGAGTGGAAAGGTGCACCTCACAACTGATGCATGGTCCAGTCGGCATGGCCAGGGCCGTTACGTGTCCATCACTGCGCACTGGGTTAATGTGGTGGATGCAGGGTCCACAGGGGACAGCTGTGGTGGGACAGTGCTGCCTAGCCCACGGTATAGGAAACAGTTGGCTGTAGGCTTTCGACCCTCCTCCTCCTCCTCCTCCAGAAGCGAAAGCTCGTCCACAGAGCGCAGTCGTACGAGCACTCCATCTGCAGCTGCCACTGTTGCACATGATGTGTCCCCCTATCGAGCAGCTAGTGGAAAGCGTCAGCAGGCTGTGTTGCAGATGATGTGTTTGGGCGACAGACACACCGCCGAGGTGCTGGCCGAGTACTTGAAGCGACAAACTGAGTCATGGCTGGGCAGTGTACATCTTGAGGCAGGCAAGGTAGTTAGTGATAACGGCCGTAATTTTGTGTCAGCCATAGCCCTTTCAAAACTCAGCCACATACCTTGCTTGGCTCACACCTTGAACCTGGTGGTGCAGTGCTTCCTCAAAAATTATCCGGAGTTAACAGCCCTGCTCCAGAAGGTGCGAAGACTGTGCGCGCACATCCGCCGGTCGCCTGTACACTCTGTTCATATGCAGAAGCTGCAGCGATTGCTCCGCCTTCCCAACCACCGCCTCATTATCGACATTGCAACAAGGTGGAACTCCACCCTGTACATGGAGCGGCTGTGCGAGCAGAGGCAGGCCATAATGCATTTGTGGGAGGATACACGGCCAGGCACTTTGAGAGCAGACATGGAGTTGACAGGTGTGCAGTGGTCGAAGCTGAAAGACCTTTGTAAAGTCCTTCAGTGTTTTGAGGAATGCACACGGCTGGTAAGCGCAGACGACGCCATCCTAAGCATGAGCATCCCACTTATGCGTCTGCTCATGCAAACTTTGACGCACCTTAAGGAGTAGGCGTCTGCAGCCAATGTTGATGAGGAGGAAGAGGAGGAGGGAATCCTTGATGACATTCAGCCATTGTCTGCTCAGGGACCTCTCCTGGACGAGGTGGAGGAAGAAGAGGAGGAGGAGGATGATGATGGGGATGATTACTTAGGGGAGGAGGATGCATCTCGTGGGGCAAGTGAAAATGTTGGCGTGGCAAGGTCTGGTACAGGGTTTGTGCGTGACTGGAGGGATGTGGATTTGCCAGAAAGTGCTCCTCCACCCAGCACTCGCAGTGCATCATTGACACCGGGAACATTGGCCCACATGTCAGATTATGCCTTGCGGATCCTAAAAAGGGACCCCCGCATTGCCAAAATGATGAACGATGACGACTACTGGTTGGCCAGCATCCTGGATCCACGCTATAAAGGCAAATTACAAAACATCATGCCACAGGAGAACCTTGACCTAATATTGGCTAATAAACAAGCAACTCTGGTAAATCGGTTGCTTGAGGCATTCCCAGCACACAGCAGCGGTGATGGTTCTCACACGAGCCGTACGGGCCGGGGGCAGCTTGGCAGAGGTGTTCGTGGTGCACACAGCAGAAGTGGCGTTGGAGACAGGGGTTTCATGACCATGTTGTGGACTGATTTTTCAAGTACCGCTCACACAACTGGTAATACTGCATCGATGGAAAGTGACAGGAGACAGCAGTTGTCAACTATGGTTACAAACTACTTTTCCTCCCATATCGATGTTCTCCCACACAGGTCATTCCCCTTTGACTATTGGGCCGCTAAACTGGACACCTGGCCTGAATTGGCACAATATGCCTTACAGGAGCTCGCTTGCCCAGCTGCAAGTGTGCTATCGGAAAGAGTCTTCAGTGCAGCTGGATCAATCCTGACAGAAAAAAGGACCCGTCTGTCAACCCAAAATGTGGATGATCTAACCTTCATTAAAATGAACCATGCATGGGTTTCCAAGGATTTTGTCCCACCTTCCCCTGATGACACATAGGGTGACAGAAAAATGGCTTGCTTTGGTCCACCTCTTCCTGGTACTTCACCTATTTCGCCTTTTGCATCAGCTGAATGTCCAACATCAACATATGCCACTTTCTAAAACTCCCTAACTGTGCTGCCTCCCCCCCCATGGCCGGGGTCACCACCTAGCGCACGACACCGTGCGAGTGCCATTGCCCTGGACAGGTGGGTAGGCCGACTCTTTGGCGCGGGCACTGGCACAGGGTCCCTCATAGTGCAATCAAGTGTCTCTGACGGTGGTGGTGCACACCCGCCGTCAGACACACCGCTGTACTATGAGGGGCCCAGTGCCAGTACCGACGCCCACGAGTGGGCCCCCCTTGCTTGGGCAGGGCCCCAGCATTTGCAATCTTTACCTCTCCCTGCTCCTCCGCTGTGTAATCTGGGCCGTCAAATCCATACTGTGCCTGACATCGTCTGAGCCTGCCTCCTGATGTATAGACATATATTTTGAATGTGTACGCTATCCATACATGTTATCCGGGGATACGGTACCCTTTCTAACCTTTGTGCAATCACGTGCAATCCATACTGGGCCTAACACCGTCTGAGCCTGCCTCCTGAGACATATATTTTGAATGTGTACGCTATCCATACATGTTATCCGGGGATACGGTACCCTTTCTAACCTTTGTGCAATCACGTGCAATCCATACTGGGCCTAACACCGTCTGAGCCTGCCTCCTGATGTATAGACATATATTTTGAATGTGTACGCTATCCATACATGTTATCTGGGGATACGGTACCCTTTCTAACCTTTGTGCAATCACGTGCAATCCATACTGGGCCTAACACCATCTGAGCCTGCCTCCTGAGACATATATTTTGAATGTGTACGCTATCCATACATGTTATCTGGGGATACGGTACCCTTTCTAACCTTTGTGCAATCACGTGAATCCATACTGGGCCTAACACCGTCTGAGCCTGCCTCCTGAGACATATATTTTGAATGTGTACGCTATCCATACATGTTATCCGGGGAAACGGTACCCTTTCTAACCTTTGTGCAATCACGTGCAATCCATACTGGGCCTAACACCGTCTGAGCCTGCCTCCCGAGACATATATTTTGAATGTGTACGTTATCCATACATGTTATCTGGGGATACGGTACCCTTTCTAACCTTTGTGCAATCACGTGCAATCCATACTGGGCCTAACACCGTCTGAGCCTGCCTCCTGAGACATATATTTTGAATGTGTACGCTATTCATACATGTTATCCGGGGATACGGTACCCTTTCTAACCTTTGTGCAATCACGTGCAATCCATACTGGGCCTAACACCGTCTGAGCCTGCCTCCTGAGACATATATTTTGAATGTGTACGCTATCCATACATGTTATCTGGGGATACGGTACCCTTTCTAACCTTTGTGCAATCACGTGCAATCCATACTGGGCCTAACACCGTCTGAGAATGATAGATGGGGCCCACCATACACTGGAACATTCCAAAGGTGGACATCAGACACTGGAGCAGCATTTACAGGGCCCATTATACACTAGAGCATTAGAAATGGGGCCCATTATGTTTGGAGCATTATTTGGGCCCATAAGACAGTAGAGCTTCATCCATGGGGACCAACATATACTGTAGCATTATGTGGAGCTCATCATATACTGTTTCAAACATTATATGGGACCAATGATTCTGTATGGAGAAATAGATGGGCCTCGTCATGAGATGTAAAAAGTGAGGTATTTTTCATTGTACTATACCGCTATTTCTCTGCCGTATCGGAGCATGATGAGTTGTGGTATGTGTTAAAGGGGCGCTCTTTCGCCCAGGGCACATGAAAACCTGGAGCCAGCCCTCCCCCCCCACAGTCTGTAGCCAAATAACCCCCATTTTTCAGTGCGTAACTTGTATTATGAAGTTAATTAAGGTTGACAAGCTTAAGTAAGAAGAATTGATGCTTTTGGCATTCAAATGGGCACTGTTGGTGTGTTTCCTGTCCTCCTCTCACTGCCGACTTTTATTCCCCATTGACTTACATTGGGTTTCGTGTTTCGGGGCGACCCCGACTTTTCCCTATAATCGGACGATCTTGCTCGACCCGACTTTTGGAAAAGTCGGGTTTCACGAAACGAAACGCGACCCTAAAAAAACAAAAGTCGCTCAACTCTAGTTAACATGCCTAACAGGATGTGCACACACTTCTGAGGATTCCCATTGGCTGAATCAAATCGAGCAGGCTGATAACTTTATGGAAACTTCCGATTCCGGTATCCGATACGAAAAAAGTATCGGAAGTCAGTATCGGAATTCCGATACAGCTAATATCGGCCGATACCCGACACTTGCGGTATCGGAAAGCTCAACACTAGTCATAAGTATTCAGACTAGTGTTGAGCATTCCGATACTGCAAATATCGGGTATCGGCCGATATTCGCTGTATCGGAATTCCGATACCGAGTACCGATATATTTTCAATATCGGAATCGGAAGTTCCCATAATGCAATGAGACACTTTTGTGGCTCTGATTGGCTGCCGAAATGACGTCATCAAAGATGCGCGGTCTGTGCGCATCATGATGCGCCGTCAGTTCGGCCTTCCGGGGGGGTCTGTGCCGACTGCCCGGGGGTCTGTACCGGCCTGCCCGGGGGTCTGTGCCGGCCTGCCCGGGGGTCAGTGCCGGCCTGCCCGGGGGTCTGTACCGGCCTGCCGGGGGGCTGTGCCGGCCTGCCGGGGGGCTGTGCCGACTGTCCGGGGGTCTGTGCAGGCTGCGGGGGTCTGTGCACTCATCGTCCGATGGGACTACAAGTCCCATCGGGCGATGCCTGCTACCATGACGGTGATTGACACATTAGCCAATGATGGGACAGTAGTAGTCCCATCATCCGGCTAGTGTGTTGAATGTAAAAAAAAAAAAAAAAACATACTACATACATACTACATGCTACATACATACTACATACATGCTACATACATACTACACATATACCACATGCATGCAACATACATATATACAACATATATACTACATGCATGCTACATATATACCACATATATACTACATGCATGCAACATACATATATACTACATATATACCACATGCATGCAACATACATATGTACAACATATATACTACATGCATGCAACATACATATATACAACATATATACTACATGCAACATATATACTACATACATGCAACATACATACAACATATATACTACATGCATTCAACATGCATACTACATATATACCACATATATACTACATGCATGCAACATACATATATACTACATATATACTACATGCAACATGCATACTACATATATACTACATGCATGCAACATACATACATACTACATATATACCACATACATGCATACTACATATATACCACATATATACAACATGCGTGCAACATACATACATACTACATATATACCACATGCATGCAACATACATATATACAACATATATACTACATGCATGCAACATACATATATACAACATATATACTACATGCAACATATATACTACATATATACTACATGCATGCAACATGCATATATACTACATATATACTACATGCAACATACTACATATATGCTACATGCATGCAACATACATACTACAGATATACCACATGCATGCAACATACATATATACAACATGCATACTACATATATACTACATGCATGCAACATACATACAACATATATACTACATGCATACTACATATATACCACATATATACTACATGCATGCAACATACATATATACTACATATATACTACATGCAACATGCATACTACATATATACTACATGCATGCAACATCCATATATACAACATATATACTACATGCATGCAACATGCATACTACATATATACCACATATATGCTACATGCATACTACATATATACCACGTGCATGCAACATCCATATATACAACATATATACTACATGCATGCAACATGCATACTGCATATATACCACATATATACTACATGCAACATACATATATACTACATGCATGCAACATGCATACTACATATATACTACATGCATGCAACATACACTACATGCATACTACATATATACCACATGCATGCAACATACATATATACAACATATACAGTATACTACATGCATGCAACATACATATATACAACATATATACTATATGCATGCAACATGCATACTACATATATACTACATATATACTACATGCATGCAACATACATACTACATATATACCACATGCATGCAACATGCATACTACATATATACTACATGCATGCAACATACATATATACTACATACAATACATTCATACAATACATACATATAGACATACAGTACATATAACATAGAGTACATACTCACCATCACTTGTCACTTTGTTCCCCGAAGCCATTGTCATCTGTGGAATAAATATTAAAATAACAAACCACCAATATACTTACCCCTGATCCGCAGAAGTCCACAAGTGTCCCACGACGATCTTGCGTGGAGAACAGCAGCATCAGCTGATGCTACCGTTCTCTACGGGCTCCAGGAATCCAATGACGGGAGGTAGGTATCCTTCCGCACTGTATTCCTCCGCCACTATAAAAAAAAAAGTCCCTAGAATTTCCCACGCAGCTTTTGCCATAAAGTGAGACTAGGGACTTTTTTTTTTACAGTGGTGGAGGAATACAGTGTGGAAGGATACCTACCTCCCGTCATTGGATTCCTGGAGCCTGTAGAGAACGGTAGCATCAGCTGATGCTGCTGTTCTCCACGCAAGATCATCGTGGGACACTCGTGGACTTCTGCGGATCGGGGTAAGTATTTTGGTGGTTTGTTATTTAATATTTATTCCACAGATGACACTGGCTTTGGGGAACAAAGTGACAAGTGATGGTGAGTATGTACTCTATGTTATATGTGCTGTATGTCTATATGTATGTATTGTATGAATGTATTGTATGTAGTATATATGCATGTTGCATGCATGTAGTATATATGTTGTATATATGTAGTATGCATGTGGTATATATGTAGTATGTATGTATGTTGCATGCATGTAGTATATATATAGTATATATGTAGTATGCATGTTGCATGCATGTGGTATATATGTAGTATGTATGTTGCATGTAGTATATATGTATGTTGCATGCATGTAGTATATATGTGGTATATATGTATGTTGCATGCATGTAGTATATATGTTGTATATATGTATGTTTGCATGCATGTGGTATATATGTAGTATGCATGTAGTATATATGTGGTATATATGTAGTATGTATGTGGTATATATGTAGTATGTATGTTGCATGCATGTAGTATATATGTAGTATGCATGTGGTATATATGTAGTATGTATGTTGCATGTAGTATATATGTAGTATATATGTATGTTGCATGCATGTAGTATATATGTGGTATATATGTAGTATGCATGTTGTATATATGTATGTTGCATGCATGTGGCATATATGTAGTATGCATGTAGTATATATGTGGTATATATGTAGTGGCATATATGTAGTATGTATGTATGTTGCATGCATGTAGTATATATGTAGTATGCATGTTGCATGTAGTATATATGTATGTTGCATGCATGTAGTATATATGTGGTATGTATGTAGTATGCATATTGCATGCATGTGGTATATATGTAGTATGTATGTATGTTGCATGCATGTAGTATATATGTTGTATATATGTAGTAAGCATGTTGCATGTAGTATATATGTATGTTGCATGCATGTAGTATATATGTGGTATATATGTAGTATGCATGTAGTATATATGTTGTATATATGTATGTTGCATGCATGTAGTATATACACTCACTGGCCACTTTATTAGGTACACCATGCTAGTAACGGGTTGGACCCCCTTTTGCCTTCAGAACTGCCTCAATTCTTCGTGGCAGAGATTCAACAAGGTGCTGGAAGCATTCCTCAGAGATTTTGGACCATATTGACATGATGGCATCACACAGTTGGCGCAGATTTGTCGGCTGCACATCCCTGATGCGAATCTCCCGTTCCACCACATCCCAAAGATGCTCTATTGGATTGAGATCTGGTGACTGAGGAGGCCATTTGAGTACAGTGAACTCATTGTCATGTTCAAGAAACCAATCTGAGATGATTCGAGCTTTATGACATGGCGCATTATCCTGCTGAAAGTAGCCATCAGATGCCTGTTCTTAGCTGAGAGGAGTGGTACCCAGTGTGGTCTTCTGCTGCTGTAGCCCATCTGCCTCAAAGTTCGACGCACTGTGCGTTCAGAGATGCTCTTCTGCCTACCTTGGTTGTAACGGGTGGCAATTTGAGTCACTGTTGCCTTTCTATCAGCTCGAACCAGTATGCCCATTCTCCTCTGACCTCTGGCATCAACAAGGCATTTCCGGCCACAGAACTGCCGCTCACTGGATTTTTTTTCTTTTTCGGACCATTCTCTGTAAACCCTAGAGATGGTTGTGTGTGAAAATCCCAGTAGATCAGCAGTTTCTGAAATACTCAGACCAGCCCTTCTGGCACCAACAATCATGCCACGTTCAAAGGCACTCAAATCACCTTTCTTCCCCATACTGATGCTCGGTTTGAACTGCAGGAGATTGTCTTGACCATGTCTACATGCCTAAATGCACTGAGTTGCCGCCATGTGATTGGCTGATTAGAAATTAAGTCTTAACACACAGTTGGACAGGTGTACCTAATAAAGTGGCCAGTGAGTGTATGTTGTATGTATGTATGTTGCATGCATGTAGTATATATGTAGTATGCATGTTGCATATATGTAGTATGTATGTTGCATGCATGTAGTATGCATTTTGCATGTAGTATATATGTAGTATATATGTATGTTGCATGCATGTAGTATATATGTAGTATGATGGTGTTGCATGCATGTAGTATATATGTAGTATGTATGTTGCATGCATGTAGTATATATGTAGTATGCATGTTGCATGAATGTAGTATATATGTTGTATGTATGTTGCATGCATGTAGTATATATGTAGTATGTATGTAGCATGTATGTAGCATGTATGTAGTATGTATGTAGTATGTATTTTTTTTTCTTTACATTCAACACATTAGCCGGATGATGGGACTACTACTGTCTCATCATTGGCTAATGTGTCAATCACCATCATGGTAGCAGGCATCGCCCGATGGGACTTGTAGTCCCATCGGACGATGCCTGCACAGACCCCCGCAGCCTGCACAGACCCCTGGACAGTCGGTACAGACAACCGGCAGGCCGGCACAGCCCCCCGGCAGGCCTGTACAGACCCCCGGCAGTCCGCACAGACCCCCGGGCAGTCGGCACAGACCCCCGGCAGGCCGGCACAGACCCCCGGACAGTCGGTACAGACCACCGGCAGGCCAGCACAGACCCCCGGCAGGTCCGTACACACCCCCGAGAGGCTGTACAAGGACAGAAAAGGGTTTTTCTTATTCTGATACCGGAAGTCCCATAGACTTGAATGGGACTTCCGGTATCGGAATCGGCGATACCCAATACGTTTTTCGTATTGGGCCGATACCATCCGATCTGATATTTTAGGGTATCGGATGGTATCGCTCAACACTAATTCAGACCCTTTGCTCAGACACTCATATTTAAGTCGCATGCAGTCCATTTTCTTGTGATCCTCCTTGAGATGGTTCTACTCCTTTATTGGAGTCCAGCTGTGTTTCATTAAACTGATAGGACTTGATTTGTAAAGGCACACACCTGTCTATATAAGACCTCACAGCGCACAGTGCATGTCAGACCAAATGAGAATCATGAGGTCAAAGAAACTGGCCAAGGAGCTCAGAGAGAGAATTGTGGCAAGGCACAGATCTGGCCAAGGTTACAAAGGTTTCTCCAGTATTCAAGGTTCCTAAGAGCACAGTGGACTCCATAATCCTTAAATGGAAGAAGTTTGGGACCACCAGAAGTCTTCCTAGACCTGGCCGTCCAGCCAAACTGAGCAATCGTGGGAGAAGAGCCTTTGTGAGAGAGGTAAAGAAGAACCCCAAGATGACTGTGGCTGAGCTCCACAGATGCAGTAGGGAGATGGGAGAAAGTTCCACAAAGTCAACTATCACTGCAGCCCTCCACCAGTCAGGCCTTTATGGCAAAGTATCCCAATGGAAGCCTCCCTCAGCGCTAGACATATGAAAACCTGCATAGAATTTGCAAAAAACCCATGAAGGACTCCCAGACTATGAGAAATAAGATTCTTTGGTCTGATGAGATGAAGATAGAACTTTTTGGTGATAATGCTAAGTGGTATGTGTGGAGAAAACAAGACACTGCTCATCACCTGCCCAATACAATCCTAACACTGAAACACAGTGGTGGCAGCATCATGCTATGGGGGTGTTTTTCAGCTGCAGGGACAGGACGACTGGTTGCAATTGAAGGAAACATGAATGCGGCCAAGTACAGAGATGTCCTGGATGAAAACCTCTTCCAGAGTGCTCTGGACCTCAGACTTGGCCAAAGGTTCACCTTCCAACTAGACAATGACCCTAAGCACACAGCTAAAATAACAAAGGAGTGGCTTTAGAACAACTCTGTGACCGTTCTTGACTGGCCCAGCCAGAGCCCTGACCTAAACCCAATTGAGCATCTCTGGAGAAACCTTACAATGGCTGTGCACCAACGTTCACCATCTAACCTGACGGAACTGGCAAGGAAGAACGGCAGAGGATCCCCAAATCCAGGTGTGAAAAACTTGTTGCATCATTCCCAAGAAGACTCATGGCTGTACTAGCTCAAAAGTGTGCTTCTACTCAATACTGAGCAAAGGGTCTGAATACTTATGACCATGTGATATTTCATTTTTTCTTTTTTAATAAATTTGCAAAAGTTTCTACATTTCTGTTTTTTACAGTCAAGATGGGGTGCAGAGTGTTCATTAATGAGAAAAAAAAAATAACTTTTTTGAATTTACCAAATGGCTGCAATGAAACAAAGAGTGAAAAATGTAAATGTAAATGTAAAGGGGTCTGAATACTTTCCATACCCACTGTAGTCTTATGTAGGCTTGCATGGAGAAGAGGATGGGGAACCCTGATTTTGCTAGGGTCGGCGGAACGCACCAGATATAAATAATAGAAGGTGCGTTCGGGGT
Organism: Dendrobates tinctorius; assembly: GCF_039654945.1. Taxonomy (NCBI): domain Eukaryota; kingdom Metazoa; phylum Chordata; class Amphibia; order Anura; family Dendrobatidae; genus Dendrobates; species Dendrobates tinctorius. Next base: position 21,539,768 of record NW_027361716.1, read on the forward strand.
CCACCGTGCGGTAGATGATATGACCGCTGCTGGACAATTGCAGATGCACCAAAGGTGAAATACTGCGCTCGGGTTAACGTCACCCGAACGCTAAGAGCGGCTCTGTTAAGACACAGAGGCACCTTACAAAAGAATGTAAGCACGCTGGCCCTGTTAGCCTCACAGGATGACCAGCAGGTGGCGTTGCAGCCGCAACCACCAATGGACGCTGCTACCGCAGCGCGGCAATAACTGTAGCCGCAGGACGGCGGCGCCGGAAGGCCAGACACCGTCGGACGCTAGTTTGCAGTGCAGGAGGCACAGTGGCGTGTAGATTGCCACAATCTGGGGCTGACTAACCAACACTCTGTCACCATTCGTATTATCAGAGGGAAGGGGTATCTTAATAAGTCAGTCACCAGTCCATGCATCCATCACCATACACACACACAGCATAATATGCTACACTAGCGCATGGCCGAGCCGCCATGCGGGCTTTTTATAGCCATGCACTTCTGGGACCTTCCAGTAGCCTGGAAAGGACCAATCAGATCCGACGCAGGACCTGAACATGTGACCCCTGCTCTCCAGTGAGAGATCACCTTGCGGGCATGCCCAGTAGCACGGCTCGAGGACTTAGCCTCTGTAGAGCAGGTTGCGCTACCATTGCTGCACCAGAGGTGGCAGCAACATCCAGGCTGTCAGAGCAAGTCTGAGCAACATGCATGGCTCGCCGTGATTGCTGAGCAGCACCCGGAGCGGTCGGAGGAGAATGGGAGACCGCTGGATGTCTGGCTCTGGATTCCTGCTGTGCAGTGTCAGGAATCCGACGCCTAACAGATTTGAGACCTTGTTCTCTCTGGACTTCTTAGCTGCCACTTTATCACTTTCAGGATATTGTACTTTGCCTGAAATCCTTTCACATTCACCATTTTGGAGTAGCTATTGGAAAGCTGTGCTCTCTGACTTCCAGCAAAAGTGACATTAGTTCAGGCTTTCAGAGAATCATTATATGGTTAATTGTCTGATCATATCAGGCCACAGATACAGTATGTGCGGTCTAGTAGAGAATGCTCATAACCATTGTTGGCTCATCCCTTCCCCCAGCCCCTAACCATCAGCAGAGGCTTCTTTATGGGAGACATTTAGATGTAGCTCACCCTTTGCCCTGTTGAGGTTCCAGCCATGGACACATGTATCCCCTTAGAGATCACTAGGATGTCTTGAAGAATAGTTATGTATTAAATGGAGAAATGTCTCATTTTCTTTTACAGCCGGTTCAAGGTTTTGATTACGCAAAGCAGCACCTGGGACAGCAAGGAGGCGATGAGGAGATGCTCCCTGCTACCCAAGAGACTGTGGTGCCATCTATCAACTTATCCCAAGAAAGAGACAGCACAAAGGACGGCAGCACTGAGAAGATGCTCAAGTCTTCAGATAACAGGAAGAGGTGTGACCCCAAAATATCCTGATAATATTTAAAGGGAGTCTGTAAAACTTCCTAAGCTGTTACCAGTCTGAGACATCTAATCACTAACAGTCTACTGATTTACATGTCTCACGCTGGTCACGGCCCTTTTCATTTACAATTAGCCCAGGGGACAGATTCCCCGGCAGATCAGTGACCGGCCCATAGATCTTAACAGCTCATTTACATATTAAGAAAAATGGAAACATGTCTGTGAAATAAGTCATCGGATTGCAGATATCAAGGCATCATGTTATTCAGCTTCCTATGACCTACATGCCCATATAGAAGGCTTAGGAATGTTGATCCTACTGACAACCTTGTGAATACTTTCCTTGTCTACCCCGTGGCAGGGATCATGTGTGGCCCTTTCTATTGTTTCTTAGATATGCAGTAAAACTTCTTCAATAGCCCATCTCATTTTTCAGATCCAAATGAAATGTGTCTTGTTATCAAGTTATCACCATATATTATTTTGAGAAGACCTCCTGCAAGAAGATTACTTTTCTATGCCATTTTGAGTTGTCATCTTAATGTATCTTTGTCTGGGAAGGTTTGGTGACCCTTAAGGCCCCGTTACATGCAACGATATTGTGAACGATATCGTTGCAACGTCACCAGTTTGGTGGCGTTGCAGCGATGTCGAAACGACATAGCTGCGTGTGACACGTAGCAACGATCATCGATCAGTTGGCTGATCATTAATCGTTGCCTAATGGTCTGGGCCATAAATCTATCATTGGTCTCCCGCTGGGCAGCACACATCGCTGCGTGTCACAGCGAGAGACCAACAATCAGCGAGGTCCCAGCGCCATATAGCAGACGCTGGAAGCTGGTATCCAGGGTAAACAGCGGGTAACTAAGTGCCGCGGGCGCTTAGATACCCGCTGTTTACCCTGGATACCAGCGTGCTCTCTGGTCCTGATTGCTGGTGAGTCTGCTTATGTGACAGCTCACCAGCGATCAGCTAACTATGTCCCAGCGATCCCATCCACGTCGGTTTGTTGGTGGGATCGCTGGGACATTGAAGCGTGTAATGGGGTCTTTAATGATAGCTGGCCTCATATCACAGACGTGGAAATCTATGCAGCCCTGCTGCTGTACCTCCCTGGCTCCTGTATCTTTGCTGGTCCGGACCCCTGTGGTTCTTACAATTATGTCCAGATTGATTGTCACCCAGCTTTCCCAGAACAGATTTACATAGGGTTGAATAATATATTTAACTACTGAATGAAGGAGAACCATTCCATGAGTGTATTTTTTAAGGTGAGTAGGTGCTTTACCAACAATCTGATCAGGATCACAACGTTCTACCTTTTACCTTTTTGGCATACTCCCCTCCCCAGTTTTGACCTTTTTGACTGTGCAATATTATAAAAAAATGTAGAGATGACTGTATTTGTGAATGCCGAACACGGCAGCACTTCATGACGTCAGAAATAGATGTGCCACGTGACAAGCTCAGCTTTGCTGTCTCAGTACGGAGAGCTTGGGCTCTGTGTAACACCCCCACTATAAACCCTTCTAGGTATAGGGTTATTGAGACTGTATTGTCTGCTTTCCAGGGGTTCTCTAGATATATGATTACTTCCTCATGGGGGTCTGATCTCTGAGACCCCACCCATAGGGATGCAGGGTCGGATTAGTAAGGCACCCACTTGTGCACAACATTGCACCCAGCCGCCTACTGTGCCGCCATGCAACCCTCCCTGCAGGAAAAGCAGCGGAGACCAGGACTTCTCTGTATTCCCTTTATTCTCAGGCCTCAGTTGCAGAGGTCAGACCCCCGCCGAGGATGAAATGATGATTTATCCAAGTGAAGTCAGATCATTTTATAAGATGAGGAAACCTCCTTCCTTATGCACCCAGCACAGGTATAAAGACTATGGAGATGTAGCAGAGTCAGCATCGCAATCTGTATGTAAAACTCTCTCCATTTAGGTAGTATAGAACAATTGTGGTATCGTAGCTCTCAGCTCTGCTACATCCATGTACAGCGAAGCTGACAATACAGGCGCAGACCCCGCTTCTCCCACAAGCTCTTGACATTTTCATTCTGTAAGTTGCAGAAATGATGCCTAACACTTGTCTCTGTTGCTATGGTAACTTGCAGCCGGTCGCCTTGTGAAAATGGTTCCGTCATCAGCAACGAATCAGAGGAGGCGAGTTCAGACAGGAGCAGTCCGCAGAAAGGAATGGCTCAGCACAGAGCGACAAAGGATGAGGCCTGCAAGCGGAACGGTGAGGAGGACGCCCGGCTGATCGTCTGCAGCACCACACACGTGCTCCGGTCACGCTGGGCCGGACACTGACATTACCTTACAGTCTGCGCATTGCACCTTCACCTCCCCTGTCTAAATTATACAGAAAAATGTCATTTCCAGCAGTTTTATTCTTCATCAAGCATCTGATTGCAGCTCAGTGTTCCTTCCTTTGTCTTGCAGGGCTCCGGCACAGTAATAGTTACGTCTCCCCGGCTCAGTGTGTCGGAGGCCATAACATTTATGCTGATAGGATCGTTCAATGTAATGGGACTTTTGTTTCTGACATTGATTTAAAAGTTTTGTACAAGATAAGAAAAACATGGCTGCTTTGTTCCAGAAACACAGCTCCATGGATGTGCTTATCAGCGAATTCATTGGAGCTGCAGTACCGCACACAACCTGTGGGCAGCTGTGGCGCAGTTTTGGAAGAAAGCAGCCACGTTCATTGCATCTTGTACAACTACACCGTTCCCTGCCCTCATCCGTCCTCAGGCGTTCCATAAAGCACTGCATGGAATGAGCATGATGGCAATGAGAAGCTGATCATCCCCTTAGAGGCAAGATCCTGATCATTTTGCAGAAATTATTCCAAATTGAATTCTCTGCCATGTGCAGTCTGTGGAGAATTGACTATCATAATAACCCTGTTAGAGAGTTTGTGTGTGACTACAAGGAAACAGCGCCACTATTATCCATAGGCTGTGCCTGGCATTGCAGCTAAATTCCATTTAAAGTGGTTATTGGAGAAACATTTTATATTTAATAAATAATCTTTATTTTTATATAGCGCTAACATATTCCGCAGCGCTTTACAGTTTGCACACATTACCATCACTGTCCCCGATGGGGCTCACAATCTAAATTCCCTATCAGTATGTCTTTGGAGTGTGGGAGGAAACCGGAGTGCACGGAGGAAACCCACGCAAACACAGGGAGAACATACAAACTCCTTGCAGATGTTGTCCTTGGTGGCATTCGAACCCAGGACCCCAGAGCTGCAAGGCTGCAGTGCTAACCACTGAGCCACCATGCTTTTTCTCATGGCACTAAGAACTGACAGGCAGTTAGTTGCTAAGTACCTGCCTGTTCTACCTGGCACCGAGTCAAAGCAGTCATGGACCGCTCCTGCCGGTAATTCTGCTACTTCATTGGATCTCACATCAACAAAGTAACTCTTTGTGTTTGTCAACAGCACGTAAAGCCAACCTCATGGTGATTGGCAACCAGCTCCCCGCAGTAAGCCGGTGGGGAGCCAGATGGTAATCGACATGGCGTCCACAGTCATGGCCCGTCAACAAAGCAGAGCGGAAGTGAAGCTGCTGCTCTGTAAAGGTAACATCACCGGGAGCTACAGAAGGACCAGTCCATGACCGCTCTGAGTCAGCAGAGATCAGCGGCGTCCTGAATAGGCAGGTCGTTATTAACTTTCTGCCTGAACGTTCTTAGGCCCATAAGAAAAAATAAAATAGTTGTGGATAACTCCACTAAAGTATTGTCATGTATAGTGTCCATACCTGGTGCCCTCCGTTTGTCTCCCTTTGCTTCCTCCCCTAAGGCTCTTGTCCGTTCTCCTGCATCCAAGATGGCTGCCACAGTGGTACGTGTGAACTATTCCTCCGCAGCACAGGAAAGGAGGGGAGGCATGTTCGAGACTTACCACTGGGCTCTCTATGCCACAGCAGCAGTCATTTTGGACAGGAACACTCATCTCAGCGGAGGCAGCGGGAGTCCGGAGAGGAGCACCAGGTAGGGTGACTATACAGGACAAATATGTAGTCACTTTTCAGTGCCAGGGATTAGGGTCACTTTAAGATAATGGAGCTGAGCTGTAATACCAAGATGGTACTGCTCCTGGAAATAGTACGCTTTTCTGATCTCATACAGCCCTGTTAATATAGTTAGTATACAATGGTGTCACAAAATGCCAAAAAACAACCCCGCAGAAACATTGATGGTAAACTAAAGGTTTTAAAAATGTATATGTAAGTTGTACAGGTAATATATATCCCCGATGATAAGTATAAATAATACATTTCATAATGGCGAAAGTCCCAACCATAAACCCCCACTGAGCACCAGGACTGTTCCTGCTATCTGAATAAAGGACGGGGAGGAATTGTATAGGGCGATAACGGGACATTCACCAGTCTCATCTTCATTCATAGCATATCAGTTGAAGCGCCTTGGATTGTTATATAGTGAAATGTTCTCCAATTTTGAAATATATTTTACAAGGAATTCATAACAAGTTATTTTTTAAATCCATTTTGCTTTAGATTGTGAATATTTTCACCACATTTATCAGGGGGGGGAACAATGTTTCATACCTTGGATGCACCTTTGAATATAACACCTCTGTCTAGAGCTTTTTTTACCACCACCATACTGGAGTGAGAATTGTGGCTTCTTAAAAAGTCACAATTCATAAATCCAGCTTTCACAAACCACGCACACTTTTCCATCCATTTTTCAAAAGTGTAGAAAACAGTATAAAATTGCAAAATTCCTTATAAAATTCCAAATATTTAGGCAAAAGCATCATGTACAAAACTTGTACATTTTTTATCCAAAAAACTGGTTCAGAAACTTTGTGTTTCTTATACAGTGAGTAGCGAAAGTATTCACCCTCTTGGCATTTTTCATGTTTTGCTACCTCAAAACCTGTAATTTCCCAGTTTTTTTGAGTGTTTGTATCAGTTCATGTAAAGAACATGCCTACAACTGGAAACATTTGGTTTTCCTTTCATTGTGAAGTAAACAATAAGACTAAGTTCACACTGGGCATTTTTTCTGTGTTTTTTCTTTCTGCAGCAAAACCTGAGTGCTTGGCAGGAAAGAAGATGCAGCAAAAACACAGGTTTTAGTGCGTTTTTTTCATGCATTTTTTTCCATTCAATTCAATGGGTGAAAAACGCTGAACGAATTGATGACAAAAAAAACAATGAGTGTGCATGAGATTTCTGAAATCTCATAGACATCCAGCTGAAAATGTGCATAAAAAATTGCAGCAAAAACGCCCAGTGTGAACTTAGCCTTAGCCAGAGGTGTACGCAGGGGGGTGTCCGAAGACTTCTCTGTCATAAAAGCGGACCCCTCTTGCACCTGGTAAGTAGCGGCCCTGTGATATCTTTTGCAGAAGCCTAGTTATGGGTACATCTAATCATTAGGGGGTTTGGATAACCAGAATGGGAAATGGTGCCGAGCTCCTTTTATGTCTCTACCCCTAGATTATATAACAATTGATTCCTTTTTAGCGCCATTTAGCTATAAGGCTTTTTATTTTATTTGAAATTTAGGTTTTCCAAAACAAAAAAGAAGCAAAAAAATTGGTAAGATCTTCCATGTACTGATCACTTACACTAATATTTTGAAATATTTACTAACGCTTTGGGAAGATATGCAATATCTCTTACAGGGGTTGTCTCAACTTCTTAAATGGTTAAATATCCCCCCTGTGTGACTCAGGGGCTACAAAGGCAAAGCTGCCTCTGCTATCAGCATGGGAGGGCACACAGTTTACACCGGCGGGCCAACCATGCTGCTGGTCCAAACAGCCTCTCGCCAGTAGTGCACCTCCTCCTCACCCCGGTAAGCAGGAGTCAGGGAGGCAGAGTGGTGCACTCCTGGAGAAAGAAGATTAGATAACACCTTTAATTCATGGTTAAGGCCATCTCCAGAAACAGCTCTGCGTGATACATAACTTATCTCTCCAGTAAGACTCTGGCTGCCTGCATTGTCTAGGGGGCTTGAGAGCTAACCCCATAATATCTTTGCATTCCCTGCACACAGTATACGGTAAGCTCCCTCTAGTGGTGACTACAGCATTTAGATTTTTTTTTGTATACCTATGTAAGCAAACCAGGGCTTTGTCTTAGTGAAAAAAAGTCATTTTGAACTTCTTAAAATTTAAAATAAGGAACAAGGTGGACAATCACTGGACTGCTGAGGTCATATAGAACATTGCCTCATGTGATGCCAAGTGCAGATCATGTAACCCAAGTTGGGCAGTGCAAGTCATACAATTGTTTTATTACAGTCAATAAAAGTATTGTCTGAGTACTACAGTACAGAAGTGTTAGATGTCAAGTTATTCTCTGTCAAACCTCTGTGTATCGCATCAGAGCTTCCCTGGGCCATACACTCTTGCAGCTCAGATTGCTCTTTAAAATGGCCAGTTCGCAGTTAAGGTCCAGCTTTAGGTCCTTTATGGTCTGTTATGGCTGATGTTGCTATAAAGCCGGCGTCACACTAGCGAATAAATCGGGCGAATGCAATAAAAAAAAAAAAAAAAAAAAAAAAAAAAAAAAAAAATCGCATTGCAATCGTCCCAATGTTAATCTATGGTGTAGCTCCCATCATCCGATTTTTTTTCGGAACGTTTCCTCGGACCGAGACAATCGCAGCATGCGATTTTCGGATCGGACTCGCCAATGCAAGTCTATGGGTGCGATTAAAAATTGGATTACAAACGGACCACAAGTGTGACTTGCGAAAAAATCGCACCCGGTGTCCTTTAGAAAAGCCGGCAATTCATTTTGCAATACAGTTTTAATAAAGAAACTAAACAAAACGAAAGAATAGATATATACGCATAGAATACATATATGTATAGATACATGTCATTGAGACACATATATACAGTATATATATATATATATTGTGGCAGGGCTAAGGGTCGTGTAATTGATGGGAGATATGTGTCTCATAAATGGCTTATCTCCATAATGTAAGGCAGAAGTAAAGCATACCAGATATTGTTATTGTTGTTGTTTGAAGGACCTGTGGTGAGGTCACAGTCATGTGACCAGTCAGCTGCTGGGAACGTGGGTGTGGCTACAGCCTTATAATATGACCTGCTCCTGAACCAGGGAGCTGTATGTGGGGAGGACTACACCTCCCAGCAGGTGCTGAGACTCGCGGTCTGAGTCTGCAACCACGGACATTTATGTTTTGTTTGCCTAAGCTAGAGGCTATTTTTTGGTGATACGCTGTTTTATGGTTTATGACAGAAATAAACCTCAGGAACTTTGGAAGAACCTGTCTCCTGATTGTCTCCCACTGCACCTGAGTGAGTCACATCCCTACAATTGGTGGTACACGTGCGGGCAGCGGTCCCAGCAGAGACTTGAGACAGTTGCTGCATGTCCTGGGTGAAGTTTGCAGTGGAGCAACAAGCACTGCCGGGAATCATGGAGGACCTCATGAAACACCTGGTCCAGTCCCAGGCACTGCAGCAGGAAACCAACAAGCTGTTGTTACAGCAGATCCAGCAAAGCCAGCAGGAGCAGCGGCAGCAGTTCCAGCAGAGCCAGCATGAACAACGGCAGCAGATGCAGCTTCTGGCAACCGCCATCCAGGAGGGCAGGACGAGCGCCCCAACCCCAGGTCGGGCTGATGCCACCGACGTCGAGAAGGCGGTAAGACGCGCATTACAAAAAATGACTCCTGAGGATGATGTTGAGGCCTTCCTGACTGTGTTTGAAAGGGTGGCTGAGAGGGAAAAACTTCAGCCAGAGCGGTGGGCGGAGGTACTGGCCCCATACCTAACGGGGGAGCCCCAGAAGGCGTACTTTGACCTGACGGTACAAGATGCCAGAGAGTATCCCAAATTAAAAGCGGAAATTCTTGCCCGCTTGGGGGTAACAATGACTACCAGGGCACAGAGAGTTCATCGTTGGGCCTATCACCGGGACAAACCCCCGCGCTCCCAAATGTTTGACCTGTTGCACCTGGTCCAGATATGGCTGCAGCCAGAGTCGGCTTCCCCTGCACAGATGGTAGAGTGAGTTGTGATGGATCGGTTTGTGCATTCTCTGCCGAGACCTCTACAGACTTGGGTTGCCCAGGGTGATCCCCAAAATGCTGATGAACTGGTTGGGCTGGTCGAGAGATACCAGGGGATGGACGGGTTTGCCGAAGGAGATCCTGACCGACCAGGGGACACCTTTTATGAGCAAGGTGATGAGAGAATTGTGCAGTCTTGCAAATTTCCCAGCTGAGGACTTCAGTGTACCATCCGCAGTCAGATGGCCTGGTTGAGAGGTTTAACAAGACCCTGAAGAGCATGCTGAGAAGTCATAGAAGAAGATGGTAGAGACTGGGATTGTCTCTTACCGTATTTACTGTTTTCTATCCGTGAAGTTCCCCAGGCCTCCACGGGGTTCTCCCCCTTCGAGCTTCTGTACGGCCGGCATCCGCGAGGTCTCCTAGATATAGCCAAGGAAACCTAGGAAGCCGAAGTCACGCCCCACAGAAGCGTCATTGAGCATGTGGCACTGATGCAGCAGAGGGTTGCGAAGGTGATGCCCATTGTTAAAGAACATCTCCGCCAGGCACAAGAGGCTCAGGCCAGGGTCTACAACCGGTCAGCCAGAGTGAGGCAGTTCAATCCGGGAGACCGAGTTCTCGTGCTAATCCTGACGGTGGAAAGTAAGTTCTTGGCCAAGTGGCAAGGGCCATATGAGGTGGTGGAGAAGCTGGGTGACGTAAACTACAAAATCCACCAACCCGGAAGCCATACCAGGTTTACCATGTTAACCTTATCAAGCCGTGGCAAGATAGAGAGCCAGCGGTAACTCCGTGCTTGCTGGGCAACCTAGAAGGGGAGGTTGGAGCCGTTACCATAGCGGAGACTCTATCGAAGGCCCGGAAGCAGCAATGCCGGGAGTTACTCCAGAAAAACCGCGACCTGTTCTCAGAGTTGCCGGGGTGCACGAAGGTGGTGGAGCACGAAATTCTGACCGAGCCACATGTGCGGGTGAACGGGAAACCATATCGTATTCCTGAGGCCCAGCGAGAGGTAATCTCCAAGGAGGTGCAGCGTATGTTGAAGCTCGGGGTCATTGAGGAATCCAAGAGCGGCTGGTCGAGCCCGATTGTCCTGGTCCCAAAACCTGATGGTAAATGGAGGTTCTGCAACGATTACCGGAAGCTGAATGAGGTCTCCAAGTTCGACGCTTATCCCATGCCACGCGTTGATGAGCTCATCGAGAGACTTGGGCCTGCCAGGTACATAACCACTTTGGATCTGACCAAGGGATATTGGCAGATCCCCATGGCACAGGAAGCCAAGGAGAAGACGGCATTCTCCACACCAGACGGGTGCTTCCAGTATGTCCGGATGCCGTTTGGCCTACAGGGAGCTCCAGCAACCTTCCAGAGGACGATGGATAGAATCCTTGCACCTCATAAGCTATACGCTGCCGCATACCTGGATGATATCGTCATCTTTACCCCGGACTGGGAGACTCACCTGGAAAAGGTCCAAGCAGTGTTTGACGCTCTAAGAGATATAAAGTAGATGTGACAGGCTCAAACCCCAACTTAGGTGCTCTGGGAAAAAACAAGACTAAAGTATAGGAGTAACCCCGGCACACTAATAACATGAAAGTAAAGTCTTCTCAACGACCGTCTTTAATTGTTGTGATTTTATTGATTGTGAAAAAAAAGGGTGGTGTTACAATCCAAAAAAGGGTGGTGTTACAATCCAACGTTTCAGCTCTACATCTCGAGCTTTCATCAGGGATATGACTACAATATATACAATAAAAGAACAAAAATCAATAAATAAACTTTATAAAGTATTATAAAACCAAAAATCTAGTGATAGGTGATACATAAGGTGGGGACAGTGTCAAACATCCTTTGTGAAGGTGTGTATGGATCTATAATGATGTGAGGCCAGTGAGTATGTATTGTGGTGTGATACGGTGAACATGTGAGAGGTTGAACAGAGGAATAGAGTGAAGGTGTAAGGAGTTGAAAAGCATGAATGTGTAGGTAGTGTTGAGAAAGGGCATTAGGGGACAGTGAAGTGGAGTGGGAATAAAGGTGAGGTCATCTAAGGAGGCAGTGTGTAAGGGGTGCTCTTGGAAATGTTAAGGCATAAGGTATAAATACCTAGATCCTTGGTTTTGAGGTGTGTGTATAAGTGGTATAGGTTTGCCTTTGTAATCCAGCTGCTGGAACGGTACCTATAGTAACCACTGAGAAAGGGTATAGGTTAAGGAATAGCAAGGTATATAGAAAGAAAAGATATAAAAGAAAGTTTTAGGGGTCACATACCGATGTGTAGGGTCAGCACGTGACTCCCGTCCTAAGGACAAAAAAGCAGGTCAATAAGCTGAGATGGAGAAAGGAAACCCAGTCTATGAAGACTGTAGGGCACCATTACCTTGTGTCCTAAATCTAGTCAGGTGTGGAGGAGGCCGGAAGTGCATGTGGCTTAGTGCAGTGATGTTAAATACTGTCAAGCACTTCCTGATTGGGTGGGGAAGGGGCGGGAATGGGAGGAAGGGCCATCGCCATCTTAGTGAGGTCAAAAATGTCTGAATGAATGTACTGAGCATGTGCAGGGCGGGGATAGAGAATGAGCATGTTTTGACTTGACAGGAAGTGATGGTGGCAGTCACCATCTTGGTGAGGTCAAAAAATGTCAGAATGAATGTACTGAGCATGTGCAGGGCAGGGATAGAGAATGAACATGTTTTGACTTGACAGGAAGTGATGTTGGCAGTCGCCATCTTGGTGAGGTCAAAAATGTCAGAATGAATGTACTGAGCAGGTGCGAGCCATCCAGGAAGTGAAGTAAAAAAGGGAGGGTTGTGAGGAAATGTCACATGCATACAGGCGGCCATTTTAACGATGGGACTGTGCTGAATTCATGCACGGTGATAATTTCAGTGCTGGTTGTGCCTATCAGGTTTCAGAGAAACTTCCTTTTCCTGCCTAAAAACAAAGAAAGGTAATTAGAGCAAGGTTTACATACAAAGAGTAAAATGGCGTTCATATTAACACACTTATGTCAGAAATATCTCCTATAAACCAAAAAACGTTGTGTAGGAAAAGAACTTATTTGGTAGTGATTTTAAACTCCTGATGAAAAACAAAACTAATTCACTATGAAGTGGAATTTAGAAGGGATTAATAATACATTTCAGATTCTCTATTGAGACCGTGTGGATGGAGGGTATTTAGGTGATATATCCAATACGCTTCACGCTCTTTGAGCGTTTGGATTCTATTACCCCCTCGTCTGGGTACAGGGATTTGTTCGATAACCTGAAATTTCAGTTGGCTTACAGAGTGTCTATTTTCCACAAAATGGGCAGGAATTGGTAAAAGTGTGTTCTCACACCGGATGGTTGATTTATGTTTGGAAATGCGGTCTTTCACATGCTGGGTGGTTTCCCCAACGTATCCTAGGCCGCATGGGCATTTGATTAAATAGACGACAAAATTTGAGTTGCAGGTAAAATAGCCATTGATCTTGTACCGTTTGCCGGACCTCGGATGGGTGAATGAATCGCCTTTACTAACATTCGTGCATTGTGCGCAACCCAAACAAGGGAAGGTTCCGTTGCGCACCGTGCTAAATGTCTTCTGCCTGAATGTCTTGAAGTGGGAGCCCACGTCGGCTCTAACCAAAGTGTTTTTTAGGTTCTGAGCCCGCTTATGGCAGATGAGAGGAGGATTTTGGAAATTTTCAATCCCCGGGTAAGCCTTTTCTAGTAGGGGCCAGTGTTCAAGGACTGCTTTTTTGATCAGAGGAGAGAACGGGTGATAGGTGTTGATGAACTTAACCCTATTCTCTACATCACAGTCACGTTGGGTAATTCTGGTTTGTTGTTCAGCGTTAATTTTGGGGTATCCTCTTGTTTGAAACTTTTCGGTCATCTCGTCATGTCTCATTTGCCTGATATCTGGTGTTGAGACTATGCGGTCAATTCTGTCATGTTGGGATTTAGGTAGAGCTATCTTCACGTGTCTTGGGTGACAACTGGACCAGTGTAGTAGACTATTACGGTCTGTAGGTTTGACGTAAAGGTCACTTGTAAGGGTGCCAGAGTCAGTTTTAGAGATCATGGTGTCAAGGAAACTGACAGACTGTGTGTTGGAATGTGAGGTAAAGGTTAGGTTCGGTATACTCTGGTTGAGGTCATGTACAAAATCTGTGAGGCTATTGGTGTCACCTGTCCATACACAAAAGATGTCGTCTATGTATCTGAGCCAGGTAAGAGCATGTTTTCTATATAGATGATGTGTGTAGACAAAGTCAGCCTCAAATTTACACATGAAGATGTTAGCGTACGGGGGGGCTACATTCGCCCCCATCGCGGTACCCCGTGCCTGAAGGTAGAATTGGTCCTCAAAGAGGAAATAGTTGTTGTTGAGGACCAATTTGAGTGTATCGGTACAGAACAATTTCTGGGGTTCGCTAAGAGAGGATTGTAAATCTAGGAACCATCTGACAGCCTTGATGCCAAGATCGTGATCTATACTAGTATATAGGCTGTTGACGTCTAGGCTGGCTAATAAACAAAAGGAAGGAATGTCATGGAGGGTTCTAACGTGGTTCAGAAAATCACCGGTGTCTTTGAGATAAGATGGAATTTTTGGTACTAGTGGAGTGAGGATCTTTTCCAAGGTTATTGACAGGGGTGAGAGGATAGAGTCGGTAGATGCCACTATGGGTCTACCGGGGGGCTTTTCCAAATTTTTATGTATTTTGGGGGTATATAAATGACTGGAGTTATGGGACTTTGTTTGTGCAAATACTCTGCCAGTTTAGAATCAATTGTACCCAAATTTAAGTGGAAGTTGATCAAATTGTCTATCTTTCTCTCTATGGAGTAGATAGGATTCGTGGGGATGGGTCTGTATGTCGTGACGTCAGAGAGTTGTCTCTGGATTTCAGACAGATAGTATTTCTTATCCAGTACTACAATGGAGCCACCTTTATCAGCAGGCTTTATGACAATGTCCTTGTTGTGTCTAAGACTTTTCAGTGCTAATGATTCTTCTCTATTAAGGTTATGCTTAAGGTGGTATTTACCATGTTTGATTTCATCTATATACTTATCCACAGAAGCATTAACAAGTGAAATATACGTCTCGACAGGATGATAGAGGCGAGGTGGTTGAAACGTGCTCGGGATCTTGAGTCCGAGATCTTTGAGAATAAACGTCTCTTGGGTGCTGGTTCCCGAGGAGAAAGGTACCTGGTTGGTGTTTATGTCTCCGCCATCTTTGTCAAAATGTACCTTAAGTCTCAAAGAGCGGTAAAAACGATTTAACTCTTGGTGTACGAGGAACGGATCAAAGGAGGGAGTGGGACAGAATGAGAGGCCCCTCTGGAGAACTCGGATCTCGGCAGGTGAGAGACAATAGGTAGAGATGTTGAAGACAAGATTGTTCTTACCTGAGATCGAGTATTGGGACGTGTATCCCTCTGGGGGTCCTCGTCTGTTTTTTCTTCTTCCTCCTCGTCTGAAACTGTGTTTGGAGGTGCCGGGGGTTTCTTGCGCGGGTCGAAAAAAGACTTGGGCGGTTTCCCACCGCGTCCTCCTCTGCCGCCTCGTCCAACTTGACCACCATCCGAACCTGAAGAACCTGATGAGCCATATCGGTTTCTGTAGGGGGGACCATCTGGAAGTGTGGTATACCGCCATCTATAGACCTGGTTTTTGAGATAGTCGTCCTGGTCTCTCAGAAACTTGTTCTTTTTTCGTGTTTTCAGTTCATTGGTGTAGTCTTGTAGAGTTTTGTTGGCTCTTGCCTTAAGGCTAGCGAGATCTGTTGGAGAAAGGGTGTTAGTCAACTGATTTTCGATAGCAGCAACCTGATCTTTCACCTTCTGTATATTCTCCTGGAGAAATTTGATGGTCAACACCATTAAATCTATAGAGCACTTATTTAGAATATTTTCAAAAAGTTGACAATATTCCTCATTGTCACTGAAGAGGGTTGGTCGTAACGAGACCCTGAGTCCCCTCGGAATCCGCTGTGCCTTCGTGTATTGAGCTAAAGTATACGCATGCAATTCAAAAGATGAAAGTTTCTTCAATTCCTTTTCATAATCCCTCGATTTCACCTCACGGGTAGGGATATTCAGGAAATTGTCAGTTTCTCTGACCGTAGAAAGAATACTAGATCTTTCTTCTTCGTTGAAGGAGAAGACACCGAAGGAGGCCATGAAAAATTGAGAAAATATGGTTTAGAGGGGGAGACAACTGTCTAAAATAGATCAAATATAAAGTAGATATGACAGGCTCAAACCCCAACTTAGGTGCTCTGGGAAAAAACAAGACTAAAGTATAGGAGTAACCCCGGCACACTAATAACATGAAAGTAAAGTCTTCTCAACGACAGTCTTTAATTGTTGTGATTTTATTGATTGTGAAAAAAAAAGGGTGGTGTTACAATCCAAAAAAGGGTGGTGTTACAATCCAACGTTTCAGCTCTACATCTCGAGCTTTCATCAGGGATATGACTACAATATATACAATAAAAGAACAAAAATCAATAAATAAACTTTATAAAGTATTATAAAGCCAAAAATCTAGTGATAGGTGATACATAAGGTGGGGACAGTGTCAAACATCCTTTGTGAAGGTGTGTATGGATCTATAATGATGTGAGGCCAGTGAGTATGTATTGTGGTGTGATATGGTGAACATGTGAGAGGTTGAACAGAGGAATAGAGTGAAGGTGTAAGGAGTTGAAAAGCATGAATGTGTAGGTAGTGTTGAGAAAGGGCATTAGGGGACAGTGAAGTGGAGTGGGAATAAAGGTGAGGTCATCTAAGGAGGCAGTGTGTAAGGGGTGCTCTTGGAAATGTTAAGGCATAAGGTATAAATACCTAGATCCTTGGTTTTGAGGTGTGTATAAGTGGTATAGGTTTGCCTTTGTAATCCAGCTGCTGGAACGGTACCTATAGTAACCACTGAGAAAGGGTATAGGTTAAGGAATAGCAAGGTATATAGAAAGAAAAGATATAAAAGAAAGTTTTAGGGGTCACATACCGATGTGTAGGGTCAGCACGTGACTCCCGTCCTAAGGACAAAAAAGCAGGTCAATAAGCTGAGATGGAGAAAGGAAACCCAGCCTATGAAGACTGTAGGGCACCATTACCTTGTGTCCTAAATCTAGTCAGGTGTGGAGGAGGCCGGAAGTGCATGTGGCTTAGTGCAGTGATGTTAAATACTGTCAAGCACTTCCTGATTGGGTGGGGAAGGGGCGGGAATGGGGGGAAGGGCCATTGCCATCTTAGTGAGGTCAAAAATGTCTGAATGAATGTACTGAGCATGTGCAGGGCGGGGATAGAGAATGAGCATGTTTTGACTTGACAGGAAGTGATGGTGGCAGTCGCCATCTTGGTGAGGTCAAAAAATGTCAGAATGAATGTACTGAGCATGTGCAGGGCAGGGATAGAGAATGAACATGTTTTGACTTGACAGGAAGTGATGTTGGCAGTCGCCATCTTGGTGAGGTCAAAAATGTCAGAATGAATGTACTGAGCAGGTGCGAGCCATCCAGGAAGTGAAGTAAAAAAGGGAGGGTTGTGAGGAAATGTCACATGCATACAGGCGGCCATTTTAACGATGGGACTGTGCTGAATTCATGCACGGTGATAATTTCAGTGCTGGTTGTGCCTATCAGGTTTCAGAGAAACTTCCTTTTCCTGCCTAAAAACAAAGAAAGGTAATTAGAGCAAGGTTTACATACAAAGAGTAAAATGGCGTTCATATTAACACACTTATGTCAGAAATATCTCCTATAAACCAAAAAACGTTGTGTAGGAAAAGAACTTATTTGGTAGTGATTTTAAACTCCTGATGAAAAACAAAACTAATTCACTATGAAGTGGAATTTAGAAGGGATTAATAATACATTTCAGATTCTCTATTGAGACCGTGTGGATGGAGGGTATTTAGGTGATATATCCAATACGCTTCACGCTCTTTGAGCGTTTGGATTCTATTACCCCCTCGTCTGGGTACAGGGATTTGTTCGATAACCTGAAATTTCAGTTGGCTTACAGAGTGTCTATTTTCCACAAAATGGGCAGGAATTGGTAAAAGTGTGTTCTCACACCGGATGGTTGATTTATGTTTGGAAATGCGGTCTTTCACATGCTGGGTGGTTTCCCCAACGTATCCTAGGCCGCATGGGCATTTGATTAAATAGACGACAAAATTTGAGTTGCAGGTAAAATAGCCATTGATCTTGTACCGTTTGCCGGACCTCGGATGGGTGAATGAATCGCCTTTACTAACATTCGTGCATTGTGCGCAACCCAAACAAGGGAAGGTTCCGTTGCGCACCGTGCTAAATGTCTTCTGCCTGAATGTCTTGAAGTGGGAGCCCACGTCGGCTCTAACCAAAGTGTGGATGTACACGGGGGGAATCAGGTCACAGCTTACGGCTCCACACTGAGTCTCTCTGTGGTGATGCGTACGCGGTACTCATGAGCCTGGATGACCAATGGGCGTCCTGCACGTCTCTCCTGGCGGACGCTGCTAGTCACAGTGGGGATCTGCGGGCGCGGGTCTGCTCTGTGACCTGGCTTCAGTGCCAGAGCACTCACTTCTCCCTGCTGCGTGCTGTGTGTTCCCGCCAAAACTAAGTACCTCCGCGGTCGCTGTGGCTGCAGCCGCTTAGCCACCCCCTACTCCCGGATGTGTCAGTTTGTCCGGTCTCAATAGCTTTCCCCCAGACAACAGAGGAGACAGCCCCGACAGTTCCTGACCCGGCACAGAATAGGTACCCGGGGGCCTGTCTTTTTTCTTACACATACAGAAGACTGACATTGTTTTTTTGGAAAATTTAAACATTTTCATGATCCTCAACAAGCCATTTAAGCTCTCACATTGACACCATACCACCTTGTAACCTTGATACATGTTGCTGGCCGGAAGTCCATATCATAAACCACTATACATATATGACAACCTTCACATTGCATGAGATCAGAAGCCTGTACCATCGGCAGTGGGCTACAGATGACTTTGTTCTGCAGCAGCTGGAGATCCGGACTAGCCGTGATGCTGCAGACGAGAGCAACCTCGGCATCTAAGCAGTTAGGCCATTCTTCAATGTTGCAATCTGAGGCTAAGTTCACACTATTGTATTTTTGGTCCAAGTGTTGTCTGTGAAAAAAATTATTTGTGGCTTAAACTTAAACACTGAAAACTTCACATATTTACAATGTCTGCAGCAATATCAATTCTAAAACGTTAGATTTTTATTTTGTACAGTGACCAACATAAAAAAACAATTCCAGGATAGGTGTGTTTTTTTTCATTCTGTCCCCTCCCCACAAAATGGAGAGAGAAAAGGTACCCCAAATTGTGTATCTTATAATTTTCAGAGAACCTAGCTTGCACGAAACAGTGGTGGAGAAATCACCAGCCTTGGTCCTCCTTATCTTGCAGGTCGTTGTATGCCCCGCTTTTCTTAGGGCAAAATTGGAACAATGAATAGGCCTGACTTAAATATCACCTCCACAAGATGAGGACAGAAGGTCCCCAATAGAATAACAGTCAGTAAATTGGTGTGACCTTTGATAAAAAAAACCTGCAGACTGGAGATGGAGTTGGCCTTGCCTAATACTGCAGCACTGCTGTGCTCTATTATGTCCTGATCTTTCTTCTCTGCCT
This sequence comes from Dendrobates tinctorius, assembly GCF_039654945.1. Taxonomy (NCBI): domain Eukaryota; kingdom Metazoa; phylum Chordata; class Amphibia; order Anura; family Dendrobatidae; genus Dendrobates; species Dendrobates tinctorius. The sequence continues at coordinate 21,558,919 of NW_027361716.1, forward strand.
ATTAAAATTACTCACACTGACAGCTACAGTAACTCTCAAAATATACTATCTTCATTAAACCATATAAATCTTTCTTAAAGCTTTTTCTTTCTAGTTCAGATGTCTAAAAATGTATTTGCAGTATCAAATCAGAAGACAATAGGCCTTGGGGCGCCTTGTGATCACACACATGCGGACATACCCCTGGTTGTCCAATACTGTTACTGGCTGCGAGTCTTTCTTTGCATGCAGCTTGGTCATAGACTATAATTTTGTGCTACATTTTGCCAGCGCTGTATTTTTGGTAAGATGGGTGACTGAGTAATAACTAATTTGTAATGATTGTTCCTAGTGCCAATCAGTGATGAAGAGGAGGGAAACGTTCACTTTGACAAAAACAAAATGATGTCTGACCCCTTTGACTCATCTTCTGGTTCAGTGCAACTTATTGCAATTAAACCGGTGTCTATACCACCCGCTCTCACCATGTCAGAAAGAAATCAGGAGATGTCAATCATTAATGGAGAGGTAAGGCATATTTATCGGATGATTACACAAACACTAAAGGGGTTAGGTTCACCCCTCTCCTGCTTGTAAATGTTTGTGCTTTGCATGTTGACAAAGACTTAAGGTACTGTCACACTTAGCGATGCACCAGCGATCCCGACCAGCGATATGACGCGGTCAGGATCGCTGGTGCATCGCTAAGTGGTCGCTAGTGAGCTGCCACACAGGCAGATCTCACTAGCAACATCGCTGGGGACGGGGGTCGCTACTTACCTGTCACACCAGGCGATCCTGCGTCCTCCCGCCCGGCTCCACTCGTCGCTCGTCGTCACAGCAGGAAGCGCCGCAGGAAGCTGACGATGAGAAACAGTCCAGGACGTTCTCGCGCAATCAGCGATAACCAGCGGGGGAGCGGGTTGTAGGTAAGTATCACACACAGCGATATCGCTAGCAATATCGCTATAACGTCACAAGTTATAGCGATATTGCTAGCGATATCTCTTAGTGTGACATGCCCTTTAGTGTATTGGAGCCTTATAGCAGTTACATGCGTGGTCTCATGGTTAGCATGCACTGTCCTTGATCTAAAGGGATATGTCCTGGGAATAGGTGCTGTTAGGGCAAGCCACATTTCATTATCACATATATTGATTGTTGAAGTGCTCCCATTAAGGAATTTTGCATAAATTGATTGAGCTCAGCTGACGCCAATAATTCAACCTGGGTGGATTTTTGGTTGCGAATCACAAGTTACACAAAATGCACAAAAGACTATGGCCCTCTTTAGTTGCAGTGAAGAAAAATTTATTGATCTTTCAGCATGTCACGTATTAGTGTCCCACACTGTACAAGATGGCCAATATTTCAGCCCTCCCAATTGAGCGTCCTCCACACTGCTCCTGACAAGCCAAGATCATGGTATGGAAGGACCAAAACATTGGCTGTCTTGTAAAGTGTGGTACCTTTGTATGTACCCTTGTAAAGTGTGGTACTCTTGTATGTACCCTTGTAAAGTGTGGTAACCTTGTATGTACCCTTGTAAAGTGTGGTACCCTTGTAAAGTATGGTGCTCTTGTATTCTCTTGTATGTAGCCTTGTAAAGTGTGGTGCCCTTGTACGTACCCTTGTAAAGTGTGGTACCCTTGTATTGTGTGCTGCTCTTGTATGCCCTTGTATACAGCCTTGTAAAGTGTGGTACCCTTGTATTTACCCTTGTAAAGTGTGGTGTTCTTGTATGCCTTTATATGTAGCCTTGTGAAGTCTGGTGCCCTTGTATGTACTGTTGTAAAGTATAGTGCCCTTGTATGCCCTTAATATGTAGCCTTGTAAAGTATGGTGCCCTTGTATGTAGCCTTGTAAAGTGTGGTTCCCTTGTATGCCCTTGTATGTAGCTTTGTAAAGTGTGATGCCCTTGTATGTAGCTTTGTAAAGTATGGTGCCCTTGTATGTAGCCTTGTAAAGTGTGGTTCCCTTGTATGCCCTTGTATGTAGCTTTGTAAAGTGTGATGCCCTTGTATGTAGCTTTGTAAAGTGTGGTGCCCTTGTATGTAGCCTTGTAAAGTGTAGTGCCCTTGTATGCTCTTGAATGTACCCTTGTCAAGTGTGGTGCCCTTGCATGTAGCCTTGTAAAGTGTGGTGCCCTTGTATGCTCTTGAATATACACTTGTAAAGTGTGGTGCCCTTGTATTCCCTGGTATGTAGCCTTGTAAAGTGTGGTGCTCTTGAATGTACCCTTGTACATACCTTTGTAAAGTGTGGTACCCTTGTATGTACCCTTGTAAAGTGTGCTGCTCTTCTATGCCCTTGTACATACCTTTGTAAAGTGTGGTGCCCTTGTATGTACCCTTGTAAAGTGTGGTGTTCTTGTATGCCCATATATGTAGTCTTGTAAAGTGTGGTACCCTTGTATGTACCCTTGTAAAGTGTGGTGCTCTTGTATGCCCCTTTATGTAGCCTTGTAAAGTGTGGTGCCCTTGTATGTAGCCTTGTAAAGTGTGGTTCCCTTGTATGTAGCCTTGTAAAGTGTGGTGCCCTTGTATTCCCTGGTATGTAGCCTTGTAAAGTGTGGTGCTCTTGAATGTATCCTTGTAAATTGTGGTTCCCTTGTATGCCCTTGTATGTAGCCTTGTAAAGTGTGGTGCCCTTGTATTCCCTGGTATGTAGCCTTGGAAAGTGTGGTGCTCTTGTATGCTCTTGAATGTAGCCTTGTAAAGTGTCGTGCCCTTGTATGTCCTTGTATGTAGCCTTGTAAAGTGTGGTTCCCTTGTATGCCCTTTTATGTACCCTTGTAAAGTTTGGTGCCCTTGTATGTACCCTTATAAAGTGTGCTGCTCTTGTATGCCCTTATATGTAGCCTTGTAAAGTTTGGTGCCCTTTTATGTACCCTTGTAAAGTGTGGTACCCTTGTATGTACCTTTGTAAAGTGTGGTGCTCTTGTATGCCTTTGTATGTAGCCTTGTAAAGTGTGGTGCCTTTGTATGTAGCCTTGTAAAGTGTGGTGCCCTTGTATTCCCTTGTATGTACCCTTGTAAAGTGTGGCGCCCTTGTATGCCCTTGTGCGTAGCCTTCTAAAGTGTGGTACCCTTGTATGTACCCTTGTAAAGTGTGCTTCTCTTGTATGCCCTTGTATGTACCCTTGTACAGTGTGGTGCTCTTGTCTGCCCTTATATGTAGCCTTGTGTGGAACCCTTGTAAAGTTTGGTGCCCTTGTATGCCCTTGTACGTACCCTTGTAAACTGTGGTGCCCTTGTATGTACCCTTGTACAGTGTGGTGCTCTTGTCTGCCCTTGTAAAGTGTTGTGCCCTTTATAGGCGGGTATTCATTACTCTCTGGATATCAATCCTATTACTGAGCACCAGCATCCACTTGAAGTTCCGGACACAACCTTTCTACCAGTTACAGATGTCTTTGGTATCATAGACAATGTATGTGGCATGCTGCTGCTACCTGCTTGTTATACACATGCTTTTTGGTTGTTTCTTTAGAGCTAATTTACAAGTGTCTAATAGTTGCATATCTAGAATAAAGAAGAAACCAGGTGCACCAACATGTGTAATCAATTATATATACAAATTAGAACAGAATTCATTATCACTGCACCATAATTGGTCTCACTAGCGACATCGCTGGGGACGGGGATCGCTACTTACCTGTCAGACGCGGCGATCCTGATGTCCTCCCGCCCGGCTCCACGCATCGCTTGTCGTCACAGCAGGAAGCTGACAACGAGAAATGATCCAGCAGCTTCTCGCGCGATCAGCGATAACCAGCGGGGGAGCCGGTTGGAGGTAAGTATCACATGCAGCGATATCGCTAGCAATATCGCTGTAACGTCACAAAATCGGTGACTTTACAGCGATATTGCTAGCGATATCGCAGTGTGTAACGGGGGCTTTAAAGTCATGAAAGGACCAGGGAAATTTCCAAATTGGAACACTCACTGAATAATAGTATACAAAACAACAGAGTGTAGACCCAAAAAGAGTAAATGTAGATGAAAAAAATCAATATTTTATTAGATTTAAAAAACATCACATAAAATTCATAAAAACATACAGTACAGGATTTAATTCAGGGGAAGGAACAAACAAACAAGTACGGTATGTAAACCGGGCTTTAGATATATGTACAGAGGTGGGAAGGCGGTGGAAATAAGATCTCTATGAGAGATACAAAATCACTGCAACCTAAAGTGCAAATGCCTAAATGTAAACTGGTAATATTAACCTCATAAAGTCAATAATATAGTGCAAACAAAGAGGGGAAATTTCCCAATACATCTCTAATAGCTGCCTGACCTGCTATACATCAACAGTAAATATCCAAGATGACAATCAAATGAAGTGACAAAAAGCCACTCTTACCCATAGTCCCTCTCTAAGAGTCCCGGAACACGCAGCCCATGGGCTATGACTATCTGCCCCCAGTCGCTGGCTTACCCTGTCTGGCGCAGAAAATTGTACAGGAGCCCACGCCATTTTTCCCCCGAAAAGATTCTTTTATTAAATACACACATGTCCCATAATTTGCACACACACTATACTAATTATATTGGTCACTGACATCTACTGTATATATCTAACTATTCTGCATGGATTTACTGTATGTAACCCATGTCTCCTATCCTGTCAACTCCTGCATTGATTTTACAGAAGCCGACAAATGAATTACCGGCTATTCTATATATCTCTATGCAATATAAAGATATACATACTGTATGTGTGTCACTGACATACATATATATATATATTTTCTGATGACAATCGCAGCGTGCTGCAATTTTTTTCTAGCCCGATCATGATTCGATCTGAGTTGGAAAAAAAAACACAGGTGAGCACACAATCATAGATTAACATTAGTCCGAATTCAATCCTATTTTTTATCGGATTGATTTAGTCCAATTTCATCGTAAGTGGGCATGAGCCCTTTATGTAAAACTCTTTGCACAGGAGTAAAATAATCTGGCTGCAGTTTTCTTTAGCAACACCTCACCTGTCCCCATGAGTTGTATTGCAGCTTTATGGAATGGGGCTGAGCTGCAATACCCCTCACAACCTGTGAACAGGTGTGGCGCTGTTTCTGGAAAAAACAGTTATGTTTTTCTATGTAAATTTAGTAAGTAGATTGTGGTAAAGCTTTTACCCACTGATCCCAGTTTTAACAGATCCCCTAATATATCAGTCAACAGTGAGAAAAATATTTTCGATGGAGTACACGTAGTAGAATAGGTTAAAGGACTCGTAAACAATGAATATTTTGTGATTCCAGTTAAACTGATGGAGATCTGACAACTTGTATGTCGAAATAAAGACAACTTCTTGAAAGATACTTTCCTCTTACCAGGTTACTAAAGCACTTAAGCAGAAATCGGACATAGAGCACTATCGCAACAAACTACGTCTGAAAGCCAAGAGGAAGGGCTATTATGATTTCCCTCCCATACAAAGCAAGTCACTGAATGATCGGAAGAGAAAGATCTATGACAAAGCTCAGATGGAGATCGACAACGTGCTGGATGCCGGAACAGACACCTCTTCTCCATTTGTGGAGCCTAAGAACAGGTACAATGTATTACAATTAAATTTTCTGGCCAAAAAATGGCTAATGACATGAATGTTAGCATTGCCACTTAGGAAAACCCATGAGAGCAGATCAAAACTATAAGGCCACGTTCACACGGTCAGTATTTGGTCAGTATTTTACCTCAGTATTTTTAAGCCAAAACCAGGAGAGGAACAATCAGAGGAAAAGTCTAATAGAAACACGTCACCACTTCTGGATTTATCACCCACTCCTGGTTTTGGCTTACAGATACTGGGGTAAAATACTGACCAAATACTGATAGTGTGAACATGGGCTTAGATCGGTCGATACAATGACTGCACTCACAATGTATTAATAGGTCCAGAAAGAAATGCAATTTACAGGCAGCGAATGGTATATTTAGACACATAACTTGTGTTCCTGGACCCCTGAATAAAATATGGAGCATGTAACATCAAACATTTGTGTTACTAGTAAGTTTGGCAAAGGGACTCATGGTTACCCTGTATTAACCCCTTCACCCCAATGCCTGTTTTCATCTTCCTGACCAGGCCAATTTTTTCAATTCTGACCAGTGTCACTTTATGAGGAAATATCTCTGAGAACTCTTCAACGGATCCCACTAATTCTGAGAATGTTTTCTCGTGACATACTGTACTTCAGAATAGTGGTAAAAGTTGGTCAGTATAACTTGTGTTTAGAGATGAGCGAATTTGATCGGTCAGAGCTTATTCGGCAAGCTATAGCGCTTACCGAATAGCTGCAGAGGGAACCCTGCTTCCTGGATCGTTCTGGCTGATCACCTGTTTGGCTCCGCAGCTGCATGTGTCACGACTGTGTGACAGTCACGACACATGCATGGAGAGCCTGTGTGTTGGAAGAAGTTTATTAACCCTTAAGGTGCTTCACAGAAACTGAAGCAATATGGAAGGAGAAATTAACATTTACATTTGTTCACAAAAATTTAACTGTACACCCAATTTTTTTATTTTCACAATGATAACAGGAGAAAATGGACCCCAAAATTTGTTGTGCAATTTCTCCTGTTTACGCCAAAACCTCATATGTGGGGGAAAACTACGGTTTGGGCACACGGCAGGGCTCGGAAAAGAAGCAGCACCATTTGACTTTTTGAACGTGAAATTGGTATGAATCTAGAGTGGTCGCCATATCGCATTTTGAGAGCCCCTGATGTGCCTAAACATTGGGAACCACCCACAAGTGACTACATTTTGGAAACTAGACCCCTCAAGAAACTTATCTAGATGTGTGGGGAGCAATTTGTATCCCCAGGTGCTTTATAGTACAAAGATATATATATTTCCTGTATCAGGTGCTTTACAGAAATGTATAACATTGACAGTGAAAATAAAAAATCATATTTTTTCCACAAAGATTATATTTTAGCATCAATTTTTTTATTTTCACAAGGAAAACTGGAGAACATGGACCCTAAAGTTTGCTGTGCAATTTTTTCTGAGAACACTGATACCCCATATGTAGGGTAAACCACTGTTTGGGCGCACGGCAGGGCTTGGAAGAGAAAGAGCACCGTTTCAATTTTTTAACTCGAAATTGGTTGAAATCAAGAGCGGCTGCCATGTCGCGTTTGGAGAGCCCCAGATGTGCCTAAACAGTGGAAATTCCCCACAAGTGACCTCATTTTGGAAACTAGACCCTTCAAGGAACTTATCTAGATGTGTGGTAAGCACCTTAAACCCCCAAGTGCTTTACAGAAATTTAACCGCTTCACGACCTTCGCTGTACTAGTACTGCTCTGCGGGAACTGCATTTCTGTCCAGAGCAGTACTAGTATGGCGCTGCCATTTTCCGGTCACCGCACAGTGATCAGGTTCCGATGGCTGCTGTGCCTGACAGCAGACCATCCCTGCACATCGCCTCGCAGGGCTGCACTGCCCCCCGCATCGGTGATCGCTGTGATTGGCTAATCTATTCTGACCAGCCAATAACAGCAATGTCACAATAAAGTTGTAAAAAAAATCCATGTGACATGCTGTGATCTGTGCTATGTGGCGCAGCACCAATCACAGCCGTCACAATGGGTGCGGTGATCGCGACGTCACCTCACCTGATTAACCCCTATGGCGCCGATTGGCTCAACAATAGTTTCTGGCCAATCAGCGCCAAAAAGGGTTAATCTAAAATAGAGATCACTGCCCTGCACACCATCTTTTCTTCAGATTTGGCGTGCAGAGCGGTTCTCCAGCCTCTGTGTCACCTGAAAGAAAGTTTCATTGGTGACCAGTGTGATCTACCCGGCGACCTCCTGCTTCAGAGTTCTTCTCCAGCTTTCTGCTGTGTGCTGCAATCTGCCTGCTGTGTGACTCCTGTGATAACAGCAGAGCAGCTGCACCTCCCCCATCCCTTTCCCAGTCTCCCCATCCCTGTTCCAGTGCCCCCTCCCCTTCCATTTGCATTTTTAACGCACTTTTTTGGCCTTTTTTTCCTGTGCGCAGCACCCTGTGCAGAGCATTCGTGCTCTTCCTGTGTCCGCAGCGCTCTGACCACTATCGCTGCTGATCAGAGACTGCGCCACAGGACTTTTTCTTTTTTTAGCTAGTTAGCGCAGCGGACGTCACAATCTAGGCAACGTCCCATTTTGTTTTTTTTGGAAAAAAATAATAGTTAGTACAGCGTAGTTTTAGATGTAGCTAGGTAGTGTAGCTGGCGACACAGTGTTAGTGACGACCGATTGTTATTTGTTTTTCTAAAATAAACAGTTAGTACAGCATAGTTTTAGAGGTAACGTAGCCGGCGTCACAGCGTTAGTGACGTCCGATCTTGTTTTAGAGAGAAAAAAAAGTATTGTGCGGTTTTATAGGTAGGGAGGTAGTGTATTTTTTTTTGCATGAAAAAAACCTGCTGTCACTGGGTATTTTCTAGTGCATTAGGGGAGCGTACGTCACATTGTTGGTGGCGTTCGTTTTTCTTTTGCAAAAAAACAAATTAGTTGCATCGAATACATTTTTAGTGATTGCATTAGGGAAGCGTACGTCACACTGTTGGTGGCATTTGTTTTTCTTTTGCAAAAAAAAATTAGTTGCATCGAATACATTTTTAGTGAGTGCATTAGGGGAGCGTACGTCACATTGTTGGTGACGTAGGTTTTTCTTTTGTAAAAAAGAATTATATGCATCTGGTATATTTATATGGAGGGCATTAGTGTAGTGAATGTCTAATTTTTTTTATACAAACTTTTTTTACATCTGATTTTTCTTTTCATTTTTTTTTCTCTCTACTATTTTTTTTACTCCTTTTTATAATAAAATGTACCCTATACATAAGCCCCACACATTACACATGTAAAAGCACCACTTGGGCTAGTTTTACACTAGCGCTCTCGGGCGCAGGGCCACCGCTTAGCTCCGCCCCCGGCCGCGCGCCCCCTCCGGTCTGCTCCTCCTAGGATCGTATGACGCTGCATGTGATCAGCGTACCGTATATTTAGCGTTGGGTACGCTGACTGTGCGCTGTTTTGCATTTTTGTGCGCTGGGCGCAGCGCCAAAAGGGTGCAGCACCAGCAGAATCAGGCCAGCGCACGACCAGCGCATGGTCAACGTACTTCAGAGCAAGTGACACAGATGGAGAAATTAACTCAGCAAGAAGCTAAAATATGGTGGGACTCTACTACGCTCCATGCTGTGGCCGGCGTCTGTCAGCACAGTGCGCTCTGCTCTGGGTCTCCCGGCGCGTGCTCAGTGTGTGTGACGCCGTGCTGCAGCATAGGACCTGCAGACACCATGGCGCATGCGTCGCTAGTGCCATTTTCATTGGTGGACGCCGGTCATGTGACCGGGGTCATGGGCTATTTGAAGGCCCTACAGGGACTTTTGCACTCACTCTCCTCCTTGATAAAGCGGCGGGGAACGTCGCGAAACGCGCGTCGGAGGCCTCACTTGTGAACCCCCTCCTCCTCCCCGCCCTGGTAAGTTTCTCCATGGTTTTTTGCCTGTGGTTTTTTTACTTCAATCAGCATTGGGTTTATTTTTTACCTTCATTGATAGCAGGCATTGGTCATATAACACTTTGTTACCGCTATTATTGCGATTTACCCTATAGATGCTGGTGTGGCATCTTGATCTGAGGTATGATCTATGTTCCATGGTTGTTGCTCACTGGGTATTCCATCTGGGGGGATGTGTGAGGCTGGTTCATGGGACATATTGTCCATCATTGTTCATGAGCACATCTTTTGCTATCCGTTTTGTATTGTTGCTATATATTTAATAACAATTTGCATTTTTCTATATGAAATTTACTGCGTTCTCTCATGCTTCTCCTTTTACTAATATGCTGCAAAATTATGTAGCTAAAGAGATGATCCCTAGAGGACTCAGAATAAAAAAATTGCCGACAACTAATTTCAATGCTGAATTTATGGAGAGCTGGAATCAAATATTAACAAACTGCTCTCTGAATCTAATGAGATTGATCATTAAGCAGGAAGAAAAAAAGCTTACTGAAGTCCAGAAAGAAACTGAGGAGATGCAAAAAGTTATGGAGAAACATAAAACTCTGCCACAATATGACCAATCACTCAAAAACATAAAAGAAAATCTCTCTGCTCTAGAGGAAGCTATCATGAGCCGGAAAAAAATAACATTTTCCAGAGATTTAAAAGACTATGCAAACGGTAAAATATATGAATGGGGCCAATGCGAGAAAACACCGCGCAGACCCAAATTTATTTTAAAACCTAGCCAGACTCATAGCACCCCAACCAGAAAATTGCATGTTGCTTTTTCCATCTCATCAGATCCTGATTCATCTGATTCCAATTGCAGTACTTCTGATTTTTCCTTTGGTAACAGTGCCAATAGAAACAAAAGGAATTTTTTGGGACATTTAAAAAACGTAGGAGGCGTGCCGGTAGGAAACACCGGAGAAGCGCAAGGAGCAATTACCAGACACATGAAGAAGGAAATGAAGAATTAAATGTGCTGAATTTATCTTCACGGACTCTTACGCAAGATCATCTGGACATTCTGTCTTTAGGATTAAATTATGCACCTGATCAAAAGTTTTACTTTTTTTTGACAATTTTAGATTTCAATAAATTTATTAGAAATCTGACAATTAAAAAACATTTTTTCTCTCTCACCCATGACAGCACCACGGAGAGAGGGGATCCGCCCTTCAGGGACAGGAACCTACAGATAAAAGGGTGGTACCTCTACTTCGCCTTCAGTTGGGTTCCTGTCCCTGACGGGGGGGACCCACAGTACGGCGTACCTGTGATTTGAAGGAGAAGAGTCTGGATCCGGGGCCGACCTGTCCGGTATACGGCAGCGGGGAGGCCCCTGTCGCGGCTGGAGCGGTGCCCGAAGCCGCCACCGCTGGGGCCGATGAGGGCTGCCGGGTGAGCCGGGGGGAGACGTCAGAGCCGCCGCTCCGGAAAGGAGATCGGGGCTCGCGGGGACCCGGTGGAAGTGCGGGCAGGGCCATGGTACAGAGAGTACCAAGATGGCCGCTGCCCCGGAAGTAGAGAAGCGGCTTCCAGGTACCTGAAACCGACGCGCAGGAGCATGCTCCCCGGCCTGCGCGGTGCAGGATGGGAGCGGTGACGTCACGGGGGCGGCAAATATAAAAATGGTGGATTCAGAACTCCTGGCTGGAAGCGATCCTGATAATGGGGGATAGCGACCAGCAACAGGAGCAGCATGCCAGGCTGCAGCTCAAGCAGCAGCAGCAGCACCACCAACACCACCACCGGCAGAAGGAACGAAACAGAGATGGCCGTTCCAGCAGTCACTCCACGTGGCGCAGTAAGTCAGCTGCAAGGAGCAAATCGCCACCAGGAGATCAGCCTATACAGGACCTGACTACATCTCCCGAACCGGTACCTGCAGCCGTTCACCTTTGGGGGTAAGTGATCTCGTGAATGTTCACCCTTGTAATACAATTCCTCTCCCTTATTAGGGAAAGAAGAAGGGGAAAAAAGAAGATCAAGGAATGCCCCACTTGCACTAGACCCCTACCTGTATCATGGGAGAAAAAACTATGTGAGTCTTGCACAAAAGAAATTCTTTGCCAGGAGACTCCGGATTTCGCATCCGACCTAAGGGCCGCAATCAAATCTGAGGTTCAGAGCGCCCTCGTATCCCTTAAGCATAGGGATAAAATGAGGAAGAAAGACACGATAGGAACCTCCCAGTCAGACTCTTCCACGTCGGGAGAAATCACGTCTAAAACCTCGGAATCCAGCTCCTCATCCTCAGACGAGGAAACGGGAGGGCGTCACTATTTTCTCTTAGAAGTGGTAGACAAACTAGTAAAAGCTGTAAGGTCTACCATGGGGGTATTGGACCCTAGGCCGGATAAAACAGTCCAAGACATAATGTTCGGGGGACTAGGCTAGATAAAACGGAGAGTATTTCCGCTTAACGAAATTGTCAAGGGCCTAATCAAAAAAGAATGGGACAAGCCAGACAGGAAAAATACTACAGTCCCTTCCCTTAAAAGAAAATATCCCTTTGAGGAGAAGGCATCTACGTCTTGGGATAAAGCCCCGAAGCTCGACGTAGCAGTCGCAAAGGCCTCAAAGAAATTCGCCCTTCCCTTTGAGGACATGGGCACCCTCAGAGACCCCCTAGATAAAAAGGCAGATACCTTTCTAAAGGGGGCATGGGAGTAAGCAGGCGGTAACCTCAGGCCAGCCATAGCGGCGACATGTACTTCAAGAGCCCTAATGGTATGGGTGGACCAACTTGAGAAACAGCTGAGGGAAAGGACACAAGGGATAAGAGCTTAGATTCTATCCCAGTAATAAGGGGAGCGGCTGCCTTCCTAGCGGACTCATCGGCCGATTCAGTCAGGCTATCGTCCAAAACAGCAGCACTTTCAAACGCGGCCCGAAGAACACTATGGCTTAAAAGTTGGCCAGGGGACCTACAGACCAAAATGAAATTATGTTCTATCCCCTGTGAAGGGAAATTCCTTTTTGGGGAGACGTTAGATGACATCCTCCAGAAAGCAGGGGAGAAGAAGAAAGGGTTCCCAAATTTGGGGCCAGCAGCATTTAAAAGGCCCTTTCGAAATAGGAGGTTTTTTCAGAGGAGACCACCGAGGGAGCAAAAGTGGGATGACAAAAGAAGAGAGAGAGGGTTCTTCTTTAGTAACTCTTCCCAAGACAAAAAACCCTCCAAGTGACAGTACGCCCAGGGTGAGGGGAAGGTTAACCCTTTTTCTTCCAGCCTGGAGGAGAATTTCAAACATCCCATGGATAGTAAACCTAATCCAGGAGGGCCTAAGAATAGACTTTCTCTCTCTTCCACCTCAAAAGTATGTAATAACGCCGCTGAGATCCAGTATGCGAGAACAGGAAGCGCTAGAAAGCGAAGTCCTAGGCCTAGTAAAAAAAGGAGTCCTCCAGGAGGTTCCCCTGCAGGATATGGGCAGAGAGATCTACTCCCCTCTTTTTCTAGTAACCAAACCGGACGGCACTTTTCGAACGATCATAAATCTGAAAAAGCTAGACGAATACGTCAGGAATCAGAGCTTCAAAATGGAGTTGATCAGTTCCACCACCAAAATCCTGTTCCCAAACTGCTACATGACGGTGTTAGATCTCAGCGACGCCTATTATCATGTCCCTATCCACAAAGACTCCAGAAAATATCTCAGGTTAGCCGTCTCAATAAAGGGCAAGGTGAAAGAATTCTAGTACAGAGCCCTGCCGTTCGGAATATCGATAGCCCCGCGGGTATTTACCAAAATAGTAGCAGAAATGATGGCTCATATAAGGGAACAAGACTTAGTAATAATCCCGTATCTAGACGATTTCCTAATAGCAGGCAGCTCGGCTCAAAAATGCAGGGAACAGAGGGACAGGGTGATGGACACTCTACAAGGCCTAGGCTGGCTTCTAAATCTAAAAAAATCAAGATTGGAGCCCAGCAGGGTACAAGAATTCTTGGGCCTAACAGTGGACTCAAACATTCAGGAGTGTCGCCTCCCAGACCACAAAAAGGAGAAAATCGCTCAAATTACAGCAAGAGCAGGCCAAAATCCCTCTATGACATTAAGGAAAGCTATGTCACTGCTGGGTTCCCTACCCGCCTGCCTGCCAGCCAGCAGTTCAATGGGCTCAGTTACACACGAGAGATCTCCAGTGGGACGTATTAGCCAACCAGCAATAGGGGGACACCTAGAGGGTCGTATTACCCTAAATTCAAGAACTATTCATTTCCTAGCTTGGTGGGGAAACCAGGAAAATCTGTCTAAAGGGATCCCCTGGGTAACAAAGATAACACACATAGTGACAACGGATGCCAGTCCTACGGGATAGGGAGCACACATGAACAGCGAGGTGGCTCAGGACGTGTGGAGAGATCAAGAATTAAAAGCCTCCTCAAATCAAAAAGAGCTTCTAGCAGTAGGCTATTAACTGACACACTTCCTACCCCTGCTCCAGAATCACCATGTCCGCATTCTTTCAGACAATCGAGTCACAGTGGCCTATATAAATCATCGGGGGAACCAGGTGCCAAGCCCTAATGGACACATCCTCCAGAATCCTCAAACTAGCGGAGATAAACCTGCTATCTCTGTCAGCCCTACACATCCGGGGTACAGAGAATCAAAGGGCAGACTTTCTGAACCGCACCCAATTACGACAGGGGGAATGGGTACTAAAGTGGTCCATTTTTCGGCAGATTGTAAAAATGTGGGGGACCCCAGACATAGATCTGTTTGCCGATTTCAAAAACAAAAAAGTAGACACCTTCTGCTCCCTAGATCCCAGGGGGAATCCTCTAACTCTGGACGCGTTTATGCTCCCATGGACACAGAGTCTAACATATGCCTTTCCCCCAATCATGCTCATTCCAGCGGTCCTAAGGAAAGTCAGGGAGGACGGGGCAAGAATGATACTGATAGCCCCTTTCTGGCCCAAAAGAACCTGGTTTTCCTGGCTAAGAATGCTCTCAGTAACCGACCCATGGGTCCTACCGGATCTCCCGGACCTGCTATCACAGGGCCCAGTGTTACATCCTTGGGCACCGAACCTCCATTTAACAGCATGGAATTTGAGAGGGCGCTGATGAGGGACAGGGGATTTTCAGAGAACCTGATAACTACATTACAAAAAAGTAGGAAACCGGTTACGATGAGAGCTTACGGCAGAACATGGAAAAAATTCCTATCCACTTCTAGGGCAAATGTTCAGGACGGGGTTCAGATTGATAAGATCCTAGAATTTCTACAAAAGGGCCTAGAACAGGGTCTGGCGGTCAACACATTAAAAGTACAAATAGCGGCGTTAGGCGCCCTCTATAACCATGATGTGGCAGGTGACCCTTGGTTAGCTCGGTTTATTAAGGCCGCAACCAGATCTAGGCCAATAGCTAGTCAAAGGTTACCGTCATGGGACCTGAATCTTGTACTTTCAACACTGACAGGCCCTCCGTTCGAACCAATTTACTCGGCACCCCTAAAAGTCCTATCACGTAAAACGATGCTTCTGGTGGCACTAACATCAACTCGAAGAGTGAGCGATATTCAAGCCTTATCAGCAGGGCCACCTTTACAAAAATTCTAGAGGATAGGCCGGGTCAGGTTTTAGGATGACTCTATCTACCTAAAGTATCAACACATTTCCACAGGTCCCAAGAGGTAGTCCTTCCTTCTGCCCAAATCCAAAAAATAAGGTGGAAGAATAATTCCACACTTTAGATGTTAAAAGGTGCCTAGTACAGTACTTAGATGTCACCAAAAAATGTAGGAAAGAAGGCTCTCTCTTTGTATGTTTCCAGTGTCCTCGGAAGGGGCTCAAGGCATCCAAGAGTACCTTGGCAAGGTGGATAAGGGATGCGATTGCCCTGGCATACTCATCCAGTGGAAATACCGTCCCGGAGGGGCTGAGAGCTAATTCTACAAGGGCAATGGCGACCTCATGGGCTGAAAGATCTGAGGTATCAATAGAACAAATCTGTAAGGCGGCCACCTGGTCATCACCTTCGACCTTTTTCAGGCACTATAGATTAGATCTAGCCTCTACGTCTGACCTGACCTTCGGGAGAAGGGTCCTTCAGACGGTGGTCCCTCCCTAAGCTACCAATCTCTGTAATTCTCTCCGTGGTGCTGTCATGGGTGAGAGAGAATAGCTTAGTTACTCACCGATAACGGTGTTTCTCGGAACCCATGACAGCACCCGCTTATTTCCCTCCCCTTCATGAGTGTGGTGAGCATGTTTTACTGTTAGTAGAGTGTTTCCGTTTAGGCACGGTGTTTTTGATAAATAAGCAGTATTATAATATTGTGTATATATTTCTGTTGTCTAACTAACCTGGAGACCCTCTGATGCTCTGTAACCAACTGAAGGCGGAGGAGAGGTACCGCCCTTTTATCTGTAGGTTCCTGTCCCTGAAGGGCGGATCCCCTCTCTCTGTGGTGCTGTCATGGGTTCCGAGAAACACCGTTATCGTTGAGTAACTAAGCTATTGCTGAGACTGATAAAAAAGAAATAAAAGAATGTGAAATTTCACAGGAAACAAATATTTATCAAAAACTAGACTATAGAGAACAATTATCTATCCTAAATCTACAGTCTTTAGAATCTGAAAATGGTGTAGGTGACACAGACAAAGTTAATCGGTCTCACTCTCAACACTTAAATGTTAAAAATCCTTATTTTTATCCGATACAAAGTAGAGGGGAGTGTATGGATAAATTTCAGGAAATTCTAGAAAGAGAACTGAAACAACTGAAAAATGAAATTTCTACTGATACTCGTGTTAAAAAAACTTCAGCAAAAAACAAAAAGCTGCACTGACAGACCTGAAAAACATGACAGATATAGTAATTAAACACAGTGATAAGGGAGGTATGGTGGTAGTCCTCAACGCTGAAGATTATAAAAATCAAATGTTAAAACTTTTATCTGACAATGAGGTTTTTGAGAAATTAATCTCTAATCCAACAAAAACCTATAATAAAATAGCTGAAGATATAGTCATGGAAGGTCTCAATATGGGCATACTAAACAAAAAACAAGCTGAATATTTGATAGTTCGAAATCCGATTTTGCCAATCATATATGGCTTGCCCAAAATTCACAGAATTGCAGATATCCCTCCTATGTGACCAATTGTATCGGGTATTGGGTCTTCAAATGAGCACCTTTGTGAATGGGTTGATTCTCTTCTTCAGCCAATGGTAGGGAGCCTACCAGGCTACCTTAAAGATTCTAGGGATGTTTTAGCCACTTTCTCTGATAAAATATGGCGAGACATCTTTGTATGGCTGAGTTGCGATGTTATATCGCTGTACACATGCATCCCGCACAATTTGGCTATGGAAGCTTTGGAGCATTTTTTGCAGAGTTATAATGAATATTCAGAAGATTTGATCAATTTTTTTGTTGCAGGTTGTGTTTTTTCTTCTCAAACATAATTTTTTTGCATTTGATGGTACTATCTATTTACAGAAGTCTGGAGTCCCAATGGGAGCTAAGTACTCCCCATCCTTGGCTAATTTGACCATGGCATTTTGGTAAAAACAATTCATTTATTCAGTGAATAACCCCTATGTGCAGTGTATCCACTGGTATGGTAGATACATCGATGATACCCTCATTATCTGGCAGGGTGATGTATCTACCATACCAGAATTTATGGATTACATTAACTCTAATACCTATAACATCAGGTTCACTCACAAATCTAATAAAACTCAAATATAATTTCTAGATCTAGAACTACGGAGAAATGTAGGACAAGAAATGATGTCTAACACTTACTGTAAACCTATTACAGGGAACCCTATATTTCATGCCCGAAGTGGACATCCTAGGCATGTAATTAAATCTATTCCCGTTGGAGAACATATAAGGTTAAAAAGAAACTGCACGGAGGAACAGGTGAAAAACAAAGAATTTGATGCCCTGCACAAAAAATTGAAAAAACGGGGCTATGCAAATTGGATGTTAGAAAGAGCCAAAATCAGGGCAGATAATAGGGACAGAAAAGATTTTTTGGAACCAAAAAATAATGTGAATCTTACAAAAAAGAGAGACGTGAATAAAAAAATATTTGTCAGTCTTGCTCGTATAGTCTGCAATTTGACAAAATAAAGAGCATTTTTTTTAAATGCCTACCAATCCTCTATGAGGATGAAACATTAGCAAAAATATTAGATTCTGGCACTAATATTGTTGCCAGACGAGCTCCCACTATTGGTGATATAGTATCCCCTAGTTTCTTTACATCTGTAGCATCTTCGGAAAATTAGCTAAAAACCACCGGCTTTTATAAATGCGGTTCTAGTAAATGTAAAATGTGCAAATATGCACAAAAAACAAAAACATTCAATGACTCAGGTAATATTCAGAGGTATTATATCAAATAATTTATTAATTGCAATACAGAAAATGTGGTCTATAGCAGGGTTCCCCAACTCCAGTCCTCAAGGCCCACCAACAGGTCATGTTTTCAGGATTTCCTTTGTATTGCTCAGGTGATAATTGCTTCACCTGAGCAATACAAAGGAAATCCAGAAAACATGACCTGTTGGTGGGCCTTGAGGACTGGAGTTGGGGAACCCTGGTCTATAGGATACATTGTAAAATATGCAATTTATCCTATGTAGGCTGCACAACAAGGAAACTAAAAACTCGCATCCTGGAGCATATTAGGGATGTAGAGAATAATAGTAGCAATACACGTAACATTTCTATGGTGTCTAAACATTTTCTAATGCAGCATAATGGGGATTTGGAGGCGATGTCAGTTGCAGGAATTGAATGGGTTAAAAGTTCAAAGCGTGGTGGGGATGGAAAAAGACGCCTTCTTACAAGAGAGGCTTTTTGGATATTCTGTCTGGGGTCTAGATATCCAAATGGGTTAAACAAAAGAACAGAGATCATGTATCATTATTGATGGTTATTGCTATATTTTAAATATTTGTATATATGTTAATTAATTTGTTTTTATGTGGTATCATTATGCAAACCTAGAGAATGTGGAGTTTTGGACACAGGACCTTTCTATTAGAACATGTGATAGAAGGTGATATCGTCATTGGTCTCTATGGAACATAGGCATTGTAGTAATGCTCACAGGACCTTTTGGCTTGTTCATGTGATTTACATTGCAGTTCTCATTGGTCAGCACTAAGTATAAGGTTTGCACTATGCTAGTAATTTGCAACTGTGATAAAGACCCATGTAGGGTCGAAACGCGTAGCTGGTGTCTCAGTGCCTCATAGCACATCCATCTACTCTTGAGGAGTAAGCCGCTGTACTATTTTAGTTTTTCAATAAAGCAAGAAATTTTATCAGCTGGAACGTCCCTTATGTTTCTGTCTACCTTAGGGTACACCCACAGATTTAGGGTCTACGAGGGGAAGGACAGCCAGATAACCCCCCTGAATTCCTCCCCGTCCTGGGGGTAAGTGGGAAAATTGTGTGGGAATTGATGCACCTACTGCTGGATAAGGGTTATCACCTCTACACTGATAATTTTGCACCAGCATCCCGCTCTTCAAGACCCTCTCTGTCACAGGTACAGCTGCATGTGGCACTGTGCGAAAACATGAGCGAAGCCTCCCTAAGCCGCTAATTGAGCAAATGCTGAGAAAAGACGAAAGCAGAGCCCAATGCAGCGACATCATGCTGGTTGTCAAGTAAAAGGATAAAAGGGATTTCCTTATCTTGACCACCATACACCGTGACAACAGATCCCTTGTCACTGTTCGTGGGATCACAACACAAGTCCCAAAGCCAGATTGTGTCTTGGATTACAATCGGTACATGGGAGGTGTAGATCTCTCAGATTATGTCTTCCAAACATACAGTGCCATGCGAAAAGCCAAAGTATGCCAAAGTATGGTATAAAAAATTGGCCATGAACATTGTACAGATGGCACCGCACAATGCTTTTGTGCTGTTCCGATCTGCAGGCAATACGGGGTCCTTCCTTCAGTTTCAGGAGGAATTCATCAAGGCCCTAATGTTTGGCACTCAGGGAGGTGAGAGTCCGAGTACTTCTGAAACTGATAGTGCCCGTATTGTCCCAGGTCAAAATTTCCCAGGACAGGTTCTCCAAACAGCGAGGACAGGACGATCACAAAAACGGTGCAGAGTGTGCTCCAAGAGGGGAATCCGAAAGGACACAACTTACCATTGTGAAATCTGCCCTGAGTAACCTGTCCTTTGCATTAAGGATTGCTTCAAAGCGTACCACACGTCCACAAATTAATAAAATTAGTTCATACCCTGTTGACACAACACACTTTTAGAATCTGTACCCCGCACATCTTAGGGTACCGTTACACATAACAATGTCCCAGCGACCCCACCAACGAACCGACGTGGATGGGATTGCTGGGACATTGTTAGCTGATCGCTGGTGAGCTGTCACATAGACAGCCCCTCCCTCCAGCGATCAGGACCAGCGAGCACGCAGGTTACCAACATAAACATTGGGTTTCTAAGGGCCACGGGGCCCTTAGAAACCCGATGTTTACCCTAGATACCAGCGTGCACTGCAAGCAGGGCGGGAGGTGGAGGCAGAGCGTCGCGGACAGACCGGCGTAGCTCTGCTATCTGCTACTCCGGTCTGACAGACTGGAGTAGCAGATAGCAGAGCTACTCCGGTCTGTGCGCCGCTCTGCCTCCACCTCCCGCCCTGCCTGCAGTGCATGCTGGTATCTAGGGTGGTTTTGTGCACCTTGAGGAGTGCATTTTTTAGAATGGTGTAACTTTGGGGGTATTCTCTTTCATATAGACCCCTCAAAGTGACTTCAAATGTGAGATGGTCCTTAAAAAATGGTCTCGTAAAATTTGTTGAAAAAATGAGAAATCGCTGGTAAATTTTTAACCCTTATAACTTTCTAACTAAAAAAAAATTTAGTTCCAGCATTCTGCTCATGTAAAGTAGACATGTGGGAAATGTTATTTATTAACTATGCTGTGTGATATGACTCTCTAATTTATCGACAAAAAAATTAAAAGTTTCAAAATTGCAAAATTTTCAAAATTTTCACCAAATTTGCATTTTTTCATAAATAAACACAAGTCATATCGAAGAAATTTTACTGCTATCATAAAGTACAATATGTCACGAGAAGAGAATCCCAGAATCACCAGGATCCGTTCAAGCATTCCAGAGTTATTACCTCATAAAGTGACAGTGGTCAGAATTGTAAAAACTGGCCGGATCAGAAAGGTGAAATCAGGAAAGGTCTCAAAGTGGTTAAACCGTTAAGCCATGAAAATAAAAAATCTAATTTTTTCTTTGAAAATGATCTTTTAGCCCTAATTTTTTTTTATTTTCACAAGGGAAACAGGAGAAAATGGACCCCAAAATGTGTTGTGTAATTTCTCCTGAATACACTGATACCCCATATGAAGGGGGAAAACTACTGTTTGGATGCACGACAGGGCTTGGAAAGGAAGGCACACCATTTGACTTTTTGAATGTAAAATTTACTGTAATTGAGAGAGGGCACCATGTCGCATTTGGTGAGCCCCTGATGTGCATAAATAGTGGAAACCCCATTTTGAAAACTAAATCCCCCAAGGAACTTATCTAGATGTGTGGTGAACTGTTATGATTAGGTAACCGAGGAGGATAGCAGGTGAATAGGCTAGGTTACCAGATAACCAGAGAGGTTGCTAGATTAGCGGATTGCAGACCCCTAAACTGACAACACAACTAGAATTAGCCGTGGGACGTACCTACAATGCTTTAGACGCCTCGGCACAGCCAAAGAATTAACTAAGCCTAAAGAGAGAAATGGGAAAGCTGAACTGCCCCGTAGTAGACCCCCAAAGGAATAGATAGCCCCCGAACATATAATGCCGGTGAGACAAGATGAGGCACAAAACACAGGCAGAAAATAGATGGGGCCCAAACTGTCTAGATAGAACAGGACAGCAAAGGATACTGTCTGCAATCACGCAAAAAACCCTAAGAAAAAACCTATGCAATGTGATAGTTTTGTCTAGGGCGCAACGTCAGGGGTTCAGAAGGCGTAATAAGCTGTGTTTTTTCTGTGGAGATGCCTCTCATAATATTTCTGTCTGCCCTAAACGAGAGAAACGTTTTGCACACACATTTGCTGTGGGTGGTGTACAACCTAAGTTTATTCTGGCAATTACTCTGAGCTGCTTCCTTTCCACATTTTCCGCTAAGGCTTTTGTGGATTCAGGAGCGGCTCTGAACCTGATGGACTTGGATTTTGCTAAACGTTGTGGGTTTCCTATGACACCTCTGCGGATGCCTATCCCTTTGAGGGGTATTGATGCTACTCCTTTGGTGAAGAATAAACCTCCGTTTTGGACCCAGGTGGTAATGCGGGTCGCCCCAGACCATCAAGAAAATTGCAGATTTTTGGTGTTGCATAATTTGCATGATACCATTGTTCTGGGGTTTCCCTGGTTGCAAATCCATAATCCAGTTTTGAATTGGAAATCTGTGTCTGTGGTGAGTTGGGTTGTCAGTGTGCTCTTAGTGACACTCCTGTTTTCTCCACCTCTCCCCAGTCGCATGATGTTCCTGACTATTTGGCTGATTTTTATGATGTATTTAGTGAGAATAAGTCTGCATCTTTGCCTCCTCATAGGAGTTATGACTGTGCAATTGAGCTGAGCCCTGGGTGTAAATTTCCCAAGGGTCGACTTTTCAATTTATCTGTACCCGAGCATGAGGCTATGCGATCTTATATTAAGGAGTCGTTGGAGAAGGGTCATATTATACCATCCTCTACACCCTTGGGTGCTGTTTTTTTTTCGTGGCCAAGAAAGATGGTTCAGTAAGGCCTTGTATTGACTATCGTTCCCTCAACAAAATTACTGTTAAATATCAGTATCCGTTACCCCTGATTTCTGATCTATTCTCCAGAGTTAAAGGTGCTTGCTGGTTTACCAAGCTTGACCTCAGGCGGGCGTATAATCTTATTCACATTAAGCATGGGGATGAATGGAAGACGGCGTTTAATACTTCGGAGGGACATTTTGAGTACCTGGTGATGCCTTTTGGGCTCACTAATGCCCCTTCTGTCTTCCAGTGCTTCATGAATGATATTTTCCGGGACTTTGTGGATACATTTTTGATCATCTATCTGGATGATATTTTGATCTTTTCCAGGGATTGGAACTCTCATGTGGAACATGTTCGGACAGTGTTCCAGATTTTGAGGGAGAATTCCCTGTATGTTAAGGGGTCGAAATGCCTTTTTGGTGTACAGAGGATTTCATTTTTGGGATTTATTTTGTCTCCGTCAACTATTAAAATGGACCCGGCCAAGGTACAGGCCATTTATGATTGGGTTCAGCCCACTTCTTTGAAGGCCCTCCAGAAGTTTTTGGGTTTTGCTAATTTTTATCGTAAATTTATAGCTAATTTTTCTGGTATTGCCAAACCATTGACTGATTTGACTAAGAAGGGTGCTGATGTGCTGAATTGGTCTCCAGAGGCTGTTCCTTCCTTTCAGGAGCTGAAGCGGAGGTTCACTTCTGCTCCGGTTTTGCGGCAACCTGATGTCTCACTCCCGTTTCAGGTAGAGGTGGACGCTTCTGAGATTGGTGCAGGAGCTGTTTTGTCCCAAAAAGATCCGGTAACATCTAAAATGAATCCCTGTGCTTTCTTTTCCCGAAAGTTCTCCCCATCTGAACGCAACTATGATGTGGGGAATCGGGAACTGTTAGCCATAAAATGGGCATTTGAGGAGTGGAGACATTGGTTGGAGAGAGCTAGACATCGAGTCGTGGTCCTCACTGACCACAAGAATTTGATTTACCTTGAGTCGGCCAAACGCTTGAATCCTAGACAGGCTAGGTGGGCCTTGTTTTTCACACGTTTTGATTTTGTGGTCTCTTTTCTTTCGGGCACTAAGAATGTCAAGGCAGACGCCCTCTCTAGGAGTTTCTTTGCTGATTCTCCTATTGTGACCAAGCCTGCTACCATCTTAGGTGAGGGGGTAGTTCTTTCTGCTATCTCGCCCGATTTGAGATGTGCTCTGGAAGAGTTTCAGGAGGACAAACCTGAGCGTTGTCCCATTGGAAAATTGTATGTTCCTGACCAGTGGAGGAAGAGAGTAATGTCTGAAGTTCATTGCTCCACATTGGCTGGTCATCCAGGTATTTTTGGTACTAGAGATTTGGTGAGTCGGTCTTTTTGGTGGCCCGCCTTATCTCATGATGTCAGGAATTTTGTGCAGTCCTGTGGGACTTGCTCTCGGTCTAAACCTTGTTCTTGCTCTAGTGGGTTGTTGATGCCTTTGCCAGTGCCCAGGAGGCCATGGACCCATATTTCAATGGATTTTATTTCTGATCTGCCTGTCTCTCAGAGAATGACTGTTATCTGGGTGATTTGTGATAGATTCTCTAAGATGGCCCATCTTGTACCACTCCCTAAGTTGCCATCTTCCTCAGAGTTGGTGCCCTTGTTTTTGCAACAGGTGGTTCGCTTGCATGGGATTCCTGAGAACATTGTATCTGACAGAGGAGTTCAGTTTGTCTCTAGATTTTGGAGGACTTTTTGTTCCAAGCTGGGAATTCAGTTGTCCTTCTCTGCGTTTCACCCTCAGACCAATAGGCAGACGGAGAGAACAAACCGGACTTTGGAGTCTTACTTGAGATGTTTTATCTCTGCTGATCAGGATGATTGGGTCTCATTTTTGCCCTTGGCCGAATTTGCTTTAAATAATAGAGCTAGTTCTGCCACTTTGATGTCACCTTTTGTTTGTAACTTTGGGTTTCATCCTCGATTCTTTTCAGGGCAGGTGGAGTCTTCTGCCTGCCCAGGTGTTGACACTGTGGTGGAGAGAATGCACCAGATTTGGGACCAAGTGGTGGATAAGTTGTCTCTCTCCCAGGAAAAGGCCCAGCGGTTTTCCAACCGGCATAGGACCATTGGTCGCCGGTTTAAGGTGGGTGATATGGTTTGGTTGTCATCAAAGAATATCTCTATGAAGGTGGCTTCTCCAAAGTTTAAACCTAAATTTATTGGACCTTACAAGATTTTGGAGATTCTTAATCCGGTCTCTTTTCGATTGACTCTTCCTGTTACATTTAAGATCCATAACGTGTTTCATAAGTCTTTGTTGAAGAGGTTTGTTGAGCCAGTAGTTCCTGTGGTGGCACCTCCTGACCCTGTATTGGTTGTAGGTAATGTGGAATATGAGGTTGAGAAGATACTGGATTCTCGTCTGGCTAGACGGAGACTCCAGTATTTGGTTAAGTGGAAGGGTTATGGCCAGGAGGATAATTCTTGGGTCTCTGCATCTGATATTCATGCTGAAAGATGGGTTCGTGCTTTTCATCGGGCCCATCCTGATCGGCCTGGTGGCGTGGATGAGGGTTCGGTGACCCCTCCTCAAGGGGGAGGTACTGTTGTGAGCTCATTTTCTCGTTCACCTTTGATGTCCGATGAACTCCCTCTGTTGGTGAAAGGAGGTGGTGAAACTGATTTGGATGGGAGAAACCTGTCACCTGAACAGGTGGATTGCGATTGGACATCCGGGATCTCTGAGTGGATATAAGGCAGCCGATGCCCTGTAGGGTTGCTGGTGATTTCTCTGCTCTGAGCTCTGGCCTCCAGTTTAGTTCCTGTCTTCTAAAGCTAAGTTTTGCTCTGTTATTGTTCCATGGGATTTTGTCTGATTTGCTTAGTTTTGTGTTCTGCCAGACCCGGCTGGGGCTCTGCTGAATTTCCATTTTTGTCCCTGATCGGTTAAATCTCTTTTGCTCTGTCTTCAGAATATATCGGAGTGCTGATATAGGGATTTTGAAGTCTAGTGACTTCAGGGCCGTTTTTCCTATCAGACGTGTTGGGACATTTTTGGTAGGGTTTTTGCGGATTGCAGCCAGCATCTTTTCTGTACTTTCCTATCTAGTTAGTTGGGCCCCATCGTTTGCTCTGCCTGTCTTTCTGTCTGTGTTTGTGTTTTCATCTGTTTTCACCGACAATACATGTTGGGGGCTGTCTATTGCTTTGGGGTCTGCTCTGGGGCAGTTTAGATTTCCCCTTTCTTTCTTTAACCTTATTTAGTTCTCTGGCTGTGAAGAGGCGTCTAGGACCACCGTAGGAATTCTCCACGGCTACTGTTAGTTGTTGTGAATAGGATCAGGGGTCTGCAATCCGCTAGCTACCAACCGATCTGGTTTTCTGGACTTAGCTTGCATTTTTGTTTTTTCCTCCTCCGGTGACTCATTCATAACACATTACCCTTTACGCATGTTATTTGCATTTAGTGTTGAGTTATTCTCATGTCTAAATAAGGATGCAGGCCTCTGTTGCAACATAAGATTCAACCAAAGGCCAACATCTTTCATACCCCATTTTACATTTTTATGCACAATTTTTGATGAAATTGCTTGTCATAATTAAACCAAACAAATCCTCCAAAACTTTTGTAAGCCTGCAATACAGTATCCAAATGCTGAAAAAGACCACTACATTTTTTCAGAATCTTTTACCCAATAATTGATGAAAAATGATTGAAGCTGGTTATGAAAAGTTCTTAGACAGCCCCTGCGCCGGTCATCTTGCTCGTCATTTTTTTTATCCTGTTTTAACTATTATTTTGAAGATGGAAGTAAAGGAAAAATGTTTATGAACTCAATTTTTCAAATCTTCTTTCACATTAGACAATAAATGGTAACCCAACGGAGATACCTCATGTCACAGGTGCTGCCTAGGGGGCGCCATCAGGGGGCATGTGAATGAGTGCAGGGAGTGCAGAAACAAGGCATGCAGTGCGCAAGGACCTGATACTAAGCAGTAAGCACAGGGTCTGGCACTAAGCGGTCATGTGATCAGAGGGCGGAGTCACCGCGCGTGAGTACAGGGAATGAAACAGTGCAGGGCACAGACAGTAAACGTTGTTAAGGAGAGCCGAGGGTCAAAAGCCAGACGAGAGCTTAGTACCTAGGGATAAGACAAAGAGTAAATGGAGACAAGCCAGGGGGTCAGATAACCAGGAGGGACAGGGCTGTACAAGGCAGGATGCAGAGGCAAAGTCAGGGGACAAACTGGGTCATACACAGCAAAGCATACAAGCACAGAGGCAATACGTTTACGGACAAGTAAACCTGAGTCAGCAACCACAAACCGAGTATACGGAAGTATCACCGACACCAAATCCAGGAACTGCCAACATTAAATAGCTGCCCCAGAACCAAAGAGTGGCGAACTAAAATTAACCCTGACCTGACCAGGATGGAGGCGACACCATCCTATCCAGAGTCATGACACCTTGCATGTTAAAGCTTCTTTAAAGCATGACTCATTAATATTTTGATACCTGCTCAAAGAAGGTTCACTGTTTACTGCAGTATTGATATTAACATTGCTATCTCTAGCAGCTGTGCTGCCTACAGCAAAAGCTAAAGACATGTAATTAATAATATCCTGTGAAAAAGAATTATCCATACATCTTGGAGAAGACTCCACATTTCTCTCACCCATTCCAGTGTCTTTTGCTTGCATCCCCATGTTCACGTCAATGGAAGACTGGTCAGACCTTCCTGCTACTGTATCCCGATCAAGCTCAGCCTGCTGCGATCTGTAACACCAGCAAAGGTCAATACTTTTTTAACCCTTAGTGTAAACTGAAAGAAAGGGTAATAAAAGAAATAGCATAGGGGAATATGTTTTTGGCAGCTACTGATGCACTGAAGGCAGCAGAGGTTGGCTTCCTAAGTCTTATTGCCCAAAATATCCTCACAATTACTTTTAATATAGTGGAAAGAAGTTCTAGTAAAGCACGAGCTACTGTATCTACTGTACTCTATTCTCCCAAAGTCAGTCTGTTTTAGAGAAAGTTTGAGTAAAATAAAGTTAAAGAAAAGAAGCTTCAAACTGTTTTATTATGTCCATGAAAATGTTCCACTATTACCGTATATCAGAACTATTCATTCCCGCACCAGTATGTGTAGGCAATAAAAGGAGTTAAAACATAATGGTCATTTGTTACTTAATGGAAAGTAAACATATTTTGCTTGGGTTGACTGATGACCAAGAATTAGAGGCATTGCCTGAACAGAACATATGATGAATTAACAGCGATTCTACTCCAGGTGGAAATGTATTATTCACCCACTGTTGCTCTGCAATGACTATAGAAAATAAGAAAAAGCCATTAAAATGTGTAAATTAGCCAGTCCAAGCATCAGGGGTGGAGAAAGAGGAATGTGGCTGGGAAATGTGTATCGCAAGGATGGGATTGATGAAAAGGCATAAATAAAACGGTGCCCTAGTAAAAGGCAAAATTAGTTTTTACGTCTGAGATGGTTTCTGGCTATCTCTTGGCTCTATAGAACTCTGTCACAGGATTAGACCCTTTCCTAAAGCCTCGCTGGTGTTTCGCACTGTGCAGTGAGCTAATGAGAAACCTCCAGATACTGTTGTAGATTGTGTTACTTCCATTTTCAGTCCTCTGGAAGTAGGTCAATGATGAACACAGGGGACTGTTAAATAGTGGTGTATTACCCCTGTTATCATTCAGCTGGCATCAAAGCTTTCTGGTGCGTTTGGAAGGAAAGTGCAATTTATTATGTAAGTAATTTCTGATTTATATGCCGATATTGGGCCCTCCAGGAGAGCAAACAGTTCTGTCTATTTTTTTTATTTAAAAATAAAGAACATCATAAAATATATTTACTTATGGGGGTTGTCTGCCTTTGGGGACATAGAATTATACTGTATCTACTATTCTTAAATTCTAAAGTAATAAAGACACACAAACTAGTTGGCGCAAAAACAGGCACAGTGCTTTATTAAGGATATTGAATAAATGAATCAATTAAATATCTGAATAAATTAATTAATTAAAACAGCATAACTCAATCCCAATAGCGGCTCAGTCCTTAATTGACTCAAGCCGATCATCCAGTCCATTCATAAATACTCATAAAAACACAGCCCTAGAGCTGGGGGTTACCTACCTTCAACAAAGCAATGCCACAAAATCAGACTTAAGGAGGAGGTGGTGGGACGGGAAATCTTCCACTCTTGGCAGCAGCGCCACAGAGCATCCTGGGTCCTGGTGACACAACATCTTGTAGTCAATCAGATGATCAGGTTGATCACAGCATCAGAAGATTACTGTCCTGCTCATCTTTTAGGAACTGTTCGCTTAGGTGGTTATTGAAGACATGAATACATGTGACGGCAGTAATGAGAGTTTTTGGGAGCGAATACTCTATGAATATATGTTAGGAGTGTGGCTTGAGGTCAGAGTAGCCCCGCTGGTGATGGGAATGATGGCATCGGCAAAGACATTCTCCTTTTAAAAGAGGATGACGCTGTATACGATAGGGACAATGCATTGGTGGGAGGACGGCCACGAAGGCAAACAGCAGATCAATATATTGGCACCGGAAAGAATTAAATGTTTTGACATTTCTCTGATGGGCTATTTTAATGCACATAAGATAATGGAGGCAGAAAAGCAGATCCATATTCCATTGATATAGACTGTATGTATCAAATATTGCTCAAATAGAAAAATATAGGCTCATCAGTAAAATAGCACAAGGTGTGAGGTACAGACATCGTATTTCTATGATTTCTTTCTGCCACAAATGAAAATGAAATATGCCTTCAAATTGGAAAGTTAATTCCACGGGTTGTTATTGTACATTACACACAGGTAGAAGCATAATCTATATACTAATGGATTATTTTCTCTGTCGTCCCTTTTTCCATTGTCAAGATTTCAGTTTCTTTGACTAGCGGTGCATAATGCTGGGAGCTATACAGCTGCCATTGTGGAGTGAAATATTGCTAATTGACCTGTCAATAGGAACAAACATATGCACAGAGAGAAAACAATGTGCCACTGTTCAGAAATTGTAGTGAGACCATTTAAAAGCATAAAGCACACCCCGATCATACAAGAGCTTGGTTACTGAACATGTACAGGAGAATATAGTGCATTGGATCGATACATGGATGTAGCCACTTCCAGCCAATGTAAAATATATACTGGAATAAATGAGATCTTGCTCCTTGAGTCCTTGTAGATGGCTGCTGTATTTCTCTGATACACAGTCCCAATGCCTCGAAGGACACCCAGTCACAGGCGGAATCCCATCATGTACATAATTTCCATGTATGTTAGGATAGTTTCTCCATCTAGACAGATGGAGTTGCTGTCTCCATCAGGAACGTCTGTCTGAAGCTGATAGACAGGATTCAGACACAATGCTGATGGAGTCATTGTGTAAAATAAGGCAAAATTAGTCCAAAGTCTGCAACTTAAGACCAAGTTTGCCTTTTTTTCCTGGCAGTTTCCATCTTGTATGCTGGACACAATAGTGCACTCTGCTGCCTCATTATCTTCTATGGCTACTTCAAGTTTTCAGTCTGAACACTGTTTTTCTGGTCTTTAAATGGAAGCTTCTGGTGGAGGCAGGAATCGAATCTCAATCACATGGTGAAACCAGCCTAAGCATCAGTCCCCATGATGGTGGGAACGAAGGGGTGGCTCCACATGCTTGGCTTTTTCCATACGACTCTTATAGGAAATTACTATGAACTAATCTCCATACATTTCTATATACAGAAGAAATGTAAAGTCGGCCAATTTATAGCAAAAGAAGCCCCCGTTTTTAGCTCTATAATAGCCCTTATGGCTAATTTTCTTCCATTAGCTAATTTAATGACTATACTTGAATGGATGGCAGCTTGTGACTGACTGCTATAGCCTGCTCTGAAAATCTGTCCATTATCAGACTCTTTCTATGAACACTGTATGTGCACTTGTTCTTGTGTGACATTGTGCACCATATTTTATACAGACAAACTGCCCTGAAGAACCATCCATATAGAAGTCGACAGTCTCTTAATAGCCCAAGCCCGGGCGAAACGGAAATGGATCTACTTGTGACCCGAGAAAGACCTAGACGTGGAATAAGGAACAGTGGCTACGATGTGAGTTTACTCCTATGGATTTCTTCTTTTTATTAAGTATGTTATTTTGTATGTTGCATTTCTAAACTAAAACATTGACACATTTTGCAAAGATCCTTGTGTCTACAGCTCCTATACAAACATGTGTCTCCATGGTTACAGCATAGCTCCCAATGGTCCCAGATTCAGTGGGACTGTCCCGATTCGAGGGCTCAGTCCCGCCATGTCAAGGTTTTGTAATACTCACTTTTTTCTGAAGTGTTTATCACTCCATAGCTCCTCCTCTGTGGTGGGCGTGGCTACATCTCTCTTCTCAGTACATAAGTTAAATTATAATATTCACACCTCTCCTTTGATCTGATCTCCCCAGTACTCAGACTCGTGTCTCCAGCTCTATCTATGAGCCACAACCCACAATGACAAACAGGAGAATTTGGTAATCTTGACCTGTATTTAAGGCAGTGAACCCAGAGAAGATTATACATGTCTGTGTACATAGCAATGTATTTCTATGTTCCCTGTAAAGTAGAAGTAAAGAAAAAGTCAGATTTTTTTGTTTCTACTCACACTCATCAGCATGAATAAAATTGGTCTGATGTTGTAGGACTACTATCATGCGAGTGTAATGTGAGCACTATGCGGTTTTTCTCACCTAGCATCCATATGACATCCATCTGACATGCGTATGCAATCCATATGGAATACATTTTTAACATCAGCTTTTACATATAGTAATCCTCTGTCTTTTCAAACAAGTTTGCTAATTACTAAAACAATCTTATTAATAGATAGATAGATACATAGATAGATGTCATTGAGATAATCAGGCAGTGCATTTGTAGCTTGCTGAATACGTATTTTGCTAATAATTAAATAAATAACAGAAAAATATGGTGTGGAATCCATCATATTTTTCTTAACCAGCTGAGGGAAAGTCGACAGCTGAGGTGCTGATGTTTATAGTATACACTAAAAGGTTGAGACAAGAGCGCAATAGGGTCTTATCTGGGTAAATCGTATGAATTAAAAGGTATTTATACTCACCCTTTCCAAGAGAGAGTAAAGCCTGTATAATCAGTATGTCAGCCTGCTGCACATCCAACGGTCCACATCGTTGACCGCAACAAAGATTCTTAGGAGTAAATTCTTGGACTTTAGGTGCGCTGCCAGACAAATTCCATAGCCACACAAGGTTAAAAAAATTAACCCTTTATTCCCTACGCGTTTCGAAGCATAACACTTCTTCTTCAGGGGATGACATATGATATGTCAACCCCTGAAGAAGAAGTGTTATGCTTCGAAACGCGTAGGGAATAAAGGGTTAATTTTTTTAACCTTGTGTGGCTATGGAATTTGTCTGGCAGTGCACCTAAAGTCCAAGAATTTGCTCCTAAGAATCGATGTTTATAGTATGGGAAAGGTGATAAACACAGAGCTTCTCAGGCTATTATTATCAGCTCACATCAGTCTACATAGCCTTTACTGGTTATTAACAAGGGGTGATCCCCCCAAAAAAAAAAAAAAAATAATAGCCACAGTCTGGGCTGATATCAATAGCCTAAGAAGGGGCCATGGATATTGGCCCCCTCCCAGGCTAAGGACATCAACTCTCAGCCGCCCCAGAATTGGCTCATTCATTATGCACCAGTTTCGGTGCTCAGCCTTTGTGCTTCCCACTTGCCCTGGTGTGATGACAAGTGGGGTAATAGTATTGGGGTTGATGTCAGCTTTGCAATGTCATCTGACAAGCCCAGAGGTTAGTAAATAAGAGGCATCAATAAGACACTCCCATTACCAACCCCATAGTCAAATGTAATAAAGACACAGATCGAGTAAAGTCATTTAATTAAAAGAAACACCCAAAGTCCTTTATTTGAAATAAAAACTCCTCGATCCTCTTTTACCCATTTATTAATATCCAAAGAACAGTAAAAAAAACAAATAAATCCTCACTTGTCCGCTGATAATCCATTTGTCCCGCGATGAGCCCAACTCAGCTACATCTGGATTCTTTGAGTGGTCACATAAAATGCGACCGCTAAGCCTGGCATCCAGGAGCCACTGAGCTGCACGTGCAAATGCAGCTTCAGTGCCTAGCGCTGATATCAGTAGGTGACCGGAGTTCAGCGGCTATGAACTCCTGCCACCTTACTGACGTCAGCACTAGGCACTGAAGCTGTGTTTGCATGGGCAGCTCAGTGGCTGCTGGATGCCAGGATTGCCATGGATTCATTCTCCACATGAATTCCAATTCTCTGTCCCTAGGGCATATCAGAGATACAGAATAAAAAACACAGGTTTGAACAGAACCTAAATAACAAATAGTTCAGTGGAATGGTAAAACCACCAATCAACAGCTGTTATATTTTCAGGTCATTCTTTTCTGCAGCTAGACCTACAGGATAGCCTAAAAAAAGCATGAATCATTGTAAATGTATAAAAATAGATTCTTTATTAGTACATAAATAGATATAAATTATTTACAATAATAAAAAGACAACACAAACCCCACAAAACAATACAATAATTTAAAAATAACAGTAATTCCCTATAGAAAATCCCTGTTCACACAGCCTAATTAGCCTTTAATGACAACGACAAGGTAAAAATTATCTAGTTCATATATATAATCTGTTAATCTCTGTTGTGTTAGCAGGGATTTTCTATAGGGGCTTCCTCTGATGTTTTTAGGGGGTGGTATATGTATTGTCTCAAGTTTCAACTCACTCATCAGTTCATAGCTGTCCCCAGGAGCTAGCTGCAAACGGAAGACAGTGGACAATCAGAGTAGAGACACTGCTAGCAGAAGGAGCTGCCAGGGAACAATGGTTTTAGCTCTGCACAAGTGTCCTGATACTAGTCTTGTGTGTAATCTATGGCTGCCACATACAGTGCAATGACTTCAGCATCAGGACCTCTTGTCCTAGGTTGCGTAGGTTTAATGGGACTTATAGGAAGAATGAGTAAAAGGGAATAACTGGCTCACCACCATCAATGGCCATATGGTTGCTGTAACGGGGTCTCACAAGCTGGAGTACCTCTTTCAGTACCACCCCGTGTTTTCGGAGGTCCACTCTGCGTTGGCTGGAGTCTGAATGAATGACGCTGGCTGGAATTCCTTGGTTACATGGGAGCATATAAAAGATCACTGCTTCTCCACGTATTTCCAGTCTGACCACACTTTACTCACAGGACACAGAATATATCACACAGATACAGAGGGCAGGCCAATAGAAAATCGGCAGGCCAGACATGCATTACTAAAGCCGCAGGTGGCCGGAGCCTGCCGATGTTTACTGTGGGAATTACAAAGGTGGGGGGAGGGCGGACAAAAGGAGAATATCGTGTCCCCTCTGCCTAGGGGCGCAGCCGGTGGGCTGATGCATTAGGGACATGCATCTCACATAGAATCTATTATACATACATATAACTGCACAACATACACTCACTGGCCACTTTATTAGGTACACCTGTCCAACTGTGTGTTAAGACTTAATTTCTAATCAGCCAATCACATGGCGGCAACTCAGTGCATTTAGGCATGTAGACATGGTCAAGACAATCTCCTGCAGTTCAAACCGAGCATCAGTATGGGGAAGAAAGGTGATTTGAGAGCCTTTGAACGTGGCATGATTGTTGGTGCCAGAAGGGCTGGTCTGAGTATTTCAGAAACTGCTGATCTACTGGGATTTTCACGCACAACCATCTCTAGGGTTTACAGAGAATGGTCCGAAAAAGAAAAAAAATCCAGTGAGCGGCAGTTCTGTGGCCGGAAATGCCTTGTTGATGCCAGAGGTCAGAGGAGAATGGGCAGACTGGTTCGAGCTGATAGAAAGGCAACAGTGACTCAAATTGCCACCCGTTACAACCAAGGTAGGCAGAAGAGCATCTCTGAACGCACAGTGCGTCGAACTTTGAGGCAGATGGGCTACAGCAGCAGAAGACCACACCGGGTACCACTCCTCTCAGCTAAGAACAGGAAACTGAGGCTACAATTTGCACAAGCTCATCGAAATTGGACAGTAGAAGATTGGAAAAACGTTGCCTGGTCTGATGAGTCTCGATTTCTGCTGCGACATTCGGATGGTAGGGTCAGAATTTGGCGTAAACAACATGAAAGCATGGATCCATCCTGCCTTGTATCAACGGTTCAGGCTGGTGGTGGTGGTGTCATGGTGTGGGGAATTTTTTCTTGGCACTCTTTGGGCCCCTTGGTACCAATTGAGCATCGTTGCAACGCCACAGCCTACCTGAGTATTGTTGCTGACCATGTCCATCCCTTTATGACCACAATGTACCCAACATCTGATGGCTACTTTCAGCAGGATAATGCGCCATGTCATAAAGCTCGAATCATCTCAGATTGGTTTCTTGAACATGACAATGAGTTCACTGTACTCAAATGGCCTCCTCAGTCACCAGATCTCAATCCAATAGAGCATCTTTGGGATGTGGTGGAACGGGAGAATCGCATCAGGGATGTGCAGCCGACAAATCTGCGCCAACTGTGTGATGCCATCATGTCAATATGGTCCAAAATCTCTGAGGAATGCTTCCAGCACCTTGTTGAATCTCTGCCACGAAGAATTGAGGCAGTTCTGAAGGCAAAAGGGGGTCCAACCCGTTACTAGCATGGTGTACCTAATAAAGTGGCCAGTGAGTGTATTCTGGGTGCTGAGTGGTTCTGTAACACGGCTCCCCTTTTCAGCGACGCGATCGGCATACACAGTCTGATCCTCAACGGATTGGTTTGGGGATGACCGAAGTTTATGGGGTTGGTACAAGTTCCTTTTGTCGACTCAGTCCATCGGCGTTACCGTTTTGTTTGCTGGGTCTGTGGTGGATGGTGAAGTCCAGAGGTTGTAGGGCTAAACTCCACCGCAGCAATCTGGCGTTGTCTCCGGAGACCCGATTAAGCCAGACTAGGGGATTATGGTCCGTTAGGAGGGAAAACTGTCGTCCATACAAATATGGTTGCAACTTCTTGAGTGCCCATACTACCGCCAGGCACTCTTTCTCGATGGCCGCATAGCTTACTTCACGGGGCAGTAGTTTCCGACTCAGGTAAGCTACCGGGTGGTCTTGGGCCGTCCGGCCCGACTTGGCTCAGTACTGCCCCCAATCCAAACATAGAAGCATCTGTGTGAACCAGGAAACGTTTAGTTGGATCGGGTGCGGCCAATACAGGGGTATTGGTGAGGGCGTCCTTTAGTTGGCAGAAGGCTTCCTCACACTCTGAGGTCAAGGTTACCTGGCGGGGTTGGTTCTTTCGGGTCAGATCAGTGAGGGGCTTGGCTACGCTGCTGTAATTAGGAACGAATTT
The DNA here is from genome assembly GCF_039654945.1 of Dendrobates tinctorius. NCBI lineage: Eukaryota > Metazoa > Chordata > Amphibia > Anura > Dendrobatidae > Dendrobates > Dendrobates tinctorius. Next base: position 21,594,651 of record NW_027361716.1, read on the forward strand.
CCTGTAATACCCCGCTGTCCCTAGAAACGCCATGACCTGGGTTTTAGTGCGTGGGATGGGCCATTTGGCTATGGCCTCAATCTTGGCTGGTTCTGGTCGCTGTTTCCCACTTCCCACCCAATGCCCTAAATACTGAACCTCTGCTTTGCCCATGTGACACCTTTTTGGGTCAGGTTGATTCCGGCCTGGTGGATCCTGTCCAATACTGTCTCTAGGTGATTTAGATGCTCTTCCCATATCGCACTGTAGATGGCGATGTCATCCATGTAGGCACAAGCATAGTCCTGGAGACCATCCAGAAGCCGGTCAGCCAGCCTTTGGAAGGTCGCCGGGGCATTCTTCATCCCGAATGGCATAACTCGAAACTGGAATAAGCCGAACGGGGTGACAAATGCCGACTTGGGAATAGCGTCAGGACTAAGGGAAATCTGCCAGTAGCCTTTGCATAGATTGATGGTGGTCAAATACTTTGCCCCCGCCAGCCAGTCTAACAACTCATCCACACCCGGCATGGGGTATGCATCCATCTCTGTTTTCTCATTGAGCTTACGATAGTCCACACAAAACCGTGTAGTCCCATCCTTCTTGGGCACTAACACTACGGGGGATGCCCAGGGACTATCTGACTCTTCAATGACCCCTAAACGCTGCATCTCTTGTATCTCTTGTTGCATCCCCTCTCGTAAAGACTCAGGGACGCGGAAGGGGTTTTGTTGTAGGGGGGTCTGATCCTGGGTCTCAACCTTGTGTTGTGCCAGGCGAGTGTACCCCGGTCTCTCTGAAAACATCCTCTGTCGCAGCCTCAACAACGCCTCCGCTTGCTGTCTCTCCCGGGGGCCTATGTCTTCACCCAAATGTACCTGGTCCCATGTTTTAAACTGAGTCCTTTCCCCTAAGACATCCGGCAAGGGAAGTCCGGCTAAATCCGCTGCTTCAGGTGCACAGATGGCCACTACCTCTTCAGGGTGCTCCCGGTAGGGCTTCAGCATATTCACGTGGAACATGCGGATAACCCTGGGGTCGTCACAATCGGCGACATTATAGGTTGTGTCGGGCTATTTTCCCCACTACCTGGTAGGGCCCCTGCCATGCAGCTTGAAACTTATTCTGCTTAGTGGGCTCTAACACCAGGACCTTCTGTCCTATTTCCAAAGTGCGCTCTTTGGCCCTCCGATCGTACCATACGCGCTGGCACCGCTGGGTCTCCTGCAGGTTCTCACGTACAACCTGGGTCAGCTCCTGCAGGCGGTCCCGGAATTCCAGCACATACAATACAATAGGTACCCCTTCTATGAGGCCCTCCCCCTCCCAGTGTTCCAGCACTAAGTCTAGGGGTCCCCTTACCCGTCTCCCATATACCAGCTCGAACGGGGAGAACCCCGTGGATTCTTGGGGCACCTCCCGATAGGCAAACAGGAGGTGTGGCAAGAATTTCTCCCAGTCCCTGTAGGTCCTGGTAAAAGTCCCAATGAGCTGTTTTAATGTCCCGTTAAAGCGTTCACACAACCCATTGGTTTGCGGGTGGTACGCCGGGGCGCTTCTAATGGACTTTACGCCGCACAGCTTCCACAGTTGGTTGGTCACCTCTGCTGTAAACTGGGTACCCTGGTCCGAGATAATCTCCCGGGGAAATCCAACCCGTGAGAAAACCTGGAGCAGGGCGGCCGCCACCGTCTCTGCCAGTATGTTAGGTAACGCAACCGCCTCTGGATACCGTGTGGCATAATCTACCACTGTCAATATATACTTTTTCCCGGACGGAATGGGTTTGGCTAAGGGCCCTATCAGATCGACCGCTACTCGGCTAAATGGTTCCTCCACAATGGGGAGGGGGCGTAATTTGGCCTTGCATCGATCCCCCCTCTTGCCAATGCGCTGACAACTGTCACAGGTCTGGCAGTACTGACGAACATCAGAGGTCACCCCCGACCAAAAGAAGTTTTGTGTCAGACGATGCCTGGTGCGACTGACGCCGAAGTGCCCAGCCAAGGGTATATCATGAGAGATGCGCAGTAACTCCTGCCTATACTTCTTGGGAACTACTAGCTGTTGTTTTATAGTGGGGCTCGTCCCTGTGTGGTGCTGCTCTGTGATCCGGTAGAGGAGTCCCTGCTTTCATACAGACTGTTCCCCTTCCAGTACCCCTCTCCCCTCCTGTGCCTTCGCACGATATCTCTCCAATAAAGGATCCTCAAGTAACTCCCTCTTAAATTCATCTGGGGTGGCCCAAGAAATGTGTCTGGCTATGGGAATACGTGTAGGGCTGGTATGTCTTACCTGGGCCTCCTCTGAGTGTGATTCCGCCTCCGCAGCTCGAGCTTGTCTCCAGGTGGTTACAGGATAGGTCTCAGCCAGAGGGGCCACCGAGAATGCAGACAACATGGGCCCCAAGTCATTTCCCAGCAAGACGTCTGCAGGCAAATCCTCCATCAAGCCGACCTCAACAAGGCCATCCCCGACTCCCCAGTTCAGGTGAATCCTGGCAGTGGGCAGTCGATGTATAGCTCCTAATAAATATAATTCTGGATTAATTATTCAACGGCTAATATACAAAAAAAATCAATCCTTAAAAGATACTTTATTAACCAATCATTAAAAAGTTTTCAAAACTTCAAAAAACAGGCAAGCAAAAATAGGCTAATTGCTGATTTTCAAAATACAGCCACAAACACTAGAGAGTTGTTCCAATGTCAGGTAGAGGGTCACAAACCTATTTGTCCCTATAGGGCCCTATATTGATACCTATGATTGATACCTGCAACCAGGCATGACATCTGATGCTCGGAGGGAGCATTCATAATACATCATGGGCCTCCTGATGAACTCCTTTTACGGGAGGGAAACGCGTCGAGGCGATTTTTCATTGGCCATGAGCTAAGTTCTTACATATTTGTCAATTTTGTTGATTTAATACTTGGGGATAGTGCAACTTGAGCCGGGTGATCAATGGCTTATTGTTTTTTGGCATGAAGCAATATGAAAATATGCTGTTATGGGGGATTAGAGGTAATAGCAGCTGTTGGTGATTTGAGAAATGTTTATTAATGCTGTTTAAGAATACTCAGATGGTTGTATATCTGGTTTGATTGATACCTTACCCCCTTTATTTGAAACTGCCTTTGTCAAAGTACTATCACCCCGCCTACTATATAGAGGTGATTTTTCAGTGGCCATGAGCTAAGTTCCTACATATTTGTTAATTTGCTGATTTTTTTTTTTTTTTTTGGGACAGTGCAATTTTGAGCCTGAGCGATCAATGGCTCATTGTTTTGGGCATGATGCAATATGAAAAATGTGTTGTTGGGGATTAGAGGCAATAGCAGCGTTTTGTGATGTGAGAAATGTACATTAATGCTGCTTAAAGAACATTTAAATGATTGTGTATCTGTTCTGATTGATATCTTACCCCCTTTACTTGCAACTGCCTTTGCTAATGCACTATTATCCCACACACTGTACACATCAGTTTGCAGATACATTTTTTTGTTATTATTATTAAAACATTTTTTGTCTTTGGGGGGGATCTTTTCAGGGATAATTCTAAGTTATTACCCCTGTCTCCCTTGGCCATATGTTCTGACACCCTCTTTCCTCTTTCTGGGTGAGAAGTGTAGGGGTCAGTAAGGGTCAGCCCACGTGGAGCGGGGGCACCAGAGTAACGTAGGGTGTAAAAGCTCCGCTGTCAGGCAGGGAGACACCTAAATAGGGTTATTTAGACCCCTTTTCCTCCCAAAGCAAATGTTTACAAATCTGCCAAAAATTAGAGTTTTTTTCCAGTTACTATTCCTCACATTTTTGTCTTGGTGGTTTGTGGCATGGGGTCATTATTTACTATATTTTTGTCCCCGGCCATCTGTTGTACTCCAGGCTGATGTCATTTAGATAGGAGTCAACAGGGTGATTAGGGAGAGCCGCCGAGGAGCAGGGGCGCCATTTGCGTATCAAGAGGGTGCCAACCTCCGCTGTCAGGTAGGAGAGAGATATAGGGCCCTATAGGGACAAATAGGTTTGTGACCCTCTACCTGACATTGGAACGACTCTCTAGTGTTTGTGGCTGGATTTTGAAAATCAGCAATTAGCCTATTTTTGTTTGCCTGTTTTTTGAAGTTTTGAAAACTTTTTAATGATTGGTTAATAAAGTATCTTTTAAGCATTGATTTTTTTTTGTATATGAGCCGATGTATAGCTCCCCCTGCTACACGGACTGCCACTGTCCGGTCCGTCTTCTCTTGGTCCCGGACGAGATGAGGCTTCACAAGGGTCAAAGTTGCCCCAGAATCTTAGTCCCTGCATACATTTCCCATTAACCCACACGACCTGTCGATGCTGTTGTCGATTATCTGCCCGGGCTGCCTGCACGGGGTCTACTTCATGCAGCTCTTCCTCCATCTCTTCCACCCCTTGGTTAGTCGTAGCCCCCAATGCCGGGTCAGCTTCGCCTTGGTAGCAGCGTACAGCAGCCTGACTGAAGGTAGCTGTTCCCGCCTTTGGCCACTGGGTATGCTGAGTCCGGTTGGGACATTGTCTTTGCAGGTGGCCCAGCTGACGACAGGTGTGGCATCGCGCCCGAGGGGGACTGTGGTAGGCCGGGTTTCTAGCTGGTCCCCCTACAATCTTCGGTGGTTTGGGGCCCTCCAGGTCCATGGGCGGGCCCCTAGTGACCACCTTTGAACCGGACAACTGCGGCCTCCTGGCATCATGATGTTCATCGGCCAGACGAGCGGCTTCCTCAAGAGTCGTTGGCCGCCTGTCCCGAAGCCATTCCTGTGTTTTGGGGTTTAGTCCATTAAAGAATCGTTCTAACAGGAAGAGCTGGAGGACGTCCTCCTTAGTGGTTGCTTGGCTCCTTTGTACCCACTGTAGCAGTGACCGCCGTAATTTACAGGCCCATTCAGCGTGGGTATCGGTTATGCGTTTTATAAGTCTGCGGGACTTTTGGCGGTAGGCGTCTGGTGTCAGCGCATACCGGGCCAAGATCACTTCTTTGATCCAGTCATAGTCCATACAGTCCTCATCCGGTATCGTGCAATAGGCGTCCGCTGCCCGGCCTGTCAGCTTGCTTGCCAGAATCTGAACCCGTTCCTCCGGCTTCACATGATGAAGGGCACACTGCCGCTCAAAGTCCTGCAGAAAGCCATCAATGTCTTCCTCTGCCTCCCCCAACTGTCGGAAGGCAATATACTGGATCTTTTTGTGGCTTACTGTTGAAGGTACCTGGTCGAAGGCCAGAGCTCCCCCTGCTCGCTGACTCTCCTCTCTCCGCTCTGCCATCTCCATCTTGGCCAGCTCTATCCTGGTCCACTCGGCCATCTTTTCCTTCAGATCAGTACGCACATCAGCCATCATCTCTCGTATGATCTCTACTGCAGGGTTTAGGCCATAGAACGCCAGTCTGTTCTTTACCTCCCTCTGGAATTCGGTCTCCTCCACATCCACGTTGGGGGGCGCTGCACTGTCGTGTTCCATGATGGCTGCTATCAAATCCGCTTTTGTTTTGTTGCTGGCGATCAACCCTCGGGCTTCCACCAGATCTTTTAATGTAGTCCTCTTTAACTTCTGGTAGTTATTTTCCATTCATTCCTTTCCTCCTGTAGAAGGGGTATCATATCCCGCTGTCTGCCACCAGTGTAACAGGGTCTCACAAGCTGGAGTACCTCTTTCAGTACCACCCCGTGTTTTCGGAGGTCCGCTCTGCGTTGGCTGGAGTCTGAATGAATGACGCTGGCTGGAATTCCTTGGTTACATGGGCGCATATAAATGATCACTGCTTCTCCACGTATTTCCAGTCTGACCACACTTTACTCACAGGACACAGAATATATCACACAGATACAGAGGGCAGGCCAATAGAAAAGCGGCAGGCCAGACATGCATTACAAAAGCCGCAGGTGGCCGGAGCCTGCCGATGTTTACTGTGGGAATTACAAAGGTGGGGGGAGGGCGGACAAAAGGAGAATATCGTGTCCCCTCTGCCCAGGGGTGCAGCCAGTGGGCTTATGCATTAGGGACATGCATCTCACATAGAATCTATTATACATACATATAACTGCACAACATATTCTGGGTGCTGAGTGGTTCTGTAACATGTAACAGTTGCGGAGCACAGAAGAGCGTTTTTGCTTGAACGCAAAAAATAGCAGCCTAGGAAAAAGGGATCGAGCTCCACAAAGTGAAACTTGTCTGCGGAGCTGGATCTCCTTTTTCCTATGCTGCGACTTATAGGGAATGCATTTAACATAAAAACTGAATTATCTTCCCAAAAGAACTGATGGTAAGTATGGACCTGATTTAGTTTCTCTTAGGGTACCGTTACACATAGCGATGCACCAGCGATCCCGACAACGATATGGATCGCTGGTGCATTACTATGTGGTCGCTAGTGAGCTGCCACACAGGCAGATCTCACCAGCGACATCGCAGGGGTCGGGGGTCGCTACTTACCTGTCAGACGCGGCGATCCTGACGTCCTCCCGCCCGCATCCACGCGTCGCTCGTCGTCACAGCAAGAAGCGCTGCAGGAAGCTGACGACGAGAAATGATCCAGGACCTTCTCGCGCGATCAGCGATAACCAGCGGGGGAGCCGGTCGGAGGTAAGTATCACATGTAGCGATATCGCTAGCAATATCGCTGCTACGTCACAAAATCGGTGACTTTACAGCGATATTGCTAGCGATATCGCAGTGTGTAACGGGGGCTTTAGGCTTCAGGATACTTGGCAGGTTGGTTGCAAAAGAAAACACAATCCACCTATCATCTACAAAATAAACCAGCAGCATATTCAATCATGTATACTTATGCGCAAGCTTAAAAAGCATGAATCAATGTAAATGTATCAAAATAGATTCTTTATTATTACATAAATGCATACAAATTATCTTCGGTAATAAGTAGACAAAGTGAACACAATACATATACAACCCATTAAAAAACATCACCGGAAGCTTCTATAGAAAATCCCTTGTCAAACATGTCACTCCTGATGAAGAAGCGAAAGGCACTTCAGTTTGTTTGCTCAGTCTATCACCTGTAAAGCTGGAGTCGCACATAGCGACTTACCAACGATAACAACGTGTCAGGATCGCTGGTAAGTCGCTACATGATCGCTGGTGAGCTGCCAAACAGACAGCTTCACCAGTGATCAGCACAGCGACGCCAAGTGCGCGGCGTCGCTGTGTACATTAGTTACCAGTGCGCTGATGCAGGGAGCTAGTAACTAACGTACACATCCGGTATCTAAGGGACGCACGTCAATTGGATACCCGATGTGTACGTTAGTTACCAGCTGATCGCTGGTCTCCCGCCTGTCACACGCAGCGATGCGTGCTGGCCAGCGGGAGACCAGCGACCAAAGAAAAGTCCAGAGGTTTCCAAGAGCGATCAGCGATATCGGCAGGGGGGGCCGGTCGCTGATCGCTGTCACACACAGCGATCTCGCTGGTGAGATCGCTGTTGTGTCACAAAACTTGTGACTCAGCAGCGATCTCGCTAGCGAGATCGCTATGTGTGACGGGGCCTTTAGTCTGCCTCATTATATTCTCAAGTATTTCTAGTTCTATTTATTGATATCTTTATTTTATGTGTTTTTATGTGATGAACTAAAAATGTTTTACCTTGTTTCGTCCCATTCAGGGGCAATTATCTTGTGTAAGCAGAGATTTTATATGGGGGCTTCCTGTGCCCAAGTAGATAACCTTACACACTTACATTCATCTACATTAAATTTCAGTTGCCATTTCTCAGCATAAGGTCTCAATCAGACATCTATGTTGCACATTTTTCTCCAGTATCACAGATGAAAAGGGCCAATACAAGTCTATGGGTCCGTGAAAAAGACACCATCTGTGTGCCTGTGCCTTCCATATTTAAAGATTGAAATTTGATACAGAATGCTATCATAAAGGTTATTAATAAATATATTAAAAAGAAGAGGGCCCAATACTGACTACTATGTACCCCACTGTTTACACGGACCCAATCAGAGTATGTTCCTATAACAAACACCCTCTGTTTCTTATCACTGAGTTAGGCATTAATCCATTTACACATATTTTCCCCTAATCCCATGTTCTTATCTTATGGACTAAACTTTTATGTAGGACTGTATCAGACACAGTTTTTAATGGTTATAATTGGTTGTCTTGCAGTAATGAAGATTTTTTCCCTAACTGAACAAGTGATCCTTGATTTCCATTTATGTTAAAAGTATAGTGTACATTATAAGGGAAGAGTAAGGGACTACTAAAATGTGCAATTATGTGCATTGCCTGAAGATATTTTCCTGTGATATGGGAGGAGGCTTATGTGGGCTATATTGTATGTAGGTTGGTTGGCTTTATCCCAGGTCTGCGGTTCGGGCCCAGTATGGCTCTGGCTCAGAGAATTCCTCTGCCTGATACAATGAGAACAGCACTTTAACTGATGTGCTATAATTGATGGTGGGCTGCTGCAAAATTAACATTGAAGTCCAGGAGTTTTTAAAAGGTTGTGGAATTCCCCTTTAAGTCCAGCAGTTGAAAACACTACATACTGGTTTAGCCTGGCAAGAGTTACTGTGCTTCCTAATGTAGCAATAGTGGTTGATGTGGAAATGTGTACAGGCACAGCTTCTGGCACCACCATAATGTGTCTTTATTATATGTTTTTATGCAAAATCAATGAAGGTAGTGATTCACTCCTCTCCATCATGGACGAGCCTCCGACTAGAAGTACAAGATTTACATGTTTAATAGCTGTAGAACAGACATTTTATTTCTTTTCAGTGTGAGGGAGGGGGAAATAGCCTTGGAATAGTGACGCCCACAATGTAATGGAGTCCTGTTGTGGATGAGATGCACTATACTATTATAAGATATTATAGTAGTCCTCCTCACCACATTATTTGCCACATTATATAAGTAATGCACGCCCATCTGATGTGGTGTACTCCACATTACTCATATAATGCTGTGAGGACCACTATTCTAGTTGCTACTTCCTATGTAAGGACAATCCCACCTTTGCAGCATTGTTTTCATTGCAACTTTGTAAATAGGTTCACCTCCCGTTTTGCGTGTACAGCTCATATGCAGACCTATGTGTCTCCATGATAACAGACCACAAACATTCATGGCTGGGTTCAGACGAGCGTATTTTACAGTATATATACCGCAATGCCTGGACTGGTTGCACGTCTCTTGACCTGATGCCTCATAGACACACCTGAGGCTGTAAGTTTGGCTCAGGAAACTTGCGGTCCATGTTCATACCATTAAATACACTTGTGTGAACCCGGCCTTGTTCATATACAGTAGTTATGTAAGTAAGAATCATGGGACAGATTGATGGCCTACCCAAGACAATAGGGAGGTTGTAATTTAGACTATCTGCTCAGTTGCTTTTCATTTTAAATGCATTAAAGGGAATCTGTCTCTAGTTTTTTTTCTATGTAAACGGAGAGCACCATGATGTAGTGTAGGAGACCTTGATTACAATAGTGTGTCCCTTACTCGGCTGTGTTTTGCTATTTCAATAATTTCAGTGGAGATTATCACTAGAGGACAACTGTCTTTGTGCCTCCTAGTCCAACCTTGCCCCAAGCACTGATTAGCAGCGTTCCGTGATTATATAATGTACACAGAAAGCTGTGAAGTGGCCAAAATATACACAGCACAACAACTGATCCCTACTAGATCCGCGCAGAGAAAACTGTGACTCTATCATAACTGCTACACCCAGTAAACTAAGTGTTGCATCACTGGAATCAAGGTCACCTCTTGCTGCTGTCAGACTACAAAGTAAAAACCTGACAGATTCCCTTTAAAGCAAGAAGAAAATGACTAAGAAAGTGGACCATACTTTTAGGCCGGGGTCATGTGGCCGTTGATTCTCTCATGCGAGAGAATCGGTCTCATTATGCAGTGTGAACGAGCCATAAATTAAAGTTCTAGTACATGGGTGCACCCTTCATTTTGGCTGCATTCTGAGCCAGCGCCATTATTGTCATTAACCCTATGGCTGCTACCTGACCTGCACCAGGGTATGCCGCAGTACAGGCTATTTAGCTCACAGAACATTTTAACTATTTCGAGAATCGATCCATCCTTGTTAGGGGTAGCCCTTTCATCTGGGCACAATTTGTCGGCTCGCCTCATAGACTTACATGTATTCAGACGTATGCTCAAGCTGTTTACTGTTCAACACGTACAAGCTCTTGCAAAAAAATCTGAAAAAAAAGCATTAATGATTTCAGCATGAGGCTAAGTTCACACGTAGCGGAACTCTCGCGGAAATTACAGCGAGAGTTCCGGAATTCCATTCCGCGGGAAAATCGCATTTTAAATTCCCGCGGGAAAAACTCGCATTTTGCAAGTGTAATTAGCTTGCAAAATGCTAGCGTTTTCCAAGCGATCTGTAGCATCGCTTGGAGAACTGATTGACAGGTTGGTCACACTCATCAAACATAGTGTTTGACAAGTGTGACCAACTTTTTACTACTGAGGCTGCCTATGCGGCATCAATAGTAAAAGATAAAATGTAAAAAAAAAAAAATAAAAAAAAAAAAATTGGTGTTATTCTTACCTTCGGACGTCCCGCGCAGCCTTCCTGCCTCTCTCCACGCTCTCGTTCCCAGTAATCCTTTGCGAAAATGCCCGCGATGACGTCCGTTCTCGCGGGATCGCGACATCTCGCGGTTATTCGCGATGACGTCGCGCGAATGACCGCGAGACTTCGCGATCCCGCGAGAACGGACGTCATCGTGGGCATTTTCGCAAAGGATTACTGGGAACAGGAGCATGGAGAGAGGCGGGAAGGCTGCGCGGGACGTGGGAAGGTAAGAATAGCACCATTTTTTATTTTAAATTCTATTTTTTACAGGGATATGGTACCCAAAGCCCGGAGGACAGTCTCCTCTCCTCCGGACCGTGGGTACCATCCGCAATTGTTCTGCTTACTTTTCGCATGGTATGCACAGCCACATGTGGGAAGTAAGCGGAACAATGCATTCCTGTGGGTGCGGGATCGCCGCGATTCCGCAAAATGAATGAGCATGCTGCCATTTTTACCGTGAAGCGATTCCGCCGCTGTAAAAACCGCAGCATTTGCACAGCATTGCGGAATCCCATAGGAATGCATGGGATGCTTATTTTTCGCGGCAAAATCGCGCGGTTAAAACCGCCACGGAAACGCGAAAAAAAACGCCACATGTGAACTCAGCCTTAATGATTACTAGAAAAGACACTGCTTTTCCATAGGTCTTTCCTTAGACGGTGACCAGCCAGAGAAAATGTCAGGGCAACCAAAATCAGCGAGGATGCAATGAGCATGGATGTGGTAGACTGGTGCTCGGCTAATCCTATAAGCCTGTATAGTGACAGCCATTTTCATTTGTTTTTATAATTTCCCATTGTGAATTTTTCATTTCATCTCCATTATGCGCAGTCCCAGGCATTTACATTTTACCTTCTCAATAGGAACTAGGTCATGCTGTTGCTTATTAATCTTAGAAAGCCGAGAACTGGGCCATTTTATTTGCAGGAATCACGAGCAGTAAACAACATTGATCATTAAAATGTTTTGGGTAGTAAGTAGTTATATTATTCACCTATTGGTGCACAGTCTTTACGGTTTACTACATGTTTCCATACTACATCTAGAGATCAACATATAACACAGTCTCAGATATGTTGGTTATTTCACATTGGGGCAGCACGGTGGCTCAGTGGTTAGCACTGCAGCGCTGGGGTCCTGGGTTCAAATCCCACCAAGGACAACATCTGCAAGGAGTTTGTATGTTCTCTCCGTGTTTGCGTGGGTTCCCTCCGGTTACTCCGGTTTCCTCCCACATTCAAAAGACATACTGATAGGGAATTTAGAGACTGTTGTGACCCAGGGTTAAACCCCAATAGCATTTCCTCTGCCCAACTTAACCATAATAAATCACACTCAGAAACCAAATGATGGGTGAAGGTCGGTCACAGCTTTATTGAATATTTTCTTAAACAACCATTTTAGAGGAACTTAACTTCTCTTAAAACGCGCTCGCCGCAAAATGCCCTGCTCTGTAATCTCAGGCAAGTCAGCCAGCGAGCCGTAACTTTGTGCCAATCCTTCTTTCACTGCCACGGAGGATCCTGTTTTTTTAAACAGGACTCCAGCCCCCACCCATCAATAGCAAAGCTTGCTCTACTCCATCTTGAAGACCGGATAAGAAGATATCGAGCCCGATATCGTTCAAATGCAACCCGTCAGGCCTTAGCAGGGCATATTATCCCCTTCCAGTTGTCTGTGTCGAATGACCACACCGAACCTCTCGCGCACAAACCTAGATATATGGGCATTGATTGACCTCCTTGTGCGTTCAACCGCCATACCATCACGAGCCCCTTGCCACACCGCCCTCGGGACAATCTCAGACCAAACTAGCACCAGTTCCTGGAAAAAACTATGAAAGCGCTCCATATCAGCCCGCATCATAGTTAAAAGCTCCGCCACCTTGTATGAGCACAGATCGTTTCCCCCCGCGTGTAAGACCAAAATGATCGGCCCCCGAGCTCCTCTTGCGATCGAAACAACCTCTGGGAAAACTTGCGGCCACTGCAAGCCCCTAATGCCTCTCCACATGAAAGTGACGTCCCAAAACCAAGGTGCCGTCCACCTGGGCGACACTCGGCCCGTTGTGCAGCCCAGAAAATGTAGGAGTGTCCCAGCAACCAGACAGTCGGTCTGACGGAATCTGCGGGAAAAGAAAAACGTTAATACAACAAATCCGGACGAATATAATGAGCAAAGCATGCTGATCTCCACCTCCCTATCCTCTGAACTTCAGCATCAGAAAGACCCTCCTTAGCCGCCTCCGTAGCGGCCCCAATGCGGAATGAATGAGTGCCATACTCCCCAGCAGGAACTCCTAACCCCTTCAAACATCTGTTAAACACGGCCTGGAATTGGTACCTAGTTAAAGGTGAAAAATCTGCATGCACGAAGAAAAAACTACCCACTTTTCTCATGACGACATATGCCTTGAGCAAAGCGACCGGACACATCGAGGATTTGGCAGCATGCAGCAAAACCCAGGAACCCCGACCCAAAGAATCAGTCTTTGATTTACGAATTCTTACGCGCACCGACTCCTCCAAAAAAAACACATCCTCAAACCGCACCCCAAATCGAGCTTTGAACGCGGAACCAACTCCCCAACCCTTAGGGCCCCAAAAACGCTAATCCAAAAGCAGCGGACACAAGAGCTGCTTCAAATGCGAAACTGCACACCTTATCCGCAATAGCTATGAGTCTGCTAAGGAGAACCAGTGACACCGGACGCCTACACTCATTACTAGGCTGGACCCTCCTCCAACCCTTCATAGCCTGCCTAACAATAAGATATTTTGTAACATCAGACCAGCCCAATAACTGAAAATGAAACGCAACATCTGACAAGCTGCTGTGCTGACGTACCCGATAAACCCTTACAGTTCAACTGACACAAGTACTCAACCGTAACCTGCAATTTTGAAGTCTCACACGCCTGAACTGGCCTGAGACCCGCCAACTGGCACCATTCCGTCCATGCCTTACCATATGCTCGCCATGTCGACTGGGACACAGAGGAATGAACAAGGGACATCAACTGTTCCCGACCACGTCCCACAGAGTCGGCGGGCAACTGAAAACCTCCGGAAGGGCATTGGGACCATGATCCGTGAAAATCTGCAAGTCAGAAAAATCAGAAAGGTTAGACAAACCATCAGGGCCCTGTACAAGTTGAGCCCGAAGCCAAATGTTGAATTTCAAACATAGCAGAGCCAGTATACGAAGAAGGCCCAAAACCGGTGGAGACCTGGACAACATGTGATTGATACAGCGAGACACCTGGATTAACCGTCTTCAATTGAATCTCCTGATTGCACAGCAAATTACCCCACAACTCAATTGAGACGACGATTGGAAAAATCTCACAAAGGGTCCTGTCATGACCAAAACCTAACCTGACCCAAAACTCTGGCCAAATCTCGCGACATAGTCGATTCCCAAATCTTGTCATGAAACCCTCAACTCCGTCCTCTGCTGCTAACAAATTCAGGTCCTGTGCCGTCCGGCACGGTAACATGAAGCAAGTATGACCATTGAATGTTTGCAAAAAAGAAAGCCATACCTCCAAATCCGCCTTCATGGCCCTTGTAACCCGCACCCTGTGGTGGGGGCTAGAGACTCCTTTCGTAGCCAACGACAGCCGTTGTGAGAACACCCTACTTACCGGCATGACTGCTCACAAAGACCAGCAACCTCAACAGTGATTGCATCTGCAAAAGGGTAACCTTCCGAACCGACATAAAACCCTCAATCAACGAGACCAATCTTTGAATCTTTTCAGCGGGTAGTCGATACACCATCGCTACCGTATCAATTTCGATGCCCAAAAACGACAACATTTTAGCCGGACCGATGGTCTTCTCCGGTGACAAAGGCACGCCAAATTTCTGCGCGATTGACGTGAACATGGAAAGCAACCTGTCACATACATAGGAGTCATTTGGGCCGACAAAAAGGAAATCATCCAGGTAATGAGTGACGGATCTGTTTCCCGATTTCCATCTCACTACTCACTCCAAAAACGAGCTTAAAAGTTCAAAATAATAGCAAGAAATAGAACAGCCCATGGGGAGACACATGTCAAAATAAAATTCCCCTTCTACCTGACAGCCCAACAAATGAAAACAATCCGGATGCATCGGTAACAAACGAAACGCTGAATCAATATCAGACTTTGCTAACCATGCTCCTTCCCCTGCACTCCTAATCAAAGCCACAGCCCTATCGAAAGATGCATAAGATACTGGCGCATCATCGGGAGAAATACCATCATTCACCGACAACCCCTTTGGGTGCGATAAATGGTGAATCAAACGAAAGGAACCCGGATCTTTCTTCGGAACCACTCCCAAAGGTGATACTCTAAAATCCTGAAAAGGCGGGGATAAAAACAGACCGGCCATCCTACCCAGTGCTACCTACTTCTGCACCTTCGCCAACAGAACATCCGGATGCTCACGAGCAGACTTCAAATTTGCAGAAAAACCGGGGGACCTATGCAATTTAAACGGGATGAAAAAGCCTTCTGAAAACCCAAAACGCAGCTGACCTGCAGCCTCCTTGTTAGGATACTGGTCTAACCATGGCTCCATCGCGATTACGTTCACCGGTGTCTTTCCTCTCAGTTTGCTGCGGCTTGACTGGCAGCTTTCCCGCGGGGCGGGAACACCGGGACGCCGGGTGGGAACCTCCACACGACGAACACTCATGCCTAAATTTGCAGAGACCATAAAATCGACAGTGTCCATTGAACAACCAACAGGTACCCGGTCTCCGCACGACCACTGAACCGGAACCTGTTGAGCCTTGTCCAGCAGGACAATGGCAGATTGCACATTTTCTGTTAGTACAATAAACCTCATTTGAATCCAGAAATATAACTGAGTCCATCAGTTATTAGATATATGAAACTGAAATAGCTGTTGCAAAAACCAAAATTGTTATAAAGAAAAAAGGTTAACATTAATAGGGGTGCCCAAACTTTAACATATGACTGTATAAATCAAATCCTGATAAATAAACAACTCAGAGCATCGGCCCGGGTGCTTCTGCCTCATGATGCAACCCAGTATAGCAAAAGCTTGCAACCAATTATTCATAGTTTTCGCCACCTTCTGGCGCACTCTCTCCGAAAACCTCTCAACAGGCCTTCGTTCCTTGTCCACGGTGTGCTGATCCACCGAAATCAACAACCAAATATCTATATAACCGTTGTTCCAAATCTTCTTTTTTGTATTCTCATCTATGTGCGACCCTAGCGCACTAACCCCACAAAACATACTGTAGTATCCTTGTACACCCCCGCAAGCGGGGAATCCACCTTATTACACTCCTTTTCCGAACCACCTGTGGGGGGGCAATTGCCCGATCAATGCTCTCAACACGGATATCACAGCTGCGGTATCCACACTTGGAGAACTCAACAAGGAACACTCACCCGGATTCACCGTTGGAGAAGGGACTCCCATAGATGGAGGAACTCCGGCTCCTGGATAACCCGCCTGAATATTGATGCAGCGACTTGTAGCCTCGGGAGATGCGCCCGTCTCAACCAGGCTGGAAGTCCTTGATCGAACTATCGACTCCCGACGTGCGGGAGGAGGACCACGTGCATGCTCGGGACTCACAGATGCGCTTGACACCTCTGATATTGAAGATGGAGAGCCACATCTCGAGGACCGGGGGCGGTGGTGACCACGAGAGGACGCACTGCGGCCAGAGCGCCTAGATTTCTTGTGCCTCTGTGAAGCATGATGCCCGTGATGACGCGACTGTGAGGATGAGGAATAAGAGGAAGAGGAGGAGGATCTTCGGCGTCTACGCCTGTCCCGCCTCCCCCTCGAGGGGTAACCATCTACAGCCTCAGACATGGAAACGTCCCTGCTACCAATGGCAACAGCAGGAACCGGAGCCGTGCTCTGGCCCAAATCCTCCTGCACTCCACTAACGTGGGGCAGAGCCAAGCACGGTAGTACTTGACGAAACCAAACCAGTGGGGGGAGGTGTTAACTGGGCAACCCCCGATACAAGTGCCTATGATTCTACGGGCATTATCTGTTCCCCCCCCTAGCCACAATAGGCTGCTCAGCTCCCTGTTCCTCCGCTGAAGCAGAGGAGGACGTGCTGTTCCTCCCACCCATTCTGAATCCCCTATCCCCAAAGGAGTTAACCCCCCCACCGGCACACCCAACCCGCTCCCCACCACTGCCGCTATAGAGGGTGCCTGCTCCGCACCCCCAGTCAGCTGCAGCCCCTGCCACGGCTCAACAATGATTTGACACGCTCTGCCTGCACGTGCAGACGCCGCCGCTCGCTCAGGGACACCGGACCGGAAGTCGGGGGCGGGGACTTCCACCTCGCCACGCGCCGCTGAGAAACAGCGGCCGACACCGGCGAGGCATCACACAGCCGCAATGGAGGGCAGGAGCGCCGCGCAGACCACCTACCTCCCTGCGGCCCTACCGCCACTGGTTGCTCCTGATGACCCACCGCAGCGGCGGCCGGACCAGCCCGTGGTGAAGCGGTAACCAGGCCAGGCACCCCCAAGGAGGCAGGAATTTCAGATGCCGACAGGTGAGCACCGATCCCCGCTATGAAACTATGCAGCCAGGGCTCCCCCTCCTGTTGTACCCGCAAGCGCAGAGATCCAGAAGAGGATCTGCCATACTAGCAACCAGACAGCACTTTCTCAAGCACTTCCAGGATCTGCTCAGGAGGAAAGAGGGAGGGCGGCCTCAGATCTAGTGATATATATCCACAGGAAGGGGCTGTGCTAACCCCTTCCTGATCCCATTGGCCCCATAACATTAAATCCCTGCCCCAGCACGACGTGGGTGGGCAAGCTCCATTAACCCATAAGGGAAGGGGAGGGGAGGAAAGGCACCACAGTCAGTGGCACTCTCCTTATTCAGTACAGTGTCCACCATTGTGAGCTCCATCGAGGACAGTGATGATAATGTGTGCAAACTGTAAAGCGCTGCGAAATATGTTAGTGCTATATAAAAATAAAGATTATTATTATCATCTATGGATCACGGACTGGGGGTACCTTTCTTGCGCCGAGTTCGGAACTATCGGGGCTCTCTCCCCTGTTGTCCGGGGGAAAGCTTAAGCACCCAGACTTACCTTTTTCACTCAGTAGTTGGGGGCGTGGTTAACTCAGGGAGAGCAGAGCATGCGCAAAAGCGATCAGACTTGGTGGGAACAGACAGCGCGTGGCAGGGAGAAGTGAGTGCTCCATCCCTGCAGCTCCAGAGCAGTACAGGCCCGCACCAGGGAAT